>NC_141687.1:1302487968-1303087968 GCF_964263255.1 Lissotriton vulgaris
GGGTGGTCTGGGAGCCCCTGACATGGAAAGATATTACCGTATAGTGCAGGCAGCCCACTTGCACTCTTGGATACATGGGGACCCCCGCATCCCTCATGTGACCCTGGAACGCTTGTTTGCGGAACCTCTTCCACTTCCGGCCACCATCTGCCTCCCGGTGGATCGAGCCGTCGGTCAGCTAGACTCACTGAAATCCACCAACCACGCATGGCACGCGCTAGCCCGGGCGCAAGACTGTAGCCTTCTATACTCGCCACAGATGCCGATTGACTGGGCGCTCTGGCTGAGCCCGCTACGGGAAAAAGGGGTCTCGTAGGCACTGCGCGCATTGGGAATCACTAAAATGGGAGACATGTTTACCGAGGGAGTCGTGGGGTCCTGGGAGCAGCTATATGCCGCGCAACTGGAGGCCACGCCGCTGCAGCGCTTCCAGTTCCATAGGGTTCGGAGCGCGTTGAAGGATCTGTTGGGCCCTGGGATGGCGGAGCCACCGGAAGTCCCCGAACTCACATATGTGATTGACTCACCCTCATCTAACAGATTAGTCTCCACTTTGAACAAACTGGGAGTGACGCACCGGCTGCCACAGTACTCGAAAGCTAGAGAAGAATGGCAAAAGGATTTGCAACTTCCCATTGATGACGCCATGTGGAGCTACTGCTGCTCCAGCACCAGGCGGCTTTCGCTCAATGGTCGACACAGGCTGGTGCACTTTAAATTTCTACAACGGGTGTACTACACCCCGGAGAGGCTGCACCGTTACGGGCTCCGACAGACGGCGCAGTGTGAGAGGTGTCACGCGCAGACTGCTGACTTTATTCACATGGCATGGTACTGTCCGGGCGTCCATAAATTCTGGGTGGACGTTTTTTCAGAACTTAGCACGATCCTGGGCTCGGAGCTGGCCGCTAGACAGGACCTCGCACTCCTGGGCTTCTCGAAGCCACTCCCGCTATCCCAGCGACACCTAGTGGATATGGCCCTACTGATGGCCAGAAGAGTGGTGACCATATGCTGGATGCGGGGCCCGCTTCCCACAAAGAAGAGATGGGCGGGCGACTTACTTTATTGCTGCACGCAGTCCGAACGTTACAGTGAGTTACTGCCACCCAGGTGCAGGCCAAAGAACTTCTGGGGCTTATATCAGGCATACATACAACGGAGCGAGGTGGATGACACGGACGATGCTGGGACACAGGAGGCCCCGGAGTCCCCGGAGGAATGGGAGGGACAGTGAACATGGGGCTTCGGGCGGTCTTGAGGGTTCCCCAGCGGTAGCTCCCGTAGTGTGGCTCCCACTCAACATGGGACCCGGATTGGGGCCACCACAGTAGTGTTCGGTAGGCAGCTCGGTATGTACTGGCTGGAGGCGCACCATGGATACATCAATGGACACACCATTAGACACGCAGTTGCTGGCAATTGGGTGGGGTAGGGGTTAGTTGGGGTAGGTTGTTTATGGTTTTTTGTAGGCTAAAGTGATTTTCAGGTACACAGACAAACAGGACACTGGTCACGCAACCTACGAGCACTGACACGACACATGTAAGTTGAGGACAACATGAGACCTCCACCATACACTGCACCACTGGTGCTCCTGCATTGTTATGGTTCACGGCGGTTGGCTTTGTCTACTTACTGTACTGTTTGCCGCCGGGCCCCCGGGATGCCAGCTACATGGCTGTGTCCAACGTACCCGTACAGCGGTGCTCAACGATGTCGCGAGGTTCAAATGTATGAGACATTGTGCGATGTGTAATGTGTACCTTGCAATATGCCAAATAAAGATTTTTGACTAAAAAAAAGAAAAAAATACCTACTTTCTAAAAGTGGTATTTTCAAACACAGAATGTAAAAATCATCTTCACTAAAAGATGCATTTTAACATTCTGAGTCCAGGCATAGTAATCTTTATTTTCCTACCAGGTTCCCATGAGTAGTTATGCTTATAAGGTGTTGTAAGCAAACTCCCCATTCTGTCCTATGGGAACAGGCAGCTTTGCAATTGTGAAAAATGAAATTGGCAGTATTTCACTATTAGGACATGCCACACACGCCAGGGCATGTCCTACATTTCCCATACACTGCACCCTGCCCACAGGGGTACCTTTGGCTTACCTTAAGGGTGACTAACATGTAGGAAAAGGGAAGGTTAGGGCCTGGCAAGTGGGTGCACTTGCCAGGTCGACATGGCAATTACAAACTGCGCAGTGGCAGGTCTGAGTTACCTTTACAGGGCTACTTCACTGCCTGGCACAATCAGTACTGCAAGCCCGCCAGTAGCATTTGATTTACAGACCCTGGCACTCTCAGTGCACTCAACAAGGGACACGCCAGTAAATCAAATATGCCAAATTATGGAAACACCAATCCATAAAACAAATTACAAAGAGAGCTTATGCACTTTAGCACTGAATAGCAGTGGTAAAGTGCCCAGAGTCCTAAAACCAACAACAGACAAGTAGATATAAAGTCTGTCGTTATAACACTGTGACCCAGAGCTTTTTCTATATGATCTGTCTATGGTCTGATACTGTTTTCTATTATGGGCTTTGTATGGCCTGTCTCCACTATAATAATATGTCAGATTTGCCTATAATATGTGTATGTGCTTGTAGGAGAGTAGGGTCTGCTATCCTATGGTCACCCCAATTTTTGCTTTTTGCTTCACTGGTTTTCGACTTACTGAGGCTGTGGGCCTGGTAATCAGACCCCCAGTCTGCTGTTCTCTCTCTAAATTCACATACATGCACTATAGGTACATAACCCAATTGGAAAATGGACTCCTTGTCAGCCCCTGTACCATGCAATATAGGTGCTCAGGGCATAGGTGCCACCAAGACCTACCAGGGGCTGCAGCATAGCTTTTGCCACCCCTGGCTGGTTCTTAAATCGACACAACTGGCTAATCACTCAGCTGGGGCAAGTTGGTGTAATCACCCCTTGCTTAGATATAGTATACCTATATCTAAACCTATATCTGGACACATATAAACCTGTGAGCCACTCCTATGGAAGGCCTTATCAATCCTGAAGGCAGAGTGCGTGGTTTAATGTGAGATGGAGCTCTAGCATGAGCTGAGCCTGTCTGCAGCTGTCGGGAACAACTCCCTAAGCTGTTCCGGGATAATGCCATACCATATACTATTAAGTGCATTATAATTCTGCGGTTATATAGCAACTTCGGTTTGGCTTTATCAAAACATGTCGTGTAAGGTGTCATACGATTTGGAATACTATCCCCTCGACATTCCTGTCGACGGGGATAGCATTCCACCCCTCTAGAGGGAGAAGACATGTTACTTTACTGAAACGCGGTTGATTTTTAAAAGAGCCTCAGATCCACAAAATGGATGCTTCTGCCACAGACACAAGTCTGACCTCCTGCTGCTGACCGAAACTCAGCAGAGGAGGCCTGGACAAAGGCTTTCCTGTCACAGGGAGGTGTTACACCACCCCAGACAGGAGATAGTGGATTGTAGCAGGGAGGTTTGAAAGAAACCAGACACTGCCTGGGGAGCACAAGGCTTCCCCTTGCATAATCCGGCCAAACCGGTTCTGGGGCACACCAGTCCCAGCGCGGCCTGGATCAAAGGGAAAGGGGTGTATCCACCCCTTTCCTGGGTCCCACCCATAGGAGGGGACCTAGCAGGTAATCCAGCCCCCTAGATTGGTATAAGAATGGGAGCAGTGCCAACGCACTCAGATTATCCTGATGAAACATTTGAAACAAAACTCTGGACCCTTCGACATCCTACTCAACGTAGAAGACTGAAGAATCTCCCTTGTGGTCCAGGAGTGACCACCCTGTGCAAACAGGCACCATCTAGCACCTCGACGTCTGCTTTGTTGCAGTTCCCGCCGGAACTCGAGCGACAGAGATCGACGAGATTAAGCTTGCCTGCCTTCTTACAGCCCGATCCACAGTCTCTGCAGAGCTGAGACCCGTGGAGGCGACCGGAAGCGTGGGGCACACCATCTTGAAAAGACCACAAGACGCTGACTGTGCAGCCCAGGAGTGACCCTCGAATCTATACACCGGGGTTTGAGAAGCCCCAACTCTGAGCCACTTTTGCACCGAAGCTCACCCCTCTACACTCGACGAGTGTTGCGTGGGGCCCTTCTGCTTTCTTTGGCTCAACGCGTTGGCCCGGTCACTTGCCAGCTGGCTTGTGGCCCTTGTGCTGGCGAAAACCTAAATACGACTTGTGATTCTGGTTGCTTAAGACTTGCACCCGCTCCTCTGAAAAGGAGCACCTGCTCTGACCCTCCTGGTCCGAGTGAGAAGCAATCTTCCAGTCCTGCGTGGATTGCTCTTGCCAAGTGTTGTTTGCTCCGATCTTGAAGTCGACAGCGCCGACAGTGAGAGCCTGCGTGGGACAGCTTGTGACCCGCTCCTGGATGTCACAGATGCCCCAGAGCCCACGTGGCAGTGGAGAGAAGCTCCTCAACAACCACCTGATTGCGCCCGACATTGCCTGGTTCCGTCCTGGTTCCGTCCTGGTTCCGCCCTGGTCACTGCTGAGTGACCCAGACTCTGTCCCCTCTGCTTTCAGGTACTTTTCTACTCTGATCCACCCTTGGATCACACCGGACACTTCTCCTTCACATCGCCTGCAGCATCTTCAGCTTCAAGCACCAACAACCTGCGTGACGAAACCCGACGCCACTTCGACCCTATGCACCCGCTTCCTGTGGGTGAGGTAACTCAGCAACACTGGTGTTCCCACACTGGTACACACCTCTAGCGTCTGTGTCTAAAGTTTTGTCCTTCTAGGTTCAGCGGAAGTATCCTTAAACTCTATTTGTGTAATTAATTTTTACGCACCATTGACTTTGCATTGGTGCATGTTTGTGCTTTAAGCGCTGCACCCGAATCCCGCGGGCTTTTCCCGACTTCAGCATTGCTTGTCCCGACTGCTCCCAGCGATTCCCTAGGCCCTAGGCCTAACCACTGTTCGATTGGTATCTCTTATTCCACTTTCTTAATATATGGTTTGAGTGGCCACCCGCCCTCATCCATAATTGTGCAACTTTCATATGTTATACTGTGCTTTTGATTTAACGCGTGTGCCCGTTTGCTCATAAAGAGTACTGGGGATTATTTTAGAAATAAACACATATATTTTTATAATATATACTTGTGAGGTGTCCTTTCATTTGATATTACAGGATTGTGATTGGTAAAACAGCTCGCTTAACACGACCTCTTGAGTTTAGCCTTTAAGGCTGCTTAGTCTATGCTACCATTAAGATAGCTTGTCTATAAGGTTGACTTACAACCAGACACCATAAGGGATTGTTTGGACTGATACAAGGTGGTTCCAGAATTGGAAACATCATATATCAGGCCAACTTCTCAGGCCAACTTCTCACATTGGTGTGCAGCGGTGCGGATTTGAGCTTGCTGTTGTTTTACCGTTGCAATCTTTTTATCAAATTGAAAGATCACATCAAGTACCCTAGATACATATAAATCAAAAGCTTAGCATATTTAAGTTCTACTGAACATAGTAGTTGTAGATTAAAGGGATTAGCACACCCTGACTACAACTCACTAGCAAGGTACAGTAGGAAAACACAGTGTAGGTAAGTGCACTACTTGCACCTCACTAGCAGTCATGTCTGACACAGGAAGAGCTTCGGGCTCTGCCCCTGTGACAGTTGACCTTACCAAGGCAACTTCCAGCTATGACAAACTTAGCCACAAAGACTTGGGTGCCTTGTGCATTGCAAGGGGGCTAAAAAAGGGTAGAAACCCCACCATTCCTTCCCTGATAGCCATCCTGGAAAAGGATGACTTAGAAAAGGATGACTTAGATAAGGCAAGTGCAGCTCCCTTAGATTTAGGAGATGGAGTGAACACCCCTGAGAATGATAAAACTCCAGATGAGGAAGAGGAAGAAGAGGAGGAAGAGGAGGAAGATGGCTCAGGTGTAGATGAGCCTGATGATCAGGATCAGAGGGGTAACCAGGTTGTATTTGCCAGGCTTAACCAGGCCAACTTAGACCTACATGGGAATGGAGAGGGCCAGCACCTCCCCAGATCCCATAACATAATTCTCCCAGGCAACAGAAGGGTGAGATCTCCATCAGGAGACTCTCATATTTCTAGTGTCTCAAGAGAATCTCAAAGGGGAATGACTACCCCCAGAGGAAAGAGCATAGGGCCAGAATGAGGGCTGTCCAACTCCAAATAGAGAGGGAAGAGATAGCCTTGGCTCAAGCTAAACTTGCTTTAGCAAGAGAACAAAAGTTGTGTGGCTTAGATGCCACTGGTGGCAGCAATATTCCTAGAGAGAAAGACAGGGGCTATGACAATAGAAACCTGACAAAAACTGTGCCCCCCTACAAGGAAGGGGATGACATCCACAAATGGATGACTGCTCTTGAGAGAGCCTGCATGGTTCAGCAGGTTCCTCAGGATCAGTGGGCTGCAATTTTATGGTACTCCTTTTCTGAGAAAGGGAGGGATAGGCTCCTCACAGTTAGACCTGAGGATGCCAAAAACTACTCTGTCCTGAAGAGTGCTCTTATTGAAGGGTTTGGCCTAACCACTGAGCAATACAGGTTGTTGTTCAGAGACACCCAAAAAGCACAGACTCAGGACTGGACTGATTTTGTTGATTGTGCAATTAAGGCTCTGGAGGGTTGGCTGCAGGGAAGTAAAGTCTCAGACTATACAGGATTGTAGAATCTTATAATGAGAGAGCAGATCCTTAATAACTGTCAGAACCAGCTGTTGCATCAATAACTTATTGACTCTGATCTGACCTCTCCCCAAGAATTGGGAAAGAAGGCAGACAAATGGGTCAGAACAAGGATTAAGCAGAAACCTCAGAACCATGGTGGTGACCAGAAGAAAACAGACCAGAAGGGTGGGAATCAGAAAGATAAAGAAAAGGACCAGAAGTCTTCAGGCCCCCAAACTAGTAATAAGGAGGGTGGTTCCCAAAATGGCAACAAGAAAAAGAAGAACGATGGCCCGAAGAAACCTTGTTGTAATACCTGCAAATCAGTTTCACACTGGGGCAGTGAATGCACCAAGAAAAATCCAGTCCCCACCACTGCAGCTCCTAAAGCACCTGCACCCCCCTAGTACAGTTAGCAGTGGTGGTACACAGCCAAAGGGTATAGTAGGGTTAACATTGGGTACTGAGATGGAATCTGGCCTAGTCAGAGTCCCTACTCAGGCTGTTCTCCTATATGATGTGGACTTATCTTTGTCCACTACTGTGAGGCCCAGTAACCTGGGCAAGTATGGGCAGACGCCTTTGATAAATGAGAAACTGGCTCAGGCCTACAGGGACACTTGTGCCAGTGTCACTATGGTGACACCTGACTTTGTGGACCCTGGTCAGATTGTACTAGGTGAGAATTATCTAGTGACCAATGCAAGCAACACCACTACTACACATAGTGTGGCTGTTGTGAACTTCTCCTGGGGAGGGGTAAATGGCCTAAAGAAAGTTGTGGTAAGTGCAGACCTCAAAGTAGACTGTCTGTTAGGCAAGGATCTTGAAAGCTCAGTTTGGTCAGAAGTGGAGTACAGGACTCATGCAGAAATGCTAGGGATTTCAGCTCATGTCCTTGCAGTGACAAGGTCTCAGGCTATGAAGTGCCTTCCTGAACCAGTGGTGGATCTTGAAACATT
Source organism: Lissotriton vulgaris (assembly GCF_964263255.1). Lineage (NCBI taxonomy): Eukaryota > Metazoa > Chordata > Amphibia > Caudata > Salamandridae > Lissotriton > Lissotriton vulgaris. Next base: position 1,302,495,623 of record NC_141687.1, read on the forward strand.
AGACCAACCACAACCCAAGAGAAGGAGCAAGAGGGTTAAGGCTGTGCCTTCCCACTTGCCCCAGGTTGAGGATCAGACTTCACAGGAAGCTGATTCTGCAGTCCAAGAGGAGACTGTCTCTGAGGAACTTGAGCCTGACCAGGTTGAGTTTCTGGGGACAGGGGGACCCTCAAGGGCAGACCTGGGGCAGGCCCAATTAGATTGCCCTTCACTTGAACCCCTCAGACAACAAGCTGCTGCTGAGGCTGCAGGGAATGCTCAAGGTGCCCATAAAGTATATTGGGATGATGGACTCCTTTACTCAGAGGCTAGAGACCCCAAGCCTGGTACCACCAGGAGGTTGGTTATACCCTTGAAGTTTAGGGGCTTCCTTCTTACCTTGGCCCATGATATTCCTCTTGCAGGACACTTAGGCCAGAACAAGACTTGGGACAGGCTTGTCCCTCACTTTCACTGGCCTCATATGTCAAGGAGTTTTGTCGCTCCTGTGTCACTTGCCAAGCCAGTGGTAAGTCAGGTGGCACAACAAAGGCCCCCCTGATACCACTATCTGTGGTGGGGGTACCCTTTGAAAAAGTTGGAATATACATTGTTGGTCCCATGGATTCTCAAACAGCATCTGGGCACAGATTTATACTGGTGGTAGTGGATCATGCCACCAGGTACCCAGAGGCAATTCCACTGAGGAACACAACAGCACCTGTTATGGCAAAGGCCCTTCTTGTAGTGTTCTCAAGAGTGGGTTTTCCAAAGGAGGTTCTTTCAGATAGAGGTACCAACTTCATGTCTGGATACTTAAAGGCAATGTGGAAGGAGTGTGGAGTAAACTACAAGTTTACCACACCCTATCACCCACAGTGCAATGGGCTTGTGGAGAGATTCAACGAGACCCTCAAGGGAATGATAAAAAGATTACCAGAGAAGCTTAGGCGGAAATGGGACACCCTTTTACCCTGCTTGCTCTTTGCTTACAGAGAGGTCCCACAGATGTGGGTTGGCTACAGCCCTTTTGAACTTTTGTTTGGCCACCCTGTGAGGTGTCCACTATGTTTGGTGAAGGAAGGATGGGAGTTGCCTCTCAAAAAGCCTAAGCTAGATGTTGTGGACTATGTACTTGGTCTCCGCTCCAGGATGGCTGAGTATATGGAAAGAGCATCCAAAAACCTGGAGGCCAGTCAAGAATTACAGAAAGGTTGGCATGACCAAAAGGCTGTTCTGGTGGAGTACAAACCAGGGCAGATGGTGTGGGTGTTGGAGCCAGTGGCCCCAGCAGCTCTCCAGGACAAATGGACTGGACCCTACCCAATTGTTGAAAAGAAGGGAGAAGTCACCTATGTGGTTGACTTTGGAACCCCTAGGAGCCCCCACAGGGTGCTCCGTGTAAATCGTTTGAAAGCATTTGTTGACAGGGGGGACATGAGTCTCCTCATGGCCACATATGGGGATCAGGAGGAAGAGAGTTACCCTCTCCCAGACCTGCTTTCCCAGATCCCTGATGATGGTTCAGTTGATGGAGTAGCCTTGGCAGGCAGCCTCACTGAGCAGCAACAGGTGGACTGCAGACAGGTGTTGCAGGCCCACAGACACATGTTTTCACTCACACCCAGTCAAACTAACTGGTGCACCCATGAGGTGGACACTGGTGACAGTCTGCCTGTGAAGAATAAGATCTACAGGCAACCTGACCATGTCAGGGATTGTATAAAGGCTGAGGTGCAAAAGATGTTGGAGCTTGGATGATTGAGCGATCAGAGAGCCCATGGGCTAGCCCAGTGGTCCTTGTGCCAAAACCTCATACCAAAGATGGAAAGAGAGAAATGAGGTTTTGTGTGGACTACAGAGGTCTCAATGCTGTCACTAGGACAGATGCACATCCCATTCCAAGAGCAGATGAGCTCATTGATAAATTGGCTTCTGCCAAGTTTCTGAGAACATTTGATTTGACAACTGGCTACTAGCAGATCAGACTAGCTGAAGAGTCAAAAGCCAAGACAGCATTCTCTACCCCTAGTGGACATTATCAGTTTGTGGTAATGCCCTTTGGTTTGAAGAATGCACCTGCCACCTTCCAAAGGTTGGTGAATCAAGTCCTTGCTGGGTTGGATGACTTTTGTGCAGCATATCTAGATTATATTGCTGTCTTTAGCTCCACCTGGGAGGATCACCTGATCCACCTGAAGAAGGTTCTGGAGGCCCTGCAAAAGGCAAGCCTGACTATCAAGGCTACCAAGTGCCAGATAGGGCAGAGCAAGGTTGTGTACCTGGGCCATCTAGTAGGTGGGGGTCAGGTTCAACCATTGGAGAGCAAGATCCAGACCATACAGGACTGGGCTCCTCCAACTACCCAGACACAAGTCAGAGCCTTCTTGGGCCTGACTGGGTATTACAGAAAATGTGTAAAGAACTATGGGTCCATTGTGACACCATTAAATGACTTGACATCCAAGAAGATGCCCAAAAAGGTTCAGTGGACAGTTAGCTGTCAAAAGGCATTTGTAGACCTGAAGAAGGCCATGTGCTCTGCACCTATCCTGAAGAGTCCTGACTACTCCAAACAGTTTGTTGTACAGACAGATGCTTCTGAGTTGGGGGTGGGAGCTGTGCTTTCACAACTGAATACAGATGGTCAAGACCAGCCCATTGCTTTTATTATCAGAAGGCTGACCCCCAGGGAGAAACGTTGGTCAGTTATTGAGAGGGAGGCCTTTGCTGTGGTTTGGGCCCTAAAGAAGTTGAGGCCATACTTGTTTGGAACTCACTTCAAAATTCAGACAGACCATAAGCCCCTCTTGTGGCTAAATCAGATGAAGGGTGAAAATCCCAAACTGCTCAGGTGGTCCATTTCCCTACAGGGGATGGACTTTACAGTGGAGCACCGCCCAGGGACTGACCATGGTAATGCAGATGGTCTCTCCAGGTACTTCCACTTAGAACATGAAGACTTATCTGGTCAAGGTTAAGTTTAATGTCCCTGCGTTTGGGGGGGGGGGAGGGGGGGTTGTGTAGGAGAGTAGGATCTGCTATCCTATGGTCACCCCAATTTTTGCTTTTTGCTTCACTGGTTTTCGACTTACTGAGGCTGTGGTCCTGCTAATCAGACCCCCAGCCTGCTGTTCTCTCTCTAAATTCACATACATGTACTATAGGTACATAACCCAATTGGAAAATGGACTCCTTGTCAGCCCCTGTACAATGCACTATAGGTGCTCAGGGCATAGGTGCCACCAAGGCCTACCAGGGGCTGAAGCATAGCTTTTGCCACCCCTGGCTGGTTCTTAAATTGACACAACTGGCTGATCACTCAGCTGGGGCAAGTTGGTGTAATCACCCCTTGCTTAGATATAGTATACCTATATCTAAACCTATATCTGGACACATATAAACCTGTGAGCCACTCCTATGGAAGGCCTCATCAATCCTGGAGGCAAAGTGCGTGGTTTAATGTGAGATGGAGCTCTGGCATGAGCTGAGCCTGTCTGCAGCTGTCGGGAACAACTCCCTAAGCTGTTCCGGGATAATGCCAAACCATATACTATTAAGTGCATTAAAATCCTCGCGGTTATATAGCAACTTTGGTTTGGCTTTATCAAAACATGTCGTGTAAGGTGTCATACGATTTGGAATACTATCCCCTCGACAGTTCTGTGGACGGGGATAGCATTCCACCCCTCTAGAGGGAGAAGACATGTTACTTTACTGAAACACGGTTGATTTTTAAAAGAGCCTCAGATCCACAAAATGGATGCTTCTGCCACAGACACAAGTCTGACCTCCTGCTGCTGACCGAAACTCAGCAGAGGGGGCCTGGACAAATGCTTTCCTGTCGCAGGGAGGTGTTACACCACCCCAGACAGGAGATAGTGGATTGTAGCAGGGAGGTTTGAAAGAAACCAGACACTGCCTGGGGCGCACAAGGCTGCTCCTTGCATAATCCGGCCAAACCGGTTCTGGGGCACACCAGCCCCTGTCCCAGTGCGGCCTGGATCAAAGGAAAGGGGTGTATCCACCCCCTTCCTGGGTCCCACCCATAGGAGGGGACCTAGCAGGTAATCCAGCCCCCTAGATTGGTATAAGAATGGGAGCAGTGCCAACGCACTCAGATTATCCTGATGAAACATTTGAAACAAAACTCTGGACCCTTCGACATCCTACTCAACGTAGAAGACTGAAGAATCTCCCTTGTGGTCAAGGAGTGACCACCCTGTGCAAACAGGCACCATCCAGCACCTCGATGTCTGCTTTGTTGCAGTTCCCGCCAGAACTCGAGCAACAGAGATCAACGACATCAAGCTTGCCTGCCTTCTTACAGCCCGATCCACAGTCCCTGCAGAGCTGAGACCCGTGGAGGCGACCGGAAGCGTGGGGCACGCCATCTTGAAAAGACCACGAGACGCTGACTGTGCAGCCCACGAGTGACCCTCGAAGCTGTACACCGGGGTTTGAGAAGCCCCTACCCTGAGCCATTTTTGCACCGAAGCTCACCCCTCTACACTCGATGAGTGCTGCGTGGGGCCCTTCTGCTTTCTTTGGCTCGGCGCGTTGGCCCGGTCACTTGCCAGCTGGCTTGTGGCCCTTGTCCTGGCGAAAACCTAAATACCACTTGTGAGTCTGGTTGCTCCAGACTTGCACCCGCTCCTCTGAAAAGGAGCACCTGCTCTGACCCTCCTGGTTTGAGTGAGAAGCAATCTTCCAGTCCTGCGCGGATTGCTCTTGCCAAGTGTTGTTTGCTCCGATCTTGAAGCCGACAGCGCCGACGGTGAGAGCCTGCGTGGGACAGCTCGTGACCCGCTCCTGGATGTCGCAGATGCCCCAGAGCCCATGTGGCAGCGGAGAGAAGCTCCTTGACAACCACCTGATTGTGCCCAACATTGCCTGGTTCCGTCCTGGTTCCACCCTGGTCACTGCTGAGTGACCCAGACTCTGTCCCCTCTGCTTTCAGGTACTTTTCTACTCTGATCCACCCTTGGATCACACCGGACACTTCTCCTTCACATCGCCTGCAGCATCTTCAGCTTCAAGCACCAACAACCTGCGTGACGAAACCCGACGCCACTTCGACCCTATGCACCCGCTTCCTGTGGGTGAGGTAACTCAGCTACGCCGGTGTTCCCACACTGGTACGCACCTCTAGGGTCTGTGTCTAAAGTTTTGTTCTTCTATATTCAGCGGAAGTATCCTTAAACTCTATTTGTGTAATTTTTACTCACCATTGACTTTGCATTGGTGCATGCGTGTGCTTTAAGCGCTGCACCCGAATCCCGCGGGCTTTTCCCGACTTCAGCATTGCTTGTCCCAACTGCTCCCAGCGATTCCCTAGGCCCTAGGCCTAATCACTGTTCGATTGGTATCTCTTATACCACTTTCTTAATATATGGTTTGCGTGGCCACCCGCCCTCATCCATAATTGTGCAACTTTCATATGTTATACTGTGCTTTTGATTTAACGCTTGTGCCCCTTTGCTCATAAAGAGTACTGGGGATTATTTAAGAAATAAACACATATATTTTTATAATATATACTTGTGTGGTGTCCTTTCATTTGATATTACAGGATTGTGATTGGTAAAACAGCTCGCTTAACACGACCTCTTGAGTTTAGCCTTTAAGGCTGCTTAGTCTATGCTACCATTAAGATAGCTTGTCTATAAGGTTGACTTACAACCAGACACCATAAGGGATTGTTTGGACTGTTACAAGGTGGTTCCAGAATTGGAAACATCATATATCAGGCCAACTTCTCACAGTGCTACAACGTTTTGTTCCAGAGATACCTCTATAATATCAATCTATGTTATAGTATTCTACTCTACAGACATCGGCCTATGCTGAATTATCCTGTCTCGCAGAGGTCTGTATAGACTAGTATGTGATATTCTGCAGTCCGCTGGGGTGATCTCTTCGGTGCAATTTGACGATATGTCACTCTAGCCCAAAAACATTTCTGTAATAATTGTTTGCAGTAGCTATAGCGTTAAATGGAGCAGCCAGGATTTGACACTCTGTAGGTTGCTGAACGTTGTGATAATTTTATAGGGCCCCTGTAATAATTAAATCATCCGTTTGGAGTTAATTGAGTAAATATTGTTAGATGCTGTTTCAATGGAAAAACATTGTTGATTGAGAAGTCACTGGATTAGACTAGCGTCAATATGGAAATCAATGCATTCATTGCTAAAAATAAAATCTCTTCTATATTAATACAGTCGTCCATTCTGAGCTTCACTTCAACCTCGACTCACAAATATAAAGTCAAGCAGGCTCTGAGACATAGGCCCGGGATTACTTATTAATATGTCACAGGGGGGGAGGATGCATAATTGGCAGGCAAACTTTGGGCATGAAACTCTTGATCAATCCCACAGATAGGTGCAGCAAAATTAAATTGGTCAAGGGAGATTGCCCCAATAAAGCACACATGGCAGGAAGGGTTGGGTGCACTCCTAAAAACACAGTAGGGGCGTGGCCAAGATGGCGGGCTGAGAGGTCGCACTTGCCGAGAGCTCCCGGACCCCTGAATCCCTGCACCGCTTGTAACCGCTGATTCCCCCCCGGATCACGCGGCGACTGAGCCTGGTGCCCACGGTGGAGGTGTGGAGCGACTGCTGAGCCCGGTTTGCGCCGTCGGGGGTGAGATCCTGACCGGTGAAGCCCGGGTAGAGGCCCGCTGAATGGCCCGTGTGCGAGCCGGAAGCCGCGAGTCTCCCGACCCTCGGAGCATGACGGAGCGCCCAGCCGTCTGTGTGTGAAGCCCGCAGCGGTGCATGAACTGACGGAGTGGGAGTCAGCAGCGGCTTCGCGAACGGCTCGGAGTTGTCCGACGGCGGTTGTACGGAGCGGAGCAGAGCGGAGGTGAAGAGCGGAGGCGGAGTCGACATCGCCTCACTACGCCAGCCCGTGGATTGAAGAGGCCCGCTGGGAGAGGCCGCTCCGGCCGGTTGTCTGAGCGGAGCAGAGGAACGGGGCTCCCGGGGCAGATCTCCCCCTGAGGCTACGGGCTCCGGCGACCATCGCACCGTGACTTTGCCCACTGGCTGGATTTTTGGGTCCCGGATCAGAGACGGAGGGGGGTTCTCCATCTTGGGCGTTGGCCCCTCGACATTACAGAGCGGCCATTTTGTGGTCTCCGGCCGGGCAGCTCGGCCTTTCTGGTGCTCTTTGTGTGGCGCTGCCCCCGGCTGACATATAGCTGCTTTCTTTGCTGGACAGTAAGCCTCAACGTCCTCTACTCAGCTGCAATGTCGAACGCTAGAGGACAGCGACGGGGCGAGCGAACCTTGCCGGACATGCTGGGACGCGGCGCCCTACGCAGCGGTGGAACCCAACCCGCCACGACCTCCCCGGCCCCGACCAGGGGAGCAGATGGCGGAGAACCCCCGGTGACGAGATCATTTCTCGAATCGCTCTTTAGCTCCCTTCGGGAGGACTTCCAAACGCTCAAGCGTGAGGTGGCCGGGGAGGTCCGCGAAGTAAGGAGAGAGATGGACTCCCTGGGGGAACGTGTGAACACAGTGGAGGAAGCGGGTCACTCCAGGGATGAAGAGATCACCTATCTGCAGCAGGAGGTCCTGCGACTGCGGGAGCAACAGATTGAGCTACAGGCCCACGCCGAGGACCTTGAAAATCGGTCCAGGCGGAACAACATACGGGTCCGCGGTGTGCCGTCCGGTGAGGAGGGTGAAGACGTGACTGCATATCTGGTGGCCCTCTTTCGGGCGATCCTGGGAGAGTCGGAGGACTTTCGGATCCGCATAGACCGAGCACATCGGGTGGGCCGCCCCCGCAGAGCTACGGCGCCCGCTCCGGACATTCTGGCCTTCCTCCCGGACTTTCCCTTGAAGGAGCGGATCCTCCGAGAAGCACGAGGGCAGCAATCTTTCCGATTCCGGGACCACCCTGTGACCCTGTTTCAGGACTTATCTACAATCACGCTGCAGAAGAGGAAATCATTCAGGATCGCCACTGACTTCCTCCGGGAGCAAGGGACACAGTACTCTTGGGGGCACCCCTTCCGTCTGATATTTCGATGGAACGGTGTTTTGCATCAGCTTCGGTCCCTCCAGGATGTCTGCGCGGTGTTGGGCCTCACAGCATCGGATACGGATACCCCGGCTCCGCGGCGGAGGCGAAGCACTCGTGACGGATGGCAGCAAGCTGGAGGGGGGACCTCTCCTCCGTCGGAGCGTCCGGGCTCGCCCATGATCAGGGCGGACATGGCGGCCGCCATCCAGGAGGCCTCCAGAGTGGCGGCGAACGGCGAAGTGGCCCTGACGGCCTGAACTCACTCCGGGGGGAGTCTACTCTAGCTTATTCCTATTGCAGGTGCGGGGATCCGGGGGGTGGGCTGGGAGGAATGGCGAGTGCTGGAGGAGGTGGCTGGACGTCCACTAGACTGATTTACCACGGCTTTGCCCGTTACGGGCCGGACTGGGACAATGTCTTTTTTGGAAAGTTTGAGTAGCAGGGAACGGGGTTGGGACAGGCGGGCAGATGTTTTGATTCTGGGGCCTAGAGGGGGAGTCAGTTGCGGGGGTGGTATAGATTTGGTTGTGTGGAGACGAGGGGGGTTCTTTTGGCTGTGGGGTGTTGGGGTTCGGGGACTGTACTGTGCCAGTGGACGGTTCAAAGTTGCTCTGTTTTGAGGCCTCGAGTGGTGCCTTCTGTGTTTGCCTGCGGGGCTTTGCCTCTTGACATGTGCTCCATTGATCCCCCTCCTTGATGGCTCTTAAGGTGCTTACTCTCAATGTGAAAGGGCTGAATAATCCGGTTAAGAGGCGGGCAGTGTTATCCTTGTTAGAAAACTCACAAGCGGATGTCTGTCTGTTGCAGGAGACCCATTTGCTGGCTAAGGACTGCTCGAGGATGCGTACCCCTAAGTTCCCCACGCAGCTGTTCTCCTCTAGCGCCTCCAAGACGGCAGGGGTGGCGATCTTGTTTTCTAGGGGGTTCAGGGGAGAGGTCGTGTGTAAGGTAGCAGAACAGAAAGGGAGACTTCTAGTGTACAGGATCAAGATGGGGGGTTTAGCACTGACTGTTGGCACCATCTACTGCCCCAATGATCACCAGGACCAATTCTTACACAGGGCTTTGGAGGACGTAGCATCCACCTCTGATAGGCACATAGTGTTGGGGGGTGATTTGAACCTGGTTTTCGACGCGGCGATGGACAGGTCTGTGCAGCGGCGCCACCAGTTGGGTGAGCTTTCGGGCTCGATTCGAACTCGACTTGAGGAGCTGGATCTGCATGACATGTGGCGCCACCTCCACCCCGCCACCCGCGCATACTCTTACTTCTCACATGCCCATAGATCTTATGCGCGATTAGATCCTCTCCTTGTGTCGGGCCCAATGCTCCCTTTGGCTTCGGGTGTGGACATGGGGGTCCTCTCTCTTTCTGACCACGCCCCGGTGGAGGGCGCTTTCACTCTGCCCCCGGTGGTTCGGCCGAGAGGGGTCTGGCGGCTCCGGGACACGCTTTTGCACAGGCGGTCGGTGGTGGATCAGATCCGGGCGGCCATTTTGGATTTTCAGACCATGAATGATACTGGGGATACTTCTCGTGCGACACAGTGGGCAGCCCTGAAGGCGGTGCTCTGAGGCGAATTTATAGCGATCTCCTCGGCCGAGAATAGGGACCGACAGCTCAAGAGAGATGAGCTCACCCGGCAGGTGAGGGAGCTGGAGCAGGTTCATCACAGGACAGGGGCCCCCAGGGTGTGGAGGCAGCTGAAGGCGGCACGGAAACTCCTGGCGGCCCTTGACACGGACCGGGCGGAGTATGCGATGCTCCGCCTGAAACACAAATATTATACAGGGGGCGATCGGTGTGGGCGGCTCCTGGCTAACAAACTTAGGGTACAACACCAGCAGCACCGAGTGAAGGAACTGGTGGACCCGACCGGTGGTAGGGTCACGGCTGATGAGCGAATAGCAGACGTCTTTCGCAGCTTTTATGTAGACCTCTACACCGGGGAGGCCCCTTCGGCCCGGGCTGAGATGGCCTATCTGGACTCGGTCCCGCTCCCGTCGTTATCTCAGGAGCAGGCTCAGTATCTGGAGCGTGATATCCGTATCGAGGAGGTGATCACGGCGATATCCCGGCTTAAATTGGGCAAGGCCCCGGGTCCGGATGGCTTTATCCCGCTGTTCTATAAAACCTTCTGTCAGGAACTGGCGCCTCTACTGACCCGCCTTTTTAACTCCTTCGCAGAGCCGGGAGCCATCCCCTCCGAATTTCTCCAGGCCACGGTTTCCGTGATTCCGAAGCCGGGTAAGGACAGGACCGCCTGTGGGTCCTACCGTCCCATTTCGCTGCTGAACACAGATTTGAAAGTGTTCACCAGTATATTAGCTGCACGTCTAGCGTTGCACCTCCCGGGCATGGTTGACTCGGACCAAGCGGTCTTTGTGCCCGGTAGGCAAACAGTAGATAACACAAAGAGGGTGACGCACATCCTCGAGAAGGCTTCCAGGATCCCTGGGGAGAGGATGCTCCTGTCCATAGACGCGGAGAAGGCTTTCGACAGGGTGCACTGGCCCTACCTAGAGAAGGTCCTGAGCAAATTCGGGATTGGGGAGAAGTTCCGTCATCTGATCTTCAATTGTTACCGGTTCCCCTCTGCGGTAGTCCGGGTGAACGGCGGCAGCTCTCGACCCTTCCCCATTGAGCGGGGTACGAGACAGGGGTGCCCTCTCTCCCCTTTGCTCTTTGCCCTGTACATGGAGCCTTTTGCTCAGAGGGTTAGGCAGAACCCCGACATTGTCGGTGTCAAGATGGGTGAATTCCATCACGCGATCAGCCTGTACGCGGATGATGTCATTCTGGCGCTGGATGACCCGCGGAGATCGCTGCCGGCCTGTGTAGAGGAACTGAACTTATTCGCCGACGTGGCGGGCTTCAAGGTGAACCTGGGGAAGTCGGCCGCCCTTGACATTTCGCTTACTAACGCCACTAGAGCGGAACTACAGAGGCTTTACCCTCTGAGCTGGTCCAGGGACCGGATCCCGTACTTGGGGATCCTATTAGCGCCCTCCCTCCCGGAGATGGTCACGGCCAATTACGCGGCTCTGGGCGCGAAAATCAGGGAGGAATTGAACCGGTGGGATAAGGGCACGCTGTCGTTACTGGGTAGGGTGGCCGCGGTGAAGATGACCCTCCTGCCTCAGGTGCTTTACCTCTTCAGAGCGTTGCCGCTCCAGCCCCCTGCGGGGTGGCTTGCGGAGACACAGACTGCCATTGCGCGGTTCGTGTGGCAGGGCCGCAGGCCGAGGATCAAGAGAAGCATCGCTATGCTGTCACCGGAATCCGGGGGGCTGGGGATACCGGACTTGCGGAAATATTTCCAGGCCGCTCAGCTCCGCTATCTAGTGGAATGGAGCCGGTGGGAGTCTGATAAGCACTGGCTGTTCCAGGACCAGGCGGTGGCGGGTAGGACGCTGCAGGAAGTACCATTCTTGAAGCGGGCCCATCGACCCCCCAATCTCTATGCGTCTCTGGTAACGCGGGTCCCGCTCCGGACGTGGGACTCGGTGGCTGCCAGGTGCGAGCTTACCACCTTCCCCTCTCCCTTTACGCCGCTCATTGGCAACCCGGACTTCGGCCCCGGGATGGAGCAGGGCGCTTATGAGCGCTGGCGGGTGGCCCGCTGCTGCACTCTGTATCACTTGTACTGCCCTGAGGGAGTTGTCCCCTTCCCGGACCTGAGGAGGGATTATGGCCTCCCGGAAACGGAGCGCATGCGATACATGCAGGCGCGCCACTGGGCATTACAACCCCAAGTGCGCGACGCGGCACACCGGGAAATCACGGCGTATGAGCGTTGGTTAATTACTCGCACGTCGGACGCTAAACTGATCTCAGACCTGTATAAAATGCTGCAGCCCCCCTCCTTTCATATTCACAACCCCGGTCGGGAACGTTGGGAGCGTGAGCTCGGGCGCGTGTTGAGCCATAAAGAATGGGAACACATCTCCTTCCGCGCACGTCACTCGGCCTACCACACAGGTCTTACGGAGACCTTCACTAAAATCTCGACCTACTGGTACCGTACTCCGGAGAAACTGCACGAAATGGACAGGGCAATACCAGGGACGTGCTGGCGCAACTGTGGCAATACTGGTACACTAACACACATACTATGGGAATGTCCCCTGCTGGCTCCTTACTGGGAAGAGGTCTTGGGTGAGGTAGACAAATGCTTTGGGATAGAACTGCCTAGATTCCCGGCCTATGTTCTGCTAGGGTTGCCGAATGGGCTGATGTATCCCCTTAGATCTAAGAGAGGTAGACAGATCGCAATTGCGCTGGGGTCAGCGGTGCAGAATATTCTCATACACTGGCGCACTACCACACTTCCCTCTGTAGTTGGTTGGCTGCACAGACTATGGCATGTCCTTGGAATGGAGAAGATGTCCTTAGTAGCCTTGGGGGATACTGATACCTTTGAGGAACTGTGGGAGCCCTTTCAAAGCCTGTTATGTTCCGAGTTTCGGGAGATCACCTGCCCTAGATACCTTAGGTTGTTAAGGCTGACGCCGCCACCGGACCCGCCTGCTTGATTGGGTGGGGTCGGTACTGTATAGCGGGGATTTTCAGAGAGTTGCATGTAGCGGAGACTGTAGATATTGGCACAGTACAGGGGGTGGGTTAGGTAGTTGGGGGTTCAGTTTGGTTAGGTAGGTTTTTGGAGCGGGGTTGCTTCTCCTCCCTTCACCCCTCCCCTTTTTCCCTTCCCCTCTTCCCCTCCCCCCCCCTTTTTTCTTTTCCTTTTTTCTTCCGTTCTCTTTTGGTCCCCCCCCCCTGATTTTCTTTCCTCCCCCCCCATCCCGTCCCTCCCTCCCTTTCTCCCCCCCCCCCCCCCCTCGTTGTTTGTATGTGACCACAGGTGCGAAAGCTATGCTCCCGAGACGGATGGGGCCTCTTGCAAACTGGTAACTGCATTACTGTACTTGCTGTACGATGCGCATTGATGTGCGATTCCTGTGGTTTATTTGTTCCTTGCCCTTTGTGTCCTACCCCACCCTGCTTCAATAAAATACTTTAAACCTAAAAACACAGTAAATTCAGATGTCACATGAGTTAGGAACCCATAGCCAGTCAGGACCTAGCACATGTAGTTATCACGTGCTCCCCATGCCGGACATCTGGACATAGAATCCACTGTCAACACTATGTCCACGCGAGGTCGAGACCCACCTGTAGTAACCATTTGACCATTAATTTAATACTTCAAAGGCAGCAACCAACATTCCTCACCATATATGGTATGCTGGAAACTTTTATGACCTGCTGTATTTGTATACAAAAGGAAATCCACTGAATGTAAATTGAGACAGTCCCCAGAACTAGTGCCTGTAACTGCTCTCCCGGCCGTAATGTTTAATTAAACAAGCTGTTCCTGTTTTGCCAAACGCCTCTTTTCTTCTGTTTTTTCTAAGGTGTTGCAATTCAAGCAACATTAGATGGAAACCAGGGCAGTGAGATTTTTTTTGCAGTTTTATATAGCACGAAATCGACCCAAACGTATTGCAGCTCTTTACATGAACACTAGTTACTTTACACAAGGTTACATTCATTTTTTAGGCATGGAACACATAAGGGATTTGCCTGGAATCACAGGATGTAGAGTCCTTCCTGAGACTTGATCCTTGTTCCTCAGTTTTGAAGTTGGCAACTCTGGTCCTAATGAAGAAACACAAGGAGATGATGGACAGAACTTTTCAGACACTCACCCCCAGTCACAGATCTGGGTTGAATCCATCATCGTTCTTTAGCTCACTTCGCCACCTCAGTTAAGACCCAGTTATATGCAAATCAGTCTTGGCCCTGTGCCTCATAAGAACAATCCAGTACGAGCTGCGAAGTAAACAAGTGTACATGTGCGCGTCAGTGGAGGGAGTACCCAGGCCACACCACATTTTATGAAGGGATCAAACCCAAGCACAAACTAATGGAGGCTATTGAGAAAGCACCATGCCTAATAGATAAGGATCAATTAAAGTTGTTTTTAGGCCTAGCAGAATATTATGCCACATTTGTCAGAGGGTCTGCAGATGTTGCACAGCCATTGCGTGTGCTGATGAGAAAAGGACAAAAATATGAGTGGACAAAGGAATGCCAGTTGGCATTTGATTATGTTAAGAAAGGTACTGTAAATGCGGTTCAGTAAAAAACCTTTTGATTTCTGTGACTACACCATTGTATCCACAGATGCCGGCAGGCATGGATTGGGGGCAGTACTGATGCAAGTAGGAAATGGGAAGGAAAGAGTGGCATTTGCGCCAAGAACGTTAAAAGGTGCAGAAATACGTTATTCTATGATTGAAAAGGAAGCATTTGCCTGTGGGTGGAGTGTTCAACAATTCAGAAATTTTGTGTGGGGAAGAATGTTCAAATTGCAGACCGATCATAAACCATTGATTGATGTGTTTCCAATGAAAGGGGCGACTGGAGCTTCTCCAAGAATAGCAAAGTGGATATATAGATTACAGTACTACACTTTTGCGGTGAAGTCTGTCCCTGGAATTTTAAATGTAAATGCCAACTGCTTATCGAGATTACCAGTACAGACAGATAATGAAGAGGAATAATGGATGGTTGCCAACATTATGGACATGAAGGTCAAAGCTGTGTCAGAGAGGGAATGGAAAGAGGTGATGGCAAGGGATACAGAAATGCAGGTTCTTGCTAAAAGTTTACCCAAAGATTGGCCTAAATAAGATATATGAAGGTGTTGATTAATTATAATGACGTATGATCTGAATTGTCATACAATGAGAGTATCATAAGAAGAGGTGACAGGTTTGAGTTGCCATTGGAGTTGAGAGAAAGATTGTTGGGGGCCCTGCATGAAGGTCAGGAAGGTATGTCTGGGATGAATAGGAAGGCAGGGGCGGCTGATGAATTTTGAAAGTGGTGGGCCGGAAAATAGTATAGTAGTATAATGAGTGAGGGAGCGAAGCGAGCGAGCCCGAACTGCAAAAGGAGGGTGCGGGGGTTTTCCGCCCGCAAGAAAATTTTTCACTAAATTGATTCAAATGGTGTCTTTTACACAACATATTTACTGCAAATTGTTGCAAACATGGGGTCCAAATATAGCATTTTAAAGCACAAGTGAGAAGTAAACATTAGAAACATCAAAAATGTGCCCAATCCTTTAACTGGTCTGCTTGCAAAATGACCCCCAAGCCAAGCACACAGGACCTTGGAACCCCGGACTAAAACCAGCCACCTCTGATTCTTCACAGTGTTTTTGTTTTCTTTTGTGTTTTGACAGTGCCTCTATTGCTGCAAACAAGGGTTAATTCACAATTTCTCTGGAAGGTTTTGTTTTGTGTAGCTTAAATTTCCATAAATATTATCTCAGTTAAACACTTTTGCTTGCTATTATATACCACACACATTTCATAGTAGTCTACAGGGTTGCTCCTGTTCTCTTATAAACTTAGTTAAGATAGTCCTACACTGTATGCGTGAATTTAGTCCAGGCAACCAGCTTAGGTTTTGCATGCATACTACAGATGTGGGCAGAGAGTACATTAAGCTGTTTATGTATGCATGAGAGCAGTTTAAAGGCAGAGATTTTATTTTATTATCTGAAGTGGTGTCAAATGGTATTGACCCTGGAATTAGCAAGGCCACCTAGGTCTCTGCCTTGTCCATTTTTTGGCTGAGCCTGACAGGATGTCAGATTATAGCTCCAAATGGGGGTGGCAGGTCTTGGATATCCATATCAGGAGTGGTCATTTGGCATGTGTTCTACTCTTCCTTTCCTAACCTCAACTTTTCCTACAAACCCTGCAGACCAATCTGGGTGCTGATGCTAGTGTTGCTCTTAGTCTGAACTCAGAAGGTCTTCAAATCCAGGACCTCACTTTTAAGAACTGTCTCATTTATACAATGGGTGAGCTTGGGCGCTGGCAAATCCCTTCTAAGTCACACATTAGAAGAGGGTAGCTCTTATTTCACATTCACCCTTCTAAAAAGCAAATTGCCTCTTTAGAATTCAAACAAATTCCCAAGATTCCTCATACAATACCCAGGTCCTCAGCTTCAAAAGGAAATAAACATGAGGTGTCAACATTTATATTGGGATGAACACGACTACAAGTACAAGGATGCATAGAGAAAAAATGGAGGACCCACTCACACAATGACACAGGAAACCAGAGAGCTCCACAGATTTTCAGTATCCTACTAAAATAGTTCTCCAGTACTTTAATAGGATCGTCCAACTTCTGCTCAATAGAGTCAGCAGGACAACATTTAGGCAGCACTCTCAAATTTCCATGGTCCATAGTGAGGAACTCACATGGGAATTCTGACACTTACATTCCTATGCATCCTAGTATATAGTTAGCTTTCCAAGCTTCAGAATGGAAACTAAACTTGATGAGATGAGCTACTCAGGAAAGCAGCCGGGAAGCTTGAGAGCTCCTGTTGGGTGCGTTGCACGAGTTCAGTTAACTGACAGCACCAGAGCGCGGCCTACCTAGCACTCCACTTACCTCTTCTTCCGTCGCACGAGCAGCGGCGACGGGGCAAGCAGGAGTAGAATAGGATCGAGAGGCAGTCGGCGTATGGGAGGCATTTTTTTTCTTGGAAAACACGCACCCCCTCCGATTTTCTCCTCTGTTCTCAGCTCCATAAAGGTATCCAGGAAGATGCTTAGGGCTGTGTTAACAACACCTCAAGTTCAGGAACCCTAAGCACGATGTACCTAAGGTCTTGTGGGAGATTCAGACACTGCATCGTCAGTCACTATGATTGCAAAAACAAAGGCGCAGCCAGTGCTTAATTTGTACAAATATAGGTGCCAGGGCCCTCATCAGGAGGACACTGTAGCTTGGACTATCCAATGTCCCTGCTAGTGCTGCCAGTGACAGTATCAGCACGACTACTAACCATCACGCTCTTACAAGTGTGACAATTCAAACTATTCCAGGCCCTCAAAGCTTTAAGAGTGGCTTGGGGGCAGGACTGGCAGCTATTAATCATTGGTAATGTATATTGAATGAATAAACAGTTTTTGTTGTGCTCATACCTAAATTTGGCAGGCAATGCCAACATGTGGCAGACAAAGATAAGCACCGGTGTAGACAATTACGTGCCGGTGCCAAGCACCGGAAACTACTGGCTCAAATTAAGCTGAGTAGCAAGATCATGTTGGGCCCAGGATGGTCAGGCCCTAGTCTTCACTCCAACAACGCAGAGAGGCCATTGGGTGTTGTAAGGAGTTAGTTTAGAACAGTTAGAGCATTGTGATGTCATGCTTGTTCGTGCGACAAGAAGCTGGAGTATATTATTAATGTATACGGTCGAGCTTGCTCCTGATCCTGGATAAAGCTGCCTTTTGACAATAAAAAAAAGCCCAAACCTGTGGTGATTTTCCTCCCAACCTATGCTTCAACGCCAAAAACAACAAGTACAGCCGAATGCACCAAAATCCGAAACACTACACTGTTGTGCAAACATTGGTCAAAAGTCATGCAAATGGCAAAAGGCTGCTCTTGAACAGCACTTCACATGAAAACATACATGTGTTCGACTCAATTTCATGCAACCATCATAGTGCAAACACTACTCAGATGGTACTGGGATTGTCCACATCTAATGAAAGAAAACTTAACACACTACAATAAGTGAGACACATTGTAATACGTGAGACACATATATAATTATTAAGAGTCCATCACCAGCCTTCTGGACAGTATGCAGACTGAGTCAGCTCCACCAGGCAGCGTCAACCCCCATCATACTTAAAGAACGCTAAACACATGGTCTAGACCTCCGAGTCATCTCAAATTTTATTCAGACAGAAACACAGCCAACAGGCACACACACCCAGCAGGCTGGAATTAGAAAATGCTTTCCAAGACATGGCACCATCTGGTGGTCTTTTAGAGCCCCAACAAACATAAAGAGTCGGAAGGTCTGTTAAACGACGTAGCTGAGTCTATGAGGTCCTAATGAAGTGACCCTTTTGGATTGCACTGAACCAGGCCAAGTGGTCACATGACACGAATATGTGTTAGATATCCTAACAGCCCACCCATCTGGTGGAGCCTCGTCATGTAGGACGTCTAACCAGGGTGGTGAGTCCAAGCCCAGATGAATTGGCCAGACAACACACACTACTGGTTCATCTTGTAAAGGTGTCCGTGCCACAGAGTGGTGCTGAAAAAGTGCAGTGCAAAACAGGGAATAAAGAATAAGTGATCTTAAAATGACGGTCGAGGCAAAGAAAATTGTATTTATTAAAGATATTCACCAAGACGCCAGATTAAAAAGAAGTGTAGAACAGTGTGAAAAAATCACTGTGATGCTTTGCTGTGTTATGGATTAGGCCGTCATTTTAAGATCACTTATTCTTTATTCCCTGTTTTGCACTGCACTTTTTCAGCACCACTCTGTGGCACGGACACCTTTACAAGATGAACCAGTAGTGTGTGTTGTCTGGCCAATTCATCTGGGCTTGGACTCACCACCCTGGTTAGACGTCCTACATGACGAGGCTCCGCCAGATGGGTGGGCTGATAGGATATCTAACACATATTCGTGTCATGTGACCACTTGGCCTGGTTCAGTGCAATCCAAAAGGGTCACTTCATTAGGACCTCATAGACTCAGCTACGTCGTTTAACAGACCTTCCGACTCTTTATGTTTGTTGTAGTTTGATTAGGGGTATAGAGTTTGGTAGGTCTATAAACATAGTCCCCTTCACCCTCCTCAACCTTTGTTTTCCAGGTCTTTTAGAGCCCTCAGGGACCAGAAAAACTGCTGCACCTTCCGCGGACTGCGCGAGCGCAATAATTACTACAAACCACAGACATCTAGACTACAGTTGACAGAAAATTACCACAGCAGTTGTGCGCTATGCAAACACTGGTAACAGAGCATAAAAGACGTCCCTATTCTAATATGTCCATATGGAACTGGCGTACTTTGTCTTTCTGTGGCCATCAGACGGGTCCCTGTCGCCGAGAAATACAATAGCAGAAAAGAGGCAGCTGACATAAATTAAGGATGTATATAAATACATGCACCTCAGAATGAAAGACAGGCCAGAAATTGACTGTCATGGGTAAACCTGCTGCAGCTCGCGAACAATAAATGTGGCTTGCTGACCAGGGCACTGGAAAATACATTGCATCTTGCTGCTTAATTTCCAGAAGGAATTGTGTGTGGGGAAAGAATGTTTGGTAATAGGGGAAGAACAAGACAGTATGCTGGCTTTCTTCCTTGTTGACGCCCAGCACAAGGAACCATCGCAGGAGGGATTGCCCAAACACGTGTACACTACACATAGTCTCACACAAACACACACCCTCTGAGTAGCGAGTACTGCCCCATTGAGGTAAACTTATGCCAAAGACAGGTACACTCTAACCTGAGAGATGACAGGGTGCCTGTACACTGTAAGTCTGGCCATACTATGCACTTCTGCCACTGCCACTTTGATCACACTGCACACAACACGCCAACCATACCGCACTCACGTGCAGATACCTTGGCCAAGTGCGACATGTTAGGGATCAGAGGAGAGGCCATGGGGTGCTGGCTTTAACTGAGGCAGAGAGGCCAAGTGCGGCGTGTACAAAATGGTCTGTTTTCTGTGGAACTGGCCAGCTGAATACAATGATGTAAAAGCATGCAAAGCCTCAGTAACCAAGGTTCGATTCACAAACACGCCATCGACCTTTGGAATCTACTCGACACCATTTCTCCGGACATCGCCTTCCTAACAGAAACCTGGATGAATGCCTCTTCAGCTCCAGACATCACCATAGCCATCCCGGACGGCTACAAGATCATCCGTAAGGACCGCACCATCCAAATAGGAGGAGGCATCGCCATCGTCCACAAGAACACCATCCGCGTCTCAACCAGCTCAGAAGTCAACCTCGCTATCGCCGAACACCTTCACTTCCAGATCCACACCGACCCCAAGACCACACTCAGAGGCACCCTCCTCTACAGGCCACCAGGACCCCGTACAAAATTCAGCGAAGACATCACTGACTTCATCACCCCACACGCCCTCCCCTCGGAAGAATACATTCTACTGGGAGACCTCAATTTCCATCTGGAAAAGAGCAACGACAGTAACACTACCACCCTTCTGGACAATATCGCCAATCTCGGACTCAAACAACTTGTTAACACCCCCACACACTATGCAGGACACACACTCGACCCTATCTTCACTTCCAGCAAGAATATCTCCTTCACTCACACCACACCCCTCCACTGGACGGACCACAGTTGCATCCATTTTATTTACAATAAGACCACGATCCACAACCACCCTCAACCAACTCTGCGAAGAAATTGGAACAAAATCACCATCAACCAGATCTCCACATCGCTTCTTCAAAAACCCCCTGCCTATTCAACGAACCCTAACCAAGCCGCCATCAACCTCACACAATGGTTAACCCAAACCGCCGACAAACTAGCACCCTTGAAAAAACATCAAATCAAGAAAGGAAGCAAGAACGCCCCCTGGTTCAAAGATGACCTTAAGAAATCCAAGAAGTTGTGTCGTTCCCTTGAGAAAACTTGGAAAAAAGACCCAAACACTATCAC
Organism: Lissotriton vulgaris; assembly: GCF_964263255.1. NCBI lineage: Eukaryota > Metazoa > Chordata > Amphibia > Caudata > Salamandridae > Lissotriton > Lissotriton vulgaris. The sequence continues at coordinate 1,302,516,208 of NC_141687.1, forward strand.
CCAAGCCGCCTTCAAAAACGCCACCCGCAAACACCATCAACTAATCCGGACAGCCAAGAAATCAGCACTCAAAGACCGACTAGACAACAACGCCCACAACAGCAAGGAACTTTTCAACATCATCAAAGAATTCACCAACCCCACCGCCAGCTCAAACGACATCACCCCCTCTCAAGCCCTCTGCGACTCCCTCGCCTCATTTTTCCATGACAAAATCTCCGACATTCATAACAGCTTTGACAACCAACCCGCAAACCAGTCCACCCCACTCATCTCCGAACCTGTACCTCCTCCGAATAACCTTTTCGACTGGAACCCAATCACCACAGAAGACACCATTCGCTGATGAACTCCATCCACTCAGGATCCCCTACAGACCCATGCCCCCATCACATCTTCAACAAAGCAGACTCCATCATCGCACCCCATCTCCGAGACGTCATCAACTGCTCCCTCAACTCTGCCACATTCCCAGAAAGCTGGAAACACGCCGAACTCAGCGCCCTTCTGAAGAAACCCACAGCTGACCCCACCGAGCTCAAAAACTACCGCCCAATCTCGCTCCTCCCATTCCCTGCCAAAGTTATTGAGAAAGCCATCAACAATCAGCTTGCCGCCTTCCTCGAAACAAACAAATCACTCGACTTCTCACAGTCTGGCTTCCGAGCCAAACACAGCACCGAAACCGCCCTCATCGCAGCAACAGACGGCATTCGAACACTACTGGACAACGGAGACACAGTCGCCCTCATCCTCCTTGACCTCTCTGCAGCCTTCGACACAGTCTGCCATAGCACCCTGATACAACGCCTCAGAAACATCGGAATTCAAGGAAAAGCATTGGACTGGATCATCTCGTTCCTCGCTGGAAAAACTCAGAGAGTCCGCCTCCCCCCTTTTAAGTCAGAGGCCACCAAAGTCATCTGCGGCGTCCCGCAAGGATCATCACTCAGCCCCACCCTCTTCAACGTCTACATGAGCCTCCTCGCAACCATCGCACGTCAACACAACCTCAACATCATCTCCTACGCTGATGACACTCAGCTGATCCTCTCACTCACCAAAGACCCAATCACTGCCAAAACCAACCTACATGAAGGGATGAAAGAAGTAGCCGAGTAGATTGAGCACAGCCGGCTGAAACTGAACTCGGACAAAACGGAAGTCCTCATCTTAGGTGCATCCCCTTCTGCCTGGGACGAATCTTGGTGGCCAACGGCCCTAGGAAAAGCCCCCATACCTACGGACCACGCACGGAACCTGGGCATCATCCTGGACTCCTCACTCTCGATGACCAGACAAGTCAACGCCGTCTCATCATCATGCTTCAACATCCTAAGCATGCTCAAAAAAACATTTCGCTGGATCCCCACCGAAACAAGAAAAATGGTCACCCACGCACTGGTTACAAGCCGTCTGGACTACGGAAACACCCTTTACGCCGGTACCACCGCAAAACTGCAGAAAAAACTCCAACGCATCCAAAATGCTTCAGCCAGACTCATACTAGACATCCCCCGCACAGACCACATTTCCGTTTACCTGAAAGACCTTCACTGGCTCCCCGTCAACAAGAGGATAACGTTCCGTCTCCTCACCCACGCACACAAAGCCCTATACGAACTTGGACCTGACTGCCTCAACACGCGCCTTTCCTTTTACACCCCCACCCGCCAGCTGCGTTCGTCCAACCAAGCCCTCGCCGCTGTTCCGCGCATCCACAAAGCCACCATGGGGGGAAGATCCTTCTCCTACTTAGCGGCCAAAACCTGGAATTCCCTTCCCATCCACTTCCGCCTTACTCAAAACCACCTAGCATTCAGAAAACAGCTTAAAACCTGGATATTCGATAAGTAAACCTCCCCCCCTTCCTCAAGCGCCTTGAGACCCTCGGGGTATGTAGTGGGCTATATAAATTCTGACTTGACTTGACTTGACCTGATGGACCCCGTCGCGGCTCGCAGTACTCACGGGGGGATAGCGCGGGGTGGGGGGCCAAGGGAGAGTAAAATTTTAAAAACTTACCTGACCGCCTCTGCTCCTGGTCCGCGTTGGCGGCTCTTCAAACAGGAACAGCAGCACTGGAGTGGCAACCCCTCAGCCAATCCTGGCGCTGCTGCAGCACCAGGATTGGCTTAGGGCACGGTTATTTTTCGCCCGCTGCCTACCCATTAGGAGACCGAGGGGCTCCTAATGGGCATGCGCAAGCCAGTGAAAAACAAATGTGCGCATGACTGGGCACAGGCGAAAAATTCACTCACCTTCCCCACTCATGCGCACTTGTGCTGCTGTCTGTCCCTGGCTGGTCTGACAATGCATGTCACTCAACATGACGCCTGACCGCCCACCCTCTTCAGACTCTGAAGGGGGTGGGCGGTCCGACGTCATGCTGACTGACATGATTGTCAGTTCTTCCTCGGCGTCTTTGAACTTAAGTAACTGAGTCAGTTTACTTAAGTTCAGAGACGCCGAGGAAGCTGTGGGCGGGCAACGCCCCCACACCCCAATGGACGCACTGCACTTGAAGGAAGGTAAGGGAGGATTTTTGGTGGCCAGGAGTAGATCGAGACGTTGAGAGACATGTGCGAAATTGCATGAGTCGAACTTGTAAAGACAAAACACGTGATAAAATAAACACCAGTGGTTTCTATTTCATTCCTGTGCAAGCCATAGCAGAAGGTGGCAATAGACATTAGTGGACTATTTGAGTTTGAAGAAAGTGGGAAAAGGTTTGCCATAGTAATGATTGATTATCAATTAAAATGGCCGGATGTGAGTGTAGTGAGTGATATTAAATTGTAAATGACAAAGGAGTTCTGTGAGGAAGCATGGAGAAGAGAGGGTTATCCTGAGGTGGTGGGGACAGATAACGGGCGATAGTTTGTATTGGTTGAGTTCAAGTTGTTTTGAGCACAATGTGGGGTAAAGCATGTTAAGACAGCTTTAGGGCACCCTTGCGAAAACGGATTAGTGTAAAGAATTAAAAGAGTGTTGAGTGAAAAGGTACAGTTGTCCTTGCAAAATGGGTTAGCGTGGAGAGAGTAGTTAAAAATGCATTGTGGAGCCATCGCACTACGCCGCATTCTACAACAATGTGTTGCTGAAAGGAAGGAAACCGTGCATCAAGGCTGTGCAAGGTTAAAATGGGAAGGAAAAGAATAAATGAAAAGGAATTGTTGGAAACTGTACAGTAAAAACAAACAGAGTGAGCCAAGGAAGGTAGAGAGAGTACAAGTTGTAGTGGTCATATGTGTGGAGAGTTGGTGCGTACCAAGCTGTTGGGTAATGTTAGGACGGGAATGCCTAAGTGGTCCAGTCATAAGAGTGTTGTGGAGGTGAAAAGGTTCAGTGTGGTGTTGGAGGATGGAAAAATGTGGAGCCAGAGAAGTGTGGTTAAATGTAGTGAGGCTGGAGTGGATAATGGAAGGGGAACAGCAGGAGTGAGAGTCCAGGGGAAGAAGACGTGAGGAAAATAGGTGAGAGGGTTGGGAAGGAGAAAGGAAGAAGAAGTGAGGGTGGCATGGAAGAGAGAAAGGGTGGACGAAGTATAAAATTGCCTGCACGTTTGAGGGATTGCGCATTACAGTAAGAATTGGAGCTGTAAGATAATATGTTGAATAAATAATGCATATAGTTCTGCTAGTAAAGAAAAATTATTTGGAAAAGAAGATATGTTGTTTGTTAGCTATTAAAGTATTGCCCATGTATTGTAACCTACCAATGTTATGTCAACAGAGGGTGGAATGTAGAACGTTGTGTCCTGGTCAAGCCATCACTGGCAGTTGCTGATCTGGTCTGCTCTGGGTTGATCATCATACATATATATTCTTAAGAGACATTAAATAAGCAAAAATGAAGTTGGAGGAAGTGTATTCTTTTCACAGCCTACATCAGTGCAGCCTGCAGAGAGGGTGATCATTGCAGCATCAGGGCCAGCGGGCCCTCAGTATCTGGTCAAGCTGCCCTGTGGTTGAGGATGGAGGAGGGCCAGCCAGCAGATCTTGAGACACGGCAGGCTGCCAGGAAAACATTGTGTGGACACTACACTTCCCACAGTACAGAAAGTGCTGCAGGGGGTCACAGGACAAAGGTACCAAACAAATGTGTAGAAGTGTGGCTCAACGGTTAGAGGCGGCAGACCCGGAGGCAGAGGTCGGCCTGGGACCAGGATTCAATTCCTGACGCGGCCGGGTGCAGGTCCAATGTCAGCGGGCCTGATGAATCTTCCCTCAGTGCCACTCTAACCATGGGGTCCCACGCTGCAACTCTGGGCAATAGCTTGCTTAATCTCCACTCTGGCCCCATCACCGCCGGGGATGCCCGGCTGCACCTTGGGGATGCCCTGTAAAGGGACCATCTCACAGGGAAAGCCAGGATGGGTTCCCCAGTGGTACAGCGCTGGGATGCTTCCGGGTAACCACGCGCTCTATAAATCCAACATTCAAATGTGCTGAGTGTGGGCATGGCAATAGATAATCATATCTGCCTCCTGTCTTCTCAGTATCTTCATGGGCCAATCTGCTACCTCTGGGGGCAGTGCCATTGGCAGTTGGTAGTGCCTTTGGCAAAAATTAGATCAGGCAAGGCACCTAGGATCCACTTGCTGAAAAGATTGATCCGGCTGTGTATTTTGTACGTGAGTTAATGCATTGCTGAGACACCACGTGGACGGTGGTCACCTCAGAGAGTCTAAGAGGTAGGCCAGGTTCAGATTGAGTGGTCTGAAGCTGTGATCCACCATTATGTGTGAGCATTAGGCGAAAAGGCAGAGGCCACCAGCGCGGTTCTATGTGATCAGTGAATGACTTTGTGACACAGTGAAGTGAGACAGTTAATTTTATCAGGTATCAGCTTCTGGGCAGCAGCAACAGCACAATGGCACGCAGCAAGTCAGTTGGTACTTTTAGCACGTAGGCTGGTTAATAATGCAGTTCCCTTGTTGAGCATGCGCCTCTTCATGGGGTGCTCCCAGTGGCTATAATGTGTGACTAATGCATTTTAGTGCAGGGATGCAGATACCAGCACAAAAAAAATTAGTCTAATCCTGATGCGTGATTTTTGGCAGGGCTGCTCATGCACAAGCTTAAGGCATTTGGGCACACTCATCTTCAAGTATAGTTGCACATACAGCATTCAATAGATTTTTTGTTTTTAAATGCACCTTCCACTATTAGTTTGTGCAATGACTCCCTCACCTGCTCTCTCCCTCATGCCCTGATGCTCCCAGTGCACAGTCCCGATCAAATGTTTCTACTAAAGAGCAGGTCTGGCCACGTCCACCACGTAATTGACAACTGAGTGTGATACCTGTGGATACCAGATATTACACATCAACTGGTCTGCAGTCATGGGTGGAGAAGCCTTGACAATAAACTCCAGTATTTGAGATCGGATCCAGTTTGCATGCCATGCTTCTACACTGCACTGTTCTAAACACCCAAACCAAGAATATCTGCTTGAAGGAGCATGGAGCATGCATTGTTTTCTCCCCGCTATTGTCGACTCTTTAGAGTATTATGGCCTGGAAGGGAGAGCTGCATCTCCAGGTCTCACTCAATACCCTTGTTGACAGAGGAAATACGGGAATGTGGGCATCTGATCCTACTTGTCATAGCACACTTACTTAATGTTGCTCTTTTCAGTCGAAAGTGCATGCAGAACCTTTCAATGGTGGTGGTTTTTATGCAGCAGTCGAAGTGCATTAAAAAAACATAAGGGAACTGTGATGCTTTGGACAATGGGGGCCGAGCAAGTAAGTGTGGGGGGGTCAAAGGCACGGCTAAAAAATTAAATATTCTGTAACTATTTTCAGTCTTACATCTTCAGGTATGTACATATAAAATAGCACACAGCTTAAATGTAAAATAAATGCAAGTTAATATAATCAGTGGGTAATGCACTATTGCACTTTATGAAACCTCTATTAGGTAATGCACTGTGGAGGTCTGGGTCTGTAATCAGACAGCCGGAATTGAATCCTGGTTGCAGCAGTGTAGAATAGTTATGGGTATAAGACAAGTTCCTGCATCACCAAGGGGGGGGCATGAGAGTATGTGCTATGCCCCTTTAAAAAGCACACACTTCACAGCTCAGCTGGTAACTCATTTCCAATGCCACTTAAAAAGAATAAATCTGTGTCAACAGCAAGTGTCACATTATTCCATTAATTAAAGTCAATGCTCCTGGACTCCCTTTATATTTGCTGATTGACCAATTGTGCACATTTACATTTTGTTCAGGTAAGCAGGACACATGGCAAGAAGGCCTGTTTAGCTGCCTACTTGCCTTCGGTTTCACCACCGGATACTCCCTGCCTTACACTGAAATTGAAATTCTTTATTGTATAGTTAATTAAAATTCACACAATATTCCAGTACATAAGATATATTGTAGCAACATGATATGCTTGTAAATATCTCAGTTTCAGAAATAAAAGTTAGTTTAAAGATCTACAACACCACCGTTTTGTTCAATAAATTAAAATCTAATTCATTTTTGCTATTTACAATGTTTTGAATGTTAAAAGACAGGGAGAGACGACTAAACAACGTTATGACCGGCATCACCTGCCTTACACTGCAGAAGCACTTTAGCTCTCGGAATTTTAAGAACGTTTATCTTTTCGCTGAAAGTAGGGGAAATATTTTCCTTACATTAAAAAAGTATGGGCCCGCCCACTTCAACTACTGTTAATATATGGGTCTGGAAAGATATTTACATCCTCTAAAGAAAGCACCACCCTGCCTCCTAAAGTCCATTGGAAAGTTCTCCTCACCTAACATGTCCGCCGCATTCAAGTTTACGGTCTAGTGTTTCTGTCTGAGTCCTTGTTGCTTATGGGATGCCCGCCCTCGCTAGTAGTCAGGCCTCTTGCAATGGGCGGGGGCAGCAGCGGCTGGGATGCAGAGCCTGTGCTGCTGCTGCGGCGGTGAGGGCGGTAGCAGTCTGCAGTTGTATCGCGCTAGTGGTGATTGTGCTGCTGGAGCGGGCTGACGGATTCTGCTAACGGGGCATGGCCGCCCATGTAATCCGGATTGTGCCATGACGGGGCCCTTGTTTTTCAAGACCTTGCTAAGGAGAGCGGCTGAAGGAGCACGGGACACTGAATCCTTCACTGGCAGCCATCAGGCTCTAACAGCGAGCGCAAGAATCACAGGTACTTCCACCCGTCACCAGTCGGATTGGGGGGGGGGGGGTTACCGCTTGCCACCCTCCTCTTTGTGACTACCTTCTTAAGCGCATTCCTCCTCCTATGTAGCGGGTTAGCCCGGATCCCTCCCCGAGTGTGCTCGTTCATCTCTGGCTTGCTGGGGGCAGACATGATTGCTTCTCGTGTGTCCACATGCCCAGTGATGCCTCCTGGCCTCCTCCATAATGGAAATGTTTCCAGGGATCCTTTACAGAGGTTGAACTGTTCTACTCGTGCAGGCCGGCCAGGGTGCTTGCCCTGTTTCTTTCAATTCCCTCTGGTGTCTATGAACTGTGAGTCAGGCAGCCCAGTACAGCGTGCGTTAGTTGCCCTTAACAGGTCCTTCCACTTTATTACATTTGACAGCCTGGTGCCTGTAATCCTCATCCCTTGTCATCACACTGGACCTGATAGACGGTGTTTTGTAATCATGACCTCTACCCATGACTGGCCATTCGCACCGAGCTTGTCTGTTGCACGAACAGTCCGTTTGATTGCTTTTTGCTCGTCACATTGTATCACCAGCTTGCAAGTGTCATCTTCCAATGACGGCGCCCCCAGACGGGATCTGTCAGCGTGACGTATTAAGCCGTGACCCCCTCACATTTCAGCCCATTCACACTAAATGTGAGCGGCCAGTAGTATATGCCTGGTTTCTCCAGTGTGTTTCCTTGCACTATACCTGTGTAAAGCATTCCCATACCCGCATGACCACTCCCAGTGGCCGTGCTTCGGAGTGAATCTGACAGTATGGTGCTACTAAGCGCCGCCACTCAGAGCAATTGTGCCTTTGTACAGGATACAGAGGTCAGTGCTTCTAAAGCATACCACCTCATACACACCCACACAATGACTGTTCCAACGCGCTGGGTTAGTCGTGCATGTCCTCATGATCTCTAACTGTGAATGTGCCTTTGCCCCAGATCTGGCAGCCTAAGCATGCCCCCCCCCCCCCCTTCATGCGTGTGTGCAGTCACGACCCGATTGGCTGGTGCTGGAAAGCATGGATCCCCATACATGTCCTTTCATCTTCCCAGTGAGTCTATACTCTGTTCAACACGTTGCCTGTAAACTATAGCAGCCCCCCCTCACACACCCCCCCAATCTGTTATCAGGTCTGGACCTGACACCATGGGGGTTCTATCTCGTACCTTTTTGTCTTGCTTTCTCCTTCACCTTGCCTGACTCCGTGGCGCTATAAATTGGACCTTCGCACAACTGTCCCGTCGTCTTGCACCTGCTGGCCTGTACACATCAATCAGTTTCCGCTTTCCTCATCTCCTTGCACTTACAGCCAATGGCCTATAGACGTGAATCCTCTCTCGTTTTGACCATTCGCCCTTTCTTTTGCGATCATGGTTTATATTCATCCAGTGGCCCTGACTGCTTGACCCTCCCAAAGACGACGTCCCCTCCTCTGTGAATGCAGAACGAACGCAATCCATGTTTTGCTTCAGACATCCATTAAACCGGGTTAATTTCACCTCAGACTTTGACAGGTAGTAGTAATGTCTATCATCTGGAGACAGAATTATGCGTCCATAGTCTAATGAAACAAGCACTTACACCGCCCTTCACGATTCATGTCTGCGTTCATTGTATGGACCTTTGTTTCGAGTCCGAGGTAGTAAGGTGTGCTCTCTATTAATATCTGTGCCGCTTGTACGTCCTATTATTTATTAAATGTTTGTGTTTATCTTAAAAAATAAAAAGACATCGAACTCCCGATCCCTTCGCCTCGTCCCGTGCTGTGTGCTGCTGTTCACCTCTGCATTTGGTTTTACACCCCCCCCCCCCCCCACCCCCCCCCCCTCGGCCACGGCCAGTGATCAGACCATCACTGCTGCATGATTCTTTTCTTCAGGGTGCCTCTCGGCCACCACCTTCCTGCCTATTGTACCGCTAACAGTCCGCATCCACTGCGCCTCGGTGCAGACATGAAAGAGCGGAGGACCCCATCATCACCAGCTCCCACATCATTTCTTGAGCCGGCCCCGCCCCCTCCACATGAAGCCATTCATCACGTGCGCCCATATTGCTCTGTGTCGAAATCTTTGGTGCTGCAGAGCTGTGAGCTAGCTCTGAAAAGTGCTGCTTTTTCTGCAACCTGTTCGCATTGCGCGTCTCCGATTTTGGGTGGTAACACGCTCTTCACCTCTCCCGCAGACCGGCCTTGTGTTAGCGTGTTTAATGATTGATTGTGATCACAGAGGTAACCACTACGACCAGAATGCTAATAGAAACATTTGGTCGAGTTTCAAGGGAGTGCGGAACCGCATTTCAGTTTTCTGATATTTATAGACAGTGAGGGCCTTTTTTACCGGTTGTTTCATCCGTATTCCTGGTAAAACAGAGCACCCTTTGTACGATTTCGATTTTGTTCAATAAGCTGTCTGAAAACATGTACCATATGAATTCATTGTTTTTTTTCTAAAACATGGCCTTGTGCAGTGAAGTAACTGCGCTGTCATTATGCAGACATTACTGACTTTTTATGACTTTTTCTCTTTGAGGAAGTTTATTCTTTGAAACAGAAAGCTCAACCCACTTGAAAATACTGTCTGTACATTGAGCTTTTGTGAATAGTAGGGGATATCTTTTTTTTAATGCTTGGATGTGTGTACCTGAATGGGTGTAGTCTAGTCTAGTCCTACAAACTGTACCTTGGCCATGATCCTAAGCTAACTGCTTTCTGGTTTAATTGGATTCGAATAACGTACAGCCCCGTGTTTTTTTTCTCATTCTTGAAAGCATGTGATCTTAACCAGAGCTGGTGATGCTGTTTGAACTAAGTCACTGTTGTTGGTGAGATGTCCACGTACTGCTGCCTGGGTTTTATGTAGTCCTGTTAAAAGAGAAAGCAGAAAGATTTGAGTGAAATCTCTCTCCTTTGTTTGTGCTTTATGAGTCTATATGTCCACTATTTTTAGATTCAGACGTAAATCACTGCAGTGCAGCGTCTTGGCTTTTGAGCATGGGGACTGTAGTAGGTGGTTGGGCCCCGTGCGATACAATATCTTCCATCTTTTGGGAAGCTCAGTACTTGTTAAAGTCCAGTCAACTTGCCGTCAATCACCTGCTGTCTTTTCGTTAGCACAGAGAGAGATTTGTTTTTAATCAGAAAATCACTGTTGGTATTTGTTTTCTGAAAGGTGTAATGTTACTTATTGTCTGTATCAGTTGCCAGTTACATGTTTTAATCTCTTTCCATTTAAGGTGCAGCCTGAACCTATCAATGTCCTTGAATGTGTCACTTCATTTGGCCCTTGAGACTGAGAGTAGGGATGTAGTTCCCCAGCCCCCTTTTTCACTCCCACTGTACTAGAGCTTAACACAGAACTGCTGAATTGTGACTGGTAATGGGATGTTCTGCCAATGCTGCTGACACTTGCTTTTAACATATCTTGGAGTTGCCACAGGGTTCCATGTTGCAGGACAGCTCTTGTCCATCCCCAGGCTTTCCTTCAAGAAATTATCACATAGATTTTTTCAGTTGGCTTTAGTTCTGCTTTATAGGCCCTGCTATAATACCTGCTGATGCCGAGGCTCAACAGTGGGTGCGATTTGAAAGCGTTCCACCAAGTCAAAAGGTCCTACACCCAGATGTCACCTGGTTGCTGCCTGTCGTATCAATGATGTGAATATGTGGTGTCAGGCACGCATTTCACTGGCATTCAGAGCCCTAAATAACGGATAAAGTGGGTTAGAACAATTGTTTCACTTGCTGACAGTATCGGCTGAGTATCCCATGAAGTATTTGAATCTGAAACAAACGCATGGGCCCGTTGCCATTTCTGACCCAAAGTCAGTGGCATAAGGACACTTGAGGAGGTTCCCCTGTAGGGTACGTGGAGGGACCTCTCTGAACAGGATCAGGAGCTCTCAGGCCAGGGTACTGTGCTGAGGGGGGGTGTGGGGTGCCTGAAGCTTGGGCCCCCCATGCTGCGAGGGCCTGTGATACGCCACTGCCCAAAGTTAAGCGCATTGGTGGATGCTGTGACAACATGCACTGCGGCTGCCTTGCATGTATGTATGCACTATAACTATAGCATGACCTACCTAAAAGGCATTTTAGCACTGTGCAGGATCAAAAAAGCGCCTACAGTCACTGAGTGGTAAGAGCTGTAGCTGGTTTGTGGACGATTAATGCTTCTGGTGTGTATATTTTTCTTTTTTTTAAAAGTGTGCCGTAAACTTTTTTCTGAACTGGAGTAGCGTTGGGGTGGTCCTGATGTATACAGTAAGGTGTTAAGGGTTCTGGGTGCATAGATGCATATTGCTCCGGGCATAGATGTCCAGGTTTTGATTTGAAGATGGCGTAACCCCAGTTTTCTTGCGTTGCTGTTAGTTAAATAGAACAAAACAAACCCACCCTTGAAAAACAGGCGTGCACGGCGAGGAGCAATTGAAGCTTGCTGTGCCTGTCACCACTCTACCTTAGTGTACATTTAATCTCCTAATCCTTTGACAGTTTACGTCACTGTGGTTACTGTAGATATTATTGGATGGGTGTCACTGAGGTCACGTGGCCCCATTCCATTCAGTTCACCCCAACAAGCCCCAATAAAGCACATTCATACATAGTTCAACACCAAATACAACTTCAGGAGTAATCACAAACTGTCACGTTGGAGAAAGAATTTAAGAGCTCGTGCTGCCCACAGCGTCACATACCTCTGACCTCTTTGTCACTCCACGTTTAGCCTCTAACCCAGAGTATTACTGCCCCCATGACCATCTTAAAGAAAGCCTACGCGAGCTTTTCATTCTGCACGCTGAAAAGGTTAATCCGGGGTCAGCGTTGGTCTTCAATTTGTTAACTATAGTGCCCTTGCTTCTAGCACGAGCTGCAGCCATGCCTTTGGGAAGGTGTAATCAGTAGCAGGACTACAATAAAACGGTTCCTGTTCGTGGGAAATACAGACTGATGCTAATCGTCAAATAAGGAAACAGCCTAAAAATAAGTAACTGGTAATGTGTGTTTATTGGCCCAGAAAGAGTTCTAGTGACGTGTATAACCTGCTTGACCATTTCCTGAGTATGTCGCTGCACCATATCGTGTATTGTGCACAAGTCTTTAGATTATGCACTCGCACACTGACGAGTTAAGGTTGTGCATATGATTTAGCAAAATGTCACAGCTTTACCCCCATCTGCAAATCTTTGTACTTTACTCGTTTTTACCTGCCACTTGTGTGTATAAATAATACTGTTAAACTGGCAGATGTGTGTTCTTCCTTCAGGTATGTATACATTTCATAGGTCACAAGTAGACATGTTAGAAAGTCGACTCCGCCTTTGCTGATTCAGTGGTGAATAATAGTGCTGGTCCTTGAGTTGGGGAGTACCGTTTTTTTTTAAAACTGTTTGTACGACTACAAAAAACATTCTTATTTAAAAATAATCTGATTCGAGATGATTTGGAATGTGGTAGAAGCTGAAAAGAGAGTAGTTTTTGTGCGTATAAACGGAGAAAGTGATAAATATGTAGAAGAACTTGTTCTACACATTCACTAACAGGGAAAGCTGCCGCGTTGTAACAATATTTTGTCTGTTTGAAGTTCAATGATACTTTCTTGTATTTTGGAAAAGTTTGTCCAAACTTTGGGGAGACGTTCTGATTCATTCCCGCATAGCACCTAGGAGACAGTTTTGTTGCCATTGCTTGTTCTTCCCCCACGAATTGAATAACATGCAAGACGGCTGCCAAGAAAATCTCCTATGAAGTTTTACTTTGGGAACTGGCTGAAAACATTTCCCACACTGCTAAGAATACCCATTGTCCCTACTTTTGTTTCGGGGAAGCAGCAGTACAATAGGCTGAATGTTAGAAGTAGAAAATTACTTTTTTTCTAATGTGTTTGTTTGCATGTCTGTTCAATCAGTCGGTAGAATTGAAACAAGTGCTCCGAATCTTTTTTCCTTGATCACTTCCTAATTGCTATAGAACAATTTTGCTGTGGGCTAAAAGTGCTCATGTAAGGCTCGTTGGCTGTGCTTTGTTTTAGATAAATCTTTATCATGAAATAGATTTGGTTTGTTCAGAAACTGTGCAAGGATTTGTTAGTTCCCAGCTGCAGTCTGGCACCTGGCGGGATTGTAAAACCTTACTTTGCCTTATGGTAATTCCTCCGCTGGGTCTGTTGCAGAATTGACATCTTTTCCCGTCATCGGTCGCTTTCTGTCAAACCTGCTTTTCTAGTCCCATTTCTCCAGGCTTTTAAGGCTGCTTGGTAGTTTTGTTTTGTTTGTTTGCTGATATAATGGAGTCTGTAAACGAATATATGCATTGCTTGATTTATTTTAAAAAGTGTGTATGTAGGTACACTGCACTTACCTCTCCTCATAAATGACCTTGGATCAAAATTACCAGGCAGCAGGATTCTTTTTTTCTTTTATTATTTTTGTGTATTTTCAAATGCTTCTGGTTCTCTTCCCCAGTCCTTTGTTCTGGTCTCATTGAAACATTCTTGTTCGACAACTTGCTATTGAAGCTCGTTATCTTTTCGCTGTCAAAGTTCACTGTAAACCCATAGTGCTTTTGCCTCCTTTCTGAAACCTGTTTTTCTTCTTTTCAGTTCTTTACTCTTCTGATACATATCTCTGTTCACGGGTTTTTGCACTATGCATATTAAAATATAAACAAAGTAATGGAGATCTCTTTTTGAGAAATGAAGTAAAATTCAGTGGAAAACATGTATAGAAATAAAATTTGGTTGACAATTAACCAGAACCGTTCACTTCCCCCAAAGAACAGTTAAGTAAAATGTGCACATTTGTGGGAAAAAATAAATATTTTAAAAAGAAAAAGTAATGAGCCCCATATAGTGAGTGATCATAGTTTTGCTACAGAAGTGGAAAAAGGCTTCAGACAAACCTAGTATCAGTGATGGTATTTTCACCTTGAGAAAACATAAGCATGCAAAAGTTAATTGTCTCCTTGTCCATCTTGCTCTCACAGCCCTCACGTCGCAGTTTACTCCAATCTTGCCGAACCTAACCACCAAACTTTACTTACTTTTCCATTCCAAGAATGCCCCCCTCCTACCTCTCCCTTCCTGGGAAGGACTTTCTGTTTTCTTAATTTGGCAGCCGGTTGTCGTCTTGGCTTCAGGTGTGTTTTATTTTTATTTTTCTAGGCCTGCTATAGTGGTTCCTTTTGTTTTGGTGGTTGCGCTCATATGCTGGGCGTAGGACAGCACAAGTAGTCTGTGGTATGCTAGGCTCTGGGGAAATAGGAGTGCTCTTTTTTAATGTTTCATATCACAATGTTTTCCTTCTTTTGCTTTTGGTCCGATGTTCTGGGTGCGTGGCACTCATGCGACATATCTGTGGGGGTTTTGGTATTTTTTCCTTGGAATCGTAGGGCACGCAGTTCCTGCCAGATTCCAAAATGGTGCCTCTGATCTGTTGAACAGGCTGTTCCAGTGCTTCCACCTGACATTCGTTACGACTGGAGGCGGCGTGTCCTGGGTTTCCAATCTGTTTTTATTTTAGCTTTCAGTGTTGGTTTTCCTTATGGCAGTTGCCTCGTTAGTCTGTTGGCGAGGACTGTGCCGGCTTAATTTCCATGTGTCTCCTGCCTTTGCCTAGGACCAGGTTGATGGCCCGGTCATGAGTGATTTAGAAGAAACCCTGGTGTTGGCTGGGCCATCTTCAGGGATTCTGATGTCCCCCCCCTACCCCCATGCCATTATTGCGGCTGCTGTGGATGCTGCTTTTTTGGGCTTGTGAGGGGGTGCCTCCTGCCAAGGTGTCTAGGATTGCCCCTCACATCAAAGGGGATGGGGCTGATGTGATGGGCCATTTTTTGTAGAGCACAAACCTGGCTGAAGTTCTGCAGAATGTGTGGGAGAATTTGGGCTTTGCAGTGGTCTCACCGGTTCCGGATGGGGAAGATTTTTTTTTTCCCCCAATATCGGCAGTCTGATCCAGACTCTTTGCCCTTGCATGCTTCCATTCGCAAGGTCCTAGTGAATGAATGGAAAGGTGTGGAGAAGCAGGCTTCCCCCTTTTTTTTCTGAAGCGTTACCTCTTGTATAACTTTTGGGAGGAGTTTCCCTCTTATGTAAAAATTGATAACATTATGGCTGGGTTGTCCTCTCGGGTAGTGGTTTCTGAGAAGGCTTTGCCTTTGGATTCAGTGGACAGGAAAGTGAAAGGGACTGTGAAGCGGGCCTATGCATCTTTGAACGTAGCTGTTCGGGCCAATGCCTACTCCAATTACGCCATTCAGTGCCTCCTAAAGAACTTAAATTGTTTTGCTGAAAAGTTGAGAGGGTACGGATTTTTCAGCATTGTTGGCTTTGATGGAGCAGCAGGTGTGCTTCCTTCCAGATGTCACACTTTATCATCTCTACGTTTCTGTAGCTGTTTCTAGTGCAGCAATTTGGATGCAGTCATGGAAGGCCAATGCTGCTCAGAAAGCGGACCCTCCGCAACTGCGTTTTACAGGTTCTAAGATGTTTGGCAGTGACTTGGAGGACATGATAAAAAAAAAAAAATCGATGGAAAATCGAACCCTGTTTACTCATGTTCATCTGACTTCCAGACACAGAGGTTTTTGGTTCCAGAAGACTTTTACCACTGGAGGCAAGACCTGCAACACCTGCCCTTAAGAGGTAGGGGTCGTGGCCAGGACCCCCCTCATGCCGTCAAGTCCCAGTACTCCTCCCGCTACTGCATCCTCTCCTGTCACTCCCAACGCATGACCGTTTCCTTCAAAATCGTGTCCCTACAGCCGATTATGCCATTCTTGCGGAGGGGTGAGTTCCTGGCTTCAATTGATCTCCTGAATGCGTGCCTACATGTCCTGGTGCATCCGTCCCAGCAGTGGTATCTTCGATTTGCGGTTCAGGGCAGCCACTTCAGTTCCGGGTCCTGCCGTTTGAGCTGGCCGCTACTCAGAGGATGTTCACCAAGCTCCTACCTCCTGTGGTGGGTATTTACATTATTAATGTATCCAGCTGTTTCTCTATTTGAACAACTGGATGATTGCCTCTTGTTCATTTTCTAAGGCCCAGTTTGAGGTTCGCAGGGTCACCACACTGTTGAAAGACTTTGGCTTCTTGATCAACTGGAAGTAGTCCCAGGTCGAGCCATCCCAGGATCTCATTTTCATCAGAGCATGCTTCCGGATGGACTTGGGTAGGTCGTGGTATCTGAGGAACATTGTATTCATCTACACTCTCATCCCATCTGTTCTCTCTCCTTCTTTGCCCCTTGGCCTCGTCCTGGACATGGCTTCAGTGTCAGGTGGAAATGTCCTCTACTTTAACTCAGGTTCCTTAGGGGAGGTTGCACCTACATGCCCTTGGTCAACCTCCCCTGGTGCATTGGGATCTGCTGTCCGAGTTGTAAGAGGCATCTATTCCTATGACACCTCCAATCCTTCACGTTCTCCTGTGATGGCTGGATCTTGCTCATCTAGGCAGGGCTTTCTCTTTGATTCCTCTGCCTGTCCTGTTACTCCCAACAGAAACCAGTGTGAAGGGTTGGGATATCACTCTGGGGATGACTCTGCTCTGGGGCAATGGGATCTGCTGGAGGCCAGTCAGTCTTCTAGTTGAAAGGAGTTGGCGGCTGTCTTGAAAGCTCTTCGTTTTTTTTCATCCCCTGCTGGTGGGTACCAGTGTGCAGGTCGCCCGCTCTTAACTGAACTGACAAGGGGGCATGTGTCCTTCTTTCTTTCTCCTTGCTCAGAAGATTTGCCTTTGGGCCAAGTCCCATCTCCTGGCTCTGTCCTCCGTGTATCTTCTGGGAAGGGAGAATGGACCTGCTGATGCTCCTGAGTTGGATGTTTTCCTCCTCCGTGATAGTGTCTGGATCGGGGGGGGGGGGGGGGGGGGGGGGTCTTTCGCTCCATCGAGTGCCAGTTCAGTTGCCCTTGGCTGACTCTGTTCGCCATCGAGGAGAATGTGCTTCCTCCCCACTTTTGTTGTCTGGTTCTATTCTCGAGGGCATGGGCAGTAGATCCCCTGGCGGTTCACTTTCCTCTGTCTCCTTCATTGATTGTCGCCAATTTGACTTCTCCCTCGGGTGATCCGGAAGGTAGTCCAGGACCGGGCGGAAGTTTATCTGGTTGCCCGCTTTGGTCACAGCGCCCTTGCTTTCCTTGTTTTCTCCGTCCGTCTGTCTGTCACTCCCCATTGGGTGTTACCAATCTTTACTTCTTTCCTGCATATGCCTCTTCTTCCTATGGACTCTATTCGCATATTGAAGCTGAAGGTTTGGCACTTGAACTGAAGTACCTCTTAGAGCAGGGTTGCACCATGGATGTGGCAGAGCTCATCCAGCAGTCTTGGCGGCTGTCTCCACTTAAGGCTTATGACCGCCACTGGTGGAAATTTTTTGTGTGGTGTCAGGATCAAGGGCTGGCTTCTCCCTGTGAGTCTCCTGCGGTTTTGGAGGCCCTTTGGAACGGTTTTCAGCACGATTTGGCTGTTTCTACCCTCAATGGTCAGTGGTTCATTGGTTTTGGGGGAAGTCAGTGCTGTTAGTTGCTCCTCTCGCAGTACAAAAGGGGGTGGTAATGGACGGAGCATCTGACCCAATCAAACACTCGCACCCAGTCAAAAGATTTGGGTTTAATCCATCACAGTTCTTTAGCCCACTCTGCCACCCCAGTTCAGACATGGCTATATGCAAATCAGTCTGACCCTGTGCCTCATGGGAATAGTCCAGCCCGAACTGCCAAGCCATGCCTTCCCTGGACCGGAAACAAGCTTCCGAGGACCGGTTTCTGGCATTCCAGCCGTCTTCAGCCCGGCTTGTTTGAATCCAGTGGCAAAGTGAGCAAGGGACTCACGTCTGAGCATACCCTGCCACTCTTATGGCGGCCAAAAGCGGTACAAAAGGGGGTGGTAATGGACGGAGCATCTGAACCAATCAAACACTCACACCCAGTCAAAAGATCTGGGTTTAATCCATCACCGTTCTTTAACCCACTCTGCCACCCCAGTTCAGACATGGCTATATGCAAATCAGTCTGACCCTGTGCCTCATGGGAACAGACCAGCCCGAACTGCCAAGCCATGCCTTCCCTGGACCGGAAACAAGCTTCCGAGGACCGGTTTCTGGCATTCCAGCCGTCTTCAGCCAGGCTTGATTGAATCCAGTGGCAAAGTGAGCAAGGGACTCACGTCTGAGCATACCCTGCCACACTTATGGCAGCCAAAAGCTGTACAAAAGAGGGTGGTAATGGACAGAGCATCTGAACCAATCAAGCACTCACACCCAGTCAAAAGATCTGGGTTTAATCCATCACAGGGAAGGCATGGCTTGGCAGTTCGGGCTGGACTGTTCCCATGAGGCACAGGGTCAGACTGATTTGCATATGGCCTTGTCTGAACTGGGGTGGTGTGGAGTGCAAGAAAATGATGGATATAGGCCCAGATCGTTTGCTGTGCAGTTGTTCTCTTAGACGGTCGGTGGTGCATTCCCCGGTGCAGCTGTGGGACTTGAATTTGGTTTTGCAGGGTGCTCCTTTTAAGCCGTTGGAATCCGCGGACTTCTGGTTTCTCTCTGCCAAAGTTGTCTTTCTGGTAGCCATCTGTTTGGGGAGGCGGGTTGGGGAAATTGGGAATTTGGTGTCCTCCCCTTCCCTACTTAGTTTTTTCCATACAAGGTGTTGCTTCGGCCTAGTCCAGCATTTCCTGCCAAGGCGGTGCCGTCTTTTCATTTGGATTCAGATATTGTTTTGCCCATCTTTTGTCCATCTCCTGTGACTGCTGAGGAGGTGCGTTTGCATTCACTGGACATCTATTGGGCTCTTTCTATTTATTTGTGATGCGCTGAGGAGTTCCGCAAGTCATATGCCTTGTTTGTCACCCATGGTTTGGCCCAGCTGGGTTGCAAGCTGTCCCTTTCTACCTTGTCCAATTGGATTAAGTTGTCCATTTCACATTCTTATTCCTTGGGCGGTCAGCCTGTCCCTGAGTCTTTCCTGGGTAGGTCTACTAGGGGTGTTTCGTCCTCCTGGGCGTTCTTTATTGGGGCTTCCATTCTGGACATTAGTTTTGCTTGGGCCCAGCTCCACACGTTCATGTTCCACTACAATTTGCACGTGAGTGGGGATGTCTCTTCTGATTTTGGTACATCTGTTTTGAGTTCTATCGTTTCTCCTGCGGTATGATTTCTGTATGCCTTGTGTCATGATACTTCCTCTGTTTTGCATTTTTTTGTTGTGTGGTTTGTGAGGAAATCAGTGGGGGGCTTGGGTACGTACTCCGACGTGAGGACTGAGAGGAAGACTGATGAGGATGTAATCCCCGGTTACTTACCAGTAATATTCAATACTCAGAGTCCATGTCTTCCTCGTCACAGTCTTGAATTCCCGCCAGCCTCTCCCTTTGTCCACTAATTTCGCTCTTACTTGGTTATTGCAGGAAGTCCTTTCCAGGAAGTGAGGTACTTTTACTCAGAGGGTACAGGGTCATCTTGGAATGGGTAGGGAAGTTAAGTTTGGTGGTTAGGTTCTGCATGAAGGGAGTAAACTCCAGTGTGAGGACTGTGACGAGGAATACTGACTCGGAGTAATGAATATTACCAGTAAGTAACCGGGCATTAGAAGAGTAATTGTCATAAATGAAAATTTTAATCTACTATCAGGGAAATGGTTTTATTGGATTTGTATTCTACAAATCTGTTTTTCTTTGAAATCACACATTGACATGGTTTTACAGAGCTTTGTTTATCTTGGCTCTCATTTATTGAAGCCTTTCTTTAACCTATGACCACTCTTCTTGTATCTACTCTGTCATCTGTCAAATTGAATAAGGATCAGTTTAGGCTCCCACAGAAGGCTTAAGCATCTTGATCTTCTTGGCTACTGTAGTGCTCTCCTTACACACACACACACACACACTTTCCTCTTTTACCTTCTTCTCATTTACCTTTTCCCTGGCAAAGTTGGCTCTGGGGTATTAGTCTAGAAAGCATGCACTTTAAAAGTAACCGTAAAAAAGTGCCCTTTTTAGTGCGATCACCCCCCCCCCCCACTCCTTCTAAACTGATTCTGCTCTTTTTTTTTTAACTCCGGAACTGGGACACTGCCACACAGGTCCCAGTGCATGTGCTCTGACCTCTACAGTTTGGCAAAACTGGCTAACTCCTAATTAGAAACCTTATTTTTTCCAATAAGGCCATAGTATTTGGTGCAGAAATGCACCAAGGGCATGAAAAGTTAAATGTCACTTAGGGACTACAGTTCACATTGTTCCATCTACTAGTTTGACAAAGAAAAACATGGCACCTGGTGTACTGTCTTAGTCTTAATTCTGCTGTGTAAAACATGCACTATGAACATTTTAACAGGTAAAAATCTCCCTTTTAAATATTAGTAAGTCAACCCCATGTAAGTCTTGTAGCCCGCAAGGTAGGGTGCATCATATTTAAAAGTAGGACATGTAGAAAATGAATGTTGCATGCCCTTACAGTGACAAGAGGTAAAAAGCTATTTTCACGTGGCCAGCATAGCTGTGTTATGTAGAAAACTAGTGCAGATTAAAATACCGTGAACTCTGGATTGGGACCAGCTAAAAAAACAAATTAAACCACTATTTCTAATAATTATTCAAAACCCAATTCAGTAGTGAAGTTGGCTTTTTAATAAAAATTAAGGAAAATAAACTTTTTGAAAGTCACCAATTACCTGCCTGACATTTCAGAAGGCTAATTTGCATTAGCTCTCCAGCTACTCCTGTAGGGTGGTCAGCCTTGATTGAGGTATGAAATTCCTCAGAGGAGCACACCAAAAGCTGGCATGACTGGGCGGAGATGACTCCTGAGCTCAATAAAATAATCAAGGTGGCGGGCTGTGCCCCTCCTGTTGACACCCCAGTGACAAATCCAGCATGAGAGGTCTGTTTAAAACGCATATTAAAGTTTTGCACATTTGGATGCCAGACAGTTCTTATTTATTCTCTGTCTCGTTGCTGAAGGAACCTGCTTTTGTGCTACCTGACTGATGTCTCTCCATTTAAGTGTGTACAGTGGCTGCTTCAAACTGGATTTTAGTGCTAGATCTGTGAGGATACTATGATTACCATAGTGTATTTCTCTACTCGCACCCCTAGCCTCAGAGCCCCTATTTAGTGCAGCTGAAAACCATACCATCCTGGATTTGCTTTGGCACATTGCATTTTTGGCCTCTTTTGAAGTATAGGAAGCAGAATCTACTGGAAAAGTAGGTAGGTCAGTGCCTGGGAGCCTTGACTCCATTGGCCAGAGAGGAACTAGGAGTGTCAATTGGTGTACCCCATCCGCAGGCTGATGGACTCTGCAAAGCTGGACCCTCACCCAGCCTTCTTCAGGCAACTGCTGGACTTGCGAAAGGATACCAGGCATACTGAACTTGCTGAGCTTGGCATCTGTGACCTGTGAGAAAGACCTGGGGGGGTTGGACTCGCTTCCACTTATGATCCTTGGCGATCTTTCTGTGCTTGAAGCTTAAGTGTGAGTCCCTGGGTGGCTCCAAAACCATTTTAAAAAGCAGAGAAAGATACTACTGTGAAGAATCCCAGCTAACCCGTGGCAACTGGTCCTTGGCTGAACTTTGTCATCCTCTGCCTGACACCAGGAGAACCTCTAACTGCTCTTTGTGAGGGCCTGTGCATATTGTACATGTACTCCTGTGGATGTTGGAGCACCAAAAGATGTTTAGAAACTTCTTCAAACCTTTTGCTCCAGAACTTCAAAAGGACTGACGGCGAAAAGTATTCAAACAGCAGTTCCATGGCATCTGATTGTTTTGAATTTCAGGTTTGTTTTGCGTGGAGAAGAGTTCCTCCTCACAACAAGCATTGGCATAGCCAATAGGTCTTGCTTTTGGGACCTTAAAAGTATTTAGTTATGCAGCACAATATCCTTGGTGCAACAACACCAACAGTTGCATGGCTAAACACTTACAAGGTCCCAAATGCGAGACCTATTGGCTATGCCAATGCTTGTTTTTATTGAAGTGAGAAGTCCTATGCAGGCAGCTACTGTTATGGAATGACTGCTGCCGATTTTGAAACATTCCCGACGAGTACCAGAGATGCAAGTGTTTTAAAGAGTGGTAAAGAAAGGAAGAACTCTGGATGAGATGACTAAGAGCTTGATGTTTGGGTTGATTTGGGGACCTCATAGGGGCTACCTGTCTTAAGAATAGGGATAGAACAGGCAGGATGAGGACGTAATGGGGATGTGAACAAGTGTGGAAGCTGGACAGTGTGAGATCGAGTTGATTTTGGAGACTACTAACAGCTAAAACACTAATGAAGATGCTCAAATGGGTTACAGTGGTGTGAGCTAGAAGA
The DNA here is from genome assembly GCF_964263255.1 of Lissotriton vulgaris. Taxonomy (NCBI): domain Eukaryota; kingdom Metazoa; phylum Chordata; class Amphibia; order Caudata; family Salamandridae; genus Lissotriton; species Lissotriton vulgaris. The sequence continues at coordinate 1,302,538,696 of NC_141687.1, forward strand.
GTAAACATCTGTGCAGGTGAAACTGGTGTGGGGGTAGGAGTTTAAGGGAGGTGATGAGGTTTTAGCAGTAAATTTTGCAATCTTGACAGCTGACACAAGGCTATATTTACGGACTGTTCCTGTTTGTAGTCCTTATAACACCCAGAGTCAGATTTCTTCCCTCCTTGCAGAAGTGAGTGCAGTCGTGTCTTAGATGATAAAGAGTGGATAGCAGCTGGAGGAAGGCTGCAGATGAGGGGAGCTGGGGTCCTGGTATGTGTTGTATTAGTTGGAGTCAATGAATGGAGCCAAGTCACAATGAATTTGCTGCATGGATTCTGTCTGGTGACTTTGTTTGGCTACAGGTCACGGTCTGTGTTTCCGAGCCTTCTTGCTAAATATAAAAATAGGAATTATGTTTTATCGCTTTGAAAATCTGCATTATAGTGTCAAATTTTGACTTCATTTTACTTATGCGCATGAGGCCAGGCTTCGAGGAGGTAGGCGGTGAGAAGAAAAGCCAGCGAGCAGGGCAAGTGGTGAGGAAGGCTGTGAAGAAGGCAGTCTTTGAAGGGGCAGCATGAGGGGTGCCAGTTTATGACTGAGAGGGGGGGGTGCTGTGAGGAATGGGCAGTTACGAGGTCTGGGGCCGGGGTGCCGGCTGTGAGGTGTAAGGGCTATGCTAAAGCGGTCAGAGGTACGTCTGCTGTGGGCACGGCAGGTTCCGATATTGGCAGGCCGAGCTGGTTATGTGGGGGCTGTGAGGGTGGCGGGACGTGAACGGTGCACTGCGTTTGAGGAGGTAAGACTGTAAAAAGAGGCCAGGCAACAAACCGGGGTAGTGAGGAGGAAAAGCGGCAAGGGACCTGTCTGAGAGGAGGCTGATAGGCAGTGAGTGGCTGGGAGGGGGGGTGGGTTGTATGTGTGTGGGAGGGGGGCCGGGTTGTGTGTTGGAGGGGCGTTGGTCATGAGGAAATGCTAAGCAGGGAAGGGGGTTGCTACAGAGGAGGAGGACTGCGTGTTAGATTTCTGCAATGTGTGTAGTGTGAGAGTCTGATCTCGGCTAACACTGAAATTAAGAGAGAGAGAGAGAGAGAGCGCAAGGGGGTGAAGGAGCATGATTCACGCGCTGCCATCAAGCTGACGAGGAGGGAGGGGGAGAAGGGAATGGGTAGTGAGAGCAGAGAGCAATGGGGTGGAGAAGCAGGATTCACACGCTGTAAGGCTTAATGAGCCTTGAAAGACAGATGGTGGCTGCACACGCGCATAACCGCAAGCTTGAGGCCAGCAAAAGCGTGTGGTAGCACTTGGAAAACCCCCTTACTAAATGTCTTGCAGAGCAGCTCATGCGCTGGCTCAGGCGAGGCCTAAACACGATAACGTCCCTTTTCAGATTTAGATGTAGAAACCCCAACAGAGCAAATCTAATTGGTATATCCATATCATGCTACATCATGGTCTGCCTAAAACCACACCCAAGTTCTGGTCTACTGCAGTCCTTTGTCGACCATTGGCACTTTGTGATTAAATCTTTATAACCAATAACTTTGCTTTCCCTATTGGAATTTTCCTATTTTAGTGTTGTTTTGCTTCTTTTTCTCTAAATATGCCTTTTGTCGCCTATTGGCCCTTTGTCAATCATTGGCACTTTGTGCTCAAATCTTTAAAAATTAATATCTTCTAGGCCCCTTATTGGAATTTTGTCATTCTAGTGTCATTTTGCTTCCTTTTGTCTATTTCTATAAATTAGAGTGGTCTTTTTATTATGTTGGGTTTTCTAGTTCTTAACTGTTTTGGTACTTATGAATACTTTATACATTTTTGTTAAGTAAAGCTTGTCTGCTGTCATGAACTCGCCTGGTCTCAACTGTAGAGACAACACTGGATTTCATATCCCTCCAGAGGACAGCAAATGTCTAGGAATCAGAATCTTAGAACACACACTGTCCCAAGGGGGAGGTGGGTTGGAATAAAATAAAAAAAAGAGAGACTTGGGGTATTGGATCTTCTGTGTGGCTGTACGACACTGCGCAACAGGATTTGCAACTTCTGAGATCCTCCACGTTAGCGAGGTAGATGTGCCCGGGACCAGAACCTCTGTTTTTGCGATGACGCTATGCATTGGAAATAACAAGAGGGGGTAGTTACCAGCCGTACACTAACAAGTCTCTACATACAATGAATATGCATTAAATTCAATGACACTAATTTACAGGTTTCATCAGCAGCTCTGCATGAGAGCAGAATAACCAAAATTATAGATTGGAATGTGGCACTCCTAGGATTAACTTGAATACAGATTTAGGTGCAAGGTCCATACATCTATCAAAGACTCTGAAGGGCTTTCTCTAGGCACTACTGTTCATCAGCGAAACTCAGAGCTCAAGTGTTAGATCCATGCGCAGTACAGTTCTAGCGCCAAGGTTATAGGCAGGGTCTGGAGGATAAATGCACAAGAGGCACTGGGGTAAATCACAGAGAGGACATGGAGGAAAAGTCTATAGTCTTTGAAGAGGGGGATACTCTGTCCTGTTCACTACTGTAGGAGGTTTAGTGTGTTCTAACCTGATATCAAGCACTTAGCTGAGTTCTTCCACTTGACTAAAGTTTGAGGACGATTTTGAGGCTTTCAATCTGGGAGTTGCAGAGGGGACCTGGGAAAGCTGTGCAGGAGGGAGCAAGGAGGAAGACCTCAAGGGAGCGGGTGCCACAGGAACCACTGGTTTTGATGAACTTTAAGGCAGGCAGGATTCTTTAGGTGAGTGGGACAGGTGAAGCTTTATGTATTACCCGTTATATAAATGTGTAAAGGCATGTTTTGAAACGATAACAAGTTGCCACTGGCCATGCCTGCACACCACTTAATCACTCTCCTACTTCTCACATGTATCTCACTCGTTGCCAAAATGACTAGGTATTAATGACACTAAAACCTTGGTCCCGAAAACATGGTATCCAAAACCATTGGTTTGATCCAAAACTACCTATAGGCTCAACCACATTCTGGAACTATCCAAGTCATGTTTCTGTCTCCCCCATCTTCCTATCCCGCTGTGCATCAAAAGGATAACAGGGCAAGCGTATGCCACAGTATTTGCCTGTGGCTTTATCTCTATATTGAGTGAGCACTCACGTGGAATTCAGAATTACATTAAAACAACTTTGACAACTCTACATTTTCTATCATTCTATCACCTTTCCTCTTACTGTTTCTATGTCTATTGTAGAGCATATTCCTTTCTTTCGTAAGTATTTGTGGCTTGTTCATACATGTCTGCCACTTAAATTTGGTTTGTCAATTTTATTTTGATGGATGGCAAAACAATTTTAGTATGTAACTGTTTCTGCCACCTTCCTCTCCTCTCACCTTTGTGATATTTCACTATCAAGTCTATGTTTAAGGTTTTCTAAGTGGGTACAGTTCACTGTTCGATTAGGGCTATTAAGATAGTTAATTGTGCTAAACACACTGCCGGGGTCCTGCTTGTCACAGATTCAAAATATGTTACGGGCGATAAAGCCTTCCATTATGTTGAAAATATTTTCATATGAAATGATTCAAATGCCATTAAATTTGTAATTTATGTTTAGTGTTAAATAGTCTGTATTATTCGCAAGTAGCAGTAACAGCTTTGGCATTTTCCACAGTTGCTCTGTCACTTCAAACCAGCACCGAGTTGAAAGTACTTCTGTTTGCCCCGAACAGCGATTGTAGGTCTTTCCATCCATGTTGTAGTGCATGCTTCTCTGAAGAGTAGTTCGTGAGCTACTGGTAGCTCTCCTATGTGCAGCCCAGCCTACTAAGTTAGATGCTTTTGCTTGAATTAACTAACATAAAACTTCATAAATAAATAAATATGTATACCAAAATCGAAAAGGGTGTATTGACTATGAAATAGCTGATGTTTGGAGAAACATGTTTGAGCTTTTATGGTATATTTAAAGATGAAATTTGAGTTATAAATCATGTAGCACCGAGGAGGCATTATTTCCCATATTATAACCTTAGTGCCCTGGGCATTGCAGCTAGGGCTGGTATGTATTAGCCATGTAGAGGCATTCCAAGTGGATGAGCCTCTTTTTAGGTTTCGGCTAGCGTAAGCTGCGCACATGCACAGTCTCGCTGGTGAGATTGAATGACTTGGAGTAAGTTTCACTAGCTAGGTTCAGCCCTGCCCCTCTTTTCCATTGGCTCGCGTCACCGTTCATGCTAAACTGTGGCAGCCATTGGAAAAGCGGTCCCAGTAACGTACTCTTTTCTCTTTTCGTCCCGTCCCTTTCAGAATGGCTTCCTTGACTTACTGCTGAGGTAAAAGGTTTCTTACCTTCTTTATGGGGAAGGTTTCTTATCTTCTTTATGGGGCGAAACAGATGGCCCCATAAAGAAGATAATAAACCGTTTACTCCAGCAGTAAGCCGGGCTCTAAAAGAGACAACAGCACGTCGCGGCGAGCTACTTTGGCTATAATCGCGGCACCCACGCTTTACTTTTAATTTTTCAAGTAAAGCGCGGGTGCCGCGGCTGTCTGGTGTGTGCTTGTTTTTTAAGGAGGGGGGGAATCTTAGAGTTATGTGTCCCATCGGTGACCTCAGTGTCCTCGCAGCTCAGGGTGTGCTTAGTGTGTTATGTCATTTATGAATGTTCATGAATGCTATTCCTTGTGCGCAGCGCCCCCCGCAGTCTCTTTAATCCGAGCGAGATCCAACCCTCTGCTGGCTGCACATTTCGCTAGACTTGCTCGGCGTCGTGACTCCCATGTGAGAGCAGCTCCTAGTAAACACTCCCTGCAGCTCATCCATGGCTGCCCAGTGGTAAGCTGCAGCGAAGCGGGCTGGCATCCCTGTGCTTCCCACCTTGCAGGTTTCGTTGGACGATCATTGACGGCCATGCCTGTCCTCTGCAAGGTGGTCCTCTGATTGTAGCCTGATAGCTCACACATTCAAAGGAGGACCGCGTTTGGGTTTCTGGATTCACAAAAGGCAAAAGCTGGAATATTTTCAGGATGTAGATACAGGTTCGAACCATTGATGGCAAAGAGACGCATTCTATAGACGACTTGACCCGTCTCACCAAGATGAGTCTGAGGATCAAGATCCAGGAGACCTTCAATGTAAACCCAGACCGGCAGTGGCTCTTCTACCGGGGAAAGCAGGTAAACAATGCCTGCCGACGCAAAAATATCTTTTTTATGCAGGATCTCCGAAGCACCTTCTTTTTAACACTATCGCCCCCGACATGGTGAGGGTGGTCGTCCACATAAATGCCCACCGCAGACATGTACGTTTGTGTGTGTGTGGTGTTAGTGTACAATTACATGCAGCCCTCACATGTACTGCGGTTGTAAATCTGACATGCTAACATCGCGTGCGTCAACGCTCTTGGCAGCTGGAGGGAAGGTTGTTAATGGGGGTACCCCTGCCAGAGTGGTAGCATCGATGCCACTGCAGCAAAGGTCACCTGCCGTGGCCTCTCCTTCTGTGCCCTCTCCCACTTGCATGTGCCTCCTCGCCGATCTCGCTAGCCACATCTGCCCTTCCTGACGGCTTCTCACTCTCAATGCCCTTGTTTCCCCGCCTCTCTCTCTCCCCTTCTGAGCCCCCTGTACGTGTAGCGCTCTCCCCTTGCTTCCTTCACCCCTCTCTATCTTGTTCCACTTCTGATCCCGTGTGCACATCTCCCTCCTGCTGCCCTGGTTTCCATCTCGCCCTCTATTCTGCTCCACGTCCGACCCTGTGTGTGCGTGTGTGTGTACGTCTCCCTCCCCTAGGTTATGTCTCCCCCTCGCAATCTTGCTCACCGCCTGGCCCCCATATGTGTTTGTCTCCCCCTCACTTTCTTCCCCCACTTCTGGACTCCTGTGTATCTCTCTCTGCCCTGTCTCTCTCTCCCCTTCTGACCTCCATGCATTTCTCTCTCTGCCCTTTTTTCCTTCTCTCTCTCGCTCGTTCCACTTATAATCATTGTGTGTGTCTCCCTGCCCTTGTATCCATCTCCCCCTCTCTTTCACCCCCTTCTGACCTCCAGGGGTGTCTCTCTCCTTCTGCCCTTGTTTCCTTCTCCCCCTCTCTATCTCGTCCCACTTATGACCCCTTGTATATATCTCCCTCCTGCTGCCCTGGTTTCCATCTCACCCTCTATTCCACTCCACTTCTATGTGTGTATACTTCTCTCTCCTCTAGGTTCCGTCTCCCCTCCCTCAACGCCTGACCCCGTGTGCCACTCTCTTCCTCTGCCTTGTTTCCGTCTCCCCTCGCTCTCTCAACGCCTGACACCCCGTGTGTCACCCTCCCCCTCTGCCTTGTTTCCGTCTCCCCACCCCCGCTCTCACCCTTCACTTCTTCACTTTGCTTGTTTAAAGAGTCAGAGGCACGCCAGTGTCTATAACCGAGGTCACCAGTCAGCCAATTAGACTTGGGAGACCAGATCTTATGTTCCCACTTCTTAGCCCATCTACCCTTACAGTTATATTAAGTTCTTTCTTGGTTATATATCATCTCAACCATGCCTGAAACGTAGCGGGCTCTGGATCTTTCCAACTTGTTGCAATTAATGACCTAGCAACTGCAACAGAAATGAAAATAAAGTGAATCTGAATCTAGTCTAATCTGCTGTTATTGTCATACCCAAGTATCATCATTAGTGGGCCGACACAAATCTTTCTATCAAACAATTTCCCCCAAAGTATCTCCAACCCGTTTTTCAAGGGCTGTAACTTATCACAGCGATAGAACATGAACTCAGTGGGGCCGCCCCAGCACCTAGGGCACTTATCAGCTTCTGTTTTGCCCCACCAAAATAGGATAGCCGGTTCAAATGCAAATTAAATTTTGTCTTATAATGTTGGGCTTTCAAGTTAGCTGAGAGTAAGATCTTTGATGCTAGTCCAAGTGAAATACATAGATCTGTGTCTCCTTCTCCAGTTTCTTAGCCCAATTTGTTTAGTCTTTTCAAGATCGACTGGCATACTGTCCAATAAAATCTTATAAATATGCCTTATCCTACAGTCAGTCCAATTGATCACGTCTAAAAGGGGGATTTTATCTAGGTAAAACATGTCTGCCCTGAGCTGGTTATAAAATTCCTTTAACTGTAAATATTTAAAGTAGAGCTGGCGGCTTTCCAAAATCCTGCGACAGATCTAACAAGCATTAAAAAATGCAATAGGTCTCGCCATTTATTAAGGTAAAGCCATTTGCTTTGCTATACAATAGCATTAGCAAACAAATGACTTTAACTTAACCAAAGGCGAGACCTGTTGCATTTTCAATGCTGGTTTATTACTGCTGACAACCCTTCCTGATGCACTGAGGTGAACACTGCTTACACAAGGTGGGCGCTAACGTAATCTTGTCTTAGGTGCTCACAATACAACACAAATATTATTAGTAGCTCGGATGATTATTATTGAACATAAGTAGCTCTTATTACAGAAAAGGTTGGAGGCCCCTGGCGTAGTGGCACCTGCATTAATGGTTTTGTCGTTTCCTACTTCTCTGCAGATTAAAAGGGCCAAAACATTGATAAGTAGGATTGAACCAGTCATCGTTATAAATAAATGAAAGCTTGAGTGACCGGAGAGATGTTGCACTGTCAACATTAGGTGAGTGCCAGCTGGGTGATGGAGATGGGTTCTCACTGGCATTATTATATTAATGCTAATGGAAAAGATCTAGGATCCACCAGGTACCAGGTGGCTTCTTTCTATAGTACTTTTATTGTAAATGGATTATGGCAGCTGAGGGCATGGTGCACACTTCTGTCTGATAGCTGCTTAGTATTTCATAGGAATATTTGATTTCTTGTGATAAAGTTGTGCATGCTATACTTGATAAAACTATCATACCAGTAATTTGCAAGGGTTTTAAGCCGTGACACAAAAATTCTAAGCAACAATCTCAAAGCAGTACCATTATTTTCAAATTTGCAGGCAATGTATTTGTATTTTTTTACTTTGACCCTTTATGACGCCTCTTTTCACATTACCAATTGTTGCCTATTTTTGCTTTGGTTCCGGAACATTTTCATTTTTTTGGCAAATTTTTTCCTTGTGGTTCTTGATTAAGAAAGAACACACTGCTTCATTTACCTCTCCTACAGAAGCTTCCCAAAGCCACACAGATGGTCACAATTGGGGTAATCATTCAGGCTGATTCTATTCCAGCTTGTATTTGGGACCGGATACAGTAGCTCCATGTTTCAGATGTGAATACTAATTTTGAGACTTCTGACCAATCACTAGTCCTAGTCCCCGTTAATGTATATTACAACATGAAGGCAAAGTGAACAAGCATTTGCAATGCAATAGGTCTCGCATTACTAAAAGTGTAAGCTATTGGTGTTGCATGATTATTTGCAACGCCAATAGCTCAAAATGTCAGTAATGCAAGACCTATTGCATTGCAAATGCTTGTTTAGCATTGGTCTTTCGTTACTGACGATTGCTCGGACTAAACTGACAAGCGTTGGAAATGCAACTGGTCTGGATCTGCCCACAGTACACATGCGCTCTTGGACTAGGCATCAATCTCCAACCAGTAAAACACCACCCAAAAACTTCAACGTGATTATCCACTATTAAAAGCTTAATTGCACACTAATTTTCTTATCTCACTCCCTCAACATAACCACTCGATGTCACGACCCCTAAAAGGTTGAGAGGCTAATATGCCAAAACGACAGCTCCCAAAATGCATCCTGCCAATGACAAAGCAATGGTTCTTGATGACATGGTGTCAGGCATTTGGTAAAACTAGATGGTTGTTCTACGAAGACAGGACTGAGGGCCATGGGTCACAAATAATAGAGCACGGGCATAAACGGAAATGAAGAAGGGCTTGGCTCTATAGAAATCGATGGAGTCCGTAGACACTACAGAGCGGGGGGACTTCATAAAACAAGTTAACTAGTTCAATTTGAAAGTGCCGTGAGCCTGCCGCGCTCTCGGTGTGGTCTTACATGAGGGGGCACAGTATGTTAAGTATTCAAAGTCTCATTAGGAGTCAAGTTAATAAAAAAGGCTAGGTGTGCAGAAAGAAGGTCTTTGTGAAAGTGTGCTGAAAATAAACACAAGAATTGGCCGCCATTTCTCAAGCAGCAGCCCCACTGCTGAAGCGCGAGTGCGGAGCTGGTTAGTTCAAATTCAAGAGAGCCTGCTGTGAGGGAAAAAAGTCCCAGCCGCCATTGTTTTAATTGCGCCCGTGTTAGGAGTGTCCTACAAAAGCGGGTGTCTGCTGTGGAAGAAAAAAAGCCGCGGCCTCCATTGTTTGTATGCGCTGTGCTTTGCTGAAACATGAAACACAGCGGGCGATGAGGAGCTGACCGCAGAGAGAGAGTTTAAAAGCATCCCTCCGCCCCCCAGCAATGTGAAGCAGAGAGCTGAAAAGCGGTCTGTTGCAGGAAAGCACTTACTGTGTACAATAGGATAAAGTCATTTAAAACAAGCATTGGCATAGCCAATAGGTCTCGCTTTTGGGACCGTATAAGTATTTAGTTTTGCAGCACAATATCCTTAGTGCAACAACATCAATTGTTGCATCGCTAAACGCTTTTGGGACCGTATAAGTATTTCGTTTTGCAGCACAATATCCTTAGTGCAACAACATCAATTGTTGCATGGCTAAACACTTATAAGGTCCCAAATGCGAGACCTATTGGCTATGCCAATGCTTGTTTTTTATAGTGCTGGCTCCAATAGCTCTTCCGCAGTAGTACAGATAATAACGTGACTGAAGCACCACATGTAACCGCATTCGAGACCCCTTATGCAGATAGCACAACATGAGCATTCAAATGATTATGCTCAAGCAAACCGCATTCATGTCAGCATAGACATATCCAGAGTTTGAGGGCAGTGGTGCATGTGCACAAGAATATATACAAGCATGAGTTGCGATGGTCCCTCTCTTCAGTGTCAGACTTTCTCAGCCTGCATCCAAGGAAGCAGCGGCTTGGACAAGCAGTAAGAGTATAGAAAGGTGACCTAAATGTTTCAGGTAAGAATGTAGACCATCATACACATTGCATATGCACCATTCCATCAAATACTGCCTTTGGGGCTAAGAGGGGCGGGTGCATACACAGCAGTATTACGCTAAAAGACGTCTTAGCCGGTATTCAACAGTCACTGCTACTTCAACACGACAGATCTAAGACTAGGCAACCATACTTAAACAGTAGGCTGCTACTTTTAACAGATTTTACAAGCCAAGACTATGGCTTTTCAGGCCTTTGCTGCCTCACCTTTGAGATCCAATCACAAATTGTGTTCCACAAACCTATGCTCATCTGCAGCTGTTGGAGAATGGCCTAGATCATAGCTCAGCTGAGTTGATTGCGACAGAAGACTTAGGGCCAGTTAAATTGGACTCGGCTTGGGAGCCCACCTCTGCCATAAATTGGACTCTCTGGGGCAGGGACGCTATGTATTTGGGCCGGCCTTGCTGAGCTCTCAAGCAATAATCACCTCACTCAATAAGCAACTATCTTGCAGGCCTGCCATGCACCATCAGTCACTGGGTCTATATGGCACCAAAATAAAGCACAGCTAATGAGAACAGCCAGCTCCTTAGGAAGCTGCTGCTCAAGCAGTCAGACACCTGGTGTGGGTCCACGCTGCAATGAAGTCTTCATAAATGTTTGAGACGGCTTTCTTTCTTTCACACCAGTCCCTGAATATGGTTTGTGGATAAACTACTTCAGGACCAGAAGAAATGTTTAGACCAAAGACAAGATGCTGGGTAGCAAAAGACCGAATGAGGAGAGAATCTGGGTGAAAGGAGCAGTGGAAAGGCCGAGAGAACCCATGTTGGACCAAGGGGGCCTGGGGAAGTCACGTTCAGAGGTGAAGCAATTTGAAGCTTTCCTTAACAAGCATTTACATTGCAATGGTCTCTGCATTGTTAAAGGTAGAGCTATTGGCATTGCTCATGACATTATTTTTATTTTATGTTTTTGTTCTTAAAACATATAAATAAATGGCATTGTCATTTACAATGCCAATAGCTTAATCTCTCGCAAATGCGAGACCTATTGCATTTGCTCCCACACACAGAGCCACACACAAAGCCACCCACCCACACAGAGCCACCCACACAGAGCCATTCACATAGAGCCACCCACACACACACAGACCCACCTACACACACACACACCTACACACACAGAGCCACCTACACACACACACACACAGAGCCACCCTCACACAGACAGAGCCACCCACACATAGAGCCACCTACAAAAAAAGCTACCCACACAGAGCCTCGCACACACACACAGAGCCCCCCCACACACAGAGCCCCCCCACACACACACAGAGCCCCCCCCCACACACACAGAGCCCCCCCACACACACAGAGCCCCCCCCACACACACAGAGCCCCCCCCACACACACAGAGCCCCCCCCCACACACACAGAGCCCCCCACACACACACACAGAGCCCCCCACACACACACACAGAGCCCCCCACACACACACAGAGCCCCCCCACACACACAGAGCCCCCCCCACACACACAGAGCCCCCCCACACACACAGAGCCCCCCCACACACACAGAGCCCCCCCCCACACACACAGAGCCCCCCCACACACACACAGAGCCCCCCCACACACACACAGAGCCCCCCCCCACACACACAGAGCCCCCCCCACACACACACACACAGAGCCCCCCCACACACACACAGAGCCCCCCCCACACACACACACAGAGCCCCCCCACACACAGAGCCCCCCCACACACACACAGAGCCCCCCCACACACACACAGAGCCCCCCCCCCCACACACAGACACAGATGGAACAGAGGCCAGAAAAAACTATCACAACGAGGGAACAGAGGCAATCGAGCACAAGCAGGCCAGAAAAACGAGGGGGCAGAAAAACGAGGGAAGAGGGGGCAGAAAATCGAGGGAAGAGGGGGCAGAAAATCGAGGGAAGAGGGGGCAGAAAATCGAGGGAAGAGGGGGCAGAAAAACGAGGGAACCGGGGGCAGAAAAACGAGGGAACCGGGGGCAGAAAAACGAGGGAACAGGGGAGAAAAACGAGGGAACAGAGGGCAGAAAAACAATCACAACGAGGGAACAGAGGTAATCGAGCACAAGCAGGGAACAGAGGGCAGAAAAACGAGGGAACAGAGGGCAGAAAAACGAGGGAACAGAGGGCAGAAAAATGAGAGGGAACAGAGGGCAGAAAAATGAGAGGGAACAGAGGGCAGAAAACGAGGGAACAGAGGCACTCGAGCACAAGCAGGGAACAGGGGGCAGAAAAATGAGGGAACAGAGGGCAGAAAAATGAGGGAACAGAGGGCAGAAAAATGAGAGGGAACAGAGGGCAGAAAAATGAGAGGGAACAGAGGGCAGAAAAATGAGAGGGAACAGAGGGCAGAAAACGAGGGAACAGAGGCACTCGAGCACAAGCAGGGAACAGAGGGCAGAAAAACAAAGGGAACAGAGGGAAGAAAAACATGAGGGAACAGAGGGCAGAAAAATGAGAGGGAACTGAGGGCAGAAAAATGAGAGGGAACTGAGGGCAGAAAAATGAGAGGGAACTGAGGGCAGAAAAATGAGAGGGAACAGAGGGCAGAAAAACGAGGGAACAGAGGGCAGAAAAACGAGGGAACAGAGGGCAGAAAAACGAGGGAACAGAGGGTAGTAAAACTATCATAACGAGGGAACAGAGGCAATAGAGCACAAGCAGGGAACAGAGGCACGAAAAACACGAGCACAAGCAGACCCAACTATACACACACACACACACACACACACACACACACACACACGTGCACCGGGGACGCACCTTGGAGATCTGCTCCAGGTCGAACGCTGTGTCGCAGTACCTCGGCCGCTGCAGGTACTCCAGGGGTGGCTGGACGGCGGCTCCTTTCCGGCAGCCGCCCCGGTTCCTCCGGTGGCTGCTCAGCCCCAGAGGCGGCCCGCTACTCTCCCGCTCGAGAAGCACCACCATAGTGGGAGTGCGGGACCGCTCTTCAGAGCCTGGGGGGCGTGCAGGCGGCTCGGGCTGGGCTGGCGCTGCTGGTCCTCATGCTGCTCTCGGCCGGGGAGGGGGGAGGAGGAGCCGGCGGAAGGCAGGCGCATTTATTTTATTTTATTTAATGAGATTTTATTTAGCGCGAACTTTACCTGAAGGTGTCAGAGCACTTTACATAAGAACCAGTTGCACAACATAAGAACTAAGGATTACATGCGTTACATAAAAGATACAAACAGAATGAATTGCAAATGTACAAGATATAAAGTCACACAAGGAAGCCTTCTCTGTCTCACAACGAAGGAACAGAGGGCAGAAAAACAATCACAAACAGGGGGCAGAGGCAAGAAAAGCGAGCACTCACCGGCGGGCGGAGGACTCTGATGGTCTCCCTTGCTTCTCCGGCGGCGGTCAAGCAGAAATGACTCTCCGAAAAGCCCCGTCACTTTTCGACTTGGGGCGTGTTTTTCAATCTCTCCTCTTCCCATTTGCTGGAATGTAAAATTCCAGCCAATGGGAAGAGTAGAGCAAGAACCTAAAAAAACACTCCCCTCAATCCGAAAAAGATAGGGCTTAAACTGAGTGACGCCCATCTTTTCCAATGGCTGGCCCCCGTTTAGGAAGCCAGCCAATGGAGAAGAGAAGCGGGTTCAAGCCCCCACTCTAGAAAAGATAAAATCTCAGCAGCGAGACTGCGCAAGCGCTGCCTACGCAGGCCGAGACCTAAAAAGGACAGTGCTGAACGGCAGATTAGTATAGGTGCATAAATGTTGATTCACCAAAAGGCCAGGAATATCAGACGTGACTCTGAATGGCCTTTACCTCCAGTTCATCACTTGAAATTAAATTTTATGCACTTGGACCTTGTATCTCTCAAGGACATTGTCACATGACCTTTGGCCCTGATGACAAATTGACAATTAACTCATAAAAAGTGAATTTGTAGAACAGTTAATGAGAGAAAACAGGTCTATTTTTAGATACCATCTGTAGTTTAACTCTGGTGCTACCACCATATGTCGGGGGACCCTTAAGTGTTATGCTTTGTTAAAGAAATGAGTTCACAGACGTGGATGTACTTTAACACAAGAACAATAACTGAAAATATTCTTATCCCAAATATCCATAATTGCAGTTGTATGGGCCTCATGGAAATTGTAATGATAAACCGGGAGATGCACAGAAAAACTAAAATGCAGTATTGCCTCCCTTCAATGTATATAGATCACGACGGCAACAAACTAGGATAGTGGTTTACAAACGTTTGTCATAGTTAATATTGTTAGATGACTTCCGAAGGTCAATCAATAGTTTGAGGCACAAGGAAGATTTTGCTCAAACATGTCGGGATTCACAATACCAAAACATCACCAAGTTGTTAAACAATGCGCAAGACAATATAAATACTTTATGTATATGTTAAATGTCAGTGTATTGTATTATGTTCCTTTTGAATACTGAAAACCCCTCCTTTATGACTTGTGGTTTGACCTAAACTGCAGCTTTTTATTGAAAATTGGCAGTGGAACTGGTTAAATTTTTTCTGGTTGCACGCTTGCAACTTAAAAAAAAAAAGTACTTAAAAGTCCCTGCTGAATGCATTTCAGCAAACTGAAAGCCTATTCTGTTTCCATAGGTAGTTGGTCCTCATTAGCTCTGGTTTATAGCCCCTGTTCTTGGCTTGCCTCTTGTGACCCGAGGCCCAGGGTCGCAAGGGATAACTGCCCGGCGACACCTACATGACGCCAATGAATGGCATCAAATGCCTATTAGCCTACTATACTTTGTAAGTTTATTTTTGAGTTCATTTTGATATTTGGAGCAGTAAAGTCCCACAAGTCAATAATGCAACTACGATTGGTTAACAAATCTAGTACACTGAAATTAGGATATTATGCGCTATGGAAACGGAACTGGATGAACTTATGTTGGACTCTGCCGTGAAGGGTAGAAGGCTCCAGGAGTGCACTCCTAAGGGGACCTTCCGAGAGGCCCCTCCTGAGGCTCGGCAGGGCCTGGGAGCCTCAGGGTGGCAGGCTGTGCTGTAGCTCACTGGAGTTGGAAATAATATGGGAATTAAAATGGAGGGCCCAATCAAACCCCACTAATGGAGGACAAGTCTCAGTAAAGCAAGCGGGTCTGCCACAAACCATTACTGTGGAGAGAGCATTGCTGCACACAGACCTCGCGGTATCGATTCCACTGCCGTCCATGATGTGTATTATTGCCCTTCAGCTATTGCTGGTTTCATTTTAAGTATTCCCAACAGCAGAAAAAAACTTTAGCATATCACAAATGTCACATTGTCTCCAAGAGCTGATCTAGCTCCAGCAAAGTCCAAAAGACATGGCCAAGAGTTGCATGTCATGTCTGCGCACTGAAATGCAGCACTGACACGCAAATTAGTAAAATGACAAACCGGTGCACAACAAGTGTGAACTCTCAGCGAAAGGTAATGACACAACGTACCCCCCAGGTCCAAGTGGGTATAAGATTGTGCTAGGCTCATCCCAGGCGGCTATGCTATGTCAATTTGTGCAGCTGGCCAATCGTATTTCAAAGTAGAAAAACTGTAAAAAATCGAGGACAGCTTGGAAAATGGCACTATGGGTCAAAGTCATCAATCTTTCAAACTCCGCCAAAAATGCAAGCTGCAAATAAACACGCACCCTCAGTCTGAACATATCAACACCCGCATTACTTGTCCTAAATGTACTTAATATACAGTTTTTGTCCCCATTCAGCCCAGTCCCAATGCGTCCAACCATTTAAGAAGATATGCGCAGTCTGACCCCCTACTGAGGCACACACACTGGGAACGGAGACTCCGGCACAGCAGGCGGCGAAGAACCACTTAACACAACAAGCATTTTATGTTACCAATATTTTACTTTCAGTACTATCTGAGCAACACCGGAACTGATGACACAATGCTCTAGAATGACTGCCAGCAAGGAAGCAGCGAGAGAGGACACCTGGAAACATCACCCAGCTATTCTGTTCTTTGGCTTAAAAAGTAAACTTTCGCTAACTTACTGCAAGGAAGGTTCACTCTCGCATTTTTAGTTACCCCCTTCACATTCCGAGGTGGTCAAAGGGCATTAGGTGAGAAGGTGAGGCTCGCTCTGGAGAACTATTAAGATTCACATTCACAAGAGGAATCTTAAATGCAGTAGATGATTATGAAGGCGGCCATAAAAGGTCCAACCGCGCCCTCGTGGACATTTTCGGCGATATTGTTGGGCCTTATGCACTCGTATTGGTTTGATTTCTGCTTATAACAGCCAAGCCTCGAAAGTGAAAGTGGTCAAACAAGCAACTTAATGACCCGTGACGGAGTAGACAGATGGCGGCTGCGCGCGTGCACGCGCACATGCATGCAAGCTTGAGGCTAGCAAAAGCCTCTGGTAGCTCTTTTTTTTACCCCTTTACTAAAAGTCGAGCAAGCAGCGCATGCGCGGCTCTAGGCTCTACCTAAAAATAGTGCTCACCAACTGTAAATACAACACACCAAGTAACAACACAGTAAAAGGTCCAGTCCTCATGGTAGGTTACAAATGCAGACAAGGCGATGCTAAGGAGGGACTACTAAGCCTAGTCTCAAATTAAAGGATACCATTTAGAAACGACAGTAACAGGAGCCAATTAAAAAGTTAGATGGCGAGTGGGCGGAGCTTCAAGTCCATACTGCAATACAGTATGCCTCACAGAGCAGCGCATGCGCTGCCCAGGCTCAACCTAAAAAACAGCCAAGGGACAAGGTTCTTGTCTTTTTAAAAGCCAATTACCCTCTTCCTAACTGCACCATGGCTGATAAACTTTCTTAAAACAGGAATGGGAGTTCTCCAAGCAAACATGTGACGGAAACTCAGCAGCCAGGTTTGGCATGGTTACTTTCATTACTCTTCCTTCGAGCCCATTACAACTGCCATCATCCATGGAATACCAGTTCTTTTAATTGTTCTAAGCCGTAGAATAATAATCATGAAGAGGACACTGTTGCAACCAATTGCACCTGTAGTCTATCTGCTGTTGCTTACAGGTGGTTTTGGTTTGAAAAATGTAACAAGATTCAGGCACAGTTCAGTATTAACTGATATTTAACGCTTATGCACAGTGCTCAGCAAAAAGTAACCATGTTTTATGAGCTTTTTTTCAACTTGAATGTGTGAGGGCGTAGCAAGGAAGAAATGGGATAGAGGACTGCCAAGGGTCAACTTTTCAGTTGTGGTAAAAATTGACAGATTACATTGGAAAAAATAAAGAACATCCCCTTGAGTCAACCATACATCAGTCTGGCTCATAATGTCTGTCTTGTAGGGCTAGAAGAATCTTTGTGATATATTGCTGCAAAGGGGCATCACTGATGAAAGAGGGTTCCCAAGACACTCTATTACATTCCTCTATAAAATTGTCCAGAAGGTCCACTCTGGTATGCACTCTTTTGAGTAGTTCAGCCACACAGTTCTGAATTCCTCTAGTTTCTTACCTGAGGAATCCGCTTTTTCAGTGTATCAATCTCGAGTGTGAGAGCTTCAATCTTTAGAGCCTGTTATAAACCTGGGTCCTTTTCCAGCCAAATATTCTATTTTATTCTCCAACCGGGTCTCCGTAGTTAGGCACTCTGATGCACTCCATAGTAAGGTTGATCCACACTGGGAGTGCCATTGGAGACAATTCACTTACATGATTTTCATAAATGGATCCACAGTTCACTGTGCAGATCTGGGCAGTAAGATCCTCCTCATGGGCTGCAAGAAGGACTTCCAGGGTGCCACAATGTTATGTCCACATGGGCTCACACTGGTTGCTTCAATCTCTCACTCCCTGGCCTCAACATGTTCTGGTGCACCTCAATGAATCCTGCTCCACACAATCAAATATGTTTAAGTCTTCTACCATCATCACTCCTGCATCCACTCAAGGAAATCACAGAAGGCTGATTGTAGGGCTCAGGCTGCTCGGCTACAGGAGCAGTGAGGGAAGTTCTTGTCCAGCAAGGGAGACATTCCACACCTTTCTCCCATCATCCCATCTCCATCTGTAATGTAGGAGAAACTCCAACTGAACTCTCAGAGGGAGCCAAAGGTGGAATTCTTAAGCTTCTACATGTAAAAGCAATATTGGTAAGGTCAGTGATAAGAATAACACAGTAAACGTTTCCAAGATGCTTTATTTCAGTTCACCTTAACAACCCATCAACCCAACTGGCAGTTCCTACTTCTCCAATCCAACTGTCTCACACTAGAATGATGGAACCACATTGGAACCATCAGAAAGAACACAACTAGGTCATAGTTGAATGACTTAATATAACATTATACCTGTGTAAGCTGACCATCAGCACATATTCAAATATCTTGGGGTAACTTTTGGTGGCTACTGGCTGAAGGTGTCACTCATGGCACATTCTGCTTGCCAGCTATGTACATTGATGGCTCAAATAAAAATAAAAAAGAGATTTACTTTTCCTCCTAATGATGGCGGAAATGTGACCTGTTTTTAATTTGCTGCTCTTTTCACACTTTGAGCCATTTGTGTTAGTAACATTTATCCTTTCCTTTACTCCTCTTAATGTATTGCTCTGCCTTTCAGATAATACTGACTTCTACAAATCTCACTTCCACATGGTGGCTCAAACACGGCGAAGCAGGAGACATAAAACACAACAACACCTAGAAAGGGGTTTAACTTTACAAAATGCTAAGGCTCGCCGAAACCGGCCAGGCCTGTCTGCTAATAAACAACTTTTAAAGCCCCGTGTTGTCCTTTGTTTCTTCTCAACATCGAGGAGAAGTTTGTTTGTATTTAGCGCGTTACCCAAGGCTGTTATTTTTGTAAATTCCACGTAGTTATCCACTACACTGCACAGGATAACCAGCGTGGTGCACGTTGGGACTGGTAATCCCTGTTATTGGTACACGCAGGGTTAATGAAGTGCAGTTGAGCCCCCTACCATTGGGGAAGGAGGAGCCATTTAATGACCAGCAAGTGGGTTCTACGCAAGTGTGACAGAGGCATTTGAGAAAGGCAACTCGCCGAAACCGGTCATGCCTGTCTGCTAATAAACAACTTTTGAAGCCCTGTGATGTCCTTTGTTTCTGCTCAACATCGAGGAGAAGTTTGATTGTATATAATAACACACTTGGTAAATGCAACAGTTAAATACATGGATAATAATATGAAATACAAGCCGCAAATAATTTGAGATTAAACTCAAGCAAATAATGTGACTTCCTGCAAGAGATCAGAAAGATATATACACACCGAAACAACATTGTGCATTGTGATTACTTTGGATGTGCACTATGAGTCACTCTCGCATCACAAAAGAGAACACCTCAAATGACCACAGCCACTGGAACCACGGATCACAATGGCACTAGTCTTAAACAAATCACCTCACCTGATGGTTCACTCAACATGCTTGCCAACTCAAGCTGGAGGAGCCTGTTACAGCCAGGCAATTTTCTTGCGATCAGGACTCAAATCCAGATTCTTGTGGTAATACGTCTATTCCACAAGTGAACTCCCAAGCTGGATGTCAACAACCCCCAGCTTTATAGTCTCAAAACGCACTAGAAGGTTCAGAGTCTTCCTCTCTGCTCCAAGGAAACTTACTGGATCTGGCCAGCTTCTGGGCAAGCATTCCATGGGAAGAATGAGTTCCCACTTTCCCTCTACATTCTCACATGTTCCAGCCTTTATCTTGGCGAAGCTTAGGAAAGCCTTCCAGGGTACAATAAACAATCCCTCACAAAACAAACCTTGAAAGTGATTAACCCAAACAACTTGCAAGCCTGTCTGTGCGCACAGAAAACCTCAAAAAAGGCGGAGTCAGAATTCAGGATGACATGATGCCATGTCAAAGCCAATAGAACTTCATAATACTTCCCAGTGCACAACACAATGCACATTTGTGCACCACTGCCTATAGCATCACATACTTCATCCCTCAATGTACAACACAGTGCACTTTTGTGCACCACTGCTCATAACACTGCAATTTGAGACCAAAAAGTACATTCCACATCTCTCCCCCTCCCTCTCTCCCTCTCTCTCCCTCTTTCCCCCGCCCACACGATCTGTTCTTGGCAAGCTGTTCTACTGTGACAGCTCCCACTTCAAAACTACGAGAAGAGTAACGAGGCATATGCAGGACGTTGTACATTCAGGCTAGGATAAAATAACACACCAAAGTCAATTAAAATGATGGTAGTCAAAGGTCACCGTGTGGTGTCACTCCACAAGAGTGTCTCTAGCACTACAAACACTTTTAATTTCCATTGTTTATTTAACAATACTTCAATTGAGCTTCTCATGAAGCAAATCGTTGCAATAGATGTGCACAACAGAAGCTTGCTGAACTTGTAAGGTATGCTGCTTCACCCCGATTTCCGTGATGACTGGTTTTCCTTCTAATGAAAACTTTAGAATCTAGAGGAACGTTACTGTACAAAAGTCAAAATTCCTGGATAATGGCAGTTGTAACTCTATCTATCCCAAAGGCAGATATTCAAATTGAAACCCGTGGGGGCCCTTAATCTAAAATTTCTAAAAGGATTTGGTTTATGAATGAACCAAACTGTATCTATAAAACCAACCTAAAAAGAGTGCCTGGAAAATCTATCAAACTGTAGGCTACAGGTTAATTTAGAACTTTATTGACTTGTTAGATATATCAACGGTGACAATACTTTTTGTTTTGTGGGTGCATGAAGATTCTGAGGTCCTCCTTGTCTCTGCTGGTTGTATCGAAGTCCAGATTATTTCAAGTTCAAGTTCAGGAATTTGTATAGCGCACTACTCACCCAGAGGGTCTCAAGGCACTTGGGGGAGGGAGTGCATTATTTATCGAATAGCCAGGTTTTAAGTTCCTTCCTGAAGGAAATGTGATTCTGGGTAAGGCGGAGGTGAGTGGGGAGAGAATTCCAGGTTTTGGCCGCCAAGTAGGAGAAGGATCTTCCTCCCACGGTGGATTTATGGATGCGCGGAACTGCGGCAAGGGCTTGATTGGAGGATCTTAGTTGGCGGGTCGGTATGTAGAAGGACAGTCGTGTGTTGAGGCATTCGGGTTCTAGTTTGTAGAGGGCCTTGTGTGCGTGGGTGAGGAGACGGAACGTTATTCTCTTGTTGACGGGAAGCCAGTGGAGGTCTTTCAGGTGACTGGTAATGTGAGCTTGGCGCGGGATGTCCAATATGAGTCTGGCTGATGCGTTTTGGATGCGTTGGAGTTTTTTCTGTAATTTGGCTGTGGTTCCGGCGTAGAGGGTGCTTCCATAGTCCAGTCGGCTAGTGACCAGTGCGTGGGTGACAGTCTTTCTTGTTTCGGTGGGGAGCCAATGAAAGATTTTTTTGAGCATACGTTGTACGTTGAAGCAAGAGGATGAGACGGCGTTGACTTGTCTGGTCATCGAGAGGGAGGAGTCCAGGATGAAGCCCAGGTTACGTGCATGGTCTGTGGGTATGGGTGCCGTGCCCAGGGCCGATGGCCACCATGAGTCGTCCCAAGCAGAGGGGGATGATCCTAGGATGAGGACTTCCGTTTTGTCTGAATTGAGTTTTAGGCGGATGTTTTTCTTCCATTCGGCTACTTCTTTCATGCCTTCATGAAGATTGGTTTTGGCGGTGTTAGGGCCTTTGGTAAGGGAAGGGATCAGCTGGGTGTCATCAGCGTAAGAGATGATGTTAAGGTTGTGTTGTCGAGCGATGGACGCGAGGGGACTCATGTAAACGTTGAAGAGGGTGGGACTGAGTGATGATCCTTGTGGTACTCCGCAGATGACTTTGGTGGCCTCTGATTTGAATGGGGGGAGTCGGACTCTCTGGGTTCTCCTGTCGAGGAACGAGATGATCCAGTCCAAGGCTTTTCCTTGTATGCTGATGTTGCTGAGGCGTTGTATGAGGGTGCTGTGACAGACTGTGTCGAAGGCGGCGGAGAGGTCGAGTAGGATGAGGGCAACTGTTTCTCCGTTGTCCAGTAGTGTTCTGATGTCGTCTGTCACTGCAATAAGGGCGGTTTTGGTGCTGTGTTTGGCTCGAAAGCCAGACTGTGAGGGGTCGAGGGAGTTGTTGGATTCAAGGAAGGCGGCGAGCTGTCTGTTGACGGTTTTCTCAATGACTTTGGCAGGGAATGTTAGGAGGGAGATGGGGCGGTAGTTTTTAAGTTCGGAGGGGTCCGCTGTGGGTTTCTTCAAGAGGGCGTTAAGTTCTGCGTGTTTCCAGCTTTCTGGGAAGGTAGCGGAGTTGAGGGAGCAGTTGATGACATCACGGAGATGGGGTGCGATGATGGAGTCTGCTTTGTTGAAGATGTGGTGGGGACAGGGGTCGGTTGGCGAGCCTGAATGGATGGAGTTCATTAGGCGGATGGTGTCTTCAGTGGTGATTGGGTTCCAGGCGTTGAGGATGGTAGAGGGCGGTTTAGGTTCGGAGGTAGGTGGAGTGGATTGTTCTTTGGAAATGTTCTCAAAGCTGTTATGTATGTCGGCGATTTTGTTGTAGAAGAAAGAGGATAACGAGTCGCAGAGGTCTTGGAAGGGAGTAATGTCGCTTGAGGCTGCGGTGGGGTTGGTAAATGCTTTGACTATGTTGAATAGTTCCTGGCTGTTTTGGGCGTTGTTGTCGAGTCGATCCTTGAATGCTGATTTCTTTGTGGATTGGATCGATTGGTGGTGTTTGTGGGTGGCTGTCTTGAAGGTGGTCAGGTTATCGGTGGTTGGGTTTTTTCTCCATGTTTTCTCGAGAGTACGGCATAGTTTCTTGGATTTCATAAGGTCCTCGTTGAACCAGGGGGCCTTTTTGCTACTCTGTTTGGTTTGGTGGTTTTTCAAGGGTGCTAGTTCGTCAGCGCTGTGAGTGATCCATTGTTTGAGTTTGGTGGCCGCTTGGTTTGGGTCCGATGAGAGGGCGGGAAGGTTTTGATTGGGCGATGTAAGGAGTTGGTCGGTGGTGATTTTAATCCAGTTTCTTCGTGGAATAGGTTGTGGGGGGTTGTGGGTCGAGGTAGTTTTGTAGCTGAAGTGAACGCAGCTGTGGTCCGTCCAATGGAGAGCTGTGGTGTGATCGAAGGAGATGTGCTTGCTGGAGGTGAAGATTGGGTCGAGCGTATGTCCGGCTATATGGGTTGGGGTGTCAACAAGTTGTTTGAGACCAAGATTGGCCAGGTTGTCCAGAAGGGTGGTGGTGTTGCTGTCGTTTTTCTTTTTCAGGTGGAAGTTTACGTCTCCCAGTAGAATGTAGTTCTCGGAGGCGAGGGCATGTGGGCTGATGAAGTCAGTGATGTCTTCGCTGAATTGTTTACGGGTTCCTGGTGGTCTGTAGATGAGGGTGCCTCTAAGTGTGGGCCTGGGGTCGATGTGGATCTGAAAGTGGAGGTGTTCGGCGGTTGCAAGGTTATCGTCGAGGCTGGTCGTGATTCTGATGGTGTTCTTATGAACGATGGCGATGCCTCCTCCTGTTTGGTTGGTGTGGTCTTTTCGGATGATCTTGAAAGTGTCCGGGATGGCTATGGCGATGTCGGGCGCTGAAGAGGCGTTCATCCAGGTTTCTGTAAGGAAGGTGATGTCCGGTGAAGCAGTGTCCAGTAGGTCCCATAGTTCAGTGGCGTGCCTGTGGATCGAGCGGGTGTTCAGCAGGATGCACTTCAGGTGGTTAGGGTTGGATCTGTGTTTGGAGTTAGTGGGTTTGGTGTGGGTCTTGATGCATGCGAACTTGCAGGAGAGGCAGGCGAAGGGGCCGTGGGTAAGTCCTGGGGCAGCTTCGTAGCATTGTGGTGTGCGTCCGGGGTTAAGGGCTAGGAGGGTGGCAGCGTCATACGTTATGCGGGATGAGTGCGTTTTGCGAGGACCAGTGGGTCTGGCGCTGGGCGCGGTCCAGGCGTAGACGGGCTTACCTTTGGCGCACCTTCGGCGCGCATGGGGCGCGACCGCTGCGCGTGAAAGCTGCGCGCAAATAAATCTGTCATATATGGATAGTGGAAGGGGAGGGGCGAGGGAGGGGCTGCTGGGAGGCGGGATCGTGGTGGAGGGGACGGGCTCCGATGCACAACAACAAGATGGCTGGTGAAACGAAACTGGAAGAGCCCGGGCACACACAGGGTTACGCTGTCGGAGGAGGCACTGGGACAAATAGGCTACACACTATTGAAGGCAGAGCGGGCAACCTTTAGGTGATCACAGCGAAGGCAATGATAAATAAATATAAATATGGCCAAATAAAGCGAGCAGCCCACTACAACAAAAAACGGCTGAATAGTGAGCGCTAAGATGGCGGAATCGGCTGGGGAGGCAATGCGAGCAGCACAACAACTTTTAAAATGCAGAGCAATACAGTAACGATACCCAGGTGGACCAGGGGTCGTGGGGAGCGTCCGCTTCCGAGGCAGTCAGGGCCGACACCATTATTTCAGTTGTGTAGATAAGCCAAATGAATAGTCAGTAAATTGAGAAATTGGATCAAGTTGTTATTAGATGCTGGGTTTTCCAACACTTGCAAAACTAGAGACCGTTTTCAATTGTGGAATTTGCTATGTTCTGTTTTCATACTTGTATTCCATTCCGTGGTCCAATCAGACCCAAAACCAAGTGGTATTTATTTTCTTGTAACTCAAGAATTGCATTGTTATGCGCTTAATCCTGGCCATCTATAGTTTTGCAGTCTGTTTTGTCCTTAATTCAGTTACTTTCATAAGATACATTTTGATATAAAAGCTATTTTTCTTCCGGTGTCTTAAGACCTACATAATAACATTTTTCCAAAAAAGAAAAACAGCTGTATTTGTTTAGTATTCAAAGGTTTACGATGTATGAGAATGTTAATCTCTTTACAGAATAAGCCTCCATAAAATGGGGAAAATTGACATAAGGGGAAAGTACAGGATCAAAACGTGACCCATTTAATGATATTGAATGACCACTGTTTTAAAATATCCTATGCATTTAGTGGCTTGAGATGTACATAGAGCAATTAATTCCAATGGGCCCCATTCCGTCTGTGGCACCTTTCTTTATGGCAGTCGAGCCAGCATCTCTATGGATAGCACTTTTTAGAATGCCACTGTAGGCAGACAGATATGGTTGCAAAACATTAGCAAGAGTACAAACCTACATCTATGGCCATCCTCTGCCTTTCATCAGTTATAAATCTGGGATCAAATACGGGCAACAGATATGCCCACTAAACATGTAACAAAAAAGTATTGCAGGCCCCAGTAAGTTACCCGGTAAGTATCCTTCTTTAACGGATACTGTAAAGTGCATAAAATAATGATCACTCTTTAAAAAAAATTTAACATGTTTATTTTCAAGGTTTTAATGACAGGGCGACATGCACTTCATCAAAAAAGGAGGACTAAGAAGGATCAGGTATCAAACAATCAAGTACTATAAACACTGTTCTGTTCCTCGCCGAGCTTGCGAATGGCATTCTCCCCGTTATAGGCAGCCCCCATACACATGTTTTAAACCACATAGCTCTCAGTAAAACAAAACCATACCCCCCACCAAGTCCACCCACACCCACCCCCCCTTGCTAACGATCATGTACAGAAACAGTGCATTAGGAGAAGTACTACATAAAAGATCTTGTGTTATACCAGAAAGTTCAACAATTGCACGTCCTGGATTATGTGAGTCCCTCACCCCTCCGTTTTAATAATACCCATGATGTAAGATTCATCTGAGGGTTCTAGCAGCGGTTGTGTCCTAGCAAAACAAGGCTAATAAGGCTCCAGCAGCCTTCTTATCTCTGTGGGGCTTTTTCATGTGTGCCTCTTCGGCACAGGCCCATTCAATAAGATCATATTTCCAAACCTCTATTTTTGAGGGTCCGGCCTAATCCAATGGATCCCTATTCTCCGCTGTGCCACAAACAGTCCCAGCTGTGCATACCGCCTACTCTGAGTTTTTTTAGGGTTATAAGGGAGACGTCCTATCAGGCACCCAAGAATCACCTGGCCAAAAGGGTATGAGAGCCGTACAATGCAATACCATGTGGTCAAAACCCACTCCTGCGGTAGTGCAACGGGATAATGGCGCCCTCTATTTAAGTAGATGGAGTTTAGCCTCTTAGGGGACAGATGTATTAGTTTAGCCTCTTGGGGGACAGATGTATTATATGTATTATATTATACTGGATCTCCCTAAATCTGACACAGATGGACACCTGACGCACCCTTGCATGAATCTTAGACCAGTCCCTAATTGTAATCGGGTCGTCACTGACCTTCTGCCAGGCCTCCTCCATGCGAAGCAGTGGCAATCTCCAGTCTGCATGTAGTGCCCTGTAGATATGAGTGATGAGTCAACAGCCTCCAGCTATTGACAGCAGTGCCATCAGTGTGTGCAATGAGTCTGGAGCCTCAGGAAAGGCGGGCCATAATTTACACGCCATGGCTGCTATTTTTGCATATTGTAAAATATTGTTGACCCTCCTATACCAAAGGAGTCCTCCGCCTCCTGCATAATATGAAACGGCCCTCTAGTTTAAGATCCGACAACAATATGTAGCCCCTGGCTGCCATTGATTGACTGCCATGAAGTCATCTATTTGGGCAAAGGGGCATACCTTCCAAAGACCTAAATCGGGAGCGTACTACATGGACCAGATTATGTGTTTGACAATTCTGCCCCAAAGGCTACCCATGAGCGGAATCTAGTGTGCAAAAGATTCCAACCGGGATCTCTCCCAGTTCGGCTCGCCATCTAACCAATGTGCTGCATGTTGTATCTCTGCTGCCAGGTAGTAAAGCTCCAGATCTGGGACCTCCATTCCCTGTGGCGTGTGTTGAGGGCCACTCTGTACCGCTTAACAGTCCAAAGAAGCTCCACTAATAATAATCGGCGTTCATGCTAGAATCACATAATACATTGATATGTACAGTTCATGTTGCATGCTGAACTGTCATAATGTTTATGTTCTTCTGTTCGGTTCGGTTGATATCAGCCGACATGAGTTTCATCCTCTGGACACTTTATTTATATACTGCTACAGTCCCTTTAATAAAAGATGACGTATAAAAGAAAGTGTCACCTATGTCCCAAAAACAAAATCTGCCTAGATCAACCGAGGTATCTGATTTCACAATGATTGGCATCTGCTATAGGTTTGGCTTGTAAATATTGCCTTGCATCCAGAACCAGGGGTACCATATAAATGTCTGCAAGTCCATCTGCCTACAAATATTGTTTTGAAAAGTGCTTTTGACATGTTTGTGCAAGCACCCTTTCTTTACTCTACAGTTCACTAAATTTCACCAACGGGGAAATTTCAATACTCCAAATGTTGATAAGCTTCGGGAAGAAATTCAAAGCATACACCTACAGAAAAATACCAAGGTTTTATAAGCTACCAAAGCAAAAATAATTAGCTGGTAGAGACTGCAGCAACGTTTGGCAACTTGGTTAAAACCAGTTTTAGGACACATTTAGGTAAACCATAAAATAAGCACTCTAGCTCAGCAACAAGCAGTTCAAGCATATTCACGTAGCGTAGGTAGTTGGAGGATGAGATGGCAGTTAATGAGGGAGAGTGATGGTGTGCAGACTTGATCAAGGACAAAGGAAAATGGAGCTTAAATGGACATGACATTGTCTTGCCATCGTATCAGACGTAATGAAGAACATTGAAGTACATACTATCACAGGGATTAATTTGTCAGAACAAAAATTTTACCTATCCATGACGGATATTGAGGACAATAAAACACAGATTGATTTGTATAAATTTGTCAGCAAACTAAAATTGAAGAAAATGTACATGAACAACTACCAACGGAGCGAGCAACCAATTAGACCGCGTAAATGATAAATGAACAGAAAATACAAGTTGTTTTTGATAACTGCCACACTACTTTACTTTACTGGAGGTGGGTGTGATCCAGAGAATAAAACTCTTAGGCTCATCACTTCCTATCATCTACAAACCACTGTATTTAGTAGAATTTTGAATAGACATTGGAGAATCCTAAACAATATTTTATCAACAAGCAGCAGTTGTAGCCTAAAGTCAGAATATGGGCTTTAAAAGGGGCAATATGATCATAAATATACTGAGTCCCAATTATACATTAAAGAGGATGAATTAGGATTGCTTTATAAGAGAAGAAACATGTTTTTTTGGGGTTTTTTTAAGTGTGGCGTTTGTAGTGTCTGTTCTGTAAGCCTTGACAAGATTAAGGAATTTAGTTTTAATGCTGAGAAACACTATTATGTTAATGAACATGTGACTATTCACACTGAATACGTTTGCTTTACTGTGTATGTGTGAGCAGATTTATTTTGGTGGTACTTCTAGACCACGAGCGCAAGAATGCTGGAGCACACCAGAGCATCAATAAATTAAAATATCCGGTCCCCATTATCTATTCGTTTTAAGGTGGTGTATGGAGAGGATAAAGTGTCTTAATTAACTTTTTATGGCATACAATAAATTGCAATGGATCCAGGTGGAGCTAGGATGGTGAAGAGCAGATGTAATCTGGATCATGAAGCTGAGAGCAGTGGATAGAAGTTACAATACTGACATTGTACTACAGTGTTTTCTGGGAGAACAATGAGTGTATACATCTATATGTTTTTATGTTCTGACCCAATTGACACAAGGAAACACATGTTCAAGTTCAGAAATTATTCAGAAATTGCAAATTCTGATGTATATTTGATTTTAAACTTCCATTTTTGCCCCCTTTTTAATGAAAGGTTATTTTATTCTTGGACACATGTTCTATTTCCTACTTAGATCACATTTTATAACTTCATGAAAACGAAAGTTTAATAAGTACAATGGCAGGTGTCCTTAGATGGGCACCTGCAGAGCCCTTATTCATGTAACTTCAGCATTGGCACTACCTAAAAAAAATTGATGCCACAATAGACCTATTGTGAAGTACACCCATCTAATATGTTGATCTCATTTACTCTATTTCGGAACATAGTTGATAAATAGCAGACTATAAGTTTGTCTCTCTTTGCGGAGGATCAATAGGCAAAAATATATTCTTAAATTGGTATATTTGACAGGCCAAAATGGCGATCATGAACAGCATGCCATTCTTTATGTTCCAGAGTTAAGTGTGCCACATTACACCAATAAAACACAAGTTTGAATCAAAACAGTCCCTTGGTATCGTTGGTTTTGACACATTGATGTATTTCGATTTACAAGGATATACTTATGAGTACCATTTTTAACATTACTTGGGATGCATTCTTTGTCAACATGGTGACTGCCTTTGTGACATAGTGCTTAGCCTGTTTACAATGGGTAATTTTTTTCATCTAGTGCAATTGATTTATCATTGATCAGTGTACAAATATTACTTCACTAAGCAACATTTTAAGAAGTGATCTACAGTTGATTGTTTATCTCTCTAGCAATAGAATTCATGGGTGTGGAATTTAATAAAATCTCTACTTGTCCTTTGGCAGGTAGCTTCATAAATCTACTTGTACTGTAACACAATCCACTTGTCCCTTTTGTGCCATGTAATGCCACAACAAATTATGGCAGCAATCTCATTACATAAGAGCTCTGAAATAGCCTCTCTGATTAGGTCAGGGCTCCTTCCATAGTAGGACTTGAATACTAGTAATTCCCTTATTTTGCCAGTTTTCCCCAGCTCTAAATACTGGGGCTGAAGGTAATGGTAAGCAACAGTTCCAAGCTTGTAATTCTTTTGAGTCTGTGCAAATCTACTAACTTGCATGTTTTAAGGGTTTTCCCCAAAACTTCTCTAATCTTTTCCCCTTCTGAGAAAGGTTGAAAATTTACTCCCAACAATGGCAGACCTAAAACTTCTTCAAGGGTTGGGGAAAAAAGTGGTTCGAGAGAAAGTGAACTTGCAAAGACTCTGATTTTTGCAATAGCAAATCTACACATTTTATATTTGCTCATGCTAAAATGCAGTGTACAATTTTTTTTCTAGGAGTTTTATTTCTTGGACTACTTCTGTTAAGTCTTGTGAATTCACATATGCTGTATATCTGCACTTAATGCAAGGACATAGGTGCACTTTTGAGACTTTATTTAATAATTTGGCCCCTAATTAGGTCTGAGGTTAACTATTGTGTTCATTAAAATTCTCTCTCTCTCTACCTCTTTGTTTGTAATAATGGTGAGGGCCCGGCAGCTCCCACACCATTAATGTGTTACAAAAACCATGCCAAACAAGTCACTCATTGACGAAACCAAAAGGACGACCATCAATTTCAGACCTACTGGCTTTACCAATGCGTGTTTATTTTTAGGTTTCCCATAATCTTATTGAAACTGGTTGGACTGGCTATCTGTTTATTAATATTTTTAGGACATTCTAGCATACACCAACACATTTTACTAAACGATGCTGCAAAGAAATGGTACCTAAAATTTGACAGTAGTTTACCAAAATATTTTTGAATTTTTTTGTGACCATTTAATTTTGAAAGAAAAGAATCGTCAATCTTGCTTTCAAGCTTATGCAAATATTTACATCTAATCGGAGCGCATTCTGGGAGCATTATACATAGCCTTATTTTTTTATAATACCGTTTTTATTGCAGGAAAAGATGCAATTCACATATGTACAATATTACAACCCCGTGGGCGTCGCCTCGCCCGACTTTCTTCAATGAAAAGATATACACAGCCATTCAGCCCACAACCCGGGGGTCGGGCGGCGTTAGTCACCGGGTCAACCTGCTTGCCATCGTTTACATATGATTGTTGTTTCATTCAGAGTGATCGATCCTGCTTTTAACATTTTCTCCCCACGCCCCTCTAATCATCCCCCCCAATCCCTCCCCTTCTGCCCAACTACCCACCAACCCCAACTTAAAGTAGCTCTCCTCCCTCGAGTGCTCGACCCTGCGCCTAAGCCCTGCCTCAAAGTTCCTGTATATGTGCAATCAGGAGCGATAGTGCCGTGTTGGGAATGTTCAACTGGTTAGCAATTGGGCGCTACAACACTCGACTCAGAAAGGCTGTCCTCATCTTCTAACGCTCTGTCCCTGAGCGCCTGCACTAGCATCTCCCATTCCATGGCGGCTTCCTGCGCCTTATCGTCTGATCTGCGGCGGGCCAATTGATACCTGAGCGTGCTCTCGCTAGCGGCCCATTTAAGCATTTCATTAGTCCACCTTCACAGCGTAGGGCATCGTTTCGACTTCCAGTTCCTCGTTAGTTCCCGTTTTGCTAAGATCAGACCCATATCTACAAACTTGCTAGAAATTCTGTTCTTGGGCGTATGCGGGAACCAGTGTAATAAACCCACAGCCTTGGAGATTTGTAATTCCCGGTCAGTAACAGTATTCAAGGTCTCGATAACCTCCCTCCAGTAATCCCACAAGTGTGCGCAGTACCAGAGCATATGGCCCAGGTCCGCCCCCCCTGTATTACACCTGGGGCACGCCGCATCCGCCACTCCAAAATACTTTTCAATCCTCCGGGGTGTGAGATAGGCCCTATGCAGAACATAGAAGTGGATCAGCTGAAAGCGGGCCTTCCTTGTGCTCTTTCTCGCTCGCCGCACTATCTGTGCGCATGGGGTGTCGGGGATCTCCGTCCCAAGTTCCAGCTCCAAAGTCTCTTTCAGCGTGGTTAGGGGTTGCAGCTTTTCACGTGACATTCGTGAGTAGAGGCACGTTACTGATTTGTACGTACCGGCCGCCATCATGGTGTATTGACAAGCCATGGACGTCGGGGGCTCTTGAGTTCCCTCCTCCCAGTGTGCCTGCATCGCGCGTGTTATGGCTGCGTGCATTAAAAAGTCCCCCTTCGGAAGGTCGAAGCGGTCTTGCAGCGTCTGATAGGGGATCAGTTCCCCGTACTCATATAGGTCTCCCAGTACCTGCAGGCCAGCCTCCTCCCATCTCTGTAGCCCCGACCAATCGCCCCCATGCGGGAACGCCGTTACCATACCGAGGGGTATCTCAGGCGCATAAATTCGTCGCACCCCGGCCCGTTTCTGCGCTCGGTTCCAGCAGAGTCTTTACGTCTGTTCTTCCAGCGACAGATCACTAAGAAACAGTTTTTGCTGCAAGGTAATAAAGGCTAGTACATGGCGGGGGTGCCCGCCTCTCTGTCCTCCTCCAGTCCACGGTACGCTCTCGCCACCTCCTGCGTGAAGGTCTGCAGCTGCGCAGCCAGGTAGTATAACTCAAAATCGGGGACAGCCATGCCCCCCTCATCCTTCGGCCGGAGCAGCGTTGTCAGAGCAATTCTGCGCTTGCCCGTACCCCAAAGGAAGGAGATCAATAGAGATCTCAGCTGTCGGAAGATCGACCTAGGTATCCATACAGGCAGCACACGGAAGTAATAAAGAAGGCGCGGCAGGGCTATCATTTTTACCAGGGATATACGTCCCGTGACCAACAGCGGGAGAGTAGACCAGAAGGACATATTACCACGTAGTGCCCGTATAAATCGACCTACGTTGCCCTCTAGCAGGTCCGCAGCCTTGTGGTATATGTACACCCCCAGGTATTTGAGGCAATCCGGCGCCTAGGCCAACCTTGTGCAGATGTTAGGTTCCTGTTCACCGTGATGTAACGGGAACAGGCACGACTTGGGCCAGTTCACCCGCAGCCCAGATAGTCTGCTAAAGGCCACCAATAGTTTTTCCGCCCCCTCTAGTGCCTCCCTCGGGTTTTCTAGATATAGCAGGAGATCGTCTGCATACAGCGAGACAAGGCGTGGCTGTCCCCGATAAGTCAAGCCCGCGAAGGAGATCCCCTTCCTGACTTCCGCCGCGAAGGGCTCGATCGCTAAAGCGAACAGCAGGGGAGATAAGGAGCCTCCCTGCCGGGTGCCTCGGCTAACTGAGTACGGGTCCGACACAAGGGGACCCACCCGCACCCGTGCAACCGCCGAGGCGTATAGGACTTTCGTCCAACTTATATACGCGTCCGCAAGGCCGAAGTGTTGCATAACCCGGTATAGGTACTCCCACTCCAGGCTGTCAAATGCTTTTTCTATGTCGATCGACAAGACCACCAGTGTGTACGTGGCAGGCCACTGTTCTCCTAGCAGGCGAATCAATCGACATATATTAGCAGTCGTGTTGCGCGCTGGAATGAAGCCAGACTGGTCTTTGTGGACCAGCACCGTCATGTGCTGCAGCAACCTGGTCGCCAAGATGGTACTCAGGATTTTGTAGTCCACCGTCAACATGGATAGTGGCCTGTAGGAGGCTGGATGCTTGCTCTCTCTACCCGGCTTCAGGAGCGGAATCATGAGCGCCTCGCACATGGAGGCAGGCAGCCTCCCCCGAGCCTTAGCTTCGTTATACACCACCTGAAGCCTCTGGGCAAGTGGGTCAATATATTTACTGTAAAATTCGACCGGAAGCCCATCCAGGCCCAGGGTTTTGTTTCTGGCCATTTTCTTCACCGCACTCCTTATCTCGCCCAGTTCTATGCCCCTGCCCAGAGCCTCCGCCTGTTCTGGTTCCAAGCGTGGTAGCTGCAGGCCCCCCAAGAAAGCAGTTATCTCAGTCTCCCGCCCTCGAGCGCGCTCTCGTAAACGTCTCGTAGTACGAGCGGAAGCGCTCCAGAATCTCCGTTTGGGTGTGGCGGACTAGGCCGTCCTCCCCCCTCAATGGCTAAAATAGGGTGGCTTCGTCTTGTGGGGTTGGCCAACCAGGCTAGCAGCTTCCCCGCTTTGTCCCCCTCCGCGTGCGCCCTTACTGAGTAGGATTTATAGTCGAAACAGCGAAGCCGTTCCATCTCCACAGCCACCGCTTCCTTGGCAGCACTCACCGTCTCTTGTAGCTCCGGATGATTGGGTCGCTCCTCGGCCGTGCGCAATGTTGTCTCTGCCATGTCCAGATCGTCTAGCAAAGATTTACGAGCCCCCGAGTACTTTCCTATACAATGACCCCTGACAACTGTCTTAAAGGCATCCCACTCATATGCTCTAGTCTATGCCGAGCCCTCATTCTCTTTAAAGTAGCACGTGACCCGATCCCCCAGCGTTCCTCTGAACACCAGGTCATCTAGCGTGTCCGGCCTCAGTTGCCTCTTCGAGACCCGCGAGGTCTCAGTCATCCAATCGAGGGTCAGCAGCAGGGGGTTGTGGTCCGAGATCATGCGTGCTAGGTATTCCGAGTTGGATACCGCCGGTAACACCTGCGAGGAGCACAAGAATGTGTCCAGGCGTACATGGAGGTCGTGCAGCCCAGAGTGGAAGGAATAGTCCCTCATCGTTGGGTGGTGTACCCTCCAGGCGTCCTGGAGTTCCCAACTCTCCTGCTATTGCACCCTGAGTTTCGACAACCGGTGTATAGGAGACGTCCCTAGCGGAGGATGAGATCTATCCAGTTCGACATCGATCACCGAGTTGAAGTCTCCTCCTATTATGATGGGGCCAGCTAAAAACCCCGCCAGAGCCCCAGACAGTTTGGTAAAAAGGGACGCCTGGTCTATGTTAGGCGCATACACACTGCAGAGCGCTATGTCCTTGCCTTTCAATTTCCCTTCCACTGCTACAAACCTACCCTCCGGGTCTACAATGTGCTTATTAGCCTGAAAAGGAGTCCCCGCCCGCCCCCAGATCAGCACCCCTCTGGCGAATGCGGAATATGTAGTGTGAAACAATTGTCCCCTCCACCTTCTTTGCAGCGCTACGCCCTCTTGTTTCGTTAGCGCTGCTGCAGGAAACGCATCTATCTGCACCCCTCTTCGAACCAAGTACGCATGTATTTTATGCGTCTGTGCCATCGTGTGCAGTCCCCTCACATTCCAAGTCAAACACTTCACTTGACCATTGTTAGCCATAATCAAGCGGTACACTGCAAAGTCCAGTAGTGGCGTTCAGCCTGGCACACAGGGTCACACTCCCCCACCCCGCCTCGAGCACCCCAACTACCCTAAGCGCCCCCCCCCCCCCCGAACAGGGCCCAGCCTAGCAAGCGCAGCTCCCATCCAAACTTGTTGAAGACCTAGCTTCCTACCCCCGAAGGTGGTCAATCCAGTCCCAGCGCTTCCAGCCCATGATCCCCCTATGCGAGTCCAGCATTCCATTCCTTTCTCAGTGTTTGTCGCCATTCTTCGTGTGCGGCGCCATTCGCCAGCAAGGCAACCCTCAGGCACCTTACCATCCCGACGTGGGGCTTCTCCAGTCTCATTCGTCCATAAGGCCTCCCGACGTCTGTAGCGTGACGTCCGGGCCCTGACGTCCGGGCCCTTACCACTGTTCAAGTCCGATTGTTCTGCTTCTGAGCCAGTAACAAGGCCCTCCGCTTCCGAGCTGTCACACGATCTGGATCTCGTAGTCCCCGACAGTTCCATTAACGCTTGCAGCGCGGCCTTTCTCTCGCCTTCAGTCTGTGATTCCGACGGTTTTTTGGCTCGCTGTCGGCGCTTCCGGATTCTTTGTGATTTTCTAGTCGGCTGGTGGGTTCGTTCGTCCTCAGCCCTGTGCTTCGATCCATCGGTGCCGGCTTTGTACGTGTCCCTCCACGCCCAGGCATCCGCCGAGTTGTGGAAGAATAGTGTCTTATCGTCCACCACCACCCTGAGTTTGGCCGGAAACAGAAGTGAATATGCCAGTCCCTCAGCTCGAAGTTCTTTTTTGAGCGACAAGAACGAGGCTCGTAGTTTTTGCGTCTCGTACGTGTAATCAGGGAAAAGTGTCACCCTGCTAATGTCCACCTGGAAGGGACCCACATCCCTAGCACGTTGCAGCAACCAGTCCCGGTCCTTGTAATGCAACAATTTTATCACTACCGGGCGGGGCAATTAGCCCGGTTTAGGAGGGCGAGCCGGGACCCTGTGCGCCCGCTCCAATGTGAAGAAGGGAGAAAGGCCCTCTGGCGCCACCTCAGTCTTCAGCCATTGTTCGAGTTAACCCACCATATCGTCTCCTTCTTTCTGTTCCGGAAGGCCTACTAAGCGCACATTGTTGCGCCTGTTAAAGGTTTCGGCATCCTCCACCCTCCTCTCCAAGGCCTGGATGCGGTCCAGTGCGTCTCCAAGCCTCCCCTCCATAGTCTTGTGCTCGGGCAGTATCTCCTTGAGGGTGGTGTCCGCAGCTTTGACCCTATCCTTCAATTTGTCGTGGTCGGCTCGCAATAATCCAAGGCCCGTCGCCACTTGAGCAATATCTTGTTGTAACGCCTCCTTGGTGGCTTGTATGGCTTCCAGGATGCAATTTTGCAGCTGCTGCAGGTCCGTCGGGGATTGCGGTGGGCTTTCCACCGCTCCCGAACTAGCTGCCTCCTCCACTTTTCCCCTAGGTTTCCCCATGCCGTTCACTCTAGGGAAGGAGGGGGGGGGGGTACGGGAAGAAACTTCTGAATTCTCTTCAGCCACTCGGTGGAAGGCACCTACAATTGCCAATGTCTGACGTCAGTAGGGAGTGCCGCAGCCCGAACAGCGTGGCAGCTCAGGCTCTTGCCCCGTCACCAACAGGCTCCAGTCAGCTCTGACCCCAGGCCACCAGACCCCTCAGGGAAAGTGGGATTCAGTTCTCCAATGCAGCCTCCGTTTGCTCCAATCGATGCTGTCTCGGAGTCCCTTGGACCAACGAACCCGGTTTCTCGTCGCTCTGGCGACTAGGCCCGCACCTCGACCCCTCCGTGGGGCGTCAACTCATTGGAGTCACTTCTCGCTTCGTCGTCGTGGAGTCCCGGGCCTTTCACAGGATGTGTCTGGATGCGTGCCCAGTGCGCCCCTGAGCCAGGGTGTGCACGCCACCTGCACCACTGATAGGCGCTGAGCTCTCCGCGGCCCTTCGGTGCCAGGACGGCCGCCATTTTATGTTCTTCGGCCTTTGTTCGTAGGAGGCGCGACCTACCCAGGCTGTAGGTTCGGCAAGTTCCCCTGCTCTCAGTGCCATGGGATACGCATGCGGGCTCAGGTGACAGCTCCTTTGTCTCAGGCCTTCCCCCCAGAAGTCGCCGAGGGGGCTTCGCCATCAGGGGCTCGAGAGCCAGCTCCGGACGCCATCTTGTTCAATCACCCCTTCAGCGCCTCTTCCCTCTTCTCACGAGCCGATGGGCGCCGTGGGCACTCCGATTTCGTCGCCTGAGGGTCCCTTGCTGTTCAGGCACCCTTAAGTGGTCGAGTGATGCACTTTAAAGAGGATTTCGTGCAGTTTTTCAGGATAAAAGCGGGGATCGGGAGCGGAGCTCTGGGCTCATGCCGCCAGTCCGCTCTGCATCCAAGCCACGCCCCCTCATTATACATAGCCTTATATTGCTAAACATTGAAAACGTGTGCACACATTTTTATACTGGAACCACTGTCAGTAGTGCAGTTTGAGCTTACTCATAACACTCACCCTACTAATAAAGATTTTGCATTAATGAACCATAAATACAAAGTTTGAACAGTATTAACACATGGACACAAATATTACCTTAACTGCAGGCAATGCCTTTCCCTGATCCATATTGTGGTAGTATAAACTGGCAGCCAAAGGGTTTGTGCTGTAGGGGGTTGGGTCTACGTGTCTCAAGGACAAAATACACATGAAAACGTATTGCCCTTAACACCAAACAATATGTCCCGGGTGTCGGGCTACAGGAATTCCACATCCCTGAAAATTGGAAAGTTGCCTTCACATATGACCCCATCGCTTTCACTTACCCTCTAGGTAAGTGCCTAAATATGCTAGAAACTTGTATTATAGAATACAACAGTTGTAATGCCTACTCATGCTTTTGAGCTTTTACTTTCTACACCTTGCGACTACTATCTCGGGCCATAGACTAATTCCATATAGGTAACTTACTGTATGTAAGCTACAACTTTCTTGTCCTGTAGATACGTAGAGAAAAGTGAGTACTCTACTCTAACCAGCTTGTTTAATAACTGATACCTAGAGCACAAGAACATTTTAGTTTATTAATTATGCATTCTATTTTAGATTTAATAGACTTAATTATGAGGCAAATGTTTCTCTGATATTTATATTTATATATAATATATATATATATATATATTTTTTTTTTAAAAATCTGTTTTATTGTTTCATAACACAAACAATATTCAAGGGACAAGTATAGAAAAATCCACATTACGTAGCCATGAACCTTCGTCAGCTTTGCATCCAATAATACAATATAGGCCCTCCATCCTTGTGAGAACATGCTGATTACACTCACCACCTTTGACAAGCCGGTCAAGGAAGGTTCCGGTTATTAACAAAGCACCCAACACTGTCCCTTGAATGATCCACAACTCGCCACTACTTCAGGAAGATACAAAAGAAAAAAGAATTGTCATGTGCGTATTACTAACATGCCACAATGATTCAGGTCTGCAATTTGGCCACATTTAACGTCCCATGACCTCTCATGTTACGGGGATCCCCCCTTACACTAATTCCTCCGAACCACCAGAACGCCAACTACGCCTGCTCCTCCCACTCCGCTGTTCCTGAATCTGACTCCACCTCCGCATCTGCCATCCGAAGATCCGCCACCAGG
The DNA here is from genome assembly GCF_964263255.1 of Lissotriton vulgaris. Taxonomy (NCBI): domain Eukaryota; kingdom Metazoa; phylum Chordata; class Amphibia; order Caudata; family Salamandridae; genus Lissotriton; species Lissotriton vulgaris. The sequence goes on from NC_141687.1 coordinate 1,302,577,069, forward strand.
GACTCCCACTCCCTCGCCGCCCCTAATGCTCTATCACTGTGGGACGTATGCGCCTGCTGCATCCTGAGTGAGCTCTCGCTGCCCGCCCATAATAGTAGTGCAGCCTTCCACCTTACATAACTAGGGCCTGCCACTGCCTTCCAGTGAGACGTTATTTCCCTTTTGGCCAAGATGAAGCCGAAGTCCGAGAATTTGCTAGTTACCTTGTTTCTGCTAGTATGGGGGAACCAGTGTAGTAAGCACACCCCCTCGTCCACATTGATCTGCCGCTCGGTTATCCTGCCGAGTGTCCCCATCACCTCCTCCCAGTATGCTCTTAGCTGTGGGCAATTCCATAGCATGTGGACCAGGTCCGCTCCCTCAGCCCGACATCGGGGGCAGATCGCCGCTGCACCATGAAAATATTGGTTCATTTTTGCCGGGGTAAGATAGGCCCTATGCATCACGAAGAATTGGATCAGCTGGAAACTGGCATTCCGAGTACCTTTCCACACCCTTCGGAGTATCTGTGACCAGGCTACATCGGGGATATCCTTCCCCAAGTCCTCTATCCACCGCTCCCGTAATCTTTGCAGCGGAGCAAGTCCGTCATCAGACATCCTTTTTATACCAACATGTAATCGCCTTATGCGTGCCCGCCGCCATCACCACATACTGGCAAGTTCCGCTGACCGGTGGTTCAGATAAGCCCAAACCCCAATACTTCTGTAGGGCAGAACTCAGGGCTGCATGCAATAGGAAGTGTCCCCGCAGGAGCCCAAACGTCTCCTGCAGCGCGCTATACGGCAACAGTGCTCCGTCGTCATACAGATCGCCCAAATGTTTCTCTGACGGGGACCTAATAACATGAATACGAGACAGAAGAAAGTTTTCTGTACTGAGTACTTGAGCCCAGGCTGTTATAAAGTGTACAATCAAAATGCCTTATTGATTTAAGGAGTGTCTGTTACTGAACAGTGGTGAGAGAAATGGGCAACTCAAACTACCCTCGAGGGCTCGGGCAAAGTGAGAGGGATGGGTAAATGAGCCTTCAAGGGATTTATTTAATTGAATGATTAGTTTATTTTAAGCTAACATTTGGGCGCAAGATGGAAGATATGCGTGCTAATGGATTTCTTTCAACTCGTCAATTCTTTTAGGCAATTTCTTGTAAGCGGGTACAACTCCGTTCAAGAGCGAACAATCATATGGAGTAAATCTCAAAGAGGTGTATAGAACAGACAAAAACGGGTGTGTATATATGAAAGTATTACATTTTATATTCGTTTTTTAGGGTACTTGTATACAATACATACACTGAAACAAAAAGGTAATTATTATGCACTTGAAAACCTTCACTGTAACAATTGCAACACTTTTTTTTCTCAAAATAAACCACAAATCAATATCAAAGAAAAAGGTGTATAAGTCGACGTTTAGGTCTCTAGTTTTGCATTAATGAGACCATCTTCAGGACTGTATAGTATTGAGGTTGTAGACCCCTAGAGACAATCAGAGCAACTTGACTCAATTTCTTCAAAATCGTGGCGCTGGAGATGTGCAACTCTTAGTGGCCCTTGTGGCAGTGTGTTCAGATTTTATTGCGTGTCAATAAAAACTTCCTCCGACTGGAGGGAAATAACGTGATTCATACGAGCGTAGAACTAGAGATGGACTTATCAATCTTAACTACGCCGGAGAACGCATATTCAAACTTTATGGCGTGTTAGTTGCAACTTTGAGCCAGCACCGGGTATGACGTATTGAAATCATGGATGTGTAGAAAATGAGCCCATAATTCTATCGATGCCCAGGCTGCTGGCGCAAACCGCCTCTTAGTTCCCATGTTGAATAGTTACCAAATAAAGAGACGGGCGCTGGAAGCAGGAATCAAGAACAGAGTTTATTTCTCATGAGGAGAGCCTGTCATTTCGGACACGAAACAGGGTGTCTTTCAGGAGGTGCTCTAACAAGTGAGCTGAGACTCTGGCTTTTATATCTTACAAAACACTTGAGAGTACAATCAGGACAGTATGACGCAAAGGAAAAGACATCCCTATAATCCTCGTGTCAATCCTACCCCACATGTGTTCACAATAGGGACCCTTGCCCTGCTGATAAGAGGGGAGGGCAATCACGCAGCTGAGTGTTTCATCAACAGTATAGGATGTGCGCGCCTAATCATAGCCAGGGGGTGGGGTGGCCAGGATCAATAGTGAGTCCTTTGAAGAGGAGTGACTTCATACAATAAGGGCAGTAAATGGTATCTCCTGGCTTAGGCGATGGCCTCGGACATGTGTGGTCAGCCGGGCTCGGGGAAAGGGGGTCATCAAAGGAGTGGCATTCATGCTGCGTGGACAATCGAGCGCGGAGGGAAGGCTTGTCAACAGAGGGGCATTCATGGAAGGAAAGGAGGTGTTGGTCAGGCGCGGTCGTGGTTCTCAAGGACAGGGTCTTGCAGAAGAAGAAGGTTTACGGCCTGCTCATGTGAGGAGAAGGGAGGGGGAGCCAGGGTGGACACGGGGACAGAGTCACATAGAGAGAGATCTTATGACCCGTACGAGGGAGAGCGGGGGCAGTCAGGTGCAGCTGGGGAAGGCTATGTCAGCTAAGGCGAAGGATGCCTCTTCAAGAGGGAATGGGGGGTTTTGTGCGGGTCAAGCAGGAGAGTTGCCTTTCACAGCAGGGTCGCGCAGAGGGAGAGGGTTTCATGGTTTATGCATGAGAGAGGGGGTGTAAGATACGCGCAGGAGGGAAGCCGGGGATTCCAATGGGTAAAAAGGCCATGGTGCCTAGAATGGCTGTGTATATGCATATAGGTATGGGCTCTTACTGGCAGAGTGATACGGTCAATAGTTTATGGTATTCATGGTGCTCACAGGGAGAGGAGTGGGAGAAGAAGGGAAATGAGTGCTGTTCATGTACATCAATTTCTTCAATTTCTACAGTCGCCCCTTTTACATTACAGCAGTCATTTTTGTAATTGATGGGGTTACAGGCAGACAAGCATCGTTGATGAATTAGCATTTTGTCGATACTAACATTTGGCGTACAATCATAGACAGTTGAGGTGATGGGCAGAATACAGCACATAGGAAATTGCATTTCGTTGTGTTCCTAGCAATTAAACGCACTACATAGCATAAATCTTTCTAACTTAAAAATGTGACCAATGAACAGTTTTGACCAAGCAATTGAGAGCGGAATTCAGTTCAATACACAAGATTTCTTCGTCACAGTGTCTTTTTATCAGCGAGCCATCACTGGTAGGCTCTAGTCCGGGTACTTTCGTTGGCGCTGTTGAGCACCGGCGGTGGAGCTATAGGTCCAGCTCTGTTCTATCCTTACGCGTTGCAGGGTGCGGTCAGTCCTCTGCTGTTAGACCACAGTCCTGTTCCTTAAACAATCCGTTTGGCGGCGCCTTATGCTCGGCACCTATATTTTCCGTGGCAACACCCTATTCCCATATGAATGCAGTTCTTTCCTTTGGCAAAAAGTCACGTGGAAAAGAGGGTGAGTGTGGTTCAAATAGTCGATAGGAGAGAGAGAGAGAGCGGAGTTGGGTCAGAGTTCCTGGGACACACAAAAGGGACCAAGGGAGCAAAGGATAACAAGCAGGCAGGCCCATCAATCGGGCCCAAAGAAGGGGGACGGAGACTCCAGGCACACGTGGGTTAGCAGACGGAGGGCTTCAAGGCGGCCCGTCATTTTTCATTTTCCACGTTGAAATTGCGGTCTCGTCCCGTATCTTGTTGCTCTGCAGCTCCACCTTTGGTCGAGGTCATACGTGTCCCAAGATCTGCAGTCAGGCTGTACGTCACATCTGACCCATCTCCTTCGGTGATCGTGAATCTTTGAATAGGTACAAGACAAGGTTTTAGAGAAATGGCAGAAGAAGATATCTACGCATGTGAATTCCTCCCTCAATTCTACGCATTTGGGAGATACGCTCACTGGTCACAGTCAGAGGTCCATTACCAAGCAGTGCCTGTGTCAGCATTCCTACTGAGTTTATGGCAGGTCTATCCATCGTTCTATTTATAACTCAAGTGAGGATAAATGAGATTCCCATCAACTGTGCATTACATCATATTCAACATTACGGAGCATTTCCCTTCAGGACTGGCTAACCTTTTCAAACAGGGCGGGGGTGCCATCATCGAGAGTCAGGCAAAACAAGGTTTTCTCGAGGGTCAACAGCTACTCATGGTCATCATGTTTATATCCGGGACAGCAGCTGGGGTCTATCAAATGGGGCGGGGATGCTTCGGGCGCTCGCGCTTGGGTGCAAAAAGGGGGGTGGGGCAATCTGGGCATTGGGGGTCAATCTAGACGTTGGCGTTCGTCTCTGAAGAACAGACATAAGGTGCCATTGACATACAGTTCCCCTATAAATGGCCAGATTTGGGGGACTTTTAGTCGTCTTACCTGTCCTTTCCTTCTCAGCCAATTCAAGTTCATTCATTTTGCAGAAAGGAGAGGCAGTAATATGGCGAGATACAATCATTTTAGTTTCGGTCAATTTCGCTGAACACCTTCGCGTTCAATATGTATCGAATCAGACTGGTGCCGGTGGGGCACAATTTTACCAAAAAGAGGGAGAGAAAATAGGGAGACTCTCATAGAGATTGAGAGTCGTCCGCAATCTAAACGAGCCATTCGGTACACGTATGACATGTAGAGAGAGAGAGAGAGAGAGAGAGAGAGAGAGAGAGAGAGATATAAGGGGGTGGTGAGAGAGAGAGAGAGATAGAGAGAGAGACGTGTACGAAAATAGGTCATTTAGTGCGCTCACAACACAGAACAGCAAAGGTCAGGTAACACGCAAATACAGACAGAGGGAAGACATAAATCCGTACATTACACACACACAACTCAGACAGGGAAGACGGCACATGCATTACACATATATAAGACATTCACGACAGGACAGGAAACAACAGTTGGCCAACAAAATCCATATTATATCCTACGTATCTTTACTATCCTATTTATCTATGTGCTTAGCTCTTTTTACCCTTTCCTCCTTTTCTTTCTCGCCCTTTATCTCTGTGAGTGTTCTCAATTGCCAATACTTACACCTCGATCAGTCGCTCAGAAATTGACCGGGTTGCGCTATTTACCCACTGTTGGATCTTAAATCATTTCTCAGTTCCTTCCTTTGGTGGGAAGCACTCCGGGCTGAGGCAACGGCAAGTATTGATCGGGAGAACAGTCGGACAGCTTGGCTAGATCTATAAGAGTATGAGAAGGGGGGAAGCAGTACTTTTTTTTGAACATCAGCAACATTTCTAATTCCCAGACGGGTGGTGCCGTGGTAACCCTTACCCGTATATTTTTCTTTGTCCTTTCCCTACCTTAGTCAAACGTCCAGTTACATTATTTAACGCGTCATTTCTAGTCAATTTTTCGTCATTCAGTACCTGTCAAGTCTCTATGTCAGTCCATTCTCCCGGTCACCATGTTCTGGGGAGATACAGTCATGTCAAATCTACGTCCTTTTAGGAACTTATCGTTATGAGGACTATGCACATATTCCCTCCTTCCCCTTTTCGTCGGTGGTTCGACCATCGCTCTCCCATATTTCAGCCGACGTTCTGACGTGACCTGCAGAAGGGAGGGAAAAGAAGGGGTGGGGGGCAGCATTCAAAGTACATCAGCATGCAGTAGTCCGAAAATGTTTTTACCTACCACATACTCGACCTATCTCTACGTACTGCATTTCTTTACCATCTCGGCGTTTAAGCCCAGAGGGACCAGCAATGTCAGATAGATAATCATTGACGATCCGCGTATCTACATGAGTTACTCGGTCGTAACCCTCTTTGTTGGGTGCAAGGGTGGCGGCCAGGTGGCATTTCTGCGGTGTCGTTTTTAAGGGTGTCTAAAACACTTTTCTGGCTGCTTGTGATACATAATGTAGCTGCTAAATATCTGATCCTTTTGATCTACATCTTTCATCATACTTATTCTTTGCTCACAGTAGTAAGACATCCAAAACTCATTAATGCAACTGCTACAACTATGCTTTCGTTTTCAAAATACTTTTAATAAAAAGTGTTGATGTATAAATACAGGCCTACAACCCAGTGGACTGGCCACGGAGCAGATTGGAACTGTACATAGGAAGGACAAAGCTGGTGGCAGTTCATTGCATAAAGTGCGGCAGTGCAATAAAATCGTATAAAACCTTTACCACAGAGCAAGCATGATGCATGTCGAGTGTTCAATCAAAAAAATAAATTAATTCATTATCCAGATGCTCGCTCGCTGTCTAAATTACACCAATTCATTGTTCCCATTCATAATCGGTACCCACCCTAAATCAGTTCATTGTCCAAACACGTGATCAATATCGGCATTGCTTTTCCTCTATAAGCACATAATCACTATCCATCTTATCGATTTTCATTATCCAAAAATACATACATATCTTAGAGCATCAATATTCGAGCAATCCGGGTGAACAGGGAGTTCGAAAGTTCCGTTTCGTGTATTGGCGCCATTTTGGGTGGGGTCAGGCGAGTTCCAGCACAGTCAGAATGTCTCTAGTCTCGCATGGTTGGCCCAGAACCTTCCGTTGGCAGTTCAAAAAGTTTTGTGCTATGTGGTTAACAGTCTAACAAATATGGACCATTAGTCAAAGAGTGGGGAGGGCGGCAACAATTTTCCTACCGGGTCATTCTGGTGTTCCTCCGGAACTGAACAAGTCTGTGCCGTGGCTGCATTTTAGCCATTTCCAATCCGAGGCTGGCGCCGGCAGGAGTTGCACCGATGTCGTGGTTCCCAGTGAAGGGGGCGGGGGCGCCCATGCGGAGGGATCAGGGTGCCCCCCGGTTCTTATAGAATCTTCAAGGTTGAGGAGAGAAGGCATGGGATGCGTGCCTGTCCTGGGCAAAAAGACCGCTTTTTGATGTTGACCCTCTTTAAGTAAGAGCATTGGGGTGTCGCTGGAAGCCTCCACCTGGAGGGAGGTGGGGGAGGCTCGTTCGTGCCGCCTCCCCCTTCCAGCGACCCCGCGCCGTTCCTCGGCTCCGTCGCTTCGATATTGGCCGTGCCAGCCATTGAAGATGGGGGGGGGTGGTCGGCGGCTGAGGCAAGACAGCCCCCCCCCTTTTCTCTTGACATGTGGCGGGACTACCTGGAACTGTCCAGGGGTGGACACGTGGCGGGACTACTTGTCACTATGCAGGCGATGGCATGTGGCGGGACTACTTGCAACTGTCAGGCGTTGGGTGTAGTTGCGGCCATTATAGCACAAAGAAATGCCGTCATCCTCGCCTTGGCTTCGGCCTTCGACGAAAGCCGGATCGGGTGAGAGAGAGGGGTGGTCGGTGGCCGAGGCAAGACAGCCCCCTCTCTCCCCGCGGCCCGCAGGGCGGCAGAAGAGAAGAGGTGGAGAGGTCCTTGTCATTCTTTGGACCGCCTGCCCAACATCATCTCCTACCGACCGTGGCCAGGCGAGCCCCTCGTGCCTCGAGGCCTCGCCTTCCGGATGGGCGTGACCGCGGACCTGTTGCACTTCAGGAGCTTCCGGGAATGGGGGTAGGTACCTATTGAATTTGTTTCTATTTCGTGTGACCGTTATTTGGGCGTGGTGGGCAATGAGGCAGACATGTTGGGAGCAGGAATAGGCAGTGAAACCTAACTACCTCGTGGTTGTCTTTGCTGTCAAACTTTTTCGCCATTTTATATTTCTTATTACGAACTATTTCTAATGTTTCTTATTTTTAGTGAAGTCAAAAGCTCATCAGGGGGTTACTGACTTAGCCTGATTTCTTTTTATTTTCTTTCTTTTCCTTAGCGTGTTTCGAGCTAAAGTCTTCTGTTAGTAGGGAACGGTGATCACCTCATATTTTTATGTGTCCTTTTCACTAGGGGGTACTTCTGGACGGACCAGACGAGTTCCCTCCAATAAATGGTCCGGGGTGGAACGAGATTATCGATCAAAAAGGGGAACATATATTCCTTCATTAGGGTATCATCCTGGACAGACCGAGCGATGTACTTCCACTTACTAGGGTAGCCTCCTGGACGGACCAGTCGGTCTATTTCTACTAAATGGCCCATGAGTGGAGAGCATATGTCCTCCATAAGGGTAGTCTCCTGGGCGGACCATGCGAGCTACCCCCCAAATAACCAACCAGTGGGGAGTGGGTAGGACTGACGAATTCACAAAGGGGCATAACCTACCCTTTTCTACTTGCAAAGACTAGACAGAATATTTCTATTCCACGTTGTTTGCAAATAGAAAATACCTCAAACGAAACAATTCCTGGAACAACAATGTCCAGGCAACCAACCAATCAATGGGGAGAAAAACAGGCATGACGGATTACAACGGGGACAAAAGTCTGCATTACCTACCCTTCTCTATCTGCAAAGAGGGACGACGTTCCTATTCGTCGCTGTTTGCAAACAGAGAATGTCTCGTTCTCAATAAGAGAACCAATATTTCAAGTAGCATTCAAAGCTAAATGAACCAATACCAACGATGCCAGTATACACATACCGGTTCCAATACAATCAATCAATCAATCAGATGGATAAAACCATCCTACCAATCAGGCGTAAAAACACCCTACTTAATCTTACCCGGACCGGACCATACGGACAGTTCTTCGACTTCCTCCTCCAGCGCCCGATCGTTCTCTTACTCCATGTAGCATTCCTGTGGGATTCCAGTCAGGACAATAGGTCACTCAAGAGAGGTCCGTTCAGAATTGGCGAAGTTCTTTTGATCGGCAGCCGGGCTAGGGCCCTCTCAAGGCAGGTATACTCCGATCATTTTAGATGTTCGCTTCTTCGTCTGGATCTTTCTTACCGAACCTTATGTCACTGATGGACCCCGCGTTGGGACGCCAATTGTAGAAAATGAGCCCATAATTCTATCGATGCCCAGGCTGCTGGCGCAAACCGCCTCTTAGTTCCCATGTTGAATAGTTACCAAATAAAGAGACGGGCGCTGGAAGCAGGAATCAAGAACAGAGTTTATTTCTCATGAGGAGAGCCTGTCATTTCGGACACGAAACACGGTGTCTTTCAGGAGGTGCTCTAACAAGTGAGCTGAGACTCTGGCTTTTATATCTTACAAAACACTTGAGAGTACAATCAGGACAGTATGACGCAAAGGAAAAGACATCCCTATAATCCTCGTGTCAATCCTACCCCACATGTGTTCACAATAGGGACCCTTGCCCTGCTGATAAGAGGGGAGGGCAATCACGCAGCTGAGTGTTTCATCAACAGTATAGGATGTGCGCGCCTAATCATAGCCAGGGGGTGGGGTGGCCAGGATCAATAGTGAGTCCTTTGAAGAGGAGTGACTTCATACAATAAGGGCAGTAAATGGTATCTCCTGGCTTAGGCGATGGCCTCGGACATGTGTGGTCAGCCGGGCTCGGGGAAAGGGGGTCATCAAAGGAATGGCATTCATGCTGCGTGGACAATCGAGCGCGGAGGGAAGGCTTGTCAACAGAGGGGCATTCATGGAAGGAAAGGAGGTGTTGGTCAGGCGCGGTCGTGGTTCTCAAGGACAGGGTCTTGCAGAAGAAGAAGGTTTACGGCCTGCTCATGTGAGGAGAAGGGAGGGGGAGCCAGGGTGGACACGGGGACAGAGTCACATAGAGAGAGATCTTATGACCCGTACGAGGGAGAGCGGGGGCAGTCAGGTGCAGCTGGGGAAGGCTATGTCAGCTAAGGCGAAGGATGCCTCTTCAAGAGGGAATGGGGGGTTTTGTGCGGGTCAAGCAGGAGAGTTGCCTTTCACAGCAGGGTCGCGCAGAGGGAGAGGGTTTCATGGTTTATGCATGAGAGAGGGGGTGTAAGATACGCGCAGGAGGGAAGCCGGGGATTCCAATGGGTAAAAAGGCCATGGTGCCTGGAATGGCTGTGTATATGCATATAGGTATGGGCTCTTACTGGCAGAGTGATACGGTCAATAGTTTATGGTATTCATGGTGCTCACAGGGAGAGGAGTGGGAGAAGAAGGGAAATGAGTGCTGTTCATGTACATCAATTTCTTCAATTTCTACAGATGCCCCAGTTATTTTAAAGTTCTTATTTAGAGTGACCAGCACTTTACGGGGGACATAAGATAAGGAATTCAAGCCTGCTCTCCAAAATATTATTATTAACATTGAGTGCTTGACAGATAGATAGATCAAATCAATTCTGTAATTCTCTAGTCAAATCAATGGCGACCGACGGCATAGCAGGGCAGAAAGATGTGGTTTTCTTTCTGCCCTGCTATGCTGTCGGTCGCCATTGATTTGACTAGAGAATTACAGAATTGATTATGAGGTGAAACGGATACAATTTTATCAGTTTAATGCATTTTTGCACTAAAATGAATAAAATGTGATTTAAAAAACAAAACATTGTCTATAATAGTATAGTGTTTTTTTTTTTTTTGGTCCTCATCTCTCCTTTCAAGCCTCTGCGGGTCTTATGAAGCTGCCTGATACCCCCACGGCTTACCGCACTCGCTTGGGTCATCCGACCTGCCTCTTCTTTTTGTAAGAGCCCCTGGTGTAATCATAAGACCAAGGATGTTTACAGTAATCTTAGTCTTACCCCAGCCCACGAGAGGGTGCCATATATTCGTTGCCTTGTCCTTCACTCCATCATACTCTAACCGTGACATGGTGAATGCAGCTTTGAGCCAGTCTCCCCTTTGGGGGGCTAGGGGGTCCTTCCACCTCTTGCACACCTCCCTTCTCGCCAGCAATATCAAATACAATAATAAACCCCTATCTTTCTGAGAGAGGTTCTGGCTAAGGCGTCCATCATCTCCGAAACACATCAAAGACATGTTGATTTCTATAATGATTTTGAAAATGTCTCGTATGTTATCTCCCACCTCAGCCCAAAATTTTACAAGTGCTGGACATTCATAGAAAATGTGAAATGCAAGAGGTGTCGCAAACCTAGGGCATTTAGGGGCGGGGTGTGGGCAAACTTTGCAATTTTTTGCGGGGGTATAGTAAAGTCTATTAATAACGAAGAAATGTTTTTTTTTAAACAAGCAGGCTTGACGTATCTGTACATGATCTTTAGAGATGGTTCATATAGGGAGTCTGTTTGCGGCCCAAGTGGGGTATCTATCCAAACTGCAGAGAAGGGGGGTACCGCTTGATCTTCAACATCCAGCAAGCTGTTATACCATATAGATATTTCTTTGAGTGGACGGTTAGCGCTCAACAGGTCTTCAATATCTCTGTTCCCGCCGGTCTCCCCCTTTTCTGCTTCATACCATGATGTTAACTGCATGTATTTAAATCTTGAGAGTCCTGGCCCGATCTTTACCTTTAGGTACTCCCATGGATGAATCCCCCCGGAATCCAGCAGTTCAGACCAGTTTGTAATACCTGCCCTTCTTATCGGAAACGCCAAACTGTCCTTCAGACAGTCCGGTGTACCTGGTGCATCCCATACTGGGGCATTCTCATAGTATACTGTATTGAATAAGTACTGCATAAGAAGTGTGCGTTTCTTAATAAGATTGTGGAAAAACGTTTCAAAACTCTTTAATTTGTATGCAAAGTCTTCCAATTTAAGGTTTCTTCTTGGGGGAATTGAGCCTCGCAGCTTGTAGTTTTACAGCATATAGAGCCATAAAGAGGCGGGCCATAACATTTACAACGGAGCACATACGTTTTTTATGCATGATAATCGGAGAGAAACTTGGTAAGATGATAAAGGAGTGTGAACATACCTAAAAAAAAAAAATAAGCTTTTTATGACATAATCTGGGTTTGAAATCTAGTACTAGATTGTTTTCTTTACTTAGACTCCTTTTCAGTTCTAATAAAAAAAAGACCAACAGGAAGCTGAATTTGAGGAAGATATTCGCTATTGCAGTTGTGAGATCATCCAGGGGTTGTTTGTATAATTTGAAAAATAAAAGTGCTGCAACCTTGATAGGACATATTCCTTGCAGATTTATTTTACATTCGAGAATGAAGGGTTTCTATATAAAAACCTATTTACCTAACTGGCACCCTGATAGTTTCCTGAACTCCATTTTGTTACTGTGCAAATTAGTTCTGCACAACATTAGGTATGTTTTGCCAGTTATTGCAAATTTGAGAGAATGCTTATTGCAAGTAGCAAACCTGGGACTAATCAAGCTTTTTGTTTTGCTTTTAATCCAACGTCAGTAATTAGGATTACCAGGTTTTAAAAAGTTTAAAAAAATATATATTAATGGTGAATATTTTACACATGTATTTTTGCTTTTTAAGTGGGTTCATTCATGTGTTCACATTATTGTAACCTTTATAAAAACAAATAAATATTGAGTAGCCAAAAGGCAACATTGAATTCACCGTTAATGGTTGGCAGAAGGCTGGTAGTTGCTCATCATTTAGTCTAGTTTGGTTGAGAAAGTTAATCACATTGCTCATTAAGGACTTTCTTGTGAACTAGGTGGCAGGCAATGTGGTATTTGATGGCCTGAAGCTGCCTAGGTAGTGATTAGAAGTGCAGTTTTTTAAAATGGATACCTTACATGCTTCATTACTGTGCTCTCAACTCCAGAATAATTGATTTTATGTTCCAAATGAAGGTTTAGATCATTAGAAGGCTTACGTCTCGACCACAATATTCTTCCTTGATCACAACTGCACATGCAACACCTTGCAAAGGACACCTTGTACAAACAGGACCCAGCCTCTTCATTATGACTCTGCAGTTTTGATTTTGAGAAGGGTTAACTTCTAGCCAAGTGGTGGATTATACATTTAGACCTGGGCGATGGATTGATTTTGCATCTGGGCCTTTTGACTAACACCATTTGGAAATTTAATTTGCTAGGAGAAGCGCTAGTTGACAAATAGTCTCTCAAGCAGTATTCTGTCACACAGTGGGCTCAATGATGCCAATGAAAACCTGTTTATAAATCTTTTATATGCACCACTTACCTTTGTCTCCGGGTATCCTTTTTGGATGAGTATGGGTAGTCCCACTTTAAATCAACTTTTGTACAATAGCTAGAGTCCAACGCATGGATAATAGGGCACAACACTCTGTCTGTAGACGCAGCACAACCACAGTCATGTTTCATAATATTCCGGCAATGGAACTATTTCTCTCTTTTCATTTTGTTTACCTTTGGTTAAACCCTAGCCTGGCCTGGGTGACCTGTCATTTCAACTCCTTATATTATTTAATATGGTTTTCTACCTTTGTTCTAGAGTGCACTAGTTTTAATAATTTTTGGTCATGTATTCATCATTCTTGTGGCTCCCCAGAAAAGCTACATATTGGCCTTTCACAAAGCTGTTGCAAGTGACACCAAGTAGACAATATGACAGCCAGTGTCTGTAATATCACTTTGGATCGTAAGGTAGAAAACTCAATAGTATTGACATCTTCCCATTTATGATTTCTTTTTTATGTGCCCCAATCCTATCCACTTATACACTGATCCTATAACTGTGTGTGGAGCAGTCAAAGGGAGATTCATGCACAAGATGTCTTTCCTCTCTCAACCCTAGCTGTACATTAAAAACTGTTACCTGGTTTATTGCCAGCCGCGCTTGTCACCCTCTGGCTATCTCGCCTCACCCCGCCCAAATATGTATAAAGACATCCCTGTTATTTTAACACTCGACTCTGCAGCGCAACTCTGCTCTCCCTCTACAATTACAAAATAAATCATGGTGTCTCTTAAAACCCTTCCCTGCACTATAGGGCTATTTTGAAAATGTAGTGCCTGGCATCGTGCATGCTACCTTTCACCAACATCTTTGAGCCTTATCTCCCCAACCATACTGAGTTCAATCTTTGCTTTCCCAATATAGTAGTGGAGAGCTGGTGTTATGCTGTCTGCAGCTTTAACTGTCCCAGTGTTAGGACAAACACTTGACTTATAGGGGACATGGTGTTAGCCACTGCCAGATTTCCACATGCATTCTCCCGTTCTCAGGTCTGCAGAGATCTGAGAGAGCGGGAGGGATGAGAGGGAGCTGAACATACGTCATGATCCCGGTACACAAGGTCCAGGAGACTCCAGAGTGGTGCCCATAAAAAAACACCAGCTTCAAAGCCCATTTTCGCACTTCTTTGATTTAATTGCAGTGAGAAATAACACAAAGATTACTGTTTCATTGTTTTGCCAACCGTTAATAACTGAGCTTCAGAGCTCGTAAATGAAATAATGGTTTCACAACATAGGTCGTGTCAAATACACAAAACTCTACCCAAGCTTCCACTTGATGTTCTAGCAGTATGTTCAAATCGCCAACATCAACGGTAATTTGCCACACAGACACACTCCTACTTTGTTGCTAAATAGTCCGAAATAGGATAACGAAGATATTGAATAGATAAAAATAATTACCAATGTGTGAATGATAAAAATATATATTTTTTTACATTTTTAACCCTTTAAAAATTGTGCCCATTGAAAAGAAGAATTTCTTATTTACTGCCTAGAAAATTATTTTACTCCCCTTTAGAGAATAAAATACTCCTGACTCAAAACTTTATCATGAGCCCTGGTATTTTCTGCATAGGCCGTATTGTTGTTTATTTCTAAATCTTTGTTGTCTTCCACTGTTCAGTCTTGCTTAGCCAGGAAATATGTTACTGTTCCTATTAACACATACTCAAATGATCTACAACAACAGTTTATAGGAAAAACCTTAAATGTTTGGGTTCCCGATGGAGCTATCGTTTGACATTCTTGCTTTTCGAAGCCTAATGGAAATTTCCATTGGGATTTCTTTTTCAAGCAACGCTGACGCCTTAACTCCATACCTTGTACTTGTGGCTATATTAATATTCTCTTCTTTTACACAGTACTCACTATTTCAACACAATAGGTTACATTTGTTTATAGTGGGTCTCTTCCGGGTCATTGTTTCCAATTAGTTAGCATAATACAAAATCTGGCCTGTCTACTAAACCTTTCTTAATTTCTATTGATTTCTGCAATTTAGGTACTTGCGGGTTTATATATAAATGATATCGTCCTTACGTTTGAGCAGGCGTGTGAGTTTTGAATTAGGACGTGGACAGTATTTGCAGTATACAAGGCTGATGGAGCTAGTCAGGGTCACATGGCCCACGCACCTGAACATGCCCCCAACAACTGAGACATCGGATGTGCTGCTTACTTGTGGTAGTGGATGTAGATTGGTCTCACTGTTGTATAGTGCTATGAGGACGCATTGGGTGTCCCCGGTTCACAGGGCCGGGGAAGCATGGAATGAGGTCCTGTAGGTCCCGTTGACAGAAAAGAATTGGAAGAACGCATGTGCATTGACATGTAAAGTATCCTGTAATGCGCTGATAATATTGATACATTATAATTTCCTGCAAAGAGTGTATATGACCCCTGTGAGGCTTCACCATATAGATTCAATTTGACCACATGAATGCCCTAGATGTCACTGGGTGCGAGAGGGGTTCTTGCATTTGGCTTGGGAATCCCTGGAGGTGCTACAATTTTGGCATAGAGGCGCGGCAAGGGAGTCGGGGGGGGGGGGCGTCCATGTGGAGGCTAGCCATAGGCAGTGTCTTTTGGGACAGATACCAAAGCGTAGTTAAAGTATTATGGCCTATTAACTGCTGCAATTGGTATTGGTGCTTGCAAGACGGTGAGTAGCGATATACTGGATGAGCCCACGAGTAACGACACTAGAATGGTGGATGAGAGATGTGAGTGGTCACTTTTTGAAGAGCTGCATATGAAGACTTGTAGAAAGGTTGATAAACTGGAGGAGGACCTTGAACGGTGGAGAGAATTATGCAGGACAATGCTCCATATACCGGGACATGGAAGTGAGCAGGCAGACACGTCAGAAAATGATGGTGCAGAGTAATGTAATAATCTTATTATTGTGTCGACACATAACATGCTGGTGGAGGTGTCCGCCTTTGTTAACATGATCTGTTCTACCTCCTCAAATGCTGTATGGCATAAGCCTAAACTTGCGATGTTTTGTACCATAAGACAGGGCAGATGCTTAAAAAAAAATCTCCTGAGTCTTCCCCTATCCTCGATGATATAAGCTATTCGTATAGAACCTTGCTTAGCCTCCTGTAATAAATATTCGGCCAATAGAACCTTATGATTCTTGCAAGTAAGCACAATAAATAAAGCATCCTTGCTTTTGCAAGTCAACCATATCCCGGGGCTATATTATGTTAAGCACATTTCAAATAAACTAGGGCGCCCAGACCTATATGATTTTCCGGATAAAATCAAAAAAGATTTTGCCTGGGTAAAAATAAATTTTCTGAGCCTAATGTCGGCTGAGAGAGAGGTGACTGAGTTAATGAAATCCTCAGTGAAAGCTTATTTTTTGTTAAAAACTTCCCCTCAGATTGAACCTTACCTGAGAATTGTCCCAAAGCCCTTCCATCGCCTGCTTTTATCTAGGTTTCGTTTTAATTTAATCCACCTTTTCTTAAGTAAACAGCAAGGCTGGAGTAGGGTGTGTGATTTAGGTCCCTGCACTTGTGACAACTTATCGAATCAAGACACTATGCACTTTGTAATGTTCTGTGAGCATTACAATGTGATTCGTAGGAGGTTTTTAATTCCAATTTTAAGGGGAAAAGGCTTTATACAGGTAAAACCCGCCTTACTCTATCTTCAGCTGCTGAATGATCCATGGGAAATTTTTAATATTTCAAGTTTTTTAGTCGCAGCTGTTAGAATTAGGAAAAAACGACATCCCATGATAAATATTTAAAGTGGATCGATTGTGCCTACATGATTATTGTTTTTATGCTGCCATTTTTAATCCTGATTTGTTTTTATTGGATTTATTTATTGCTATATATGTATTAATGGCAGTCAGGGCTTTTAGGTGATTTAATGAATTCTGGCTTTGTGAAATATTGTTTTTTTTGTTTTTTTTAAGTCGCCCAGGTTTATTGATAATTTGTATTTGAGATGTTTTTACTGTATAGTGTATTTGGTATATGTACTGTACTTTTATGGTTTTTATTAACCGAATAAAGTGGTTTGACTGACTGAGATACCAGACACCGGTTAAATTAATTGGCTTCCTCGTTAAATTGAAAAAAAGTCTAGCAGTGAGGTTTTAATTAACTACAGTGAAAAGGAGTTATAGTAAAAGCTGCCATCGAGTCTATAGATAAGGGTTTGAGCTATCTTAATATAAAGAGGTTGACACTGTATTTAAGAAATTTGTGGCAGAAAGCTACAAACTTTCCATATCTCTGGGAACTTCTGAATCCAAATTGGCAAACCGAGATTATGAAATTTGGGTGGGGCTAAATCTTTGGTTTTCCTATTCCTTTGATAGTGGGAGAATGATGAATGCAGAACGATTTTGTGAGTGTTGGTTAAAAATAAAAAGCTTCAGTTCACATATTTGAATATGTTGCCTATATTGTGTTCACCTCGGGCAGCAACTGATGACGCCTATTTTAAATGAATGCGGTTTAAGAATGAGGTAATAAGCTATAGCATTCTAATACGGCATGAGAGTCTTAGATGCTACCTGGTCCATAGATAGATTTTTAGTAGCTGTAAGCAAGTGGAACAATCATTGGCATAGCCAATAGGTCTCGCCTTTGGTATTTTATAAGTGTTTGGTCATGCAGCATATTATGCTGGATCATGTGCCGCTAGGATAGCTATTCAATTCATACACACTGGGTCATGCCGTGTGATTCAGGAATGCATGCTTGCCTCTGCCGCATTTTTCCTGGGCGGATTTGAAAGTTAAAAGCAACTACGGGAAGGTGGGAGAGAACTGAAAACAATGTTGGGGGGATTAGGGAATTGAAAGCAGCGATGGGAAGGTGGTGGGATTTGGAAAAGAATGAAGGGGAGGGTGGCAAGTTTTGTAAACATGGTTGGCAAAAGTATTGGTTCCAGCCTGCAGCAGATCACACATGCATCAGGACAATCTCATGATTTGTTGCCTTAGGTGAAAATCATGAACGACTAAGGAAGTACAATACCAGACAATGAGGAAGCCATAGCAGTAACTCCTACCGGGCAAGGGGACTAGAAAGAACGAGCGAGTTCGAACTGCAGAGCCGTGATGGCAGCAGGGGACACAATGAGGAGTTGTAACCCATAAACAAAAGGTTTTCTACCTCGCCTTCTAGCCCCCCCTATTAGCCGCATCCAGGGCTCCACAGCACAAACTCAGGACAACAACAATACAAGTGGGAAGTTCGCCTGCGCGCACCTCGCATCGGATGACTAAAAATCCTGTGAATGCGATGATGCTTCTGTTCGTCATTCAATTTAGCAGAACTTACAGCAACAAATATCACAAGTATATAAATGAGGCACACAAACAGAACTAAAAACACAAACCTAAAAGTCAGGCGAAACAAGCCACCTCGTTAGGAGGGGAAGGGGCTCCTTTTCAGATGTGTTTACAGACACAGCCTTACCCAGCGCGTCAGGGAGTCTGGAGAGAGCTGAGCATGCACCGAAGACAGGCAGCAAGAACAGCTGGTTCAGTCTAAAGGGCGACCACTCCTACTGCAAATACACCAAGGTGAGGGCAGGTATGGCCAGAGATGGGCACGGCCTTGTGGGAGCAGAGTAAGAGGAGGCAGGGAGCTAGGCTGCACCCCAAGGATTCGTCTTAAAGTGGCACCGGGCCAGGCCCCTTCATGCTGGGTCCACAGGCTCCTTGATAAACAAGAAGCGGACCAGTGAGCGCGAGGCGCGGGTAAGCACTTAAGTATGGAAAGCGATGCTTCGCAGGAAAGGGCCTCTCATAGGGTGCTTTTGTCAATTTATTTATTTTATTTGTGCATTGTTGGATAGCGCAGACTCTACCCAAAAGTGCTAGAGCACTTTACCATAAAAGTGATTGTTAAATAAGGTACAAAGTTACAAATCTGATAGTTACAAATGTGCACATTTACCTTATCTGAGGATGTTAAAAACCAAAAACAGGGAATTGTATAGTAAAAGATCAAGTAGCAGTCGTCGCAATGTTTGCTGACGTCACATACAAGATCGAGTCTGAGAGCCTGGGTTAGGTGGGGGGGGAGAAGGCACAACTGGTTGTGAAGGGTGAGAGTAGGCCAGATGTAAGCAGTGGAGTGAGAACAGGGGAGGCAACAAGAGGCAGGAGCCATTAGCAGGACGAAGCAAAGAGCAGGCAAGAAAGTGAAAGCTCTCGTGCATGTACGGCATCTACCTTGCAGCGACATCGGTTTCCAATGAACAAGCGCGGCCACGATAATTGGACATAGATGGCGAAGCTGCTCGCTCCCGCAAGATGGATGCCTTACATGCACGAGTACTCATTGGAAACAGTGCAGTACATGCACACGTTTTCCAAAAAGTACCGACCAATTTCAAAAGGTCACATCCTAAGCAGCACTTCCAAGCTGATTAGGCTTGGGGGGAAGGACAGATTCTCTTCAGAAATTTTAATTAGAATGTTGGGTATTCTCTCGTTAATTTGGGTGGTATTTGTAAGTGTATTTCGCAAATAATTTTTAAATATGGTGGCGTTCAGATTTTAATCTGTTAATAGTATGTATCTTAGTATTTTAATTGACAGTTTGCTAAACACACACATATTGAGTGCCCAAGGTTGTAGCACGTTTGTATAATATTCTGGTTTAATGGACCACGGTCAAAATAAACGTTAATATTTCTCTCTCTCTCTAACTTAAAAATGGCTTTTAATTGATAGCACTCTAGACAAAGAGTTCTGGTGATTCGTTGATATATTCTACTATTATTTCTCTACGCCCCTTTTTACAATTTCACAGGCCATCCAAAAAGCATCAGCAAGCACTAAGTTAACACTGGGAAACAAATGAAATGTTTTAAATAGTTGGTTTTAGCTGTTGTGAGAAGAGAATGTGAACAAATATAAATTGCACAATGGACTAGTGGGCTAATATCATTGATTGATTTACAGGGCAGCATTCTCTTTTAAATGACTATCTGAGTAGAGGCAAGCTGACAAGAAACGTGGTAACACAGCCATAAATCAACTAATGTCATTGGGCTAATGCAGCACCCAGAATATGATACATCACACATTTCTTGCTGCCATATGTTCCAGTCACCTATGTCCTTCTGCAAGAGACACCAAGCATTGGAATTTAGGCGTCAGCATGACTAAGCTGAAATTTAGCAGGAGTTCTCACCAAAAGTGTATCAATGAATGATAAAAGAAACCGATATTTAAACCCTGGTAGACAGAGAGTGAGTACCTGATGCTTGATAGCCATACTCTGTTGATATAAATGAATATACATTTTCATCCCTATCCTTACATGTTGCGCTTCGTTTTGGACTACAGTTGTTTTTGATATTCCATTTTTCCGCTGTATCTTACTCAGTCAGCAATCAAAATGTCGCTCCTTTTCAATCTATAGATCTCGAAGGCGTTTGACCTACTTGCTCCCCTTAAAACAGTAATAGCTAATAGATCTAAGCGGTCTGCTCCCTGTTCTTTGGTAGACTTTCGAGCAGCAAAAAGCCTCTGTAAGCGGCTGGAGCAGTGTTGGAGGAGGACCTATGACACAGTAACAAAATGTGCCTTCAAGGCGGCACTTAAAATATTTTGCAAGCTTACGCAGCAAACAATGCGAGAGCATTTCACGCTCCACATGGAGAATGTTGTTAACTCGTCCAGTGACATTTTAAAATTGTCAACTCTTTTAGGAATAAGTCCTTTCAAATATTTAGTCCCCTGCCATGTGGGCTTCTGTGGCTTGTCTTAAGGTTAACTTATAAATATTAGAAAGGAAGGTTTGTACGTAGCAAAAGGTTATTTTGCTAATGTCGAGTTGGCAGCTTAAAAGCTGCCTGACTATGCTAGGATGGCAGACCTAGAACCATGTTTTTACTTGGTCATAGCCATGGTGGCACAATAAGTGCTGCAGGACGCTGGTGTATTTTAATTTACGAGCCCTTGGTACACTTTGTACTATATACTAGGGACTTATAGGTATGTTATGTTAAATATGCTAATCAGGATGATCCTGCAAAAAGGGCAGTTTCCTTACACAGTGCTACTAATGAACTTCACCTCAACTCCTGCAAGCTTAACCACAGTCTGAAACCTACAGCAGAACCTTGTCCACCAGCTTTCGTCTTGATAAAGAACAACCCATTGTGCCAGAAAAGTATCAACGTGAAAATTCTAGAGCTGCCTGATTGAAATTGGGTATCTTTACTTTTGAATTACTACAAGCCCAGAATCTACCCCACTCTGGCCATAGAAAATAAAGTCAGTAGGTCTGCCTTAAATTACACCCTTTATATTATTACATCACCTAGCCCGCTGTGAGCGCCGGTGCCACGCACAGCCTTTGACGTCTTTTTTTTAATGATAAAACAATAGAAATTTACTGAAATACCCAGTGGTTAAAGTGGTTATAGTTGGGAATTATAACAATGAATTACTTTACATTAAAAAACACTTAAGGTTTTCTTTCAGTGAATTTCTAAGTAATAAAGTGAAAATAACAGTTAAAACATATTTTAAATTAATAAAACAACTGTATATTAAGTTATACTTATCTTAAATAACTAGAACCCATGCCCTAAAGTAACTAGAACTCGTGCCCTCACCATGCCCTGCTAATTACCTCCCATATTACATCACTCATGGCATGTTCTTTGACGTCCTTTATAACAACACTGCATGGCGGGGGGGGGGGGGGCGAGTTATGGTTAGGTGAGGGCACAAGTTATAGTTACTTGAGTAAACTAGAACTGGTGAATTTCAGTAATTCTGATAGTTTTAAACAGTATGTGTATATATCCCTTTAAGAAGTCCTTTCTTCATGCTGCTCATGAAGCTCGTTTTTACAGGCAAACATCCCTAAGATGAAAGCTGTTCAGGATTCAGTTTTACAATACATTGAGCTGGAGGCCCTTGTTTTAATGAGAAGTGCATTCTCACAGCCTTTGTAGCGATGAACATCTTGTAGTGTTCCTGTCGATCAGTTCGGGGCTCCTCACTGCTCAGTTTGATGTACAAATAACATCTCTTGCTTTTTAAAGTTGACACTTCAGCTCCTCCACCTCGAACTCATTACATTTGTCTGGCATTGCCACCGCTAATCTCTAGCATCACACAGTCTGCTTTGGGGAACCCGTACAGCTGGCAACACCTCTATTAGTTATGAATGTATCCATCCAACATGCTAATTTATTGTAATATCCGCATAACAAAGCATTCTAATTTGACATAGATGAGAAATTGTCTTGTGTGTAATATTGTGACTCCAACAGCGTACGACCTCATTAGTTTAGTACGCCCTCCTGTGTTTTAGGATACCTCTACAATTTACTCCATATCCCCCCATGCCCCCCAGAAAGGAGATATCTGCTAGTCCTCTTTTTTCCAGCCATCCACTCTAAGGATGCTGGGACTTGCAGCTACTCTCACATGGATCACGCATAACCAGGAGTTTCAGCCAGGTTAGTTCTGAAGGGGGATGACCAGATGGCATTGAGGATAGTGTACGTAACACTGTTTGAAATTTGAATGTTATGCCATTTAAATAAAATGCTATTTCTGTATGTCTCCTGCTCGGTTTCCTCTATTAGAAGAGGAAGTTAGCTTTAATGTGTATGCTTTGCAGAACACAGCCCAGGCGTCGTCAAAACTTGCAAAAGTTTTTGCTCAAGACTTTTACCTGTACCTGGTGCAATGCACTACTAGTGGTCATAATTTGCATCAAAATATGGGAACTTCAAATTGTTGGTATGCTGGGGTTCTTTGTGGACCTGTGTGTTTTGCATACAAAGTCACCTCACTACTTTACAAAAGAACAGGCAGCAGGCCTTAGTGCTACTTCCGCAAAGCACCTTACTTTTTGCCTAAACCTTACATAAATCACACCTACCTTAGACATAGTATCACGTTACTACAACCATAAGACTTGTGCACTACCATCTGGTTAACATCAGCAATAAATGCTGGCTCTTCGAACACTAAGAATTATCACTTTGATTTGTTTAAAGCATGTGGATCCAGAGCTAATTGTAGCTTCATATTTATCCACAAACAATCTCTGCTTGAATTGTGTTCCCTTTTATCAGTACTGGTTCTCTACAATGTGGAGGAGGTCCGAAGAGGAACAAACTAATGTACTGATTTCACCTGAGCATTGGGAAAGCCCTAAAAAACACACACCACATGTATGCTGTTCAATATATGACAACCAAAAGAAGATTAAATACCATCAAGAAGGACATTTATGGTTTCTTTGTGTAGTCTACACACATGCAGACTGTGTGCTGTGTAATATGTTTAGTTGTCCCCTATTACCGTTGTTTTAAGTAAGGATAGAGCTTTCGAAAAAAACTAAAAACATGGCTCTTTCGTATATAGGTTCCTCTCTAAGCTGTATCACGTTACTGCGCCAGACGAGTTGTGGGCTACAGCGCGGGGACACACTGGTGAATGTAGCCATGCGCTTTATAAGCTTACTTATTATTATTATCATTGGATGACTAGTCCACTTTTGCCTTTTCCCTGAAGTGCTTTATGAAGAGATCACCAGGGAGTCATTAGTCCCGCCTTCTCAATCTTATTTTTTTTGTACTAGGTAATTACAGACTCGGTGGTGTGTAACAAACCTTAGCCACACACCCCTCAAGGAAAGGTAAGGAGAGCCCCATTACCCATTCCCTAACTGCCTTGCTGCTTCTGAGTGTTTTACTTGTTTGCAGCTGGCCAGCCCAAGGGGCTGACTGGTGTGGGGGGCCCCCAGCACCGCGGGAGCTTCTGTCATGCCCCTATATATACTCACTAGAATACTGTAATGCTGCACATTTTAAAGACCCCATAATAACCTATTGCCGTTTTGAAGTATTTTAGATATGTTTATTTTGGTTTGGAGCTTGTACGGACAAGCTATGGAGGATTCTTTTTTTTCAGTATAACCAGAGAGTTCTACTCGTCTTTCTCTATCTACATGTATAGTTATGAGACCATCCTATAAAAACACAAGAGGACCAGATTCTATATTTTAATTTTGGTTATTTGTACTTATGCTCTACCTCTATTTTAAACTTAATTTGTTTTTCGTTGCATAAGAAAATAAGCATAGTTAGAGGTTTGTGACTGTAGAGCGACTGATAGTGAAGTAGTAGATGTCCTCTAGGCCGTTCCTATGCCGTGCTAATGTGATTGGTTGTATGCCTGTTTTTTGATGCATATGTTTTTTTACCGCTGTTGTTCAGGAAAGTCTATTTTTTGCTATGCTACTAGCTTTTGCATAATGATACATTGGATCAGATTTGAGAGTCGGACTGTTGTGAATGTTCTGTCTTTGATGGTAAGAATTATTGAGTAAGTGCGGATTATATATTCTTAAAAAACACGGATTTTAAGGTGAGTGCAGTTTTTCTTTTCTAAACTTTTTCAATTAACGTGAGGGCTGTTTTGGCTTCACGTATGGATATGGGAATCTTTGACAAGCAACGTCTAGTTTTTTGAAGTGGTAAACATTGTCAAACAGCTCAGATATGATCAGCAGAACTTGTACAGTTATGATGAGCTGAGCTATCGAAAAGCACATTGTTCACATACATTGGATACATGGCATAGATTCTCTGAGTTTCTTGTGAGAAGTGATTTAGCATCTGTTCTATTTCTTAACAAAGCACAGTAGCCTTCCTCAGTGAATCCTTGCCCCCGTTTATGTGCTCAATGTTGCTATCTCCCTAGCATTTGTATCTCCCGAACACACTCCTCAGTCCCACACTCCAAGTTGCTCTGTCCCTTTTGTACTTCGTCTCTACATAGTCCCCTTGTGCTCTGTATTGCTCTCTCCCACTTGTGCTTTTCCCTCTGAAAACACCCCTATTCTCGCTGTGCTTCATAATTCTCTCTCCCTTGTGTGCTTCCTCAGAGTACCTTTCCCCACTCTCCCATGTAATCTGTATTGCTCTCTTTATCATGTGATCATCCTCTAGAATTCGCCTACACTCCCTGTAACTCTCTCCATGTTATTTCACTTCACGCAATTCTCTGACCCCTCCAACCGCTTGGTCCAAGCCTACAGCTCCAAAAGGCAAGACCTATTGACTTTTCCAGTGCTTGTTTATTTCACGTACTGCAGGGATCTCTGTGTTTGCCTAAATAGGGGTGTTGTGGGTATTTATGTGCTTTTACAGATTCGTTTCTGCCTACTGTTTTTGCGTGTATGTGTGTCTTCTCAAGACCTTTGGATATGTCTCGAGAAGGAACCTTGTCTCTTGCTGCTACCTTGGAGGGAAAAGGGGCAAGTGTAGCGGTGTTTCCTATGTGTTTTTCTGTGAATTTCAGTTTTGATGATCACTGGGTGTAGTTATTGGTGGGTACATTGGGGAGAGGGGGGGGGGGATTCAACTGTTCGTTTGTGTCTGAATGTGTTTTCTTCTTGACTCTATTTTCAAATTACCTTGTCCCTCCTTTACCACTCATCCCGCAAGCCCGTCTGCGCCCGTCCGCGCCAGGCCCGCGCCCAGCGCCGGTCCCCCTGTCTCTCGCTCCCCAAATATCTCCTGGTCTATCGACCAACTTTATCTCATTCGCCAAAGCGCCTGCAGCCCTACTACCTGCTGTAATCCTCACAGCCTGGATAATTCCACCTATACATGCTCGCGCTGCAAATTTTCCATCCCTGCTTCTTCTAAATCGATTCTTCAGTCTAAGAATGCCGTGACTCACCAGCCCTCGACTACCTTAAAAGCTGCCCTAATTAATTGTAGATCGCTACCCGCTCATGCCGCTGACATCTGGTTGTCACTAGATACTAATAACTGGGACTTATTATTTTTGACAGAAACCTGGCTCAAAGATTCAACTAACCCGGACATAAATTTGGCCATTCCTTCCGGCTATCATCTATTGGGCATAAATCGTGACAGTTCTAAACCAGGTGGGGGCCTCGCTGCTATTGCGAAATCTCACCTCAAATTAAACATTACGAAAATCCCCAACCTTGGCCTCATTGAAGTCATGTATTTCACAACTATGGATTCTGCAAGTATTATCTTTGCTGGCATCCTGGTTTACAACCCCCCCTCGGCCACCTCCTCATCTCTAAGTGCCTTGATGCACTCAATCGCAGACTTCTCACTCAAACATTCTCACTTCACAGTGTTAGGAGATTTTAATCTTCACATTGATAACCCTTCCTGTGCACAAGCTTCTTCATTCCTGGAAACTCTACAAGGCCTTACATTGTCCCAATTAGTTAATGGCCCTACTCATAAAGCAGGCCACACACTTGATCTTATTTTCACTAATCATCCTGGTATTTCTTCTTTCTCCCCCCTCCCCCTCACTTGGTCAGATCATTACCTTCTTCCTTTTGATATTACCTGCCCTGCTCCTCCCCCCCCTGCTTCTCTTAACAGAGCTAGCGGTCGCAAATGGACCAAAGTTACCTGTGAGTCTATCGACTCCTGCTTTCAGTTTCAATTCAAGCCGTCGGAAGATCTTGATAGGGAAACAGAGAGATATAACTCTGCCCTCATCTCTGCTTTGGACCACATTGCCCCGCTTACCCCTCTGGCATCTGCCAGATCCCGTCCTTCTTCCCCCTGGTTCTCCCCTACTTTACGCGAGGAAAAGAGCAGATGCAAGCAGCTGGAACGTATATGGCGCCAGACCTACGATCCTACTGCCAAATCCACGTACAAAATTGCCCTAAATAAGTTTAAAAAACTCAAACGCTCCTCGATGAGAGCCCACTTTTCTAAGCTTATTCAACAGGCGCAAAATTCATCCAAAACCCTTTTCACCATTGTGAAGGATTTTGTAAATCCCCCTGCTTTAAAAACTCAATGTGTTCCCACCCAAGCCCTTTGCAACGGTCTCTCAGATTTCTTTCAGGATAAAATAATCAAACTCTCTTTCTCCTTTGATACCTCTGCACTTAGTCCTCAGACTATTGCTTCTCATCCTTCACACTGTTCCTTTACCTCTTTCAATGAACTCACACCTGAAACTGCACTGCCCCTCTTTCATAAAGTCAAGTCGGGATCTCCATTAGACCCAGTCCCTGCTAAAGTTATGAGCATCCTTGCCCCTGTTTTAATCAACCCTCTCCTTTCCATCTGGAATTTCTCCCTGGCCTGCGGCCACTTTCCTGAGGTCTGGAAACATGCCAGGCTTCTCCCCATCTTGAAGAAGCCGGGCGCTGATCCCGCTCAATTCAGCAACTACCGGCCGATCTCGCTCCTGCCTAAACCCGCTAAAATGTTGGAGAAGGTGGTTCAGGAACAGCTGGCTCAATATTTAGAAACTAACCAGTTGCTGCACGATACTCAGTCCGGTTTTAGAACTGGCTACAGCACCGAGACCGCGCTGCTAGAGGTATCTGAGACTATTAGGGAATCAGTGGACAGGGGCGAGGAGGCCATGTTGGTTCTCCTCGACCTGTCCGCTGCATTTGATACCGTTTCACATGACATACTCACTTCCCGTCTACACCAACTGGGGTTTGGTGGCACAGTCTTAGCCTGGATTAAATCCTTTCTATCCGGAAGAACCCAAAGGGTACTGATGCATCCTTTTGAATCAGAAGATAAACCCCTCATGTGTGGAGTGCCTCAAGGCTCCGCCTTGAGCCCCTTATTATTTAATGTTTATTTGGCCCCGCTTGCCAGGTTAGTTGAGTCCTGGGGGGTCAGAGTGGTCTCCTATGCTGCTCGTTTTTTCATTCAGAGACCATTCTGACTCCCTCTTTTCCAACTTCAGAAACTGCCTGAGCAACATCTGCACCTGGATGGCTACCAATCATTTGGCTCTAAATACGGACAAGACTGAGGTCCTCTTTTTTAGCCAGAAGTCTACTCCCCCTGCTAACTTATGGTGGCCCACTGTCCTGAACCCCCCTCCTATACCTGTGCAGTCTGCCCGTAATCTTGGCTTTTTATTCGACAACACCTTGTCCTGTAAAGCCCAGGTTAACAAAGTCTCAACGGCCTGTTTTAATAAACTTCGCATGATAAGGAAGATCTTTCCCTATCTTCCTCAGTCCTCCCGCAAAACGATTGTGCAATCACTCATTATGGCACATCTCGATTACGCCAATAGCTTATATGCTGGTGCCCCTCTATATCTTATAGACAGATTGCAAATCGTTCAGAACGCGGCAGCAAGGCTTATTGGTAACATCCCCGCCCGCCACTCGGTCAGAGGTTACCGAGATGAGCTTCACTGGCTGCCTATAGCTAGACGGATTGACTTTAAGATTCTGATCCTTGCCTTTCGGGCAATCCATGGCACTGGCCCGGCCTATCTAAGCAAAAGACTCAAGATATCTTCTTCAGTGAGGCATTTGAGATCCAATAGCCTCCGATTATTGAATGTCCCCCGATTCAGACTGGCCCGTAGTGGTGGTAGAACTTTCACCGTTATTGCAGCCAGGCTCTGGAACAGCCTTCCTCTGGACCTGAGGTTCACTGAATCGGAACAAGTCTTTCGACGCAAACTAAAAACCTTGCTGTTTCCCAAACATTAACTTAAATTAAAGCTTCCCTGCTGGTCTTTTGGATGGTTCTGTACCTGGTAACCTCTCTTGCGATTTGACCTGTAATCTCAGCGCCGGGACACCCCCGCCGGAGGTAGCCGCGCGCTTTACAAGCTTCTAAAATAAATAAATAAATAAATCCCAGAAGCAAAAGACCATGGTGCAAGAAAAACAAGAAATGTAACTTCATTGGTTAATTAGAAATCATTACTACTAAAATCCATAGTCCACCCCTACAACCGAGACAAGCGATATGCGGCTCAGCAAAATGCATGATTCTGTGTCCGCACATCTAAGGTGGTGAAGGTCCGTATAATTTTACATACTCCCATGTGACTAGCATGCCTACACTGCAGGCACCAGGGGCCGTATTATACAAGGTCCCCGGGTGCAACTGGCATTTTGGTATTACAGAAGGAACCACAGCCGCTTGTGCGTCCCCTTCTGTAATACCAATAGCGCTGGTGCACATAAAGCACCAGCGCTATCTTCAGAGGGTGTTCCCTCATTTGCCTTTGTGCGTACCCCATGCAAATGATGTAATCCCTTTGCTTCTCCTCCCATGCCGTAATACAGACACAGGCGCGGAGGCAAAGAAGCTCTCAGACAGTGCGCCCACTAAAAGGTGGCGCATTGTCAGTGCGCCCCCTGATGGCAGCCCTCTAGAAGTGGTAAATGGGGTCCTATGGACCTCCTAGGCATCCCCTTCCAGGTGGGTGAAGTCACTCACTGCACCCGCCTGCAAGGAGCTCTCTAATCCCCTTCAAAGTGCAGACGGGCTGCCACCTGCACTGTGAAAACACGGAGTGTCTTCAAAGCCGCCACTCTTATTTTCACCTGAATGCGCTGCCCCCAGGGCAGCACGAGTTCACGGCTACCCTGGGGGCACCGCATTCATCATAATACCGCACATTTTCTTTCTTTCGTTGGGTGTAAACACTGAAAATGCTCCTTTTGTGTACTTCGGCCCCTGGTCATTTGTGATACCTTCTTGTGTATTATCTTGTATGTTATTTTTGTTTGACTCGGATTGAGGCCTATCTGTTATCTAAATCGTATATTCATGTTACCTTTACAAGTATTGTGATTGAAGATTTAAAAGGGGCTGTTTTTATTGGCCATATTTACTCTTTACTGCGGCCCACAGTCTCCAGACCGATTTATAAAACAATTCACCGATTCATTGCCATTGGTGTTTATGAAGATTATATACGATTACTTACACCTTTTTGGATAGAAAGTTCAGTTTGTTCTTGTAGATACAAAACAGTGTATCTTGCAAATAATAAAACATTTGTATTATGTAGATGTTCCCATCATCCGGAAGCGTGTGCGAGAAAGGGATGTATGACAAAGATGGATGGGACTAAGTGATTTGCTGTGCACTTACTGCAGAGAACTGCTTCTAAGAGCAAAATTGCATGAGACCTAAAATGGTCAGATAGAAACTTGCAGTATGATTTCCTAGAATTATTTCTCCAGGGAATGGTGAATAAGGTCTGCCTGATGTAAGAGTAGATTTAGACTGAAGCGATCTGCAGCAAAGGCAGGGCAGAGGTTGTGTCCATAAAAAATATTTACAGCTGCTGAAACGTTTTGGGTTGTACCCCCATCATGCCATTTTGATATTTGCTATTCTGACTTCACCTTGTGCCTTCTGTGCCATGTAATCCCAAGCCCACTAAGAGGGTGCTCCTGCTGCTTTGTGATGATCTTGACGCTGTCGATCAGGGGTCTACAACCTGTTCTGTAATAAGAGTTAGTTATGTTCAAAGTAGTACCCTGAACTATTAATATTATTTATGTTTTAATAGTGACTGTGTCAATCAAGATACAATTAGTGGGCACTCCATACAAGATTAGGAGCAGTTATCACCTCAATTCATCAGGCAGAACTGCCAGCAGTGATGTAAAAAAAAGGCTTTGGCATTTTAGAATTTCTTTACCTACTTGATACAAAACAGCCACAGCTGGAATGCCCCGGGCAGGAGCATAATCCTAATAGCAGCAATACAGTTTACCAATACCACATTCTTTATCACTCTAATATCCGGTTTAAAAATATTTTGGAAATCCAACCATTTTTATCCGAACAGCAGCTTATGAGTTCTGAAAATACACACATTTTCATCTGAAATACACACTTTTACATTTTGTATAAATACATATTTAATACATACAAACAAACGCTTCTAACATAGTAGGCTGGGTTACAGACAGTAGAGCTACTCCCAGGTTGCTTTAGAGCTACCAATATCTCATGTGCTACTCATTGGAGAAACTTGTGGTAGACTCTGCTAAATTTAGGGGTACTCTGAAATGTACCTCCACTTTCTAATAACAGGCGCTGCTATCCCTGTACTAGACTATGTTGAGACTGATGGTTGTTGCAGGCGTGTCATTTTTTGTTCAAGGTGCCTCCTAGCCACGTGTGTGAATCAGATCAATTTCCCATATATGGGACCTTTCTCTTTCTTCTGAGTGTTGAATGGGAGGGGTATGCATGTACCAGTATAGTGGGTGTCATTTAAGAGATTACAGAGGCTTTGTCCGAAAATAAAGGCTGCACCGAGTGAAGGCTATATTGGATTCTCAGCTATAAAAAATGTGGCCATATCATTGCACTGCCCCTGAATTGACCTAAAGTTTTCCAGCACACAATTGTGTTTTTCTAGTTTTGAGCTTCTAATAAACATAGCCCAAAGTCTTCTAGCATACTAAGGCTTAGGGCCTGATTTAGAGTTTGGCGAGTTGCATATTCCACCAAAAAGAGTCAGATGTCGCAACTGCCCGATTTAGAGTGCATTGTTGACTTTGCACTTAAATAGGGCATGCAGGACCTTTGTTGCTTTTTTGTAGCCGTTTAGTATCGGCAAACAGTAAATCGGGTCTTTCATTCTCAGTGATGTCCTTTCCCTGTTATCTCGTTAAAAGCCAGAGACATATGCACATCAACGTGATCATGCACCAAGAACTGTTCGTTTATTATTAAATTCCATTTACATTTTTTGAAAGGTAGCTATTCTCTGCTTGAAGTTCCTGGAGGGTACATTTGCATTTGCTCCCCCACTACTGCCAGGGATTAGCATCTGAATACCCATGAGAAAGGTTTGAGATGCCTCCCATAAGCACACAGTAGGTTGACCTGAATGGGCACAGATGATTCATCTGAACCTCTTTGGATGTGCAAGGTGGGGGCTGGTGCCATCCTATTTGAAAGTGGTGTCAAATCCTGCTTGACAGGTATGCTGAATGTACATATAACACTTTGAGGTGCACTTGAAAGGAATGGTAACGGGATTTCAAAACACTTCTTCTGTATCTACGTCTGGTTGCTGGATACCCTTCTTTTTTCAATCGGACATCTGTCTCTGGGATTCCTGTATAACACTCTGGTACAATAGAAAGGAGGAGAAACCGAATGGCAAAATAATTCTTATGTATCCACTGTCTGGTTGCTTTAAAACACTGTTTTGTTCTACCAGACACCTCTCTCTGGGTTTAAAGGGGAGTACAGTGGTCGCCTCAAACTTGATATTAGTGTTAGATGTGGGAGAATACTAGGATTCTATATATATTAATAATAACTGTGGGTCTAAAGAAACTCAGGACTCTGTATTCAAAGTGTGTCTAATCTACTACAAGGTACATTTGGACGCATCACTGTGTGATATGGATTCCCATCAGTTACACACTCTGGACCGCCCTTCTTGTCATCATTTGGGCCAGTCTCACCAAGTGGTATGTCCACAACGTACATATAGTACACTTAGATAGTGGTAACCGAAAAGCAGTGCACAAAAAAATGAGTGAAAGTGATGTAGTTAAAAATGGATAGTGGGTGCACAAATGACTTTCATGAAAGGCAATCCACTTCCAAGATTAAAAATCGTGAAGTGCAAAATAACAGTAGTTTTAAACAAATATCTACTGCATGTATGGAAAGGTCGACATGTTTCTGCAGGTAACAGATACTGAGTGTATCACCTGTTTCTTCAGGACCAAGAATATATTTTGCTACTGCTTAAAAGGTGCGTGCGTGCATAATAGAAATTATATAAATTTAGGGATATCACTTGAATAGGCCCTCTCAATGCTCCTGTTTAGGAGAAGCCGATTTCCACAAACAAGAGGAATCCTGTGCAGACGACACATATAAAAGAAAACCGAGAAAATGGGACCACACATTAATGAAAGTTATCACTCCTGAGTTTCAACAATTGAAATTACTTGTATACTTGTGTATCTCAAGTACATTACCCAGCCATTTATTATTTGGATATGCCTCTCACTCACCTAGAGTTTGAGGCACTAGGATTACCATAGTACTGTTTTTGCCCCCACACCCAGCCCTCAGAGCCCAGGTAAATTGTGGGCAAAGACTTTTGTTATCTTAAAAATTCCCACAGTGGGTAGAGTTTGCCCTGTGAACGTTTATCCCATTTGTTAGAGCATGCCTAACCACACACTAGCTTGTGCCAGGCATTAATGTGGCACCCACTTCAGAACACTGTCTGGACTTGAGGAAGATCAAAAGAGAACTGAACATGCGGTCTGTGACCCGAGAAGAGCCCTTGAGTATAGGACCTTCTCTTTTGTACCCAGGACAATGAAGTGGAATCCAAGGGACATTAGGCTGGTGTTCTGTCAAAGCTACATGGACACAGCAAACTACAAGAGACCTTTTCCTGCAACTGACCAGAGCCAACTAGACCTGGACTGGACTCCGCTGTTAGCCTCTGCCTGGCATACTGTGGGTCTAAGTACCTCCTCTGAGGTCCGGGAGGGTTTTAGAAGTTTACTCTTGTGGTGGATTGTCAGTTACAGGATCACAGTCTGAAGGGAAAATCTTTGAACAGGACAACCTGGTTGGTATATCTGACGTGTGATCCATGGCAATCAAATTTAGGGTAGGTCTCGGCCTACCACGCCCATTGACTATCATTTGCACTCTGTGCTTCTTAGCGTTATTTTGCTTCATATGGTATCATTTTCTTTATTACATTGTAGTCTAATTATAGTCAGGATTTTTTTCAAAATTGCATTTGAACTTTATTACTGTTTTGGTGCTGCATGAATACTTTACACATTGCCCCAAGTTAAGTCTGTCTGCTTTGTGCCATAGCTATCACAGAGTTGAGCTCAGTTTAATTTAGTGGCTTTCATGGTTCACCCTGACTATGGTTGTGATTATTCCTTGGTGTGTATAGGCATTCCCCTTCCATCCCCAAATAATAATCCAATTTCTTACACTCCGTATACCTTTCTTAGGTTGACAATACCCATTTACCACCCACCAATGCCCAGAATTAGGCCATTACATTACATTATAGAACTAGGATTGACAAAGCCAATAAATAAGTCTGATTCTGAGCTATTAGCTTTGCAATGTTTGTATGCTTGCAGTGGTGTTCTAAAGTATAACAAAAACCATTGCAAGAAGGCCTCCTCTGGGTCTGCACGCATGCACATGCCTGGTGGCCATCGATGATTTTTTTTTTTTTTTATATACTTTTCTAAAAACCATTCAAATATGGTCCCCACTGCACCTCCTGCACGTGCATGCACAGGCCACCACCATCTTTAAAAAAAAATAAAAATAAAATTTAAGCACAGTTATAGAAAACAGTTTTAAAAAATACCCTCCCGTGCGTGCATGCATGCACACTCAAATGCAGCCGTATTTGAATTGTTTGTAGCCCTCTTAAATGTAGATCCCACTAGCACTGCCCATGTGGGATTCAGTGAATGGAACCAGTGTCTAGGGAGCTGCCGGGCATTGTAAAAGAAAAAAATAAATAAACTGCTGATGCAAAAAATATTTTAATTTGGAAAAAAGATTCACAGGTTCACTTGGCTGAATTGGCTTACTCACTGCCCTCTTGTATTTTGTGGAATCTAGAAGCAAAGTGTTTCACTACAATAGACTAGTGAATGAAGAAAGTTGACTGAAAGCCCTTATATGTATGTATTTTTTATGCACATTCGGGAGAAGCAAGTGGGTTTGGCTAATGCCAGACCTAAAAGAAATAAATTACTGTGTAGCACAAAACACAGATTTTGTACTACACGGTTAATCTACTTATCCTCACAAATATAAAATCCAACTTTTTTCCTCTTATTGAATTACATTTTCCACTTAAAGGTTTGGTACATTAGAAAGTGAGATAATAAGAATGCAGTCCAAGGGCTACATCCTTAATGCCACACCCTAAGACCATTTTTTTTCATTTACTGGGACAGTTCCTCTTTGGGAAAATGTGGCACCCTTCAGGGATGGTTCGGCCCATCTGGTGGCTTTATTTTACCCTGTTATTTGTCAGCGTGGGAGAAACTCAAAGACCGGTCCTCACACTTTTTGAGCTAGAAGTGACATTTTTGTCTTATTCTACTGAAATATCTAGTTGGAAT
The DNA here is from genome assembly GCF_964263255.1 of Lissotriton vulgaris. Classification (NCBI taxonomy): domain Eukaryota; kingdom Metazoa; phylum Chordata; class Amphibia; order Caudata; family Salamandridae; genus Lissotriton; species Lissotriton vulgaris. The sequence continues at coordinate 1,302,611,920 of NC_141687.1, forward strand.
GTTGCTTGAGTTCCAGTCCATTTTGTACAGTAGATGTTTCTCGATATGGATGATGTTTGCTATGAATAAAATCCTTACTATGTATACAAAGAACAGTAGGCAGGCTTGTGATTCTGGAAATTAGGTCCTTCAAATGTTTGTCTTTTGAGAAACGTCCCAACATTTAAAATGTACATTCGGGCTTCCATCACAAAAGCTCAATTGTTCTAGCAAAACTGCTTCAATTATTCATTATTCGAGTCTGTTGCAAAATTAACAAAACCGCTAATCTTTTGAGAGGGTTTATAAATTATGCAAAAGGAAATTGCAGATGTAGCTTAGGGCTAGTTCTCAAGCAGTTTATTAATTTTAGCATTTCTCCTCATAAAATGAGCATGATGGCTATTGAAATGAAAAGTATGGGAAACTTTCAGTGATTTAAAAGAGTACATGGTTTATTAAGTTAAAAGTATAGAGACGTTTTGCTTCCGATCCGGAAATTGTTTGCTAGTTGTCTGTCATTATTAAATCAATTAATGTGTAAAATGTTTCAGACGCATAAATTGCAAGTGCATTCTTTCAAAACACTTTGGCTCGGGGAAACTATAGTGTGCCCACTTCCCAAGAAAGGGACTCCGTACTACAGACCCATTCAGTTAAATGAGAAGCCTCACATACAGATGGTTTTGTAAGTAATTCGAAGCATGGTGCACTAGAGGCGATGTAAGGTTCATTTTCTTTGGCTAGAGCAATGGTTTTGGTAAGCTTTTAATTGAATTGGCAGAAAAAAAGAAATTAAGACCAAACGGAGTGCAGACCAACCCCAACCTTGCACCCCAATTATGCATTTTTCATGAAGGTACAACCCTGTCTTTGAACAAATTTTTTTTTAATGGAATTACATTCAAAAGGCATGTAGGTCTAAGGAATTCTGTAAGAAAATAATTAGATAACTGACATTGGTGTCATTAAAAGTTTTATATTTTTAACTAGCATACATTCTTCAACTGGGCCAACTTTGCAGACTACATTTTATTTGCCTGAATCAGATGTCAGATTCCATTTAAAAACATTTTTTTGTCAATTTTCGAAAACACAATGTGGCAGTTCGTGAAGCAAAGTATATAATACAAGACAGGCACAGGCCGTACTGGAGAAGGCAATCTTTGACCATCAAACACTCAGGTGACTTCTCACTGGCACCCAATTGTACGATCCATCCTTCCAAGCTTGTGGACATATCAACTTACTACTGTTAAGAGTAGGTTCCATCCCTACCTAGATTAAAGTCACCTGTGCACCCTCTCGTGGTGTCACTATCAGTGGAGTCGGTGTTTGGCATGGATCTAGAAATCTATTGCCTACGTCCCTCCAGTCCTGGAAGTCCGACTCCATGTTTTCATCCCTGCTACTTTTCATGCAATTCTTCTCTGCTTGTGACCTCTCCTGTATGTCCCTGTACCAGTTTTCAAGTGCAAGTGTATGTGGCACACCCAGGTGATGGCACCTCTGTTGGGCAAATACCAGCGCCAACCGCAGAAATTTGTACGCAATCTTATGGCTTGTTGGCCACTTGACATAACCCAGTAGGCAATTAAACAGTGTGTGTTCTATTTTAAGGTGGGTATTCCTCTTTAAATCCATCCCCACCTGAGTCTGACAGTCCAGTAGACCTGCACTGTCCGACACTGCAATGCTAGGTGCAGAAAGTCCACCCTACCTCGGCTGCTGTCTAGTCAAGTCAGGGATATGGGGTGAAGGTCCTTAGGATATAGATAGGTCCTGTGTAGGAAATTGTAGTATATCTGTTTGAAGCGCGATACAAGTTACAAGACACTGTGTGTGTTAGATCTCAAATTGCTGTCTATACCCTATCTTCCAATGGAGTGTCTAAGTCCGCAACCCACGCCGTGCAGGCCCATGGCAGGGGGGCCCGCTGCATCCTCTCTCATTGCCTTTTATAGCAGTGTGATCAAGTGACGTCCTGTACCACAGGACAGCAATATGTCCAGGGTATGAGTGGATTGAGGCACAGCTGGGTATGTGGGCTAGGTCTGTATGGCCACCTCAGCTAGTCCGGCCCGGGTCCTAGCACAAATTCTTTGCATGCTTGTTCAAAGAATATGAAGAGCTCAGCTGGATAGAAGTCTCCCAGTTGGGTGCAACCACCATCCTTCCATGCTTGAAAGAACACATTATCCATTATTTGCCTAACCGGCACCAGTATCCAGACCTGTTCTCGGTGGAATGGGGGTTGCTTCAGGACCACCTCAGCGAAGCGTTGCCATATTTGCGATTTCTGGCGAACTGTGTATGGCATGTCTTCGTGACTCCCACGCCTTCTATAAGCACATCAGGTAGTCGATCTGCGGCCCACAACCCTTTTAACAAGCTCTTTTCCCAATTGTCGCCTGCACCTACTTTACCACCCCTTTTACCGCTTGTCACCCCCATTCAACAGTTCCCTAAAAATGTGCACTTCGATCAGTGGCATGTGGCAGTTTATCTCTATTTATTGTTCTCAGTTTTTGTACATCCATCTTAACCTCTGCCATTACTACTTTTATAAAACGTACTGACTAGCATGAAGGACTACTCCACTCAATGTTAGAATGCTTCTCTGATGTATGGAGAGATCAGCTGTTAATTAGAACCAACAACTGGTTTTCGGTATAGGTGCAAGTAAAGCATATAAGAGCTGCATCAGTGTGTTTTATATTGGATACATCAACATTTCTGCTGTGACACACTCTTTATTTTATGGACTCTTGCAGACCCAAATCTGCTAAGTGACCCTACCTGTGTGTAATTACTGTTCAGTGTTTTTCTCAGTAGCCTTTGACCATATTTACTAAATGTTGAGTACTAAGGCTGTCTACTTTTTATCCACACATTGCCTGTTTTATCTGCCTCCATACACGTCCTGTCTTCTTTTTATCTCACTCATGAAGGTTCTTTCATCACTTCCTTCTCCTTTTGTCACTGTTTTTCTGTATGTTTCTTCTCCTCATTTCCCTCTTTCTATTACTTTGTCAGGCTTCTTCTGGGTCAAAGTCAAATGAGATCAAATAAGTCCTGGTCCCCATAAATCGGTCTTGAGGGCTCCACCTGCAACCACAAGCTCAAATTAAGCACTGCTGTAACATAGCTGAAGGTTCCTGCTTTTGGTAGCCAAGATGAGAAGGCGAGCAATACAATCTCAGGCTTATTAAAGAATACATTTTATGGTCGTAAACTGCAGAATTATGAGGATAGTAACAAATCGTAGTTTGTGCTATTTATCTAATCTTTTCCAGTACCTTTAAGCTGTAAAAAGACAGGCAACGAGAAAGTGTAGAAGCATGCTATAATGCACAATAATAGCATGTATCAGAATAAAGACCAGTGTTGGACACCTTAACATTGCTCCAAAGGGGACTCTGGTTGGTACAGTGCATAGTCTCATGGTTGCTGATCAACACATAGGTTTTAGGTTAAAGCCTACCAGACAGCACAGCTGTCCGGTTTGCTAAAGACATCTTGGGGAGAGTCAGAAAGCTTCCCTGGGATAGCATTCCGCCCCTTTCTTACCATTTGCTTGGTAACTTAGGTTTTCTGGCTTGCTGGCTTTGTTTGTTTTAGGCTGTCCAGGGTGTGTTCATCCCTCCCAAAGACCAAAGCCTTTTCACACCAATTCCTCTTGTATTCTTTCACATATTCTCCTTTCTGTAACCAAGCTTGTAAATCTTGTTCCTATCTTGTCACATCTGCTATGCATTGAAAGACTGAGATTAAATGCCAGGCTATGTCTTCGAGGGAGCTTGGTGTTTGGTTTTCTTTCTCTGACTTGAAAATGACAGTCTTGCTGGATACTGGGGATAGGAAAGTTTTGTTTTTTTCTAGCACCCAACATTTGAATGAACTGTGAATATATTTTAGGATGTATCGGAATTAGGAGCACACAAAAGAAGCACATATTTTGTTAATTCTGAAGTGTCAGAAGCAAATACTTTAATATAATCAAAACAAATGAATACACTAGGCCATGCCTGTTCCACACATTATTGTTTGTGCACTGTATAGCTTTATTAGTAAAACTGTATGTCTGTGCAAATGTAATGGTAATTTCAAATGTGTTGTCTGCAATGACAGTGCTCTACCACACCATGCATACTCCACTTTAAGTCCCTCTTCTGTACTCTGCACCACTCCACACCACTGCACTCTACTCTGCACCACTCCAATATATGTGACTGCTCTCTGCACCACTCCAGTCTAGGACACTTATCTACTTTGCACAACTCCACTATATGCCGCTGAACTCCATGTCAAAACACACTACACCAATGCACTTGACTCTGTAATCCTCAAATCTATGTTCCTGCACTCCACACCAATTCACAGTACACCCCTCTAATCTTCTCTGCACCGCTGCACTCTGCCACTGCACTCTACAACACCTTACTTTATGCATTACATTCTACGCCACTGCACTTTGACTCTGCACCACTCCACTCTACTCAGAAACAATCTACTCCATGCCACTGCACTCTGTGCCGCTCACTCCACTGTGTTTTATGCCACTCTACCCTATGCCACTGCACTGTATTCTGCACCACTGAACTCTACCTCACTCTACTCTCACTGCCCTTTACACAAACACATTCTACTCCCCTCTACACCACTGCACGCTACGACACCCTACTCTGCCAATGAATGTGTACGACACTCTACTCTGCGCCACTCTACTCTGCGCCACTCTGTGCCACTCCACTATGCACCGCTGCATTCTATGCCCCTGCAATCTAGGTCACTCTACTCTGCAACACTCTGTGTCAATGCACTCTACACCGGTCCGCTATATTCTGTGTCACTCCACTGCATTCTATTCTGCAGCACTCTACTGTACGTCATTGCACTCTACTCTGAACCACTGTACTCCACGCCACTGTGCTCCACGCCATTCTACTCCACACCACTCTACTCTACGCCAGTGCACTCTACGACACTCTACTCTGCAATGCTCCACTCCATGCCACTGACTTTTATGCCATTCTAATCTGTACTAATGCACTCTACGCCAATGCATTCTATTCCACTTTAGTCTGCATCACTCAACTTTATGCCACTGCATTCTACTCTGCATCACTTTACTTTATGCCACTGCACTCAACGACACTGCACTTTGACACTGCACTCTAGGGTAATATATTCTACTCTGCACCACTCTATGCCAATTTACTCTGCACCACTGCCCTCTGCCACTCTACTTTGCACCACAGCACTGTACACCAATGTACTCTATGCCACTCCAATCTCCACCACTGCACTCTACGCCACTGCCCTCTAATCCATGCTACTGCATTCTACAATTCTGTATTGTACACCCCTGAATTCTATGCTGCTGCACTCTGCACTACTGGACTCTAAACCACTATACTCTGCAGCACTCTACACCAATGCACTCAACACCAGTCCACTCTTCTCTGCTCCACTGTATGCCATTCCACGACTCCACTTTTGCCATTCCAATGAGTGACACACTATGCCACGCCACGCCACTCTCGTCTATGGCACTAAGTTTTATGTATAACCTAGCCAAAACACATTAGTAAAGCCAATAGCTCTTGCATAGTCGAGACCAATAGCTTTGCCAAAGCTGCTTGTGCAGTGATGCTGAAAAATCATGCTATTGGGACCGTGGTAGATCTAAAAGTTTTTAATTATTTAATGAACACTCCTTCAAAATTGTTTTTAAAACGGCCTGCTGTGCTTTGCAATGTTATTTGGAAAATGTACTTTGAAAAATGCATTTTCACTATGTTTAAAGTTACCTTGAGGCCATTTCTCCCACTCTCAAAGACCTTTTAGTTTAGTTCTAATTACACTAACAATGCACCTTCCGCCACACTGCATCTTTTGGAACCTCCCCAATTTCTTTTTTTTGTTCATATGATTGCAGTGCAGAGGACGTGCTGTTTTCGTAGAGCTTAAAACTTCTAGGCATGATATGGTCCTGCTTTCCTTTATGAAGATCACTAAAGACTTCCAATTTGCTCCAGTTATATTATGGCTGGAGCTGAATTTCTCACCCCTGGTCTAACTGAGAAATGCGCCTAAAGGCATTGAGTTTATGGACGACACTCAATATATTGCATAAATAAATGTAACTGGGAGAGATGGAATCTGACTATGGTGGTAGAACAACTCACGAGCAACAGAAAAAAAAATGTCACAGCAAAAGTATAAAAATTCATGCGTCCCTGTTTTTGTTTGAGACAAGTGGTGGACACAATCTACATATCGCTGTGGAAAGGCTGTCTACTCTAAACACCACCGAGCAACAGTCCTCAAGAATTATAGGTTAATCTGGAGCCTATGAAATTTAAGAACCGGCAGAAGGGAGTGTGTAAACTGAATGGGGCTTGAAACACTTTTTTTTTAGCTGTGTTTCTGTGGTATTTTGTGAAGGCTTACCGTATTGTGTAAGCAGCTTTGTAACTGACATCCGATTGAAGTGGTCTTGGTTGGTTCTTCATTTTGCAGATACCTACATTGAATATGATTCTCAAAGGCAATCCCACATGTTTAGTTTACTGTCATAATGATATGGCAGCGGCCTAATGTTTAAAGTTCACAGTTTCACAGAAGCCGGCCGGGGCAAAACCGGTAAAGCGTATCAGCTCAGAAGTGAAGATAATGACTGAGCTTCGAAACGGGGTAGGTAATAATTATGCTTGACCAGGGTTCAAGCCCTCACGTGGGATATTTCAGCTACCCTTTGTTTGTAGAGTTGCAAACTTTAGTGACAAAACAAAGCATTTTTGATCCAGTTGCAAGCGATGATGCCATTCTCATGGCCATTGCTATTGTTAGTAGTTTGTAGCATGCTGCTGGGGAGAAAAGCAGCTGCTCAGGGAGAAATACAGTCCCAAGTATGCCTGGGCGTTGAACTCTGCTCTGTTCGCGGAGGTTTACGCACTCCGCAGAGCACGCCGAGTTCCCAAAAACTCTGCTCCGTAAAGCACAGCTGAGTTTTTTTCCTCATTCGCCAACATTAAGTTGGCGAGCACAAGCGTGGAAAGTCCAACGCAAGACCACTTCCCAGCGAGATTTCTCAATGCGGCCAGTCATGGACTATGCAGGACCGCTTGCCTTGAGAAACCATCCGTTCGCATTGAACATCTACTTTAGTGGCAGAAAGAAGCACCGCCCTCTTGCACTGTGCATGGGGCTTTTCGTGCTGATGTTCCAGCACAGGACAAACACCCAGTGCTAAAATCAATGCGAACAGCACGAATGAGGAAAATCCAACTATAGACCACCTCCAAGCGATATTTCTAAATGTGGGAGATTGGAGATGGTCGTGACTGCTCACATTGAGAAACCATCTTTTCGCGATGAGGAAGCTGCCGCATGAGTAGAACATCTACTTTAGCTGCAGAAAGAAGCAACACCCTCTTGCAATGCGTATGGTGCCATTCACACTGATTTTTCCATTGTGGGACAAACACCAGGTGGTAAAAATCAGCGTGAATGGCGCAGTCTAAAGCACTCCTCCGCTTGCGGAACTCCGCATAGCGTGACTGAGTGAGTTTTTTGGTGAAGCCCGCCCATGCCTTGTCTCAAGCTATTATGTCCTTACCATATCGTTTGTGCCTTAAGTTGTTGCCCCATGTCTTGTTTAAATACCTTTTCACTCAGCAAAGTGCTTTTTTGTCTTCCTTGGTGCTATGGAGGCTTTATGGGTTATATTAGTGAAAACAATCAGCATCAGAGTTGAGGGAACTGCTGAGCAAGGTTAAAAAATCTTCAAATAGGCTTACTTCTCTCATAATCAGAATTTGTACCCAGTTTGATAATTGGCTTGATAGACAATGATTTGTTATTTTCATGTGCATGCATTATTTTTCAGTTCTCAAAAAACTTGTTCTCAGTGCTTCCCCAATTTTCAGATACATAGTACATTTCCAAGTGGTTTTGTCTAATCCACGGATGGACTAACTAGAACAAATCTACTTGGCTACTTGTTGTGACTACTGGGTAAGAATGGCCATTTGAACACAGATATTGCTCACTGCCGCCCATGATTTTTGGTTGACATTATTGGCTCTAATCACATGCCATAACCAGCACAAAATCAGAAGAAGTGTTTTTCTGCACAAAAATAAGGGGTGTTAGAGAAGACAAGGTGCAGCTACCCTGAGCATGAACGAGAGATGTGGACCCAATTAATTGAAAATGTAGTTCTGTGCGTAGCAGTTGATGGCATACTAGCAATATATAGTAAACTAAGATTATAACCATTCCCTCCTAGTGCGTGTTTGTGAACATTTTTACTGTTTATGCAGGGCATGTGTTCCTGCAACATAGTCAAACTGTTAACTTCAGAAGATGGCATAGCCCCTTATGGAATTTGAGCACAAAAGTGTAGTATAGCTGCAAATTTGAAATCATAGGTACAGTTAACGCTACTAATATGTCAGTTGTATACATGGAATGCTACATTGAACTAGACCACCAGGTATTATAGCCTTGTAGCTCGCCATAGCGGGCTCTACCAGCTATTAAAGGCCCGAGCCGTAGGCGAGGGCCTCTAACAAGGGAGCGGGACTTTAATAGCTGTATAGCCCAGCTACGAAAGGCTATAAGCCTATTAGAACATTCTGCCACTAGAGAGCAGAATGTTCTAACAAATTAAACAAAAGCCTCTCGGAGCCCGAGGAGATTGAAAGCTCCGAGAGGCCTTTGTTTAAACAACATTGGAATGTTGCTCTGCGGGCGTTTACTGGCCCGTAGAAGCACGGAGCACTCCATTGTCTGCAATGGAGTGCTCCACATTCCAATGTTCTAATTGTAGTTATTCAATCGTGTGATTTTAGGAACGCCAGGCAGTTTTCTTTCTCTTCCCATGCCTCTTTGAGAATGACAGACTGCACCAAACCTCTTCTCAACAGTGTCCAATGAGGCGTTTATAGAGCTCATGAAATCCCCTCTGTCTTCATGTTCCTAGAGTCTAGCCCCAAGAATACATGCAAATTCTGTTAATCGTAGAAGGTTTCTTTGTCCTCCAATACTCGTTGCACTTTCTAATTCATTTTGTGTACTGAAGTTTTTACTTTGTAAAAATCAGTCAGTGAAGTGTCAGTCTATGTCCATACTAAGCAACTTTGGAATTCTCTGGACAACAGCCAGTGTTAGATCCTCGAGCTAGTGCTGATTTCACTTTTCTTTAATGTAAAATATGGCAAACCTGCTTAGAACCGTATCCTTTCATCTATCTAACTTGTTTTTCAAGTTTTAGACTGCTATCGTATGTAACGTACTTTCATTTATTTTACCATTTTTGTTTTTAAGCCTGTTTAAAAAAACAACTGTAACCTCTCCAGTGTCTTTAGATCTGCACTGTAAGCTGGGTGTGTTGTCCTGTTCTTTTCCAGAGATCACTTCTTGTCAGCTTATACCTTTCCAGCCCAGTGGTTCCCCTTACAATTGGTTAGAATCATATTGGTTCTAAAGACTTACCCTGAGGGTACTAAGTTCAGCATTGTTACTGGTTACCAACAATGTTTGAGAGGGCATGTCTCCTGTGTGACAAAATAGCAGCTAAAGCTGCACAAAGCTAGAGTCTGACAAGTCATCTATTACAAACAAGGCCACCCAATCCTCTGCCTGGTTTCTAATCGGGGGCCAGGGCATGTAGCCAGCAATCCTTTTCACTAGGCCTCTTTACTTGGGCCTTAATGGACCCTCTCCACAGCGCCCTTGGCTGCAGGACAGCAGGCAGTGCATCCCAACACTTTCCTGTGCTATGTCCCGCCCCTGGAGACTAAATCAGTTTCCTTGGCACCCACATAATGTCGGTACGCATAGAGCACTGAAGGAACAAGGTGTGTTCTTGTGACACACCACTCTTCAAGTAAGACTTTGACGTCTGCCTATGTAGTACAACCAATCCAACAAGGCTGCCGACTGCACATCTCTATAAATGGGGCGAAGGTGATTCCCATTCGGATTAAACTGAACTTTACCACGTGCAGAAGAGTGCACGAATCATCCCCTTGGCATTCTATCATTTTATCTCCTCATATTCCAAACAGGGCATAGATGATCATTTACTTGGTGATTGTCCTATGCAAAGCAGAGTTGATTTCAGCTCACAGATTTTCTGGTTTGAATCCTCCGCCAGCTTTTGGTTTGAGAGGCAATTTAGAGTCTTCTTGGAGAAGCAGTCCTATGGCTGGAAGGGACATCCCACCCTACTACGATGAATGAGCAAACTGCATCGGACATAAATGAAGGACCTTGGAAAAATACTATGAACAAATATTTTGGAGACGATCTAACCTAAGTGGTGTGTGGTTAATCATGCATTTGTTGCAGTTCGTGAAACGATTTAGGGAAACTATAGTAGAATGACTTATGGTATAACCTGCTCTAGAGAAGTCACTTTTTGGATTTTATTTTTTATAATTGTAATGGTAAACGCAAACAAAGTTGATGCGGAATATTCAGTGAAGAAGCGCAAAGCCACCCGTTTCAAATGGAAGTGACCGAGAACAGTTGTTAACATAGATGCTATTGCACATATTGACAACCTTTTTAGCAATGAATTAAAACCTAGTTTAATCACAGTTCCAAGAGACATTCAAATACGTATTTCAAAATGCCCTGCCAACAGAGTCAAAGCCTCTTGGACCACCTCTGGTTTAATGTCTTGAAATTAGACAGTATGTGCCTTCTTTATCCGTGACATAGACAGTGGATTTAAACCAAATCTCTTGAGTAGAGCGAGGGCCCTTTTAACACAGGATAAGTATTCATCTTCTAATAAACAACAGGCCAAATCCCACAGTCACCCCAAAGCTGAGGGGACTGATCTGTTGGACCTTATTAATACAACTAGAATCGTAAACCCTGTTGACAGATTTAAACACCATCCTGAAACCATGAGGTCCCAGTCGAGTCCGAAGGAAATTCGCCTCTCTGATATTCCAGTGGATTCCGCGGTCTGTCAGTGAACTGTAAAAATGGTGTACTCTAGAAAATTATAACAATTTATCCATTGAGAATTAAAACACCCACTTCATTTTCGTGGTGATATTTGGTATGGTCACTGTGGTTTACACTTATTAATGTTTTTATGTGTAAATTCTGGCAATCCATCTACTCCCTACTTTTAGATTTATAAGTAAATTCCAGCAGCATGAATGTATTGGGTTGTGTTGCAAACCTAAAAAAAGGTGTAATAAGAAGCTGGCTCAAGTGAACATTGTTCTTTGAATGGCATGATGTAGGCCAAGCTGTAAAATAAAGATCGAAATGGAAAAGAGTAAACGGAAATATTGCTGTACTCCGACAGTGCAGGAGCTGCTATTTCCCATCCTTTTCAGATGTGTGGCTGTTTTTGTTCCAAAATAATCACACAAAAAGCCATATGTGCTGAGCTACTAGAAAATACTTCTGAGCATCTGGGACCAATAATCCACCAGTATTGTATGACCGCACACGTTTCTCCCACTCGTTCAAGCTTTTTGGCAGCAGCTATTATTTGTTAGGTTGGTGTTGGTGTTGGTCGACAAATGGACATGGTTTGTGAAAATGTTGGGGTAATGACTCTTTAATAAAGAAATGTGTGAAGTATTGTGGTGCCACATTTATATAGCAGTTACTACCCTTTGTGGGGCACTGGAGCGCTTGTTTACATGGGTAGCACGCTATAGTGTAAAGGATGTATGTTTGGAAGTGTGTTGTCTTTGTTTTGAACCCATGTGGGAAGTGTTTCCATGTTCTTTGTGATGACCACTGGGGTACAGTTGTCGTGTCAAGGAACGCAGTGCTTAGCAGTGTGATGGACGAAGAAGTGTAAGAAAGAGGCACATCAATTCTGGTTTTCAGTAAGCTAATACTGGGCAGCTGTGCAGGACACTTTGTGACATTTCTTATGACCCTGCTCCAGTTACCTGGTTACTGCACTGAACTGTTGATTCTGAGATATTATGTTTAAGGTTTATGATCCTGAGCAGTCATAGGTTGAACAGAGAAATGGCGGAAAGACCGGCTGGGGTGGATTTTTTGAATATTTCATATCTGATTGTCATTGCAAGCTGGCTAAAATCAGTTGTAGTATGTAGCTTGTTGGGGCCTGCAGTGGGAGACTAAATTATAGTCCTCCATTACCTAATGGCATGTTACAGATCTCTTCAGTCATTCCATGGACCTTCAGTTGCTGGTGGGTGGTTTAGCGCTGCGGACAGGTACAGTACTAGGTAAGGAACATGACCTCTAGCAGTTCTATCTTATGTGAGAGTATATCCTTATAAGGGAATTATTATGCTGCTTGTATGAGGTAAAATTGAGTGGCAGACAGCTGAATGTTATGGCATCAGTATGTACCAGGAGGGTTTATATATCGTATTATACTGTAATAACGTTAATGCAGTGCTTGCTTCTTTCAGCAAGGTGGGCAGCACACTGCTCTGAATCCTAAGGTTATTGATGGTATTTTCCAATGGTTATTGAGATTAGTGTTGTGCTCTTAAAGGAACTATTCCGTGCATGTACTTCCATTTTTAAGTGGCAGATACATTATTAGGAGTTAGGTGTGATCCTGAGTTTGCCGAAATGCGAATTCATGCATTGGTTGGTGATATTAATAGGCGAGCTACGGTAGATTTGGTATTGTTAGGTTTTAAGAGTATGACTTTTAAAAGGAGGTGGTGATCTTTGAAAATTTGTGGGATTAAGACGAGCACACACGTGATTTAGAGTATGCTGGGCTCATAGACAGGAGGCATGCAGAGGATAGAAAGTAAACATGCCCATTTGGAAGAAAAGCAGAGGCAACAATTCGAAGTTTTGAGTGAAGGTCTAGTTTCCTGTGAATACAGGGGAGCTTTTTTGAGATTACATAAAACAATTTGAGGATACAAATCTGTGGAAGGAAGACACATTATTTGCATGTGAGATAGCACTGTATCAGGGACTTTGATAAGAAAAGGGCGATTAGTCTATCCCCTGAAATGCTACAGTTAAAGGACTGCTTTAGCAAGGACAGATCATTTAGCTTTTGGGCTGTAATCATAAAATAATAGCTAGACACATAGACAGAGAAACATTGCAAGGTTTAGCTTGCTTTCTAAGGCAATCGTAACCTCCTGATCATAGCCATCTGAGAGAGCATACAGGGAAAAGTAATGCAAACATCAGAAAGGTTATTCTGCTAATGCTGGAGCAGATTTCTTCTGATGTCTTCAGGTTTGGCTCACTGTATCAATTTCAAAGGAAAGTCTGATACATTTTGGCTTGAGAAGGCACTGAGGATAATTTTCTATAGACTCTGGAAGTGGAATGCCTGCATCCCTGGGACTGGAGGATGGCCACCCAGACAATGAAGTGAGGATGTAAACAGGGCTACATTTAGCTAATACGTGAGACTTGTTAGTTAGGAGATGCTGATTAGTTCTTTCAGAGCACCTCTTCTTGTTAGTTGGAAGGGTTGAAGGGTGGGACTGCAGTTTGTTGTTCAGGGTGAGAAGTTTCTGTGACAGGCCTGCCCTTTGTCTGTTCCTAATTACTGCTCTAGAGAGATTGACAGCGAAGTGCACACTACATTGTGCCCAAATTGGGTACTCCTGCTTTCAGCCAAACCCACTGCTCATGCTGTGGGAAGCATCACTCTTGACAAAGTCAAGTTCGGGCTGGACTGTTCCCCCCTTTGGGCTCGGGGTCAAGACTGATTATCATATGACTGGGTTCAAACTGGAATAGCATTGGGAGCAAAAAAAAACAATGGATTTAGGGCCAGATTTCTGTACTGGGGCGATTGTATGACATTGTTCTGCATTCTGTCCATCAATTGTTCTTTTTGCATTTGTCACCCCGAGTGGGACGGGTATGCCCAGACGTAGGTCCCCTGCTCTCTTTGCCACTGGAGTCCAGCTATTCTGGCTGATGAGGGCTGAAAGCCCAAAACCGGTCCTAGGATGCTTGTTTCCAGTCCAGGAGGACCTAGCCTTGGAGTTCGGGCTGGACTGTTCCCATTGGGTGCAGGGTCAAGACTGATTTGCATATGGCTGGGTCCAAACTTGATTGGCATGGGGAACAAAAAAACAATGGATTTAGGCCCAGATCTCTGTACTGGGGGGAATGTATGACATTGTTCTGCATTCTGTCCATCAATTGTTCTTTTTGCATGAGCAAGTTTCTGTACCAGGCCTGCCCTTTATCTGTCCCTAATTAAGGCTCCAGAGAGGTTAATGACAGCCAAGTGCACACTATATTGTGCCCATATTGGGGGTACTCCTGCTTTCCGCCAAACCCACTGCTTCTGCTGTGGGAAGCATCACTCTTGAAAAAGGCAATGTTTCTGAGAAGCCTGAGCCTAGCCTGCTTTGCAGCATGAGACAGTTGATTCCCTCACTTTGGTGCCATCTGTTGTCTATGCATTTGCTTGTTTCACATATTCTTTCTTTTCAATTTCTACTCTCTCCTTGCTTCCGACACACCACTCCTACTTCCCTTCCAATCTTGCCCCACTGCACGTCCCCTCATCCACACTCTCCAACACTGTTGAAGTATAACCAGTTTGATTAATAATTCCTTACTAATTGTTAAGCGAAGTCTCGTCAAACGTTAAGTTGGTTTTCCATAGTACTGATACAGTTCTATAATTTAAACCGATTGTAATGCCTGATATCTCTTGATTAAAACAGATGGATTGACTTCACCATCTGAGACCCAAATTAGTTCCAGTCTCTTACATGAATTATTAAAATGGAAATATCTCTGATGTACTCCATTATAAAAGTTGTTATAAATACTTTCCAGAGGTTTTTCCATGATTTGTGTTTTTGGATCCTGCACATATGAAATCCTGTCACCAGTGTGTAAATGTTTGTATATGGACTTATGTGATAAAGTGATGCCACATATTATTGTGTCCCTCCCTTAGCATACAAGTCAATGGCTAGATTGCTGTTAAACAAAAACAATTGTGGCAGAGGATCAAGAGAATGAAATCTGCCAAACCCGATTCTTCTATCAACTTAAAGTAGGAGCATCATATCAACGGAATGAGATGCCTTTTAGCATCAAACACCTTTGCAACCCTGAATTTAGCAGGGTCACATCAATAAAGCATGGCAAACAGCTGGCACATGGTATGACAGCTAGTTCTGCCAGGAATAAACCCTCACCCTGTCTGGTCGGTTTCATCATCAAATATTATTTTTTTGTATTTTTGGTTGCCAGTCTTACCTTGGGTTTTACAGTTGAAATGCAATTGTAATTTGCTGTTGCGTGCACCAAGGGCCGATGGATGACCTGTATAGTCGCCACAAAAAATAAAATTAAAAAAAATATATACATATACACAGAGGAAATCTGGAGCATTGTTGTCATGGTTTTCAGGCCGGTCTGATCGTGGATCCGTGTGGTTGCGGCGTCTTGGGGACCCGGAGAAGAATGCCTTTTCACCTGCTACGCTTGGTCACAGATCTGAACAGCGTTCCGCATCTCATCCAGTACTCCAGAAGGAACACAAAGGAGCTGAGAAAAGCAACTTACCTGGCATGCCATGTGTGAGATGCATGCTGGGACTTGCAGTTCGCCAACGCAGCTGCAGGTCCGTCCGTTCGTGACTTTGACCCAGCCCACCTGGATGGCCACCAATGGCAGATCGACTGGGACTATTTCAACGGGTCTAGTGACAAGTACTTTGTTTGGTGCAGGCATTTGAAAAAGGAACATATCCGAAACGCGTCATGCCGATGCTTTTAATGTGAAAATAAACCCTCTCCTGATTTCCCCGCTGTGTCCCTCCCGTTCTTTGCAATTCTGGAACGTTATAAGGTATATATATATCAGTGACGAGATGTCCGAAACGCGTCTGATGGCTTGCACCACAAAAGAGTAAAATCGAATACTGGCTTTTGGCGTTACTTGATGTCTGCAAACCCGTTAGTGCAACCAAGCACTATCACAGCGAGTTGGAGTGTGTGTATATATATATATATATATACACACATATATATATATATATATATATATATATATATATATATATATATATATATATATATATATATATACGGAGAAATAGTGGGCTAGTAGACAGTAGAGAAGCTGATGCTGATAAGGTTCGATTCCTAGACTTAGTATGCCAAAAGTTCTTCATTACAGTCTGCTACTTAATGAAATTAACGCACACACTAGAAAGATTTTGCAAGTCTATAAACCAGCCATCTGCTAACTCACAAGAGGCAATAATGAAGCCCTGTAATGTAGCCCTTGTAACTTGGGCAATGAGTATGGTTGTCCTTTCTGGGTTCTTTAAAAAATAATTTACAAGCCTTTGAGAAATCAAATCGGGGTGTCCCAGTTCATGGTTAATATAAGTTAAGAATGTAAAGACAAAAATACATTTAGCAAACGAAGAACAAAGGACCCAAGTCAGCTGTATATATTAATCAAATGTTTAATAACAGAAATACTGGATTAAGAAGGTGCTTCAATAATGATTCTGTGAAATCACGTCACAGTACCTTGTGTGTCAGACCGGTCATAAAATTATCAGTGGCAAAATGAAAAAGTGAAGCACACTAATTGCCGCCTTTGAAGTTAGTTTGTCCACTACCTTAATACAGTGGTACGCAAGACACCCAAGTCTAAGCCAAGGAAGGAGAGGGTCATTGGGTCGCAAGACAGCCAAGTCTAAGCCAACGAAGGAGAGGGTCATTGGGTCTCAAGAGACCCAAGTCTAAGCCAATGAATGAGAGGGTCATTGGGTCGCAAGACACCCAAGTCTAAGCCAACGAAGAAGAGGGGCAGTACAAAAATTTTACATTATTGACGTTTTGACCTCAAACAAGTTCTCCATCAGGACAAGTGGTCAATGACCCTTCAAATTACTCCCTTTCTCCACAAATTACAAGGAAGCAAAGTAGTCGAATTCAGATTGTATTAAGTTTCTCCTGCTGTCTCAACCAGCAAGTCACACATTTATTAAGAGAGTAAATCAACTGGTGCATGGAATGATCCGGTAAGCAATGCAGTGCTACCTTATGGAATGTTTAGCAATCTCCCAGCATGCACTGTTAATTCTGATTTTATTTTTAAATTAAAAGGAGATTTAATAATTAATTCCACAGTACAATTTTGAAATGTTTTCATATAGATGCAAATGTAGAATTGTTTTAATAACATTTCTTTTGTTTTCAAAAGTGTAAGGTTTATTGAAACAGCCCCACTAAATACATTTTTATTTTATTGAAATTTAAATGAAATACCATGGAATTAGTTTATTTTGACTTTGCGACTTTTGGCACTAGTCATGTGTTTCCCGATACCAATTTAGAATGCTACTAATTTGCAGTTGTAGGGCTGTTGCTTAGACATGTTCATATGTTTGACATAGTTCATATTGTTAGTTTAGGGGTGCATCAAATGTATTCACACAAAGAAATCATTTTGCTTTGTTGAACCTAAAACATTTTAACATAGAGGCTAAATTATCTAAACTGTGTCGATCATGGGCGAACATACTGTACAAAGGTTTTAACCATGCCTCAGTGACCTCACTGAAGATTAGGATTAAGAGCTAATACTTTCAGTAAACCAGACGTTAACCTTTTTCCGTCCAATTATTTTTAAGTTTGGTCATAAGCTTTTATTTGGCCAGCAGTGAGTAAACAATAGTTAACGTTTCATAAAGAATAAAATAATGTTCTGTTGGTGACATAACCTAGATGGATATGCGCCGAGATGCCCAAGGGTAAGTCGAGCGCTATATAAGAACATACATACATACATACATATGAGATAATAACTTTTTTGCTATGGAATACAGTAGGCTATGCCAGATATTTGAATATACTTGCTGTGGTGAAGTAATTGCAGTTTATCCATGTGAAAGATGGATAGTAAAATCCAAAAACAAGTGGAAGAGCGATCCGTCATTGTCTTTGTCTTTTCACAAGCATGGGTAACGTTGGTGGCTGCTCGCTGGGTCTTTTGTGCTGATGCTAAGCCATACAGTTGTCGAGAGTGCTTAATTTGACCCAGTTGTTGCAGGTGTGGCCAAAAAACGTCAAACCTTTTTTCTGCTGTGCAATTTTGGGTGACAAGTTATGCTAATTATTAATTTTAATGATTCACATAGTTGTAACTCATGAATTAATGATTTTCCACTAGATAAGTTTTGATTGTTGTGTTAAGATGTCTCATTATAATGTAGAATAGTTGTACCACATTACCACATGGTACACCATTTATTTAAAATGGATGCGGTTTCTGGTGTTCTGATCATCTTGCTCCTGCTCATTCTCCCTTCCCAACCAGTAACCCACTGCAAGTCCTCTTTCCCGATAATTTCCAGGGTAATCAGAACGTTATGATGTAAAAGGCGATGATTGTTTCAGAAAAATAACATAGCGGATAAAGCTTTCCATCGTCTACCCAAATGTATAATTTTGAAGGATTTCCGCGGGAACTTCCAATGCAGGCTTGCAAAGAATATAATTCTATGAGATATTGTTTGAGAAAATGTAACATATTAAGTTGTACATCTCTGGTGTGCAGTTGCTGAGGAAGCAAGCTGAAGATTTCTCTTACAAAATGCGGGTTAGCGCTAAGAAACGTTAAAAATTGCGTACTTTTTGATTTGCTGGTGTGACTTAAACCTGATCATAGCATGATGAATTTGCAGTTTCATTGATTGTTATGCATACATTGTGTATAGAAACCCCTGATTGGTACCTCCAGATTATCCTGAGACTTCATCTTAGGATGCTATCAGTACTCTTTATGAGTTTGACACTTAGAATTCTTAGATCTGTATGCCGAAATAGGGATGTTCAACAAACAGGGGGGTGATGGGATGCACACCATGCTTGGTTCGTTAAATCCATTATTGTGCGATATTCAAAGAATGCATGCTGACTGAGTCTGTGCCTTGCCCTCTTGGCACTGGTATCAACACGGGTAATGTGGTGCGACGCTGTCACACCAACCCAGTCGCACAGCTAAACATTGTAATTACAACCGATTAAACTTAGTGTTCAAACCATATATCTTCAAATTTGATCTTTTCTTCATTTTAAATCCACATGAATGGTGCCATACTGTTTCTCTAGTTTCAAATGTTCAAGGTGTGCCTATTCCAGGCCTCGAACAAGAACACAATGGAAACGTATGCTGACTTCAAAGCAGTGTTCTTTTCATTAAAACCCAATGCATTTCGGGCAACTCAAGCCATTCTTCAGGGGTAAATGTAAATAAACAAATAATCACTCTCATTACATGTGCGTTTTGCATAATTTATACTAAATTCTAGCTCTTCAAATTAGCTTTAACCACTAAAGATAAAAACAAAAATAAAATGCATTCTTTTTATCGTGAATCTTTTCTCTCATATTCTGTGTGCTCAGCCCCACAAAACATGTAATAAAAAGTGTCCCCCTTGACTGCCCCTATATCCATGATGTTTAAATATAACCAAAGTAATCTGTGAGATTAAACACATTTTTTATCACACCCTCCTCTCGAAAACCCGTTCCGTTAGAGGCTCCCCATGCCTTCTCTCTCGATCTGGTCCCTACTCACTCAGTACATCCTCATATCATGTTTTAAACTACTTTCTGTATCACGCACACACCTCCTTTCATTCACACTACACCCATTATTTCACATCTCACTCTACCTCCCACTCCACAATAACTCAATCATACCTACTCCAAATTTGAAGATCTATTGTTTGAACACTAACTCTAATCGGTTGTAATGAAGTATTGGTGTAATTACAATGTTTAGCTGTGCGACTGGGTTGGTGTGACAGCGTCGCACCACATTACCCGTGTAAATAGGGATGTTGCCATATTTTGTGATTGTGAATTTATTTATCTGAAGGCAGATGTATGCATGTATCTGTATCATTTTAGTACCAAGTGCATCGTGAATCTGTTTTACCAGTATTTCGATTTAGAACTCGGTTATTAAATTATCCTAGTTTTATGCAGTGTTTTACTCTGTTAAATTAATGATATAGTATATAAACAGTATATAAACTTTTATTGTTTAGTTAATTAAAACCATAACAATCAAACAAGTGAAAGAACAAAATTATCCTTTACAATAAAACGATTAAAATTCTTCAGAATAGGTTTTAAAAAGCAAGATTTAAAAAGGATATACGTTTTTTTTAAATTTATTTTTTTATCCGCATTTCTAAGGTAAACAAGAACTTTATCAGATTGCACATCAGTAAGACAATTAGTAATATAGAAAATCTTTTTGTTTTAAAATTTCATATTGCTTTCAAGCACTTTTCGAAGGCTGTCCAGAACTTATTCAGCTTGCAGTTGATTATGGGGGCTGTTGAGTCCAGAGCTCCAATAATGGCAGACCTGCAGGTGCGTAGTCTCTTGACCCTAAAAATGTTCTTTAAAAAGTATGTGCGCTCCCGGTTCAGAGACTTACAGTGGCATCTGATGTGGATTATATTTTCTTTTGTGGTGCCGCATAGTCGACAGATGACTGAATCTGATCGTTTCCAGACCGGTTCGTCTGCAAGAGTTGGTAATTTGCCGAATCTCAGGGCCATCAGCCTTTTTTTAATGAAGACCGAATATGTTGTTTCTAGATAGGCAGCCAGGGTGAGTTTTTTATAGCTGTTAATCACAGTCCAAGAATGGGTGCGGTCTGAAAAGATGGCTTTATTATTAATGAATGAATTAAAGGAGGTGAATGGCAGGTTTTTGTCCCACAGGTTGGCGGTGCATGTTTGCTCCAGAGCACAAGTCAGATATTTATTAACTGCTCAGTTTTGTTGGCTTTCTAATTCCTGCCGTAAGAATCTGTTCATAGTGTTATTTGTGGCATTCATTTTAATTCGGTACCATACTCTGATGTTTGTGTAGAGTCGTCCCAGTGACTCATTCGTTAGGCCAAATTCTAGGCGCGTCTGAGCTGGTGAAGCAGAGCTTGGGAGTTGTAAAACCTTCTTATATATTTTTATGATAAGATTGTTCAAAGTAATAGCATCCTTGCCCTGCATTGCTACACTAGCATACGCTAGGGTAGGAAGTACTTTGCTGGCCATCACTGTCAATAGGGGTGTAAACGAAGGACCTTCCAGTTTATTTGACAGTGTACGTAATGCAAATATTAAAGCTCCAGCTTTTTGCTTCATGTATTTTTTTGGGGCGTTTAAGTTAAGTTTGTCATCAATATAATATCCTAGATATTTATAATTTGATACTCTTTCCAGCTGTTTTCCTTCAAGCATGATATTAAGATGCGCTGATCGGTGGTTGGTTATTAACATTGTTTTTGTCTTGGACAGAATGAGAGCAAGGTTGTTTGCCGCCAGAAATTCCGACGTTACTGCTAGTAGCCTAGACAGGCCCACTTTAGTTAGACTCAGAAGCACAATGTCATCAGCGTAAACCATATGAGTAAGTTGGAGGTTGCCAAGTTTCGGTGCATGAGCATTACAGTTGTTTAATTTGCCCGAAAGGTCAGAAATAAATAGATTAAATAGTTGTGGTGCTAAGACTCAACCCTGTTTTAATCCGATCGATGTATAGACTTTTCTTGATAAATGTGACCCGTCCCCTAGCTTGATTTGTGTCCAGGTCTCAGAGTAGAACAAGAGTAGGCCCCTAAGTGTACCCTCCGGTATGGCCCATCCTCTCAGCTTCGCCCATAATAGCTTGCGATCAACACTATCAAAAGCCGCCTGCAGGTCAATAAAAGCAAAGGTTAAGTTCCTGTTTAGCGCGCTGGCATTTTTCTGCTATCATAGTTATTGACAATATGTTCGATGTAGTTCCGATTCCGGCTCTAAAGCCAGTTTGGTTGATTGGAATCATTGCTTTGTCTCCTGCCCAATTTACCAGGTCTTTTAGAAGGAGAGAAGCGAAATATTTAGCTTCTATGTCCTGGAGTGTTATTAGACGACAATTTAGAGGATTGACTCTGTCTCCTCCTTTATGTATAGGCGTGATGATAGAGCCTTTCCAGCTTTCGGGAATGCGATTACACTTAAATTAATGATTTATCAGTGAGGATTGCCTTCTGTTACCACTGATCAATGACAGATGTTGAAACCGAACGGCCAAGGTAAAAAATCGGAATGCCTAAATATTGGGGTACAGAAATGAGTGTGGTTGGGCTCCTTCACGAATATGGGGGTCGACACTTATTTTTCCTCCTCAGACTTTGACCCAGAGCAAGAGAGAGAAAAACATAAAGAAAAGTAGGAGGAAGAAGAAAACTGTAAAACCTTGACAAAGGAAGCACGGTTGAAAAAGAACCTAAGAGTGAAAGGGTCTGGTTGTGTCTGGTGGTGGTTGAAAGAGCCATGAGGTGAACTCAAGACTACGTAGCCTTGGTATCTGGTATTCGAGCATAACATTGGACCCTGGCATTAATTTTACAAATTAAGCTCTATTCTAGATAATGAAAGAAGATAGGTTGTAATGATATTTGTTGTTAGTGTTGTAGTTTTGTAAACCTTTTAAAAGGCTTGCTTTTTTTAGCGAGGGGCCTTTGTGGCAGTAGATGTGTATAAATGAGGACTGTGATGCATCTGCTAAAAAATGTGAGGGACTTTTTAAAGATCGAATTGTTGGAGTATGTTACAGCTATAACGTTTTTAGCTAATTTCAGTACGACAGACTTGTTTAAATGTTAGGCTGGCATAAGAAAAGTTGCTGCTTTTATAATTTGGTTTATGTCGCACAGAACCCTTTGTCCCCTTTGTAGGTGGTGTTAGATTCACTTTGAGATCACCTTTGTTATGTGACTCAGGACATGTAAACTTGCTTCGTCACAGTTTATATTACGTGATATTAAGTCAGTTTAATTTCATCAACATTCCAGTGTGAAGCAATGCAGCTTTTGATACTGAGGGCCGATATTGCATGACTGCTCTAAAACCACCAGCCAGTAACAAAACGAGCCCCATCACTGCAAATCCATAGCTAATATCCCTTTCAAGGATGACTGATTTGGTGACAAATCTCATCTTCTCGTTGGGAGTCAGTTTTCACGTCCAGGAGACTCTGTGCCTCTAATGAATATTTTTCAGAACATTTTGTATCTCTGATGTTTGCTATGTGCACCATTTCAATGTGTATTGCTGTAGTTCTACTCGTTTATGTATAATTTGAGTTTCAATTACAATTTGCCTAAAAACTATATATACTTAATGAATGCTAGATTTCGATGGGAGCATTAATAGATTTTTTGGGGGGGTATTAAGGAAAGGTTCCATTTAGTCAAATTAGCATAAAATAAACCGTCATGAGAAAAAGAATGGAATATTCTTAAATTTTGTGCTCGGCAAATTTTAGAACGATGCTTTTTCATTATTTTGGTACTAGTAATTTTTGCACCAATCCGCGAAACCTTCAACCAAAATGTATTACTGTTTTGCAATGCCCTGAGGCCAAACAAAACAAATGAAATCGAATGTTTTGACATCACCAAGTCTTGGTCGCTGTTGGAATGCGGCAAGCGATGTATGTGGCTGCAATCTCAACAGCGTGTCTAGCTGCACCAGTGACTGTTCCAGCTGCACATGCAGCAACAGTTAGCCTGGGCACTTCTAATCCAAAGTTTTATAAGCAGTTTCACAAACCAAAAACTGCAATGACGCCAAGAACGAGGCAGTGGTTTGCAAATATTGCCTAAAAGGAAACTAGTTGAAGCACACGTGCACACCATTTTCCACAATGCAGTAGCACGATAA
Organism: Lissotriton vulgaris; assembly: GCF_964263255.1. Taxonomy (NCBI): domain Eukaryota; kingdom Metazoa; phylum Chordata; class Amphibia; order Caudata; family Salamandridae; genus Lissotriton; species Lissotriton vulgaris. The sequence goes on from NC_141687.1 coordinate 1,302,635,630, forward strand.
ACTGATACAAATACTTCTAAATTGATCAACATTCCCACAGACTGGTGTCTGATTGCACCAGCTAGAGTTACTATGACCAACACTAGCATAGAGTTTTTGCAGAGAAATGAACAAGAATCCCAGTGGTGCCTCCAACTCATACAACCTTGGAACCCTCTTGACCTATGTCATGAGTATGCCATTTTTGTAGCCGTTGACAGTGAAGTTCATTACCTCATATATCTAAGCGGGCCATCTAACTCTCCTCCATTAAACTGACCCCAAGAATCCAAATTAATAAAAAGGCTCAATTGAAGGGCAAAACCCACCTCACTAAACCACATAACAATGGGCTCAATACTAAATATCCACTTTTATGGTGGCAGACTTTGCCCAGCTGTGACGCGGACTCCGCTCCATCGTCTGAGGCCTCAGGTGGTAGTTGAGCTCCCAAGGGAAATATCTAAAGCAGGATGTTTGCCCTCTCTCGAGTGGTTCTTGCTGCCTATTAATCCTGCCATGGAAGCTGCAACAGAGGTGAGGTAAGGTGGTTCTCCCTCATGCTGTGAAGTTTTCAATATGGGAGCACCCTTCTTCTCTGAGCTTTGTCCAAAACTTGCATTGTAACAATGGATGCTATGATTTTGCCACTCTGCTTACTGAAAGTGGTGCCATTCACAGGGATTCAAGTGGCAGGCGGTGGACTGATCTGCCTGCATCTCCCTCCACACCTACCTCATCGATCTTTAAAAGGAATATGGCCCTGGGAAGCAGGGCAAAGGAGAGCGAGAGACCGAGAGACCGAGACAGATATATATATATTTATATATATCAGGTTCATTTCTGTGGGCACCTGATGTGGTTATCCCATGCATCACTGAAGAGGACTTGTAGTAATGTATACTGCTCTGTGCCATCTTGTTATCCCATCTTAAGCATGTATAGTTGATCCCATACATCTGACCATAGTCAGAGGTTTCTTGCAGTGCCTCTTGAAGAGAAGGGAAGGAAAGAGGCGAAGATCAAAGGGATTTTCTCATATGCGATTCTCTCTGCTATGGGACAAGGGAACAACTGCAGGGGGAAGAGTTTTTTGGGATGTCGGTGGAGAATGCCCTACTCGCAGTGATGCTTTAATTCTAGTAACCTTAAAAGACCTGCATTGTACAAAAACAGTATTGAAAAGGTGACCTCTGTTGAGTAGAGGTTGGAAATGTGTTATATCCTATGTTTCTTCTTTGCTAATGCTTTTCCTATGTTTGCATCCTAGCATCTAGTTGCTAGGTGATAGTAGAATGTTCTGCTCCTGATCTTCAGTTGAAGACTGGAGCTTGTTGGATGTGCACTCTGATGGATCTAATGCTGTACTTGAAATCCTTGATTAAACTTAATCCTTAAGTTTATTCCCTTCTCCTGTCATTCCTTGGATACAACATAAATTGGCGACGAGGTGGTCAAGTCAGCATTATCTACGAACCTACGCTCAAAATTTCAATTTTAACAGATCCCATCAGACTTCAGATGCTCATCATTAACCTTCTAATTCAAATCTTCTATCAATCTGCTTCAAATTGAACTTCTTCAAGAGACAACATTGACTCCATCTAAAAGTAAGATACTTTTCTTTTAATCTGTGATTTGATAGCACCAGCGCCTGTTTCCCTCTTTGTGTCATGATTGCACCAGCGGCTGCTCACTAATTTTATCTACTCTTCTAATTGTCACTTTGAGGCGCTCTTACTTATCATAAATCCTTTAGCGCTCACTAAAGAAAACTACTGTGACTCCTGTTAAAAAAAAGTAAACTGCTTGCTCAACTTCGTGATTTGATTGCACCTGCGCCTGTTTTTTCTTTCTTATTGTGCTCTGATTGCACCAGCGCCAGTTTCTCACTTCAAAGCGCTATCTTCTTCACTAACTTTCAGTTTCTGTGAATTTGTATGTGCTTATCACCAACTTTCAGCGGCTGTTCATTTGATTGTGCCTTGATTGCACCTGCGGCAGACCCTTCTCGTTTATTTTCGCTTCAACCACAATAATCTCCAAAAAATCACAATTCACCTTCCCCGTTTTAATTTCCCGTTTTTTTCCATTATAACATTATTAATTACTCTGTACATTGCTCTCTACCTGCTTAGAACTTTCACCGTTCAAAAAAAATCGCCATTCTCCTCTCACTGGCGGTTTGAGCAACACGAGAACGGCAACGCGCGCTGCATTTCTTCTTCGGCGTCCATCTGCTATCTTCACAACATACTACGTCACCACGAATTGACGTCTGAACTCGTCATCACGTACAACGTAGCAGCCATTTTGGGTTGCTTAGCGACCTTCAACACAAATCGTCGTTACAAATCCCGATGTTACCTCTTCATACAAGGTAATTTACTCGTTTATTTTCTACGCTGATACACTCAGCTATAAGACTGAGTGTTTACATTCTACTTAATATCATAGATTCTCCTCATTTACAACGTGTGCCAACAACGCTGACACACACAGCTTTCATTACTCTCGATACTTGTTTTCACAACAACGTGTGTTTACTACGCTGACACACACAGCTGACACTGCATAATTACTACAACAAGTATTATTCACGCTGATACACACAGCTGACATTATATACTCTCTACAATGTGTATCGTGCATTTTCTTCTACGCTGATACACACAGCTAATATAAGACTGTTACAACGTGTATCTTCTACGCTGATACACACAGCTGACTTCATAGTTTGATCTTACTTGCGTAATTTATATTATTATACACACAGTTAACTCTGGAGTTACTTTCCATATTTACTACAGTTAACTTTCTCATTTATCAATTTTAAATAATAATATGACTTATTAGCTCTTATTTTGATATTGTTATTCATTTATCCAGGATGGCACAACAGACTGCAGTTCTTCCTTCTTCCTTCCTTCCAGAACCAGGTACTCCGAAAATAAAATGGTCTCATTGGTTTAAAGCCTTTAATAGCTATATAATTGCCATAGATGCTGTAAAATTTTCTGCTGCAAGGAAAAATGCAATGTTATACAGTGCCTTGGGTGCTGAGGGTCAAAGAATCTTTGACCATCAACCCCCTGTTGTTAGACCTCCCTCAGATGATTGGACTGAGTACACTGAGGCTATTACTCGTCTAGAAAAATATTTTAAGGACGAACCAAGTGTAATTGTTGAAAGACATAGATTTTACACACGCAAACAAAGGGAGTATGAAAAAATTGATATATTTTTAGCTGAGTTGAGAATTTTAGCTGCAACTTGTGAATTTGAAGGCCCTATTGATCAATATCTCAGGGATCAAATTGTTGTAAATTGTTTTAATAACAAAGTTCAGGAAAGGATTTTATGTTGTCGTAATCCCTCTTTACAGGAAACATTAGAATTAGCCAGAGGTATTGAAAGATCTGCTTTTGCTTCCAAAGAATTAGGCAATAATAAACCTACACATGTAGATTTGGTGAAGTCTACTTCCTCCAAAAATAATTCTCAACGTAATCAATCTCCTAAACTTGAATGGAAAAAGTCTGACAAGCCCCCCATTTGTTATAGATGTGGATCAAAATTACACCTTGCCAATTCAACTTCCTGTCCAGCACTTAAAAAACAATGTACCAATTGTAAAAAGATTGGTCATTTTGCGACAGTTTGCAAGTTCAAGTCCAAGACAATGTACCTTGAAGTTTCTGATTCTGATAATTTCAATGCATGTGAAGAACAAATTGTAAAAAAAATTTTGTTATCCGTTGACATGATAGATGATCACGAAGACCCATCTATCTATGATCCAGTATGTGATCTTAAAATTGGTGAGATTCTTGTTAGAGTCACTGTAGATTCAGGATCCCCTATTACCATTATTGCGGATTTCTTGTTTCTTAAACATTGGGACAAAAATCTACTTCTACCTCCCGATATACGTACTGTTGCATTTAATGACAAAGTCATTGATTTAATGGGTTTCTTTAATAACATTTTAACTTTTGAAGACCGTTCTATTCAGGCAAAAATTTACGTTTCAAAAAAAGGTTACAATGTCTTGGGTTGGAGAGATCAAGGCAAATTCCCTTTAGTACTAAGACCTGGTACCAGAAATCCCATTTCTTTAGATCGTTCTGTCAATATTAATGCTCTGGTTACTGAAGAACTTACTCTAGAAAGTATCATAATGAAATACAACAATGTTTTCTCTGACAATCTTGGTTCAGTTAAAGGCTACGAACATAAAATTATTTTGAAGCCTGATGCTGTTCCAGTAATTCATAAGGTGAGACATGTCCCTCTAAGCATTATGGAAAGACTGAAGACTCATCTTCAACAACTGAGTAAAGAGGGAGTCATTGAAAACATTAACTCTTCGTTGTGGGTTTCTCCAATTGTAGTCGCACTTAAGAAGAACTGTGATGAACTCAGGCTATGTGTAGACCTAAGAGCTCTAAACAAAAATATTCAGGTAGATTGTTTTCCTCTTCCCCGTATTCAAGATATGTTGGCTCAGCTTAGAGGTACAAAGGTCTTCTCTACTATAGACCTACGAGCAGCCTATCACCAGATAGAGCTGTGTGATGAATCTAAAGACTTAACTGCTTTCAACACTCCTTTTGGTCTGTTTAGATATCTGAGGTTACCTTTTGGTCTTGCCTCAGCGGCCTCAGTTTTTCAGAAACTTATGTTTCAGCTGTTTGGGGAAGTTCGTGATGTCTTAGCCTACCAAGATGACATTTTGATCTCTACTAACACTGTGGAAGAACATCTTGTCAAACTTGATCAAGTTATTGGTATTTTAAGTGACCATGGCATGACTGTAAAAAAACAGAAATGCAAATTTCTTCTTAGTGAGGTTGAATACCTTGGTCATACCATCTCTCACAAAGGCATCGCTCCAAAACATGATCTTTTACAAGGCATTCGTGATTGTGCTCAACCCATTAACAAGGATCAATTAAGATCATTTTTAGGTTTGAGTGAATTTTATTCCAGATTTGTACAGAATTTTGCACATGTTAGTGAGCCTTTGAGGTCACTTACCAGGAATAATGCCAAATTTGTGTGGGATGAAGTACACAGAGTAGCTTTTGAGTCCTTAAAAGAATTGATCATACATGCCCCGGCTCTCAAACCGTTTGATGGGAACTCTCTCTCATTCATTACAGTGGATGCTAGTAATACCGGTCTAGGTGCTGTTCTGAGTCAAGCTGATGGTGGGACTGAAAATGTTGTTGCCTTTGCTTCCCGCCAACTCTCCCCTTCTGAAAGAAATTATAGTACCATCGAAAAAGAAGCGTTAGCTTGTGTTTGGGGAGTCAGACATTTTTCCACATATGTTTGGGGCCGTGAGTTTGTACTAATTTCAGATCATAAGCCTTTGATTTTTATTTGGAATGATAAAGGCTTAAGGAATGCTAGCCCTAGATTGAGTCGTCTTCTTTCAAAACTTTATGATTTCAATTTTGTCATGAGACATATCCCTGGTGGAAAGAACTTCACGGCAGATTTTTTGTCCAGGTGTCCTTCAAGTGAATTGAAATTTTCTCCTATCCTTGACGACAAAGAAGTAGTAGTTAATCTTTTGGATGGACTAGTTTTAGCAAAGGATGTGGTTTCTGAATCCGATTGGGTTAAAGAATCTTTGCAGGATTCTTCTTTTCTTACACTTAAAAAATATATTGCTGAAGGTTGGCCTAGAGAAAATCTTATTGATAAGGATCTTCTTCCTTTTTCCAAGGTTAGGGATGAATTAAGTTTGGAGGGTGATTTCCTTTTGAGAGGTGTCTCCCTCATTCCTCCTGTTTCTATTCGAGACAAGATTATTGGGATTGCTCATAAAGGTCATGGGGGGATCACAAGTACAAAAAAAAGATTGAGACTTCACTATTGGTGGCCAGGGATGGACATCTGTGTGGATACCTTCTTGAATGGCTGTAGTGAGTGTTCTCATGCAGAGAAATCTTTGCGGACTGTTAACAAACCCTTGTGTCCCGTCACTTTCCCTGACAGTCCATGGGAGAAATTAGGTATGGATTTTCTAGGGCCCATTGGTGGTTTAAATCAGGGTTACAGATTCATACTCACCATTGTAGATTATCACTCCAAATGGATTACCTGTGAGTTTTTAAAAGAGCCCAATACTCATAATGTCATAAAATGTCTTAGGAGACTTTTCCAGTCCGAAGGGATTCCCAAGTTCTTAGTTTCGGACAATGGGGTACAATTTGTATCTTATGAAATGAATAGTTTTCTGAATAATTTTGCCATTAAACACCTTACCACTGCTTTGTACTCCCCACAAGGCAACGGCCTAGTGGAGAGAGCGAATCGTGTCCTGAAGGACGCAGTCCAACTAGCTATTTCTTCTAGCCTTTGTGTTCAGGATGTTGTCTTTGACAGAGTTTGGTCGTACAACAACACACCACACTCAACCACTGGGGTGACACCTTTCCTCTTATTAAGAGGGAGACAATCCTTTAATGAGTTATCCCCTGGTTGGGTTGTTAGCAAAACATCTCAAGGTAAAGATGTTGTTGATCTGGATCTTGTCAAAGATAAGGTTGCCTCTGCTCAACTCAAGTCCAAAGTCAGATATGATCTGGATAAACATGTAAAAGAAATTTCTTTAAGCGTTGGTGACAAGGTTAGAATCCGAAGACCGTGTAAGGCCAAAGGCTCAAAGTTTTATCCAGAGACATCTATTGTTCAGATTGGCAAACATGCTGTTAAAGTTACTGGTGGTAAGTGGTGGAGTAAAAGGGCTGTTTCAAAAGTGAAGGGCTCAGATGTTGCTTCTGTTGACGTTTCAGATTCAAACGGTATTCCCAATGTTGTTGACCCTAGCACTTTGTCTCCACGTAATCTTCCTTCATGTAGTTCCAATGTGTCTGATGGGGCTCTATCATTCCTTGACAATCTTAATATTCATGAGGGAGATTCCCTTCAATCCACTGCTTTGACCAGTTCTGATGACAATAACTCGACTTCTTTAGATAAAAGTGAAACTGCTTCAGGCCCTTCTGAGGTCTCTGCTTCCTGTTCAAAATCTTCCAGAGTTAAGTTTACACCGAAATATTTGAATGATTACATCACCTGAAATATTGTCCAATTGTAAACTGTTGTTTCATCTTTTGTTTTATCTCTTTATTTTATTTCTTTTGTTTTATTGTGGGAAAGGAGGTGTGTTATATCCTATGTTTCTTCTTTGCTAATGCTTTTCCTATGTTTGCATCCTAGCATCTAGTTGCTAGGTGATAGTAGAATGTTCTGCTCCTGATCTTCAGTTGAAGACTGGAGCTTGTTGGATGTGCACTCTGATGGATCTAATGCTGTACTTGAAATCCTTGATTAAACTTAATCCTTAAGTTTATTCCCTTCTCCTGTCATTCCTTGGATACAACAAAATGCTGGCTGGTATTTGCGCAAGAAGGAGACTGACATGCAATACATATTGTGGACACAATGGAGGGTCTGGCAATGGATGATCTGTCTGTAATTGGTGAATTTGCCGTCTCCGTAGGAAGAATAGGAGAATGTTCATTATGGATACTTACTTTCCTGGGGAAGGTGTGGAGGGGGTCTGCTGTCCCTCCGGATGTGCCCATAATTGGAGTATCCCTGAATTGTTTGCGTATAGCGTACAGGAAACAGTGTTTTATGTGGCAAAAGGATGCATTTTTTCCCAAATTGGAGCTCTCAACACAAACCAGATTAACACTGATTTAGTGCCTCAAAAAGGATTTGTTAGATTTGAAGATGGAGGCGCTCTCTGCAGCCCTGTTTCGAGACGGGTAGCGAGAGGGTTCGTGGGACAATAGATGTTTGTTCGGTAACTGTACGTTTGAAGTTTGTTTTTATTCTTCTCAGTGTCTTCCTATCTCTCCACTTCGTTACCTTCCCCACTGGTGGTGGGTAGGTCCAAGTTAGTTTTAGGAATATTAAGTATACACTTTTTTTTTTTTTTTAGAGGATTATTTTGAGCTCATGCTTGTGTGTGCTAGAAGAACTTCGTTAAAATGCATTAAGAAATCGCCTCTAGAGAAAAGCACTTCTAGTCTGCTTGCCCTCACAGCCTCCTGCCTAATCAGCCAATGCCAGCTAGTAGCTGAATCAATACATGAACTTTACAATTCTGGCTGTCCTCTTTGCACTGAGGGCAAAGGGCTCTAGTGACCCCCAGCTATGTGGCAACTGCATGGATGAATCTGAGAAACAGAAAGATATAAGGTACATGAACAATTCGCTCCTCCCCACCCCCCAGACTTTGGCTTGTCATTTGTTTCAAAAACAAGCAAAACTTCCTGCTATAAAGCTCTTTCTTATAGTGCCCCTGGGATACCCAGGAAGCTGGTCATTCACACGAACAGCCAGCTGCAGACCACCTATTTTTAGGGTGTTTTCCTAAATTCATTGTATGCAGTGAGTGTGATGCTGGTGTGCTGACAGTGCCATGTCTTCGTCAGTGCTGGACTGATGGTGAGCTACCATTGAAGTCCATAGTAATGTCTATCTGTAGGTACTGTGGCCAGTACACCCACAAATACACTTTGCGAGCCCTTCGGTTCCATTAATGGAACAAGAACTGACCCACAACTAAAACATGTTTACAACTTGATTCTTCTACTCCTGTACACTCCATGAAGCACCGTCAAACCGGAGAGGTTTCCCCCACTTTCAGCATCATATTAGCAGTGCAGCCAGAATCAAAAATGGATATGAGTCCAGCTCTTCCACAGCAACCCATGTGCCTATAGAAAAGAAAACGCGAAGGAGAACAGCAGCTGTGTACAGGTAGTAGCACAACGTACCATACTGTGTGTGCCACCCATCCTCTCCCACCTATAAAGCAAACTTATTGTCTCTAGAGGGTCAATATGGCTTCACAGTCTTCCAAATGGTGGGCTCCTTCCGTTTGAATTACTTTAGTTTCCGAATTGGTTTAAGGCCTTTTTCATCTGTGATGGAGTAAAAGTGGGGGTGCAGTGAATAAGGAAAGACTTCTGTAGCCACGCACATGAAAGTTATTATTGAACATAGGTTGCTTTAAGAATCAAATTGGTCTGTCCAGTAAAGGCCTCTGCTCTATGAATGTGAAATAATCCATTAAGCATCTGTTTTTGCAGAAAGTTGAAATTTATTTGCATTATTAAATTAAAACCATTACATTACAGTAAAATAACTATTGCTAATACTGTTTATGCAGTAATGTTTTCCAATATTTCAATCATTGCTTCATTTGAGGCGGGGGTTTTCGTTGCTTTGCCCCAGCACTTAATCTTCAACACCGGCGCTTTTCATGAGCACCAGTTGCGTACACATTCATTTATGGTAGGCACTTGGAGATTAAGTGATTTGCCCCGAATCACAGGTTGTTGAGCTGACGCTGAGACTCGAACCTGATACCCCAGCTGTTAAGTGGGCAGCTCTGGCCACTACGTCACATAGTCGTTCCCCCTTGGTTAGTAGTTGGTTCTGTTATAGGCGGTGCTAACAGGAGAAATGGGCTGTTGCAATTTGCCTCATGACGAGAGCCTCCGCACTTATTATTTTTTTCCAATTAACCCCTGATTTCGCTACACCATTACGTGCTGCTGGGAGGCTTTTACAGCTCCTTTTTTAAATGGAGTCTTAACAATTATGTTTCCCGTGTTTGTTATTTAACTGTTTCAATACAGGTGGATTAGAATTCATAATGAGTTTGTCTTAAATCACAATAGCCTTCTATTGATCGCTGTGGTATTTTGCTGTTGTCATCCAATGGCGCACAATATTGTATTTGGCATTTTAAAATTTTTCCCAAATGTAAGCTTGGCGGAAAGTCCAGTAAAATTAATTTGGTGTAGGGCGGTATAGTGCACCTTTCTTTTCTATCTCTGTTTTTCGTCTTTTTTTGGTTCACCATGTATTGAGAAACGCAAAGCAGAGTGCTCAAATTATAGAAAGTGGAACGTTTATTTTGGCAAATGTAAAAATAATAAAAAGATTAGTAAAATTATAAACTGTTGATCCAGTTTAATAATTTTAAAGGGAAATACCTGATGAAGACAAAACACAGTATCTTTCAATGCAATCCCTTTCGTTTAAAATGTGTTAATTACCCTTTAAGACTTTGATGTCCCTGCTGAAAACATTACTGTACTGTGGTTGGAAATAAGGTGATAGTTAACACAGGTGAGGTTAGTTTGAAAAGGTTAAATTATGCACATTCAATAATTGGCTAGCGACAGTTATGTTTGATTGGGGAACGAAGCTTGAATTTGTGTTTTGATGTAGCATAATATAGGTATTTTCTGTATTAAATATTTGAATTGACCTGCTCTCCTGGATTCAGAGTGACATTAATATGGGTTTGCATGGAGTTATGGACAAGTTATCAGGGGGAAAGCTTATCAAGAGGGAGAAATGAGGCTGACTAGTGAGTGGGGAAGGGCCCAATAAATATATGGTGGGAGGAGCATAGAGGGTAAGCACCGTTTTCATTGTATCCTCTGAGAGCATTGCTCTAAATCTAGGGCCCACCTTATGAGGGGGCTCTGTTGTATCCTCTAGTGCATCTTTTAAATGTAATTTTATGGCTACTGTAAGAATGTTGCTTCCTGAGATTGCTCTGCATACATACATACATACATACATACATACATACATGCATGGCTTGGACATTCTGCTCCTTGTCAGTTGATGGTCGGAGCCGGTCTGCATGGATGCAAGCTTATAGGCCAGCTTCTTGTGCTTACTTTATGCCTAATAAAAGACATTACAACTTACCTGGTATCCACGTGTGGACTTACTACAAGCTGTTAATTCCAGTGGGACCAGTATCAAGAATTACTGAACCCATCGAAATTATAACTGAGGTGTGCTCCATGTGGAAATTTCAGATGCTGGAAGCATCTCAAAACTGTATGTGAAACACTGAGAAAACGTGGCAATCCTTGCAGAAACCCCAATTCCCCCATGTTATTCCACAAAACCCGAAATCCCTTTTATTTCCCCACCACCAGGATTCGTAGTAATGGTAATTCAGGGAGTTGGGAAATAATGAGGATTACTTTGGCCTTTCCTAATGAGAGCCTAGGTTGAACTATAGCTTTACTCTTCATAATGAGATGAATAGATTAAAGAATACTACCTTTTTAACATGAAAGATGAAAGCACAAGTGTCTGCATCCCTTTCTGTAATACCATTGTGTCCCAAAGACGCACAAAGCGGGTACACATGCCTTTTGTGACCCCCGGGCACAATGTGTATTACCACGCCTGATTTGCTAATGGCTCCACTTTTATTTCGGTGCCTGGGTCTATTTTCTGTCCCAGTCTGTCCCTGCCCTCACTGCAGCATTGTGTTCTGGCCATGTAATCCAGACAATCTTGTATAACAATGAAATTGTTTACTCCTTGACAGTTTTTAGGTCTCGTCTTACGCAGCGCGCATGTGTTGCATAGGAGGGGACCTAATGCCATCTGCAGCAAAGAATTGCCCGAGTTGCATTACTTGCAATGCAACGCAGGCACATCTTGGCGATTTCCTTTCGGGAGCGCGCGGTGCCATATGGTGGTGCCATATGGTCGCATGCTCCCGAAAGGAAATCGCCCATGCCCCCTCCCCCTGTTGCCACTTTCACTGTCGCGCGGCTTTACTGCCGCGCGGCCAATGCTTATTTTCATTGCCTCTCTCACGTCTCGTTAGCCCCACTCCTCACATTCCACCCATTGCCCCCTCCTCTCTGCAGCTGCTGCTCGGCAGGACTCCGCCTCACATTGTCTTTTCAGTCAGTGACTGGACTCCGCGCGAGAAACCCCTGGAAGTTTCATATCCGTCCATTCAAGCACAGACTCAGGGGTGAAGGGAGGGGGTCCGTGGTTTATTGTGTGACCAAGTGAGAAGGTAGCGCGTCTTGTCACTGATGTATGTCTGGGGACTTGAGTGGCTTGTGTTGTGTGCGCACATTTCACTAGTGCTGTGACCCACTGTGTGCATGAACAGGCCTCTGAATATTGTTCATTCAGCCTCACGTGGGGTGAAAAGAAGTCTGCATTACGGTAAAGTGTTGGAGGGGAAATAGTGATCATACTGTTAAATGCGAACAAATCGTAATAGAAGATGTGAGAGGATGTGGCCTAGCGGGGGGAGCTGTGGACTTTGGAGCTGGGAAAACCAGCTCCGAGTCTGGGCGTCGTCTCAACATCCTGTGATTCTGAGCAAATCCTTCGGGGTGAGTTCGAGGCTTCGAGCTATATAAAACTGTGAAAAAAACAGCCACATGGCTGCAGTTGTGAGCATCACGCATCCCGTCCTTCCATAAATCAGAATTCACTGGTGTGTGAAATCAGCGCTTCAGAGAACCTTCAAGAGGTGGCAGATGTGAGGAGGAGTCACAGAGGGGGGGGCATAGGAGTCAATGCAGCGCCAATTTACACCCGAAGTAAATTTATAAGGAAGAGTCAGACCTGTGTTCCGGCCCTGTTTATTAACAGGGTGAATGTTGTACAATAGCTATGCATGTAAATAAAAAAAAGTGTTGCATGCAGCACCTTGAACCCGAAGCATGCTCATGCACACTGTGCCACCCACACTTCTGCCAGCCCAAACCCTGATCAGTGCCCCGCCCTCCTCTCTGTGGTGTCAGACCTCACTCGTGTATGAGAGTATCCTGCAGGAGTGCGTCAGATCCCCCAGCTGTGTGTGGGGCACACTCACACTCGACAAAAATCAGCTTAACTCGGACACCTGGTCCCCGAGGGGTGAAGCAAACTCTTACACATTGTGCGTGGAGCTCTCTCAGCACATATTAATAATATCAGCAACGTGATTTCTTATTGCGCTTTATACTGTGTTTCTGCAGATTGTATGTGCTTTAACTAACAAGTGGTGGTATTTTTATTCCCTCACTGTACTCCCGTGGTGAATTGTGCATAAGTCTCATCAGTCCAAATGAAAACATTGAGAAAAGCTTTTTATATTGAAAGTCTCTTTATTGAGCTGTCTTTCAACAGGTTACATCTTCGTGGACTGCAATAAATCCCTTCATAAAGGATAACAGTAAACAAGGACAAGACACACTGTCACAGTAAGGTCACTGCAGAGACAGACGATAAACACAGGGCATTCTTAGATCGGATACAGTGCATGTCTCCATCAAAGGAGCGAAATCCTGGGTTTCTTTCTGTAACTGAATGAGTTTCTGCTGATAATCAAAGCCCTACAAATATTGTAGAAGAAAATAGAACATACACAGTCACTGAGATACAAGTCTATGGCAGAGACTTCACCACACTGAACATCTTTATAAAAGAAAACACAGCATTGTGTAACTCACACAAATAGCGCCAAGACTACTTCTAACTAGTGAAAAGTTATTCCTTTTCATTCACCAACAATGAATGTTACACTTTGGAGAACACACAATACATGTGCACTTTGTCATACACTTTAAAGAAAAAAATTAGAACAGGAAAACAAAGCACTTTGTCATACACACTTTAAAGAGAGATTTCACATACTTCCGATGAATGTACACAAATACACTGGGACTGCGCAGAAGGCAGACATTTTACTCATAGGTTTTCAATTGAAAATAGAGTTACACCAGCACTAATATTTAAACAAGCATTTTCAATGCAATAGGTCTCGAATTTATGCGAGTTTAAGCTATTGGCATTGTAAATAACAATGCCTTTTATTTATGTTTTAATATTTAAAACAAAAATAAAAGGCTTAGTTATTTGCAATGTCAATAGCTCAAACCCGTTATTCTATCCTTTCACATGTAGCCTTCCCTATGTCCTTATTTGATGCTACTGTGAAGGATTCCATCGAAAATTGTTTTGGCTCTTGGTCAAATGTTGTCCTGGTGTTCGTTTCCCCCATTTTCTTTATTTTATTGATGTGACATAGTTACAGCTCAGTGTCCTTGCAACTTTGAAACGAGCATTTTTTGACTAATAGTTACCAAAATCCTCGGGTGCAGAAGTAATATTAGGCACCATTTTACGCACCATTTTACTACCATCATCACGTCATTATAACATTGCCACCTTGCCTTTGCTTTAATCCATCACACACAACCGCAACCACACGCAACCACACGCAACCACACGCAACCACACGCAACCACACGCAACCACACGCAACCACACACACACACAAAATCAACCACACACACACACACACAATCAACCACACACACACACACACACACACAATCAACCACACACACACAATCAACCACACACACACACACAACAACACACCCAACCACAAAAACAACCACACACATACAACCACACTCACACAACCACACCGTCAGTGCACACTTTCACTAGGCACAGACACATCAGTCTTCCGTGCACGCTTTCACTGGGCACAAACACCACCAGCCGCCAGTGCATGCTTTCACCTGGCACAAACACCACCAGATGTCAGTGCACGCTACCACCAGGGACACACCACCAGCCATCAGTGCACGCTTTCACCAGGCACACACACACACCACCATCCATCAGTGCACGCTTCACCAGGCACACACACCAACAGCCGTCTGTGTACGCTTCCACTAGGCACACCCACCTCCAGCCATCAGTGCACACATCAATTGTTAACGCATCCACAATTAACTATTGTAGCAATCGCATTATGGCGCACTTTACTTTTAAACATATTAATCTAAAGCGTTGGGAGAGAGCATGTCCTGCCTGCAACAGCAGGCAGTGCAAAGCTATTTGGGGAAAAAAGTGCTCGGAATATCTAATTAAAGCCTACTGAGTAACAACACACGTAACAAGGGTCGTCTCTATGGAAGGTTACAAAAGGAGATATGGCAATACTAAGGAGGGACTACTAAGAATATTGTCTGATAGACAGCCACAGTTTACAGTGGACAATGACACAAGCCAATGAAAAATATGGGTGGATCTTCAAGTCCCTACCTGAATACAGCATGTCTTAAAGCGCATGCGCTGCCCAGGCTCGACCTAAAAATGTTGTAACTTTGTGTCCTCTAGCAACAAGAATTGCTTCCTGTCTCAATTTACATGCTAGTGCTACTGCAGTGGTGAAATGCGAAATGATGGGACCCCCACCTGCAGTATGTGATGAGGAGCCCCTAAGTTTCCCATATCTCACAGCTTTTCATTGGCCTTGGGCTGAATGGAGGCCTCCTGAAGGTTTTTGGGCTCCCTTAAGGGATGGGGGCCCCTTGGACTGCTCGTTGATTCTGACAGATGCCCCACTAATCAGTTTGCACCTAGCCACACAATTAATTCATTCAAGTTGCCTGCTCAACTAAACGCAACAGCCGCCAAATATTCAGAGTTAACAGTGGCACTGTCCCTGAGACAATGGATAAATAAGGACTTTAAAAAATGATGGCTGTTGCTTTGCCACACAAACAGCAGATCATAGCTGGTTTTGTAATTTGTTCACCACCATATACAGTACTTTTGTTATTTCAACCTCTAGTTCTATGGTTGCAAACAAAATAAATAACTAAATGTAGGCTTTAATTGTATTTCTGTTTAATTAAAAAAATAAGACGTAATTGTGTATTACGCATATCTACATAAAATATATTTTTTATTTCTTTAGCAGAATGAAACTGAGCCGAAGCAGGAGAGCAACCAACAAACCAACGCAGAGCACAGTGGAGTAAAAGATAGAGCGGTGTGCCATGGAGGTGTTTCGTGTCTTGGTATTTTAAGCTGTTGCTCTTTCACCTCCTGAGTTGTCAAGGAACAATGGCATTTTTCACGCCGTGGAAACTGTCATCTCAGAAGCTTGGCTTTTTTCTTGTGTCCTTTGGCTTCATTTGGGGTATGATGCTCTTGCATTTCACTATTCAACAACGAACTCAACATGAAAGTAGCTCCATGCTTCGTGAACAGATTTTGGATCTTAGCAAGCGGTACATCAAAGCCTTGGCGGAAGAAAACAGGAATGTGGTGGATGGGCCATATGTTGGGACCATGACTGCGTATGGTGAGTATAAACATATTACAGTGCAGTCACTGCTGTCGCGTATTCAAGCTATTTATTTATTTTGTTGCTTTCCAGACTATACCTGGTAAGAAAGCTAGAATATATTCAGCCTATCAAATAGGAGTTTTTGTGCCTTGAATTTCTTGGTTAAATTATTTACTATGAGTCATTTTTAGAGCAATCCTGTTACCTTGCCCAAGAAAGAGTCTTCCTGCCCAGGTTGTTCTAGCCCTATTTTTTCAGTTCTTTTTTAGGTCAATGAATTTTTATTGCTTGGCCATTTACACAGGGATGCAAGGATAACATTATGAGATGGAAAAAGAGAAATAAACAATAAAAAAAGAGATACAGTGGTTATATATCAGATAACTATAATTTCTTGTAGGAATAAGGAGTACGTGGAGAAACCTTATTATCCAATTGTAAAACAGATAAATCTCTGGGTAACATGAATAGACACACAGAATATATGTAGATATACAGTTTTAGGCAATATAATGGGATCATGTTAAGTCTCCACTTTTCTCTGTGCCTCCAGTGCAGCATATTAGTTTGTCACACTTCATTGATCTTCTATTCATGCAGTCTTTGAAGCAATTACATTTTGTGAACAAATGAAGCCCGACCATGTATAATTTATACTGAGTATTCATTCCCACATGGAAAACATATTCTTCCTCTTTTGTTAATGTATTTTTCCAGGCTTTGAACGTGACATGTTTCCCCAGTAAAATGTTTGCCGCCATCTTGGAAGCTGATGTTAAAGGAACTGATTGTGTGTTGTGTGTGTGTGTGTGTACATGTGTGTGTACATGTAGTATGGCAAAGCGCTATTTGAGCATTTCTTTTGGAGCTGGTAAAAGCTGATTGGTTTTGACATTCAGGGTTTCTACCCAGTGGTGTAGGAAGGTGGATGCTGGCCTCCCCGGGTGTCATCACTGTGGGGGGTGAGAAAATGGCAAACATATGCGTCTTAAACACATATTTTTTGTCAAGGCGGGGGTGACAGACATTTTCCACACCAGGTACCTCCTGACCTTGCTATGCCACTGTTTCTACCTTACATGGCTGTGATGAGTATTCAAATCCAGCCCTACCCCCACACTCAAACTCCTTGGCTTCTCTAAAAAGGCCTCCACCATTCTTTCTGCAGGTTACTGTAGGGTTGGGTTTCTTGTTGCCGAATATAGAATGTAGGTTGGTGGAATGAAGTCTGGAATGGGAAAGTTGGAGGACGAACGGGTGGGGGACTTTTGAAAATAAAGCCTTTTGGAAGCTGCTAGAGTGCCCTGTGGTGAGAACTAATAAAAGAAGATATTGAACTTACCTGGATCGGGAAAGCTTCTTTTCAGTAGTGACTACGAACTCAAGCAGACCTAAAACCCAAGTCCCTGAAACGGACCATTCAAACAAAAATCTCATGCACAGTTTAGATTCTATCTAAACTGTGCATTCATTCTTGTACAAATGAGATAGAATCTAAACTGTGCATTTCGAACATGCAGTAAATAAGGAACAATTCCTCGTGATAAAACCAAGTCAGAATATTCCATTTCTGCCGACCTGTTCGCAACGTTCTAAAATAATTTTGCCTCCTGATGTTCCTAAAACTAGTTCTTCACTCTTAACTTAATTGAGGCGCCAGTACATTCCCACTGCTCAAATAACTCTGGCACAGCAAAAGTTAGTTGTACATACTTGAGAAAAAGTGTGGCTAACTTATTATTCAGAGGAAGCTCTTTTTGATGACGGCATTTAAGAACCTTGTTTTGCTTTTTACCCAAATTGAAACCCATAGCAAGAGCAGAAGAATTTTTATAAAATCACTAATGGAGGGAGTACCAGTTTCTGAGTGACTACTAAAATTAGGGGCGCGTTTCGGAACCGCCAACAACCAATGTAAAAAAATAATCTGGTACTTGCTGGGGGGGGGGTTTGAAGTCCGTATAGTCCCAAACCACTGTCCGGGAAAAGCACACAGAGGTAACGTTTGATTCTATGTCTCGGGTATGGATGGGCTTATTTGACTTTTCTCCTACTTTATAGGCAAATCTGTACACTGCCTCAGTTGATCTCAACATTTGTTGAGTTCTAGTGAAGAGAAGGTGTCTCCAACCTATAGATGAGGCAAATGGTAGACCCAAGTAATTAAAGTGGGTTACTCTCTCTAACCTTCTAGTAACAATCGAATGCTGTCTAATCTTGGTTCCCTTTTGCCCACAGGTCATAGCCTATGATTTGGAGAGATTAATATTCAAGTCCACTTCAGTTATAAAAAAGAGTGAGGGATTGAACACCATTTGCTGTCATTGATAACAAAACAACATCATCAGTGTAAAACTGCTCCAAAGCTGTGGCTAATCTTTCCCTTGATTTATTAGGAACTTTTCTAGACCATTAATCTAGATGAAAAATTTTAAAAAGGCGTTAAATCTCATCCTTTTCTCACCCCACTGGACAAAGTTATTTTTCCAGGGCAAGCCCCTTTAGTGCCCCTGGGTACGCTCTCATTCGTACCTTTATGTAATCACCTTATTCTTTTTAAAAGGGAGATTCAAATTTTCTTCACCCCCAGATATTTCATCAAATGCCATAACTTGGACTAGTTCACTGAGGCAAAGGTGCAAGTTAAATCTGTGAAACCCACGTGAATTTATTCCATCTTGGCCTTAATGTAATTTCTAATCAAATGTTGAGGCATTACACCACCCTTCACATGCCTGGGAGGAAACCATATTGGATCTCTGACAGCGTTCCGCTTTCCTCTGCCCTGCACTCACACAAAGAAATGGGGCGGTAACCAGCAGGAGGACTCCAATCTCCCTTTTTGAAGATAAAAACTATGGTAGCTTCTGACCAGGTAGGTTGGAAGGCTCCTAGAATGGCAGCCCAGATCACATTCGTCAAGAGCTGGGGCTCACAAGAAATGTTGCTTTTAGAAACAGACAACCACAGGAAAACACTCATCCAGACCCTAATAATAAGCAGAATGGACTATTGTAATGGCCTGTACATATCGGCAAATGAGGAACAACTGGATAAACTACAAGTAGTCCAAAACACAGCAGCAAGACTGGCTCTTAATGCTCCCACCAGAACTCCCTCCCGTCCTCTTTTACACCAACTGCATTGGCTGCCGGTAAAGCAGCGTATCAAATTCAAAATATGCTGTTTGATACACAGATGCCTGTTCGGTACTGGCCCCAAAGACCTAAAGGAAAAATTTGTTCCATATACCCCCGGACGCACACTCCGCTCAAGCAACCATCAGCTGTTACAGGTCCCAAAAATCAGAAGAGCCAGACAAGGTGGTCGAGCTCTATCATACAAAGGACCTATCCTTTGGAATTCCCTACCTCCTGCACTGAAACTGATCACCAGTCTTGAACCTTTCAGAAAAAAACTCAAAACATATCTCTTTACGTTGCCATAAACTAAACTCCTTATCCACAGTTGAAAGTCTACAGTAACTGTACAGTGAAAGCAAAAGCGCAGAGATATCCCTTCAGGAATTGAATCAGGCGCTCTACAAGCACATAAATAAATAAATAAATAAACATCTACTGGTACTCAATCAGTGGCAAGGGCTTTGCCTGATAAGCAGGACATTAGTGGGAAAACTGCAGTAATCCCTTCCCTTCAACCACTAATTCATAAGATTCATAGGAGTCAACGTTCTCGTAGGAGTCAAAGACTTTAGAAAAATGGTCAACCTACTTATCAGCTGAAATTATATCTATAGTTTCCGGGGAGGTAGGAGTAATAAATAAGGTGCACCAGCCCCCAAAAAGCTCTGGCATCTTTACATTTAACAGCAATTTCCATATCATCCCAAGCCATTTCCTTAATATCCTTCCTCCGCTTTATTAGTCCCTAATAATTATTTCTACATTGCCTAATTTCCAGCTTAGACTAGGTTGCTTTTTTGAGGTCCAGAATAAGCTTTGTTTGGGCACTAGAACACGCTTGGTTAAACCAGACAAGCCTTTTGGCTGATCAACCCATGACTAATAGTCTCACAGGGTGACCGAAAGGCGAATATCATTTCAGAAGGAATGCCATCTGGGTTCAAACAAGTCTCTTTGTGTTCACCTTTGTTGAACAGAAGGTTTCTGAGAAAATAGATGGGGTCAATTTTGTCCTGTTTTAGCCGAACACCTTGATTTTAAACTGCCAGCCCGGTCTTACATTTATGTCTATCTCCCGCACGGATGAACATTGAAAGTAGATTGTGGTCGCTGAAACCCTTTGGGATGACCTTAAAATTAAACCTTGCAGTGC
Source organism: Lissotriton vulgaris (assembly GCF_964263255.1). Taxonomy (NCBI): domain Eukaryota; kingdom Metazoa; phylum Chordata; class Amphibia; order Caudata; family Salamandridae; genus Lissotriton; species Lissotriton vulgaris. The sequence goes on from NC_141687.1 coordinate 1,302,655,863, forward strand.
TTAAGGGGGCAGAAAATAAAATGAAGTTAGTGGTGCTCTCTTTCCTTGTAAAAGACCGAGGCATCAGATTGTCTGGGGGACAACTGATCTGGGGATGCAAAACTTAAATTATATTTCATAGTTAACTTATTTAAAAATTCATCATATGGATCATGCTTAAAATGGTACATTCCCTCCCCATCCTTATTCAAAAAACGACAGACCTTCCTCCTAAGATATCCACAAAATGTAATGTTTCTCTTCTGTATGTCTAGCTCATAATCTAAACCTTTAACTACAACAATATTCATGTGAACAAAAATATTATGATAAAAGTTGACATTGAATTCTAACATAACCCCGATTTTCAAAAGCAGGATTTGATTATGTGGTCTGGAAGACACTGGGTCCAAATTAAGACTGGGGCAAGTTAAGGCCAGCAGGACCACATGTGTTCCCCCTGGGTCGGCCCCTATTGGAGTGCCCAGCTGGGTAGCAGGTGGAGTTAAAAACATTGATGTGAAAGGCTTCCATTTAGCAAGTCTCTTGGCATCATATCAAGTCAAACTCATTTATAAATTGATTTCCCAATTTTGCGCAGATGCCTGCTATGTACCAAGATAATAAATGAGTGTTCTCCTTCATTTTGGCTGTACTTGTTGGGGACTCTACAGTACATGCGCCATTACCACGGATGATGACATTCAAGTTCTCTACATTTCCAACCCTCATCAATGTGTCTTCTGATCAATGCTTTATGGATGGGTGTAGTCAGTCCATTTCATTTAGGCCTTTAAGCATTCTGAAAGCATTTCTAGTAAGAATATTTAGCATTCTGCTAAATTCCTATGATTGGTGACAGTCACTCGTCAGTTTTGAAAGTTGTTAATTTGCCTTCATGATGGCTTATCAAAATAGCCCAGAGGCGTATTTTTCCCCTAGTTACAATCTAAAAAGCAGCCTTTTGAGCAGCTTGGTGCTTCTGAAGTGGATGACCACACAGTCTCCAGGTGTGAATTTCATACCAAAGCCAATACACTGGATCCTTCTTACTATATTTATTTCATCGCACAGATCTCTAAGCCAGTCGGAGAGCTGTTTGAGCCTATGAACAACCTGTTTCTCAGCTCAGCCCACCCCCTTCTGCTGCCTTTTTGGCCAAACTTGGCCATTTGCAATACAATAACATATGGAGTGCATTAAGGAGGTAGTTGTATGCGGGCAACTGTTGTAAAGCCATTGGGCACTGGATGCTCCTATTTCACAGCCACACTGCGCCTAGTCACAGACCTTGCTGCACTGAATGACCTCTCGAGTGCACTGAGGTGGCTGGCCCCTGTGCACCATTGATGGGCACAGGCTAACAGAGGATAGATACATTTGGTTCCTTTTGTGCATTATCTTGGCCTATTGGGTCATTCCCCTAATCACCAGATGGAGGCCACGAGCTTTGTAAGGTCTAAGATTTCAAAGACCTATTTTCCAAGGATTTTAGTTTATCCAGTATCAAGGTGAGGGAATCCATCAACCCAGCCTATAGTTTCAACAAGCATTTAGAGAAGAGATTCATTAAGTTTTGGTCCTGGTTTTTTTATGTCACAAAGTTTGGCTGTAGTTCAGTAGGATTTAGGGAGAGTCGGACTCTTCCTGAGAAAGTATGTGCAGAGGCTAACCTAGTCAGCGCATCATATTGGAAGTAAATTGCACCATTGTGGTTTCATTGTGAATAGCTAGCACCTACAATCAGTGCATCAAGAAACAAGTGCTGCCAGCTCCTTTTGTTTTCTTAAGTATTTGAGTGACATGCACACGCAGCATTGAGTATGCTCCAACTTGTTCGGTGACATTCTCTCCTACAAAAAGCGTGCCACGTTCCCTATGCCAATGATTCTAACTATTTCGGTACTGCGCACACTTGTATATTAAGTACTTTACAAATTCTTTTCCGAATTCCATATCCGATCTTTAAAACATTACTTATTGTGTATTTCTTTTCAGTTACCCATGACAAATGTTGGTAGTGAAATTCTTATTTTAGAATGTTATTAGTCCAGGTTCGGGAGGCATTTGCAACTTATGATGTTTAGTTTGCCATTTGGATTGACATAAAAGCATAGGCGGTGGTTGAAGTTACTGGCCATCTCCTGTTTAATGGAGGTATGTTGTACTTACCAGTAATGGAGAAAGTCACAGCATAGCTGAACCTTCCTGAGTATATAAGAATTAGGAGTGCCAACCCTCACACCTCACCAATTGTACCTTCCCTTTATTAAGTGAAGCCGTTCTTAGGTCTCGCCCTAGCCAGCGCATGCACTGCTCTACAAGACATTTAGTAAGTGGGCTTTTAAAAGTGCTACCACACGCTTTTGCTGGCTTCAAGCTTGGGGTGCGCATGCATGCGCGCAGCCGCCATCTGGCTTTTTGTCATGGCTCATTAAGCATTACAGCGAGCGAATCACTTTCGTGTTAATGCTCCTCCACCCCCTTGCTCTCTGCTTTCACTACCCCCTCCCTTCTCCCCCTCCCTCCTTGTTAGTCACCGGGCTGAATTTGTGCGTCCGAGGTTTCTTAATGTGGCGCTCTTAAGCTACCTGTCTCTGTACGGGGCAAAAACTGTCAACAAGCTAACCAGCACAACAGCGACAAAAAGTCTAGGGCAGGTCTTCAGCACTTTACATAATCTCCCCTGTAGCTGTCTTAACTTGGTGGAATGTTGGCACCACACCTGCAAAATCCCTTTCAGCGTCCGCCATCAAACTTGCGGACATCATGTATTTTTAATTAATTACATCTGTGCAGCACTCTTAAAGTGTTTCTGGGCTGTCTTCAGCCCCTTTTCTCATCTCCCTGTAGCAGTCTAACTTGGTGGAATGTTGGTGTCTTATTCCCGCATACATCCCCCCGCCGCCCTGCCGGCGAACTCCCGGACATCATGTATTTGTATTAATCTCTGCAGAGCATACGAAAAATATTTTTGGGATGTGTTCAGCCATTTACCTGATCTCTTCGTAGCTGTCTAACTTGGTGGAATGTTGGCATATTTCTCCAGGACATCGTGTATATTTAATTAGATCTGCATATAATTATATTTGAAAATGTCAGTGTTCATCTTATTCATCAACTAAGCACTAACAGGCAATATTAAAGTAGCAGTCTCTGCAATCTCATTTGGTCCCACAGGAGTACAGGCAAGGCAATATTCCCAATCTCTTCAAAGTGGATATACGTTAGAAACAGTGGTGCAAATTTAAAGTGTTTCAAATCTGATGTGTTGTGTGTTGCTTTTGTGATTTTTCTTTTTTTTTTATATAACTTACCAGGTTTCAAAACACAAATGTCGATAAACTCCAAGAAGATGGCATTATTTCTCAATCGTGACATCTGGAGAGTTGAAGAGAAGGGTTTGTTTTTAAGTGTTATGAGTACTGGCAGTGGTGCAGAACTTCTATACAGAGGCAGAGGGCTAAGGGAGTGAATTCCCCAACACAGTGCCGCTAGCCCTAGGCTGTAGTACAATGGGTGGAAAATAAATAGCTTTGGCATGTTTTAAAGGAATCTTTCAAAGTGTGGCTACCTGGCAGTTCAAACTTTTTTTACCTACCAAAGTAGTTTACACTACTATGTTCAACATCATGTTATTTGCTATTTAAAAAAATCCAACCAGCAGCATTCCAAACTTAAAAACTACTATGACGTACAATTACGCAACCAGATTATGAACAGGTTAATGTGTCTGGATGCCTAAACACTTATAAGGTCCCAAAAGCGAGACCTGTTGGCTATGCCAATGCTTGTTCTCTTGGTCTTCCAGTCTGCCATTTTCTGCTCAATTTAATGTATTAAAGTTACAGGTCCAGCAACTACACAGTTTCATTGTATACAGTATGCCTTGATTGTTATGAGAAAAACCTCTTGGGAGAAAAATACAAGTGACTTCCAGAATGTAGTATTGTTTTTATTAGTATGTTCCAATATTTTGTACTTAACTCTGTCAAATTGTAAGTGCTCACAGGGACACTGAAAACAAGGAAACTTCACTGAATTCTGGAAAAATAACAAACTTTATTATGAAATAAACTTTTCAAACCTTCCTGTTCTAAAATGTTGAAAGATGCACACATTGAAAGTAAACATATTTGCTAGTGCAATTTATCAACAAAAATATTTTGAGTTTTTCCAACATTATTAAGCAAAAACATGAGTTTCAACCTAATCTTTCACTTTTTGAAAACTGCAGATACAAATCAAACCATAGCCTCTGGATGCCTCTGTAACCACACTGTATTGCCTAAAAAAGGTTGTAGGTTGTGTTGTGATAGCTGAGGTCTGACCGGACATATCTAAAATGTAATGCAATTATAATTCCCACGGCATATTTGGGAAAGTGGAGCCTAATGTTTTTCGGTATGTTTGGAAACAGGAGACAAAGTAAATATTTTGTTATTTTATTTTTATGGATGCTTCCATTCCCACCTGTATTTACAACAAGGGGTGGTGAGGGACAGAGTCTCTGAATTAAGCAGAAAGCTCTCACCCAGTCAAGAGATCAGGGCTAGATCCAACACCGTTTTTTAGCTCACTGCACCATCCCAGTTTCAGAACCTGGCTGTATGCAAATTAGTCTGTTCCTGTCCCAGTGCATGATGGGAACAGGGCAAACCAAACTACAAAAGCCAATTCTTACACTGGGAAGGAAACAAGCTCCCGGGGACCGGTTTCTGGCATTACAGCCGTCTTCGGCCCGGTTTGCTTGAATCCTGATGGTGCAATGAGCAAGGGTCTCACATCTGAGAATACCCTTCCACGCTTAGGGTGGACAAAAATATTTACAACAAGGGGTGGTGAGGGACAGAGTCTCTGAATTAAGCAGAAAGCTCTCACCCAGTCAAGAGATCAGGGCTAGATCCAACACCGTTTTTTAGCTCACTGCACCATCCCAGTTTCAGAACCTGGCTGTATGCAAATTAGTCTGTTCCTGTCCCAGTGCATGATGGGAACAGGGCAAACCAAACTACAAAAGCCAATTCTTACACTGGGAAGGAAACAAGCTCCCGGGGACCGGTTTCTGGCATTACAGCCGTCTTCGGCCCGGTTTGCTTGAATCCTGATGGTGCAATGAGCAAGGGTCTCACATCTGAGAATACCCTTCCACGCTTAGGGTGGACAAAAATATTTACAACAAGGGGTGGTGAGGGACAGAGTCTCTGAATTAAGCAGAAAGCTCTCACCCAGTCAAGAGATCAGGGCTAGATCCAACACCGTTTTTTAGCTCACTGCACCATCCCAGTTTCAGAACCTGGCTGTATGCAAATTAGTCTGTTCCTGTCCCAGTGCATGATGGGAACAGGGCAAACCAAACTACAAAAGCCAATTCTTACACTGGGAAGGAAACAAGCTCCCGGGGACCGGTTTCTGGCATTACAGCCGTCTTCGGCCCGGTTTGCTTGAATCCTGATGGTGCAATGAGCAAGGGTCTCACATCTGAGAATACCCTTCCACGCTTAGGGTGGACAAAAATATTTACAACAAGGGGTGCAAAGCTTCTCATATCTGCAGCTTCGTACCATCATATGCGGTCTTTGTTGCAGTGCTTACTTGCATCTTTCTATTGTGTAACAAGTGAACTTTGAAATCTTTGAAAAGTTTTGTAGCGTTTTCTGGTGCCCCCTGGATGAATAAACTCCATCCTCAAAGATGTATTGAACATACAATTCCACCCCGCCCCCAACTCCTGTCACCCTGTTCAGCCATGGGTCAGGAGTGATATTACCATGACATGACAGCAAGGATGTTGAGGAGACTGCTTGTGAGTCTTTGTTCAGTGTCATTGTGGGCTGATCTAGAGGTAGCTGTTGCATAGTGGTGGGAAATATCTGATCCCAACTATTTTGCAAAAGTTGAGGATTTGGCCTGCAGGATTTTGAATCCTGGTGAAGCCATGGTTTGTCTGTTTGTGATCCATTACTGGAGTGGCGTGTCACAGTGAGTGATCCTTGATAGACTGTTACAGTGGAATAGAGCTGATGCAAGAGGTGGGATGAGGCCATTACCTGTACTCATCAAAGTCTCCAATCAGTAGATATGGTACTTGGTAACAAGACGGAAAGAGGGAGGATGATGGATTGGGCAACCATGCTTATGGAGCCTAGTGAGGCTCCTACAGAGGCTCAGTTTAGATAAATTAGGCTTTGTACATACTGGAAGGTTTTGTAACGGGCAACTGTAGTACTGCTAATATAGGTCTGATAGGCCACTGTAGAAGATGCCATCAAAAACTCTGAAGTGTAATAGATCTGTCCCAATAGTTAAAGGCAATGGAAGATTTTTATCTAGTAGTAGGCTGTTGAAGGTTCCAGTGATTCACATTCCATTATCTACACTGCATGTAGGTTGTAAACTTTCCTCCACGTAATCAGGGTATCACCTGGATTGGCTGCCTGGCATAATGTCCAACCATCTGCCGTTGCTCTGGAGATACTTGATTGGTCAGACCACAGGACCATCAATTTATTCCCCCACCAATACAAAATACTTTACATCATTACTATTTAGAACATGAGGGAACCCCACCCTTTTTATAAGGTCCACTCCATGTTTTTAAGGTTTCTCAGAGGGCATGTTGTTAACTTCTTTTTAATATGTATGTGACATTTTGTCATGACCTTCTCTGGCATTTGGGTAGGATATTACAAAACTGCACTGATTGCACAGTTTTTTCAAATGCTCTAAGGTTTTGCAAAGGGAGCAAGGGAACATTTAGTACACTTTTGGGGAGATACAACTGGGAACGGACAGAAGTTGGCTTGGATATAGTAAGGATATAACTGAGTTTATTTTAGTTACCTCAGCCAATAAGCCTACCCAACTGAGCGAGGCGTATGAATTCATCATGATAGTGGGAATCTCTGTTTCACTTGGGCAAACCGTGAAACCACTGGGAATGCTTTTTGAGTATGTTATTCATGGCCCCCAGGTTAACACTATAATTGCCTCCAGCATACATGAAACTTGTGAGGTGCATCATTGTTTTCCCTTTAGAGGACTCCATGCTTAATTTGAGGTAGTGGGTGCAGGATAGGCCTACTAGCGTTCGTTTTTGGTGACCAGCAGTTATTTTTGCTCATCAGACTTCGATCAAGAGAAAGAGCGAGAAAACACAAAAGTGGAAAGGAGGGGGACGTGACAGACGGAAATAATTACTAAGAAAGGAGGAATTAAAAAGACCCGGGAAGATCTGGATGAAGTGGCAGGGAGTGTCTAGTGGTAAGTAAGGGCCATAAGGTGGAATCAACAGTATGAAGCCTTGGTATTACGCTCTCCCGCCATTTGATAGAGCTGGCTGTGGGCATCTGAGCAAAAGTTTTGGTCAGACGCTTATTTTGACAAATTAAGCATTGAAAGAGCATAGAGATACCATATATATGGAAAGGTACCCCCGAGATTTGTCGGTCTGGGAGCAAGGGGGGAAAAAAACACAAAGTATAGAAAAAAATTCCCACACAACCTATAATATTTTTCTATAGGATAACTAGAGCCCTACGGACTGCCTATTACTGGAGTTAGCAAATCATGCACATGATCATACTGTTTGTATTTTCTCAGTTTCTTGGAGTATACAAAAGTTGAACACGTTTATAACACTACAAAAGCAATCCCCAGGACACAGTATCCTAGTGATCAAGAATGGAGAGAAAGAGATGCAAGTAAAGAACACATTGTTTTCTTTATAAACCCCTCACTCACCAACCTGGTTGGTGACATGCTTCATCATCGGGGTCCACCTGAGTGACCGAGTGCCACTCAGGTGTGCTTCGACGCCTGCGACTGCAGCGGAGCTGGTCATTTTTGTTAGTTGTGCAAGTGATAGTGGATTAAAAGGTACACTACATGTACTCTAAGTTATTTTATTCTAGTCATGTGTCACCATTAAAAGCAAGTGGGGTACTTCTACTGGTGTGGAATTGGACGGAAAGTCCGCAATTAAAGTGCGAATAAGGTCAACATGTTTCAACCTTTTTTGCTTTGTTTTAGGTTTTCGGCAGGACCAGGTGAATCGAGTAGGGAGGTCTGCACACGCTAAGGTGCACCTGTCCCCGATTCGGCTAAGTGTCAAACCGTGTACTTACGGTTTGGTTTGCTTACATCCTTCTTAGGATAAATCTGTAACAATAGAGCAGAACATAATAGTTGCACATTGATAGATAACTTGTTACTCGATTCACCTGGTCCTGACGAAAACCTAAAACAAAGCAAACAAGCATTTGCAATGCAATAGGTCTCGCATTATTAAAGTTTGAGGCATTATTTAGCAATGCCAATAGCTCACACTTTAATAATGCAAGACCTATTGCATTGCAAATGCTTGTTTTTTTAAGCAGGTGGCGGACCTTGGGGTAGGAAGCAACATGGAGGTGCACTGGTGAAAGGTGGGAGCAAGCCAGAGCCATGCGGGTGAGACGCAATATGGAGAGGGCAGGTGGACTCGAGCAACATGGAGAGCAGAACTGGGGGGCAGAATCAACTGAGGGCACGGATTCAAGCAAAGCTAACAGGAGATAGAGCAGCTTGGAGTTGGAGGGGAGAAGCACAAACTAGAGCAGTACACAAGCTGGAAAGCGCGTGCTCTATTGTGGAGTTCTTAAACAAAAAAGGGGGGGTGTAGTACTTCGAAAGTGAGCAGAGGAAGGACACGAGGGATGCGTCCATGCTCAAGGGGCAGGCCAAACACAAGAAATGGAATGAACGCATAAGCAGACCAAAGCAAACAAACGAGCATGAAAATAAAGGCAAACAATGGTAAGCACTGGGTAGCCTCTATGCCCACTTTAATGTAACGACAAACTTCATAAAGGACAGTGCAAGCGATGTTTAGGAAGTGAGACCTAAAAACTGCAAAATCTACAATCAGCTACACTTTAATGCATAAAGGACTTCAAAGCAAAGGTACCATGGAAGTACCAAACACTAATTCAAACCAGGAGAATAATAATAATGCATTGGGCCTAGAAATCATGTAAAAATCGAGCATTGGATAACAATCCATTACAACGCTAGGTACGGAAACTAAATGAAATCATTGGAAACCAGCTCATATATGCTGGCATTAATCTCTCATGAGCACTCGGTTGGATAGCTTGATTGATAAACCTCATTTTACTGGACCCATTATAAAGATCATCCTAACACAAGCATTTGCAATGCAGTAGGTCTCGCTTTTATGAGAGTTTAAGCTATTAGCATTGTAAATGACAATGCCTTTTATTTTTGTTTCAAAAACCAAAACATAAATAAAAGGCATTGTCATTTACAATGCCAATAGCTCAAACTTGCGTAAATGCGAGAACTATTGCATTGCAAATGCTTGTTTCAGCTTTGCTCTTGGGTTCCTAAAGTGATAGATATGTATAAGATTATGATATAATTAAAATATGTCTTTGATCATGTCTAAAAAAACCTACATACTGAAAATTCTCGCAGCGCTTTGATACTAGATGATGTTGTCACTATTAGGTTACACGAAGAGGCCAGCAGCAAGCGCATTACCCACTGTGCTATTGTTCCGAATGCTAACGAAGTGTACACGGGTGGAGCGATATGAGCGTTTTATTTAATTAGCATTCATTCAGGTGAAACAGGGTAGATGCACGTCCGAGAGTGCTGTAGAGCTATGCAAAGCGCAGAATTACGAAAGCCTGATCTGTGACGTCATGCGCAATTCGTTTTAGATGGTTCTGATTTACATAATCAATAGGATACATACAGGCGCCAAGGACATACACCACGAGGAAGAAGGACACGTGACTTATTAATTGGAAAAAGGTCTATAGCCAAGTGAAGAACTTAATAGACAAATCAATATATATGGAAGACAGTGATAGAATATGCAAAAAACTGCCCACTTTATTAAGAAACTAACCACCCAATTGATGAATCCATTCTTTCATTTTATTAATTAAAAGCGTATATATATCTTTTTTCTTTTTGTCTTTTTTTCTTTCTTTTTTTCCGATTTTAAATTTTCAATTCATATACAAAAATTCATAAAAACACGTAACAAACAGACAATTAGCATTAGACTTGACAGATGATGGAGGCAATGCAGTAGATGAACACTGCGCGTTTCGGCTAGGCAGCCTTCCTCAGGTGACCGTCTATTGCACTAAAATATTAAACATATGGGTGTGAGTCAAAAATGCAGATTATGTACAGTGGGCACAGTGCGGCAGCACTCTATATACAGAGAGAGCAGTTGTAATACATCATAATATGTTAGATCTTATTTATAACCATTCCATACAGTGCAGATGTGTATTTTCAAGGGTTAACATGTAAATAGCCACATATCATTTGTATATATATTTCCATCAGTAGTTACCTTAAAGACTGTCTGAACAATTAGAAATACATCACGATTTGTAGGATTGGTTAACTAGCTTCACTTCACAAATATTCATCCAGTCAATCTTTACTTTACTATATAATCATATTTTTCAAACATGGTAAAGCATGCGATCATAAGCAAGTCATGTGCGTACAAGAATATCACATAATTTACATAACCTCAAGGTAAAAGGTTGTTGGGGACATACTCAGTTAGATAGCAACTTGCAATTATCGCATTGATTATAAAAGGAAGTATCCACAAAAATACATAGGACAAAAAATACTTGCATACACAAACCAGGCTTTTAGAAAAAAGGGATTACACACAGCCAGTCGTCAAACACTCACTTTCTTGTCAGAGCTGGTAAAGGAAGATAATGGGGAAATAAGTCATGATAGTGTCCCCCCTCAGCAGCTAGATTACAGATGGAATACAGCATCCATTCTTGATCAAAAACAGGCAAAAAAGGAACGCCCATATGACTGGATACTTAACGACTCGATATACATAACCAGTTAGGTTGCCACGATGGAGAAATAGATTATTATAGATTGGGCCACGCTTGTGAATAGCTACCAATTATAAAGATTGTACAGAGAGAAATTGATGCCACTTTATCCACACCGTGTTGTCCACCAATTGGTCTTCCTAAATTATGTACTTACCCATTGATAATTGGCGATAGGCATGATAGGTTTTCCCCAAACTTGGATACAAGTGATGATGATTCCTGGTGGATGATAAGAACAAAGCTAAGATATAGTATAAAAACCATATGGAGATGTGCAAAAATGCTGATTGCTTAATAATGATATATGATTATATATACCTCAAAGGGAATGTGTTTCTCTAACGATGTACGGGGAAGCTGTACTATGCCGCAACGTTTGCCATGTTATGTCACATCAGGTTATTGTAAACTAAGCTGTGTCGTGACGTGTTAATTTGGCATGTCATACTATGGCATGTTATACGAGTCTCTGGTTATGTAATGTTACATCACTGCACGGTATGCTAACGTCAGAACATGTCGAAGCGTGGTATGCTAAGTATGATGCGGTATGGTGTTTATTCTCAGAAAGCTCTATATGAGGCTCAGTAGACATCTAAAAAATAAACAATACATATAAAAGGGGCAAATTCAGAAGAAAATAAAGGCATGCGGTCACGCGCTGCCAAATAAAACAAGTGGCACGCACGTCACGTCTGTGTGGGCACAATCATAGCTCCTCCCACGGCCTATTGCTGTTGATTATGCTCTTGGTGCGCTTAATAGACACCAATAGGCCATGGGAGGAGCTATGCGCGTGCTTTGGGCCAATTGCGTGCAGTCTTTTACAATAAGACGCACGCAAAGGACAATGGGGGAGCTGAAAAGGAAACGCACGTGCACAAGCGTATGCGATTCCTAGGTCAGTTCACAATCCCTGTTTTTAGGTCTCGCCTGTCGATGCGCATGCGCATCGAGCAAGGCGAGAGTATTGGCACTTATCCGCTCTTTATCCACACTGCAAGGAATCGTGGCGATTCCTTGCAGTGCGCGAGAAATTTAAGCTCAATGCGCATGCGCATTGAGCTTAAATGCGCGTGCACATGCCCCCAGCCGCCTACTCTCTCTCACAGCCTCCCCCAGCTCCGCCCCCTCACTTGATTGCACGGCCGCTAGGCCGTGCCTCCCCTACTCTCCTCCCCCCTCCTCCTCTCCTCCCCTGCCTGCCTGCCGCTAGGCCGTGCCTCCCCTACTCTCCTCCCCCCTCCTCCTCCTACTCTCCTCCCCTGCCTGCCGTGTCGCACCTCTCCCCTCTCCGCCCCCTCCCCTGCCCGCCCCCTCCCCTGCCCGCCGTGTTACGGTGAAAGGCTTGTTTCCGTTTGTCTCTCTCCTTTCAGGTATTCCCTTCCTGTATTCTTTTTCCTCGAGCTTTACAATATTTCTCCCAAGTGCCCCCACCTTCTACCTTTGTCCCTCAATTTAAACATTTTCCTTCGGCCTCCTTTTCAATTATGCTCCTCAATTTTCTGCCTTGAGGTTCAGTCGCCCCCTTCAATGGCCTTCCTCTCCTCGTCCTTCCTTCCTCTTGCCTCTCTCCTCCGGTCCCGGTTCCCACGCTGCCTGTCCCTGCCTCCTGCCTGTCTTTGGGGTCTCCGTCTTCTTTGGTTGTCCCTCCCCTTCCCGCCGTGTCGCATTTCTCCTCCCCCCTCCACTGGTCCCCGCAGCCTCCTCGAGTGAAGCCCCTGCCTGCGCCAGCCCTGCCTGTGAGTACCGCGTGCCTGCAGCAGCTCTCCGAATTCGACTGCCTCCTGCAGGCGACCCCTCCCTTACATGTTACTGCTCCATGTCTGTGACCGCATCGTTTCTCTCCGCCTGTGACTGCTCCTGCCTGCGATTGTGCGTTGACTGTAACTGGTCTCCAGTTGTGTGTGTGCGCTCTGTAACTGCTGCACACATGAGCCTGCTCCTGCGATTGCTTCCTGTCCGACTGTTTCTTGTGTTTGTTTAACAGTTTATTCTGACCAATTGATTTACAGTTCACATTCGGGATTTCACACGGTTTGCGAAGTTAGCTGGAAACTAAGTATATGCTGGGGCTTTGTCAGGTACATGCAAACGAGAGCAAACTTACTCAAACACAACTCCAGACCTTCCTGAAGTAAAATCCTTGTCTGACTGGCGCAGAGTTAAGAGGCGAACGCGCTGTCGTCGTTTGCGTTCCAACTTAAATATATCGCGCCAAAAGATTAAAAGCAAAGAAGAGCTCACTCACGCGCACACACGCAAATAGTTGTAACTTTTACAGCGCGTGCCTCTTGAATTTACGTAGCAAATCTCGCGTCATTGTTGATAAAAAAACACGTGCACAATTATACTATATCCAATCCTGGCTGCCCCGCTACAGTATTTGCACTGAATTATTGCTCGCCCATGTCAGGCTTCGTTTAGCGCTTGCAAACGGATGTAGATTTAATATAATGTTACCCGTCTTCAGCCATGGTTCTTTCCTTCGCGTTTTGCCGCGATGACTCTGCGAGAACCCCTTTAACTTCCACGGCTCAGAACCGGAACGCAGCAGCCAGTCGGATACCAAAAGCAAACGAAGCCATAATCATTGTCGCCCCACCGTCGCTCTCTTCCACAGGTTTCCCATCTCTTCGGACATCCGCTTCCAGGAACATACAGTTTCCTCTTTTGGTCACCATATAGCAGTGGGAGTCTAATGCTAAGCCTGCCGCTGCGTTTGGGTTTGAAGTCGAGCAGGCTGTGATGTCCTCGCTTCCAGGCACTGTATCTGACCCTCGGGCGCTCTCTGCTAATAGCCAGTCAAGCCCCAGCACTGTCTGCTCTTATTTTTTTCTCACTCACCCTCACTCACCCTCACCCCCTCCCTCACCCTCCCTCACCCTCCCTCACCCTCCCTCACCCTCACCCCCTCCCTCACCCTCCCTCACCCTCCCTCACCCTCCCTCACTCACCCTCACCCTCACCCACCCTCACTCACCCTCACTCACCCTCACTCACCCTCACTCACCCTCACTCACCCTCACTCACCCTCACTCACCCTCACTCACCCTCACTCACTCACCCTCAACCCCTCACCCTCACTCACCCTCACTCACTCACCCTCAACCCCTCACCCACCCTCACTCACCCTCACTCACCCTCAATCCCTCACTCACCCTCAACCCCTCACCCTCACTCACCCTCAATCCCTCACCCTCACTCACCCTCACTCACCCTCAATCCCTCACTCACCCTCAACCCCTCACCCTCACTCACCCTCAATCCCTCACCCACACTCACCCTCAATCCCTCACCCTCACTCACCCTCAATCCCTCACCCTCAATCCCTCACCCACCCTCACTCACCCTCAACCCCTCACCCTCACTCACCCTCACTCTCACTCACCCTCACCCCCTCACCCTCCACCCTCACTCACCCTCACTCTCACTCACCCTCACCCCCTCACCCTCCACCCTCACTCACCCTCAACCCCTCACCCACCCTCAACCTCAACCTCAACCCCTCACCCTCACTCACCCTCACCCTCACTCACCCTAACCCTCACTCACCCTCACCGTCACTCACCCTCACTCACCCTCACCATCACTCACCCTCACTCACCCTCACTCACCCTCACTCACCCTCACTCACCCTCACCCTCCCTCACCCTCAACCCCTCACCCTCACTCACCCTCACTCACCCTCACCCTCACTCATCCTCACCCTCACTCACCCTCACTCACCCTCACCCTCACTCACCCTCACCCTCACTCACCCTCAACCCCTCACCCTCACTCACTCACCCTCACTCACCCTCACTCACTCACCCTCAACCCCTCACCCTCACTCACCCTCACTCACCCTCAACCCCTCACCCTCACTCACTCACCCTCACTCACTCACCCTCAACCCCTCACCCTCACTCACCCTCACTCACCCTCAACCCCTCACCCTCACTCACCCTCACTCACCCTCAACCCCTCACTCACCCTCACCCTCACTCACCCACTCACCCTCAACCCCTCACCCTCACTCACCCTCAACCCCTCACCCTCACTCACCCTCAACCCCTCACCCTCACTCATCCTCAATCCCTCACCCTCACTCACCCTCAACCCCTCACCCTCACTCACCCTCAATCCCTCACCCTCACTCACCCTCAACCCCTCACCCTCACTCACCCTCAACCCCTCAGCATCACCCTCACTCACCCTCACTCACCCTCAACCCCTCACCTACCCTCACCCTCAACCCCTCACCCTCACCCTCACCCTCAACCCCTCACCCTCACCCTCACTCACCCTCAACACCTCACTCGCCCTCACCCTCACTCACCCTCAACCCCTCACCCTCACTCACCCTCACTCACCCTCACCCACCCTCACTCACCCTCACTCACCCTCACCCTCAACCCCTCACCCTCACTCACCCTCAACCCCTCACCCTCACTCACCCTCAACCCCTCACCCTCACCCACCCTCAACCCCTCACCCTAACTCACCCTCACCCTCACTCACCCTCACTCACCCTCAACCCCTCACCCTCACACAGTGCAATAGGTCTCGGAGCATTTGAGTTAGAGCTTTTAGAAATGTTTATGGCTTTTTTTTTTAATTCTTTAGCATTGGCTACAGGAAACAAAAATGCTAAAGATTTACAAAAAAACCCATAAACAATTCTAAAAGCACTAACTCTAATGCTGCGAGACCTATTGCATTTCCAATGCTTGTTTTGATTACTATAGTTCACGCGACTTGCGTGAGCACTGCTACGCAGTGCACCGCAGGTCGCGAGACCTAAAAAGGTTGAAACATGTTGACCATATTCGCACTTTAATTGCGGTACTTTCCGGCCAATTGCACACCAGTAGAAGTACCCCACTTGCTTTTAATGGTGACACATGGCTCTAGAATAAAATAACTTAGAGAGTACATGTAGTATACCTTTTAATCCACTATCACTTGCACAACTCACAAAAATTACCAGCTCCACTGCAATCGCATGCGTCGAAGCACACCTGAGTGGCACTCGGTCACTCAGGTGGACCCCGATGATGAAGCATGTCACTAACCAGGTTGGTGAGTGAGGGGTTTATAAAGAAAACAATGGTTTCTTTACTTGCATCTCTTTTTTCTCCATACTTGATCACTAGGACACTGTGTCCTGGGGATACCCCTTCATTTGTTTTTGTAGAAATCAAACCCTAGGGGATTAGGAGTAGAACCCCAATAAAAAAAAAACCTTACTTGTTTAGTACATGTTTATAACACCACAAGAAATGAACTAATGCAGATATACAATGGTTTCATTTTATAGATGCAAATGCTCATTATTTTGATGCATTATAACAGTTTGGAAATAATACAGGTATACATAGAAACATTTAGTTTATCCCCTAAATCAACCACACAACCATTCTAACCTCACACATAACTACACACAAACACTCATCACATGCATGGTCCCCAGCCATAATTACATACACCGGTGTAAATCACGGTGAGAACACTTCAAGAGATATCCGCGATCGTGATTTTTTTAAAATTAAATCTTGGTAGGGTTTTCTTTTTCATCCATAGCAACTTTAGCACCAAGATGCCTACGGGCATAAACACGCTACATAAAATTTCATTCATTCATACAATTAAGAGGAACAGTAAATTCTGCTTCAGTGAAAGTGGATTTCCTTCATTTACAAGTATGTGCTTCCTTTCAAGATACAGACGTTCTTGTTTTCCCAGTATCAGGCGTTCACTTAGGAATAAACAATGAGCTGAGTTACTTTCACAGTAATACCATCTCCTCCATTTGCTTTACACAAAAAGCTTCCTAAAGGGTAGATTTGATTTTAATGTTTGTTGAACTTTCATCATACGTTATTGTCGTGGTCATTGTTTTCAGTTCGATAGTGCTACATTTGTGTAGTGGGCTGATCCCACGTGTTCAGGTGACATAGTAGACATAGCGGAGTTGAGTTGAGTTTGATGTAGTTTAATAAGTCCATTAGTAGAAGTTACAGCAAGCCCCACCAGGCCATCTTCCAACTGACAGCATTCACACACCAGGCACCCAAGCATTCCACTCATGTCAATCACGCCAACATTCTACACGGAACACTCACACTAGCTGAGCAGCTAGGGACAAGGTGAAAGATAAAATTGCAGCATAAAATGAGAATACTACAATTTGGTTTGGTATCTTAATTCATTTCTTATATTCTGACACTAATAAAGGTTTCTTGGTGCAGAACTAAACCAGATGAGGTGATAGAGCACATCTATTTGGGGAACAGCCACTTTCTAAATCCAAATGTAACATTCTTTATTGATTCAGTTTAAAAAGAAATATACAATTAAAAGCTAATTCATATACAACAATACATCACTTACATTTAAAATAGTTAGTTACTCAGATCATATGCAAGTCATGTAATATGAATACCATTCTTTTTGATAATCAATTTTTTATATAATTTTGAAAAGCAAACAAAGTGACAGCACATACATTACAAAGTGATGAAAAATCTGCCTCCAATAGTCAGTATAAACCACAGTCATGGTAGAAATAGTCAGGCAAGTCACATCAGCTTGAAAGCAGTACATAGATATATCTATCCGCTCTAGAACCATTCAAGCCATCAAACACGCCCAGGAGGATACGCAGCGGGTCGTGGAGAACCTGCCAACCCAAGGTCTTTGTAAGTTCAGACTCCACCCCTGACCAGAACGGGACAAGATTAGGGCACGACCAGACCATGACATAGAAGTCAGCAGGAGCGCGGCCACATCGTGTACAATCTGGGGACGGGCTCCGCCCCGCCCTATGTAGACATGCCGGGGTAAGATAGGCCGTGTGTAAGTAGTAGAGTTGAATGAGGCAGAGTTTAGAGGAGGTCGTAAGGGATTTGGGAGCCATAAGGTCGTTGCGCCAGTCAGTCTCCTCCAGGGGACCCAGCCATCCCTCCCAGCAAGCCCGCAGCAAGGCGAGAGTGGCCGGACCATTGTTCACCAGGGAGTGGTATATCCGGGACACCCCTCCTCTACTCAAATTCCCCATCTTGACCTGTGCCTCCAACGGGCTAAACTTGGGGAGTGACGTGCCCACTGGGATGTGAGTGGCGAGGGCTTGGCTTGGCGGAGCTGCGAATACTTATGGAATTGGGAGGTGTGGAGGGTGTACCGCTGCTGTAAATCGGGGAAGGCCCTGATATGATCCCACATCCACAAATCCCCCAGGAGGGAAATCCTGATGCGCTCCCACTGCTGGAAGCCTGTGAAGGTCGCCACCTCTCGCAACCATGTGACCTGCCAGAGCGTTGTGTGCTGAGTGAGTCATTTGTCCCAGCTCGTGTGTCTCAAGGCAGAGCGTCAGGCTACCAAGACCAGGTCCCTGAGTTCAGTCTGGTAGGCTTGGTCAGACCATCCCCCAGTGAATCAGTCGTGGATGACGAGGAGTCTGGTGGCTAAATAGTATAGGCGGAGATCCGTCCTACCCATGCCTCCATCAAAGGGCGGATCTTGCATTGGGCTAGAACGATGCGCTGCCTGCCCCCTCCCCCCCCCCCCCCCGCCCCCCACACAGAAACCTTGTGATCACCCCATTAAAATTCCCAGAACCAACTGCCCAGGAAGTGAAAGGTGGTATTCTAAATTGTTAGATTTGAGGGGCTCAAGTTGGCATAGGTAGGTACCTGTGACAAATAGGGTCCCTTGTGTCTAGTCAGGGTAAGGGTTTACACTCCTAAAATAACCCCTGCTCACCCCCTTGGTAGCTCGGCACCAGCAGACAGGCTGATCTGAGAGGCAGTGTGTAAAGCATTTGTGAAAACATACAGTAACCAAGTAACAACACTACAGATGGACACCACACAGGTTTTATATAAAAAAATAAGTATTCATTATATAGATTTAACACGAGACCACAAACGACAAAAATCCACAATACTGTGCTTAAAATGGTAGAATTAGCTTAGTTCTCTTTAGATCTTAAAATGCAACACTTTGAGTAAATGTACCTTAAGATGCGACACGCAGGGCAACTAAAGTGTTGCAAGAAAGGTGATGCAGTAGTCCTTTACACGCAAGGACGGTGATGTGCTTGAAGGTCTGGTGCAAAGAAACAAAGATGAAGCTTTCTTCTTGATGTGCCACGCTTCCCGGTGATGCGACGTCGATCCTCTCCCCTGGCGATGCGGGTTGCTTCCACAACGATGCGGGCCGCGACAGGCCCTGCAACACTCTTCCCGGCGATGCGGCGGTGTCTGCTGCGACGTCGATCCTCTTCTCCGGCGATGAGCCACGACAGGCCCTTCGACATCAATCCTTTTCTCCTGCGACACGCTTCCTGGTGATGCGGCGGCGTCTGCTGCGACGTCGATCCTCTTCTCCGGCGATGCGAGGCACTTCGTGTTGTGAAGTGGCAGCGGCAGTTCGGTGACACACTTCTTGATCTTGAGTCGCACTTCCAGCTCCTTGCGACAGGCAAGTCCTCAAAGTCCAACACAACTACAGGCACTTCAAAAGAACTCTTGGGAAGCTAGTTTCTCTTTGTTCTCTGAAGGCAGAGAGGCCTTTGCCTAGTCCAAACCAGTTCTGGTCAGTCCTAGAGCACTCTGTTGACATAATTTCTTCTTTCCTTTCACGGTGCAGGGCAGTGACATCAGACGCACCACAGGAGGTTGAGCCAGCATTGTGGAGGGAAGGCATAGCCCTATTCAAGTCCTAGGTGCAACTCCTCACTCCCATCTAGATGCAGATCTCTCTATTCACCACTGGGCTGACTCACCCTGTCTCCTGGAACCCCCAGCCCGTGTCACTCAAACTCCAGACAAGGAATACACAACCAGAGGCAAGCTTGGATAGTTAGACAATAAAATACTTACTTTCTTACTTTCTAAAAGTGATATTTTCAAATACAGAATGTTAAAATCACTTCACTAAAATATGTATTTTATCATTCTGAGTTCAGGCATACTAAACTCTGTTTACCATGTTCCCTGAGTCAGTTAGGATTATAAGATGTAATAATCTAACTGCCCATTCTGGCCTATGGGGAATAGGTAGCCTTGTAATAGTGAAAACGAAAGTGGCTGTAATACTATTAGGACATGCTACACACATCAGGGCTTGTCCTACCTTATACTTACAATGCACCCTGCCCTTGGGCCTACCATAGGGGTGTCTGATATGAAGAAAAGGGAAGGTATAGGGACTGGCAAGAGGGTGCACGTGCTCAGTCAACATGGCAGTACCCGACTGCACAAAGGCTCTGCAATGGCAGACCTTAGACACACTTTTACAGGCTGCTTCTGTGGGTGGCACAATCAGTGCTGCAAGCCCACCAGTAGCATTTGGTTTATATGCCCTGGGCACACTCAGTGCACTGTACTTTGATCTGACAAGTAAACCAAACCAGCCAATCATGGAATCACTAATCCGTACATTAATTTACAATAGGGAGAGCATATGCACTTTAGCACTGATCAGCAGTGGTAAAGTGCCCAGAGTCATAAAGCCAACAAAAACAGGTCAGACAAATTACAAGAGGAAGGCAAAAACTTCAGGGATGACCCTGCAAAAAGGGCCAAGTCCAATATGAATGATATAAAGGAAGCGGGGGAGGACCATCATTTTAAAAAGTGCCCCTCTCCTGAGGCGAAGTGGTAGAGTTTGCCAGCGCTTGGTCGTTTTTAGCTTTCGTGACCTGGGGGGTAATGTTGAGCACCCATTCCAGCTCCGGGAGCAGAGCCACCCAAATCCCGAAGTATTTGAATGACTGTTTCCTGATGGGGATATTCGATTGCCAGTCAAAGTACGCCCTAGAGAGATGAAGGGGGACCAGGGTAGATTTAGCCGGGTTGAGTCGCGGGCCTGAAACGTTCTTGAAGGCCTGGAGCACCTCCAGGCAGCGAGGACCAGAGCTTTCTGGGTCCACCAAGAAGAGTAGGACATCGTCCGCGTATAAGTCAATTTTGTCCACATGGCGGGAGTCCCAAGACCAACCCCGGGCCAGGGGGTAATTTCGAATGAGGAAAGCCAGGGGCTCCATCGCCAGCACTAATGAAAGGAGTGAGATGGTGCACCCCTGGCACTTCTTCTCTGGATTGGGAATGTCTTTGAGATGGCACCATTGGTGAGGACCCTGGCTTTGGGATTGGAGTACAGGACTCGACAAGGGGTTGGAAGTCGTGGCCAAAACCCATCGCAACAAGGACATCCTCTAGGTACCTCCAGTCCACCATGTCGAAGGCCTTCTCGAAGTCTATAAGTAAGAGTGCCAGGTACGGTGGAAGAAGGTGGCAGTGGCGGTGGGCTAGGGCGAGATGGAGGCGCCGTATGGAGTGTCTGGTACCGCGCGCCGGCATGAAGCCGCACTGATCCGGACAGATCCGGATAGACCAGCTTGTGCAAGAGGGGACGAAGATTCTGGGACAGGGCTGTAGCAAAGATCTTAATTTCAGTATTGATTAAAGAGATCGGGCGGTAGTCCGCACAGGTGGAAGAGGGCGGTTGGTTCTTTGGGATTACTACGATAGTGGGCACGTCGGTCTCGCAGAGAAAGGGGCCCATCGCGGCCACATGTTGAAAGAGTTCCTCATGGTGGGGTACCAACAAATCACTGTAGGCTGCGTAGTACTCTTGCGGGAAGCCATCCGGTCCGGGTGTCTTCCCTGAGTTCAGCAAGGAAATATCCCCCTGAATCTCCTCCGGGGTGAAGTGGAGGTCTAGGTCAGTTGCTTCTGCCCTGGTGAGGCAGGGGAGTTGGACTGCCGTCTGACCCAACAAATCAATGAGAGTAGCCCCGGAGGGGGGGACGAGCGGAGTATAGCTGAGTATAATAGTTCGCAAACACCAGCACGATAGCCTGAGAGGTGTGGACGTGGGCTCCGGCAGCATCCCGGATTTCATGGAAAATACCATTCTTAAGGAATTGTATGATAATAATCGTAATTAGTTCATGGAAGTCCTTGAGAGAAAAACATTAATTTGAGGTCTACAGAGGATCAGTTCTAGTATCCTTCCAGGCTGCACGTCTAAACCTATGTTTTTTAACGTATAGGCACAGGTGCTGTCTCCTTTCCTGCTGTAATTTGCCCTATAAGGGCAAAAAGTGTAAGAGTTTCTGCCACTCCTGACGTGCAGTTGCAGAGGCCTTTACATGTTGTAGATTAAGTATGCCAAAACCAACAGTTTTCCTAATCCAAACTTCAAATACAGTGTCCTTTTTACCATTAAAACAATGTAGACTCCAAATATGTTTAGTTGGGTACTCCCATCTTAATTCTTAACAACTGTGTCAATAGTTTACCTCTTTGCTCAGCATGATTCATCTGGAAGTGAGCCCAGTATTGCTTCTTACTTAATTGCAAGGTCGATCTGTTCTTTAGCTCCGACTTAGTCCAATGTATAGCACAGAATCTTGCAGTAAGGATTTTGGCAATGTGATTGAGCCATGGCAGTTTAAAGTGCATTTTACTGGGCTATATGTCGAGAAGGGTGTTTGGATATACTCCCACCTTTAAATTAGTCCACAGGTGGACCCAGTACGTTATACGTTTTAGGGCAGTTGGGACTTCATCCTTGTGCATGCCTAACTCATACTTTTGTATGCTTGGAGGGCTGGGGCTATCTATCATCAATTATATTTATTTAAAAACCTATGACAGTTCCGGCATACTGCCTCAAATGGATTCATTTTTTGCAGCCTGCTCTGCCAAGGATAATTTATTATCAAATCAGATCCCCAAGTAATCGTATTGAAGGACTCCATCAAGCACTGAACTATGGATTTTAAATGTACATTTTAAATTAGACCTTGAATTAAGCATTATGAACTTTGTTTTTTATGTGGATTTTTTAAGATTCTTGATTGTATTTTAATGACAGTAGTTTTCAAAAACGTTGTGGTATCTGTGCATTGTTAGCTCAGTGTGTGTGGCACTAGGACAGCATCGCCTGCAAACAATAAGATAGATATATTGTCACTACCAATTGCCAGTAAATCCAAATTCAGAGCCAGTATCTCTTTGCCCATATCATTCATATATAGATTAAATAAGATGGTTGCAAGCATGGAGCCTTTTCTGACACCAT
Organism: Lissotriton vulgaris; assembly: GCF_964263255.1. Taxonomy (NCBI): domain Eukaryota; kingdom Metazoa; phylum Chordata; class Amphibia; order Caudata; family Salamandridae; genus Lissotriton; species Lissotriton vulgaris. The sequence continues at coordinate 1,302,678,815 of NC_141687.1, forward strand.
TTTTGATTTTGAAATCTGGTGTATATTTGCCTTTTTGAGCATATCCCACTTTAACATTATTTTCTTAGTAAAGTTGTTTCAGAGCATTGAGAAGCTTTTTTGGAAGTCCTTCATCTTTCAACGTGAGCCACAACCGTGTTCTATCAACAGAATAAAAATCTCTTTTCAGGTCTATAAGGGCCATGTAAAATGATACATTTTATGGAGACATATTTGGAACAAATAAAATGCAATCTCAGAGCCAACTTGTAGATGCCTAAAAGTCTTTTTGGCTTCAAATCAGGCCTGTGTGCTCATGAGTAGCAATTTACAAAGATTTTCCAGCTCCGTATAACAAGGAAATTGCTAATAATTCACATGATTGTTGCAAGACCTATTCTTGTGGAGTGGAACAATGAACCCTGATCTTCACGAATCAGGGACCTCTTCATGTTCCCATTACATGATATTGTCAGGACAGGGGTCCAAGTTGGTGGATTATTCGAATAAAATCTGATGGAATTCTGTCAGAACCTGCTGCTTTGAAAGGTTTTGACTAAAAATGGGTCTGTGGAATTCTTCTGGAACTCGGGAATTAGCTTTAAGGTGTCATCTAAGGCTAAGTTAATGGTCGGGCCTTATTGGAGTGGTCATTAGTTTTGAGATTTACACATGCTTTCTGTTCTGGGGACCAGAGTCAGAGTCCTTCTCGTACATGACAGAGAAGTGCTTTATCCATACAGCCTGGTTTCTAGATTACTTGCGGTACATTTGCAGATGTTTCTTGTATTTGTTTCCTTAAGTGAGATTTGAAGAGCCTCCCATGCTTTCAAATACACTTGCCCCTTTTTGAACATGAACAAGCTTTTTTTTCTTGCCTCAGATTTTTTTTTAGATGCTTTTTCCCTTCCTGGCTGGGCTAAATGGCCAGCAAGGGGATCATTTATGACCATTATTATTCGGTTATTATGCATTCTGTCTTTCTAAGTAGATGGTACATGTAGAATCAATAATCTAGGATAAATAAGGAAAAGTTCGCAGAGAAGAACAAGCATTAGAAATGCAATAGGTCTCGCAGCATTAGAGTTAGTGCTTTTAGAATTGTTTATGGGTTTTTTTGTAAATCTTTAGCATGAGGTTGAGGGTGAGTGAGGGTGAGTGAGGGTGAGGGGTTGAGGGTGAGTGAGGGTGAGGGGTTGAGGGTGAGTGAGGGTGAGGCTGAGGTGGTGAGGGTGAGTGAGGGTGAGTGAGGGGTTGAGGGTGAGGGGTTGAGGGTGAGTGAGGGTGAGGGGTTGAGGGTGGGTGAGGGGTTGAGGGTGGGTGAGGGGTTGAGGGTGAGTGAGGTGAGGGGTTGAGGGTGGGTGAGGGGTTGAGGGTGAGTGAGGGTGAGGGGTTGAGGGTGAGTGAGGGTGAGAGGGTGAGTGAGGGTGAGTGAGGGTGAGTGAGGGTGAGGGTGGGTGAGGGGTTGAGGGTGAGTGAGGTGAGGGGTTGAGGGTGAGTGAGGGTGAGGGTGAGTGAGGGTGAGTGAGGGTGAGTGAGGGTGAGTGAGGGTGAGGGGTTGAGGGTGAGTGAGGGTGAGTGAGGGTGAGTGAGGGTGAGTGAGGGTGAGTGAGGGTGAGTGAGGGTGAGTGAGGGTGAGTGAGGGTGAGTGAGGGTGAGTGAGGGTGAGTGAGGGTGAGTGGGGTGAGTGAGGTGAGGGGTTGAGGGTGAGTGAGGTGAGGGGTTGAGGGTGAGTGAGGGGTTGAGGGTGAGTGAGGGTGATGGTGAGTGAGGGTGATGGTGAGTGAGGGTGAGTGAGAGTGAGTGAGTGAGGGGTTGAGGGTGAGTGAGTGAGGGGTTGAGGGTGAGTGAGTGAGGGGTTGAGGGTGAGTGAGGGTGAGTGAGGGTGAGTGAGGGTGAGTGAGGGTGAGTGAGGGTGGGTGAGGGTGGGTGAGTGAGGGTGAGTGAGGGTGGGTGAGGGTGGGTGAGGGTGGGTGAGGGTGGGTGAGGGTGGGTGAGGGTGGGTGAGGGTGGGTGAGTGAGGGTGAGTGAGGTGAGGGGTTGAGGGTGAGTGAGGGTGAGTGCGGGTGAGTGCGGGTGAGTGAGGGTGAGTGAGGTGAGGGGTTGAGGGTGAGTGAGGGTGAGTGAGGGTGAGGGAGGGTGAGTGAGGGTGAGTGAGGGTGAGTGAGGGGTTGAGGGTGAGTGAGGGTGATGGTGAGTGAGGGTGATGGTGAGTGAGGGTGAGTGAGGGTGAGTGAGTGAGGGGTTGAGGGTGAGTGAGGGTGAGTGAGGGTGAGGGGTTGAGGGTGAGTGAGGGTGAGGGTGAGTGAGGGTGAGGTATTGAGGGTGAGGGGTTGGGTGAGGGTGAGTGAGGGTGAGGTATTGAGGGTGAGGGGTTGAGGTTGAGTGAGGGTGAGTGAGGGGTTGAGGGTGAGGGGTTGAGGGTGAGTGAGGGTGAGGGGTTGAGGGTGGGTGAGGGGTTGAGGGTGGGTGAGGGGTTGAGGGTGAGTGAGGTGAGGGGTTGAGGGTGGGTGAGGGTGATGGTGAGTGAGGGTGATGGTGAGTGAGGGTGAGTGAGAGTGAGTGAGTGAGGGGTTGAGGGTGAGTGAGTGAGGGGTTGAGGGTGAGTGAGTGAGGGGTTGAGGGTGAGTGAGGGTGAGTGAGGGTGAGTGAGGGTGAGTGAGGGTGGGTGAGGGTGGGTGAGGGTGGGTGAGTGAGGGTGGGTGAGGGTGGGTGAGGGTGGGTGAGGGTGGGTGAGGGTGGGTGAGTGAGGGTGAGTGAGGTGAGGGGTTGAGGGTGAGTGAGGGTGAGTGCGGGTGAGTGAGGGTGAGTGAGGTGAGGGGTTGAGGGTGAGTGAGGGTGAGGGAGGGTGAGGGGTTGAGGGTGAGTGAGGGTGAGGGAGGGTGAGGGAGGGTGAGGGAGGGTGAGGGAGGGTGAGTGAGGGTGAGTGAGGGGTTGAGGGTGAGTGAGGGTGATGGTGAGTGAGGGTGATGGTGAGTGAGGGTGAGTGAGAGTGAGTGAGTGAGGGGTTGAGGGTGAGTGAGTGAGGGGTTGAGGGTGAGTGAGGGTGAGGGGTTGAGGGTGAGTGAGGGTGAGGGTGAGTGAGGGTGAGGTATTGAGGGTGAGGGGTTGGGTGAGGGTGAGTGAGGGTGAGGTATTGAGGGTGAGGGGTTGAGGTTGAGTGAGGGTGAGTGAGGGTGAGGGGTTGAGGGTGAGTGAGGGTGAGGGGTTCTTCAGGGCTTTTTTTTTCTCCTAAATTAGGAAGTGGGACCTCCGTTTGTGAAATCCCACAAGATATTCCCTTCTGCTTGTGTGGTTTTAAGCTAGTAGGTGGGACATCATTTTTAAAGGAAAATTTGCTGAGAGCTAACCAAGTGGACGAAGAATTCGAGCAAGATCGTTGGCACTAGCTGGAGGGATTTGATAATTTAGTTACTACCTTGTTTCATGTCCAGTTCTGTGGTTTATCTGTAAACCTATTGCACTCTGGGAGTTGTAGTCTGGGTTTACTTAGATATTCAACCAATTGCACTGCACGCACGTGTAGTTTTTAAGAGCCAAGACCAGGGATGGAACATGGATTCTTGCTGAAATGGAGTGAGGTTGGAACCCTAGCGGCATAAGAGGAAGTCCTCACCGGGGTATGTCGATGCTGCTGGATCTGAGCAGTCGCATTTATGAAACCAGTGCTGCATGGGGTGGAGACATGGGGGACCACAGCGTGGGGACTGAGCATGTTTGAGAATCTATGAAGTGGTCAGCAGCGGCATTTGGAGGTGGTGACTGTAGGAGAGGACTCTCACTGAAGGCCATGGAGCAGTTAAGGTGGACAAGGAGGTTATCATGGTTGGCGTGCCCGGGGTGGAGAGACGAGGCATGTGAGAGGGCTCTTCGTCCATGGACTGGCCGGGGGAGAGCAGCCGGAGGGAAGAGAGGGGAGGGGGGAGGAGAGCGAAAGGATCGGAGACACGGCGGGTAAAATAAACAAAAAAAAAGCCGGAGGGAAGAGAGGGGAGGGGGGAGGAGAAATGCGACACGGCGGGAAGGGGAGGGGGCGGAGCCGGTCAAATAAACAAAAAACAAGCTGGAGGGAAGAGAGGGGAGGGGGGAGGAGAAGTGCGACAGGGGAAATGCGAGACGGCGGGAAGGGGAGGGGGCGGAGCGGGTCTGTGCAGGGGAAGCTGCCTCGGGCTGGGGTTGCTAGGAGAGGAGGAGGGGGGAGGAGACCTTGGAAGCAGAATCTGTTACAGCTTTGATGTGCCCTTTGAGATCCGGATTTTCGTCGAGCATGACGCCCAGTAGTGACCATTCTGAAGTCAACATCTCTTAGTTTCAAACTAGAGACTATGACTGTTGGGTTAGATTTGGAGGGGAAGAGAAGAAAATCAGTCTTGAAGGCATTATATTTAAATTGTTTTTGATCCATCCATTTGTGGCTGCTGTGCAGGACAGATTAATTCTTGGAGATACGTTTGAGGAAATCCATCCATTTTGAGATCGAGTTGCGTGTCTTCAGTGTATTGGTGAGATAAGATGCCAAGATCTTTAAGTAGTCCCCCCTCTGTGATTCTTTGACTTGCACATTGTCAAAGATTTGTTCTAGGATCCAACTGTGTGGGGTGCGGACGGAAATTAAAGTGGGGTCAGAAAGGGAATTGTCAGTTTTCACTATTTGGGAGTGTTCTGAGAGGTAGGATTGGTACCATTTCACAATGCTTTCCTACTTGCGCATCCTGTTTTTAAGAGTGTCCAGAAGAATTTGGTGGCCGGTGATGATGTTTAACATGGCAGTTAGGTCTAATAAAAAAATGACGTCAGTGGCTTTTTTTAAAAGGTGCGGAGTGTGTCATTGGTCACCATTAGTGCTGCCTGAGAGCTAACCAAGTGCACGAAGAATTCGAGCAAGATCGTTGGCACTAGCTGGAGGTATTTGATAATTTAGTTACTACCTTGTTTCATGTCCAGTTCTGTGGTTTATCTGTAAACCTATTGCACTCTGGGAGTTGTAGTCTGGGTTTACTTAGATATTCAACCAATTGCACTGCACGCCTTGAAATGATACGTGTAGTTTTTAAGAGCCAAGACCAGGGATGGAACATGGATTCTTGCTGAAATGGAGTGAGGTTGGAACCCTAGCGGCATAAGAGGAAGTCCTCACCGGGGTATGTCGATGCTGCTGGATCTGAGCAGTCGCATTTATGAAACCAGTGCTGCATGGGGTGGAGACATGGGGGACCACAGCGTGGGGACTGAGCATGTTTGAGAATCTATGAAGTGGTCAGCAGCGGCATTTGGAGGTGGTGACTGTAGGAGAGGACTCTCACTGAAGGCCATGGAGCAGTTAAGGTGGACAAGCTGGAGGGAAGAGAGGGGAGGGGGGAGGAGAAGTGCGACAGGGGAAATGCGAGACGGCGGGAAGGGGAGGGGGCGGAGCGGGTCTGTGCAGGGGAAGCTGCCTCGGGCTGGGGGTGCTAGGAGAGGAGGAGGGGGGAGGAGAGTAGGGGAGGCACGGCCTAGCGGCCGTGCAATCAAGTAGTGAGGGGGCGGAGTTGTGGGAAGGCTGAGAGAGAGAGTAGGCGGCTGGGGGCATGTGCACGCGCATTTAAGCTCAATGCGCATGCGCATTGAGCTTAAATTTATCGTGCACTGCAAGGAATCGCCACGATTCCTTGCAGTGTGGATAAAGAGCGGATAAGTGCCAATACTCTCGCCTTGCTCGATGCGCATGCGCATCGACAGGCGAGACCTAACAAAAACAGTAAAAATAGAGGTACAAATATAGGAACAATTCATTAAACAAAATATTTTTTTTGATGAAAATTAGTAAATCTCCATGGGGTACACAACCAGCCAAAATCATACAATTTTCATTATGAAGGAAAACAATGTTTTGCTTTATTTTTTGTTCTTAGACCCACAATGTTCCAGCTGAGACCTGTGCATAGGTCGCAGTTGATATTTGTTGAGGATGATTCCTATGGGAGGCTGTTTGGAAGCGACAGAAGTGTTGTGGGTTATCACTGATAGGTTGATGGATGTTACTGAGCATAATAATTGTGGGTCCAGTCACAATGAATCTCACCTGCCTTGGTATGACAAATTAAAATTCTTACTTTTCGTAAATTTCAGTTTTCAAGGTTAATTAAGATAAGGCTGCAAGACGATCTGTAGGCAATTTGAGCATTATCTCACCCAGGTTTTAGATGGCAAGCATTTGAATAATTCAGGATACATGGATAAATGTCAGCTCTTCCTGCAGAGATTATTATTCCCAAAATTACTAATCTGTCAGATTTGGGCATTACGAAGTTCGTCAAACTCTGGTTGGACCATAACGTTTCTTATATCTCTCTATACTTGTTTATATTTGAAGACTGGACTCCTACATGTAGCAGATCGCTTAAGGACACACGTAACACCCCAGGTAGAGACCTGATTAATTTGAGTATGCTTCCCCTGTTCAAGATGTCATGCTGCATCTGGATTGATGCTTTGGTATAAGGGGGGCAATTTTATGTCCGGCCTCCTGGGGTTCTAATTTCCATATATTCTAATGATGTTTGCTGGAACTTTACTATTTTCTCAATTGGTGCCATCAATTGAGGTGGATAACTTGGCTTCATGTGCTTTTGTGATGTCTGCCCCTTTGCCACTGTACTCCATGGGCAGAGTCTGATGCCTCTTATGTATAATATCCATTAGGATAATTTGTGGACTGGGTCATTGCAGGTTGATCAGTTTGATCAATGGTACGAAAGGGGGAAAGGTCAATGTGTCTCGGGCTGTCTTCATTCTTCTGACATGGGCATGCATCAAGCATAACTAATCACACAGCATCCCAGGACTTGTCCTCCTGGAAACTTTTCTTTCTCTGCTAATGATTGAGTGATATCTTAGTACAATTTTTAAAAATATATACTTCATCATAAACATTTTGTCAGCACACTTTTCAATGTGTGTTTGTAAAATGAATATCTATATGCAGCACTGTTAAGGAAGTCTTCACATTATGGGATAGGTACATTTTAGGTGCGTGCCATTTTGTAAGTGAAAACATTTCTGCAACAGCTTTAAAGCATAATTCTAACATAATCTGCAAGTTACATTTTATTTTTTTTAGCTAATTTCCTATAACTTCCTCCCTATAGATGAATTTTAAATAGGCCAAGGATTAGGCTTCATACTCGAATTCAAGTCTAGAAAGCACTTTCATCATCAGATTTCTCATCTTTTTCTATTTAGTCCGCTTTGAAGTGATTTCATGTAGTCGTCATTCATTATTTCCCATCTTCCCATGTCTTTCTCATACCTTTTTCTTCGAAAATGTTCGTCTTTTTCACATGAAGCATTTACAGCTCATAAATAGGACATAAACAAATTAAGTGAAGTCCCATTACCAGTATAGGCATTAATATATATAGGCATTAATTTAGATTTAAATATACATTTCCCAGCTGTTGAAAACCCTACTCCCGATTGTGCTCATTCCTTTCCCAAAATTCTCGTACAAACTTAGTGTTTCCAATTCTTGCAATTTAGGTTCTAGACCTGATATTTTTCCTGCAAAGCTTTCAATCTGCTTGTTGTCTTCCGGTATACATGAACCTCAGTGAGTTAAGTTCAGCATGTGACAGACTTGTAAAACCAAAGACCTTAAAGCAAATAATTCAGTGTTAATTAACAGTAAAGCTCCTGATGTGCTTGTTGTCATTTTATCCACTACTGTAGCTAACTTTCTGATCATTTCATCATTTAGTATTATCCCCACTGGTGGTATCACTAAATATGTCTCATACCAAAGCAGCTCCTGTTTCTCCATTGCGATTTTGTCTGTGTGATGGTGCTAACGTTAATGCTTCTATGCTTGTTAGATGATACATCTTCGGAATTAGTATGCCTAAATAGCAGGTTCCTTCCCAATCAGCAGGTAATGGGAAGTAAGCACTCAGTCCACAAATGTAATAAACTCCTGGCATTGCGTTTTCGTTTCCCTGTCAAATTTGCCATAATCCTTTTATTAGCTCAAACGTGTGTTCACAAATTCTGATCCCCACTTGTCTAGTCCTTTTTAATGTGCATCTTTTGTAAAATCATTTTTTCCCTTTGTGTCTATTGTCTAGTCTTAAGTTTTGGATAAACCATTTTCGTCCTGATTTCAATTTCTTCCTTTTTCCATGCATTTTCTAAAATGTCTCCCTTTCGGTCTGCAGTCTTTATGTCCATGCACCTCTCTTCTAAAGTGATAATATAAGCTTTCTCTTCAGGTCGCATTAAGATCTTTAGGTAATGCTTCTAAGCTTTTCCACTATCTATGGTTAAGTGTGGAAATAAATAATATAAGCTTTATCCATTGATTTTACATGTGGGTGTAAATTCATGCTTTCTACTAAAGACACTCTAGATAGCACTAAATCGTAGTTTGAGTGAATATATTCAAAGTGTCCTCGCCTATATACTAATGAGAACAGAATACTACAAGAGACTCTGTAAAACAAATGTAAATATGATAGTATGTAACTTCCTCAGATATAGAAGTCGGCACGTTTGCACAAACATAGCAATCCTTAACATATAAAGCATTAGTGTATTCTTACACCAGTCTACACTATACATTAGTGCAGTAGTCTTCTTTCTTATAGCTCACAAATGTTTTAGTAAAAATGCTATCCCTCAAATGTTGTATGTGTGCATTTGTGACATTAACACTAGGGGGTTCAAAATCCGGTGTTAAATAAAATTCGACTACTATTATAATCATTATGAAACCGTACACATGATACATCTGCACCTATTTCTAATGCAACACGTCGTTCTTAAGTCAGTAGATTGTTCATTTGTTGTAGAGGATTAGTAGACGATCTTCTTATAAGCTGTAACAAGCTAAAATATTTTTTGCGGTTTTCCTTCTTGTTAGTGCAGTTACCTAACCGACAATCCTTGTAGCCTCCTCATTGGTCTTCCTAAAAATGTTATTTCTGGTCTTCTGTAACTTTCCTCTTGGACCTAGATTAGTCTTCTGTAAAACAAATAAATAAACCAATAAACATCTAATAGGCACAGTTCATAGTTCTTCTTATGTTAGGGGGCGCTAGAGGGCGCACACGCGGAATGGCTGCCTAACTAAGTAGCTCCCGCTCCTTGGCACTTTATCCTATAATTATCATATGCCACAGGGGGAGAAACAGCTAATTCACCCACCATTTGCTGCAGCAGATCGCCCTCTACGCTCGACCAGAAGCTTGGGCTGCTGACGACATCGGAGCCGGCGTAAGCGCCGATTGAAAATTGGCCGACGGCACACGGGGTCGCGTCTGTGCTCTCTGAGTCCATGTGGCGCCTGCCCGGAATCTTGTGACCGGAGTGAGATACGGACATTATCGCTTGCTACTCGCCCTCTGCTACGGGATTGACCCGTCCTTGCATGGCCGGAGGGGCGTACCAGATATCGAAGGAGCGCTGAAATTACCGCTGTGACCCCTGACGCCGCTGTGGGGTGTCGGACATATGCTGCTCCTACCACGGAGCGGTACGAGTTGAGCGGCGCCCAACCCTAGCGAAGAGCACTACCTCTACGGCCCCTGCAGGCGGTAAGGAGCCGAGTGTCAACAAATTTCCCCGAACTTCCGGTTGCAGGTGATTCCCCTGCTGATACTGGGCCTGCATACTCTCTGACCCATCACATACGAGGTAGCCCCCGGCCCCTGGAGCTTCACTGCCTGCACTAAACCTACTGCTGTGATCTGCTGGAACTGGGATTGACTCACGCTTGGGCTGCGATGTTTGTGTGCCACCCTCGTCTGCAGAGCTAGATACTGCCCTGTCTCTTTGCCACAGACTTGTGATTTGTACCATTACTTTCACGCAGTGGTGCTGGCTTCAGACCTGCTTTCATACAACGTGGTTGTTGGTGTAATATCACTGCTAACGACTACTGTTGCCTATTTACTGTGAGTGTCTTGGCGGCGCGAGGAGCGGCTGGTGGCCTGTACCCCCCGTGGAGCGGCTATCGGGCGCTGGAGGCGCTATATCCGGCATAGGTTGGCACTGTGTGCACAGGCGGGGGTTTACCAGCGCGCGGGTGCGCCCACTGTTGAGACTATACTACTACCCCTCTGTCGAGACTCGGCTGCACAGCGGCGGTGGGGCACGAGGCGGCGGAGAGGCCGCGACCAGCCACCAGCATGGTGCGCCCCGAGAACCGTCAAACGAAATTAAGCTTCGATGGTGCCAAAAAAAGGCACGAAATCGGTGCCTACTGACCCTGGACCGAGCGATACCAACCCGAGAGCCATCACTTCTCCCACTAAAGAACTTGATCTACACAGTCTGTTCCAGGAGATGAGACAGGGGTTCGCCACTGTGGTGGAAAAGGTTGACGGCGTGACCTCTAGGCTTGATGCCCTGGTTCATAAGGTAGATCGTCATGAGGAGCGGTTAATGGCTACGGAACAGCGCATTTCTGATAATGACGATATCACCTCTTCCCATACCACGCAATTGGCCCGAATGGACAACCTGCTCAGAGCCATAGCGGCCAAGAATGAGGACTTGGAAGCCCGTAGCCGACGCAACAACATACGCGTCACGGGCATTCCGGAATCCACAGACACAGGCAGAATCGAACTCTATGTTAAAAAGCTCCTCAAAGGCTCGATAGGAGAGGATGCATTTTCACCTCAATTTATCATCGAGAGGGCACACCGATCATTAGCACCTGTTCCCAAGCCCGGATTGCCGCCTAGACCAATCATTGCTAAATTGTTGAACTATCGTGATCGCGACGTCGTGCTGAGAGCAGCCCGGACTCAACAAACCCTGCAATACAATGGCATTACTTTCTCCATATATCCGGACTTCACCCTCTGGTGCAGGAAGAGAGACGCAATTCATCCCTGTGAAGAAGAAGCTCCGGGAGGCTCAATTGGACTATGCCCTACTCTACCCGGCGAAGCTGCGGATCACACATCAGGGGAAACAACGCTTCTTTACAAATCCTCAAAGTAGATTTTCTAAAAACTATCCGTAAGGGGAGACCGCAACGCTGAGGCAGACCTGGAGGACGACGACCCATCCTTGGCAGCGGATGAACACTGATCACTTGCACCCACTGGGCTTCTTGTTACTTTGCACTGCTATTCTATGGCCCTTGCTTCGGGAGTGTGAGGGGCGGCAACTATACACGACAGAACTACGCTGGCTTATCTCTCCTGTGGTAATGTATTCCAAGGCCCACTTTCCTGGCCCTGGCCTCCACCAAGGGCGGTACAGTTTCGGAGGCCATTGGCGGGTGAAGTGGTTGTGCGACCTTGATGCTGTATCCCTATCGGGTGTTCCCCATGCAAACTGTTAAGTTGTTGAAGTTGAGGGGAGGGGGGGATGGAGGGAGGAGATAAGGGGGGGAAACGGATGGCTGCTGGCAAGTTTGGGATGCTGTAGTGGGAGGGGGGGACTGTTTTGGGGAGATGAGATGTACACATGGAATTTTTGATCGAGACACGAAATGCTATACTACACTGATGCGTCTGAATGGACCGGACATTGCAGCTTTACGACTGCCAAGGGGGAATGAATCAAAACTCCATTATTTATGGCGATCTTAGGAACTGATGCTCAACTAAATTGCATGTCATGGAATGTTAGAGGGCTTAATAATGCCAAAAAATGTCGTAATGTGATTGCATATCTTAACAGACACAATGTTCATATTGCCATGCTGCAGGAAACTCACTTGTCACCACAGATGCGGGCCACCTTTGCAAGCAAATGGGCCGGAATCCGTACATTCTCCTCTTACTCCACATACGCGAGAGGGGTTACCATCCTTCTTAGACGCAATGTGCCATTCCAGAAGTGCGGAGACTTGACAGATAGCGAAGGGCGCTACGCCTCACTGTGAGGGCGACTGGGTCGCGACACAGTTACGCTTGTTAATTGTTATGCGCCTAACACAGACATGCCTGCTTTCTTTACCACACTTTGGGGCAAAATCGTGGATGTGGGATCCCACCATATTATTTGGGGGGGATTTAATTTGGCACCAATGCCTCACCTGAATAGGGCGGACAGGGCGACTCACTATAAACCTAGGGCACGAGAGGCGTTGGAGGACATTATCGCTGAGGGCACACTGGTAGACATGTGGCGACACCTGCACCCAACCAGGAGGGAGGGTACGCATTTCACACCACAGACTGGCACATGGGCACGATTGGACTACTTCCTTACCAACAAAGAGATCACTCCGGAGGTTCTGGGGGTAAATCACTTGCCGAGAACATATTCGGATCACAGCCCTGTCATAATGCACACACGAATTCCCGGGTGGGATAACCCTAGACCTCAATGGATATTACAACCGGCGGCACTATTGGACAGCTTATTCTGTGCCGAACTGGGTGAGGAAATAGCCGACTTCTTTACCAGGAACAAGGGGTCAGTGGACTCGGTAGAACACATTTGGGAGGCCTTCAAAGTCACCATCAGAGGCTATTGCATATCTAAAAGTTTTGGGGTCCTGCGGGACATACAGACCACTATTCGTACACTGCATAGGGAACTGAGAGCATTGGAGCTCCGAATGGTAGAGAATGACAATCCTGATATACATGCAGAATTCCGGGATACATTATCAAAATATGAGGAGGAGGCTAGCAGGGAGGCTAAATTCAGGGGGAAACACTGGCAGGCCAGAAGGTATTGCGAGGGAGACAGGCCGGGGAGTCCTCTAGCGATTTTAGCGCGCCCCCCACGCGACCACAACACCATACTGGAGCTCACCGACGACCGAGGGCACACAATTAGAGACTCAGATGCACTGTTAGATGCCTTCACTTCTCACTACCACTCCCTTTACACTACTACTGCAACAGCCGATACATCTTATTCCGCATTCCTGGGTGATGTCGCACTTTGCTGGCTCAGCGATGGAGATAGAGCCTTCCTAGCGGCCCCCTTTGAGCTGGATGAAATCCAGGAGGCCATCATGTCACTTAAGAACGGCAAGGCGCCTGGATTAGATGGCATACCCGCCGAATTTTATAAAACCTACATAGATATCATGACCCCGGTCCTCCGAGAAGTCTACGAGGAATCGCTCGCTGACGGCATCCTCCCTAGCTCCATGCGGGAGGTAGTCATACACTCGCTTTTAAAACCGGGCAAGGTACCTGGCTCGTGTAGTTCATATCGCCCACTTTCCCTCTTAAACTGCGACATTAAGATTCTCGCGAAAGTCCTGGCCACCAGACTTTCCCTACTCATGACTAGAATTGTATTGCCTGATCAATCTGGGTTTGTCTCCGGTCGGTCCACCTCACATAACTTGCGCACCTTATTCTCTCTGCTTCGTACCGTTCACCCTGATCTTCCAGTTGCAGCTGTTTTCTTAGATGCCACCAAGGCATTCGACTCGGTAGAGTGGCCCTATTTGTTTTCAGTACTGTCGAGCATGGGGTTCCCCAAACTTTTCATCTCCTGGATTCAGCTCCTCTACACTCAACCCATGGCAAGGGTCCTCATCAACAGGCGTTAATCACACTCCATCGCCATTACCAGGGGAACGCGTCAGGGGTGCCCCCTGTCCCCCCTTCTGTTTGCGATAGAGGTTGAACCGCTAGCCTGTAGGCTCCGCCAGCTCCATCGAGAGGGCGCGGTACAATGCCTCCAGAGTCAAATCGATTTGTCGTTATACGCTTATGACATTACACTCTACGTCAAACACCCTGACGTGCACCTTAATCCGCTATTAAGAGAATTTGTAGCCTTTGGAGCGACGTCTGGAATACACATAAATTGGTCCAAGTCGCAGTTCTTCCTTCTCACCGATGCAGTCACGACCTTCCCCCTTGACTACCCACTCGAGTGGTGTCGGACGGAGCTCCGGTACCTTGGCATACAGATATTGCGTGATCGGGATGAGACGCTCCGCTCCAATAACGGTGTGGCAATCACAAAACTCACTGCTGCAGTAGATCGCTGGATCACCCTTCCGCTTTCCATGGCTGGTAGAGCTTCCCTTATTAAAATGGTGGTACTGCCTCGATTTCTTAACCTATTTCTCAATATCCCATACTATCCGGGTGCTTTCTTCTTCAAAACCTTGAAATCAGAACTCTGTCGGCTATTCTGGGGAGGCAAAGGTCCACGGTTAAAATGGACCACGTTGACCCAGCCCTACGATTCCGGTGGCTTCGATGTGCCTGACCTCGAGGCTTTCTACCTGTGCACGCAGGCGCATTACGCTTATCACTGGCTGGTCCCCACGCCCTTCATGCCACAGTTAGCGGTGGAGGACTGGATTGTGCACCCCGTTCCGCTCAATGGCCTGCTCCACTGCCCAGAAGCGTTAATTCAAATGCCAAATACCTCTGTTTCCTGCACTGTCAATGCATGGCGCCGTATAGCTAAGAGGCTGTCCTGCTGTCTCCCATACTCTCCTAAACTACCACTGACATTCCACCCTGACCTTGCTTTATTGCAGGAACGTGGCTTTGGTTTGCTTTGTGAACGACTACAGATCACCTCCTGGGGCGACCTCTTTGCCAACAGGAAATTTAAATCCGCAGAGGATCTCTTTGCCTCCCAAGACCGCACCCCGCTTGACATGTTTTACTACCTACGCCTACGGCAAGGGATGAAGGACATTCTACCTGAGTTCCCCGATGAACCCGGGATCCTTCTTCCACTTCATTTCTTGTTATGTTCACAAGAAGGGGCACACTTGGTCTCTGGCTTGTATCGACAACTCAGATCGGCTGTCATGCCGCCTGAGGCGGGTGCTCGGGCACATTGGAGTACTGACCTGGCTACCGCGCTCACTGACGACCAATGGCAATACTGTTGCGCCCTCACGGCTCGAATATCGGCCAGCAGTAGACTTAAGATAATACACTATAAATTCTTGGAAAGGCTGTATTATACACCAGTAAAAAAACACAGATTTCACCTAGCTGACAATGACAGATGCGAACGCTGCAATGCCGAGCACACAGGTTTTTTACAATTGGCCTGGGAGTGCCCTCCTGTTCATATATTCTGGCAGCAGGTGACTGATGCTCTTACAGCAATGACCAAGGTAACCATCGCGGAGGAACCGCTCCTCACGCTGCTTGGGCACACGCCGCACAGCAGAAAATTTATCGACACCGCACTGCTTTTGGCAAAGCGTCGTGTGGCGTGGCGCTGGGATCGAGGCAGAGCACCTAAATTTAAGGAATGGGTGGCAGATATGACTTACTGTCAGGCACAACACGTTACGTTTACTGAATTGATACCGATCCCTAGCCGCCCAAAAGATATCTGGGGACCGCTAATCAGCTATTTCCTGGCCCAGGTAGATGATAGTGCTGTTCCAGAGTGAGGACACGTAAGAGATCAGCTGAACTGACAACACTTGGGGCTGGGAGCTTTGCACACTGATGCACATATGATGCATTTCTTCTACCCTGAAACACTGCCCCGCACGTTACTCTGCAGGTCACTGCCTTACACAGCACTACACCGTCTGCTACGATTGCGACACTGTATATGCAAACATCACCGCAGGGCCCTTGCCCACTAGATACTACTCACTGCCCTGCTCATTCCATACACCCTTATAATCACACTGGCTGACCCCTTGGGTAGCTGCACAGGACCTCTAACCTTTAGACGAACATCTAACATCGTGACTGCTGACAACTCACTGTATAGCAGTGAACGATCAATGAACCGTAAACTACTATACTGACTCAGAATTCTGTATTCGAATGTGTCTACGATACCTCGCCAGTTTTGTTTAACTTTGGGGACTGGGAAGATAAGAAAAACACAAAAAACTTGTTCTACTGCAACGCATCCTTGTTTTTATTTTCTTTAACTTTACACGAGCTATCAGGCACCCATTGCATAACGATATTGTACGCCACCGGGCCTCCGGGATGCCGGTTAAACGGCTGTGTTACATCACTAAAGACTTTCATATCGATTTGCACTTAACGCTGCCGGCCTCCGGGTTGTAGGCAACTGAAGCAGTGTACTGTACATACTACACAATAAAGCAGTTTGAACACCAAAAAAATAAAAATAAAATAAAAATAGTTCTTCTTATGTTAAGTTTGATTTGTTTTTTTAATGCATTTTCCAAATAATGTCTGTTATTTCAAGAGGGTTCTCGAAGATCAGGGTTCATGTTGCACAAATCTTCCAAAGCCACATTTAACGCTGCATTTATGAAATGAGACCATTCAGGTACAGAATATCTTTGGCAACATACTAGAGTTCTTCTGGTTCTCCTTGGAACTTGATGATTCAGATCAAGAGAGTCTTTGTCCTCTGTTTCACTCTTTTCAGTCATTGTCTCTGGAATTCATGCTATTGAAGAGCTTCTCTTTAGTTTCTTTTTCCAGTTATTTCTTGGCCACTATGCTTGACAATGTATTCTTCCTATCCCAGAACTCCTTCCTTCACCGGGATCTTGTTCTACTCCTTGTTCGATTCCACAAATACTTCTAGCATGCTGTTCAGTCTCTGCCACATCACCTTCCGAGTCATTGATTCCACTTTTTGACACCATTGGCACTTGCACTCGCCTTTCAACTTTTCAATGTTCATCCCTTTCTTCTTCTTGCACTTCTCTTGGCACTTCAACTTGCACTTCAGTTAGTGCTGGGGGTGGTGCAACCACTAGTGCTCTTCTCTGCTGTTAATAGACCAAATATGCTTCTTCTGGGTTACTCTCTCTCTTGGTGTGTGTGAGGCATGAATCCATTTCAGAATTCTAGCACACTTCACAGCAAAGTTCTTTTTCCTCATTATTGGGTAGGGGCCTTTCCATCTAGGTTCAAGACAAGTCTTCTGAACATGCTTCTTGATCACGAGTCACGACCCAGTTACCAGGGCTGAGGTTGTGCCACTGTTCTTGATGATGGTCTCGTATAACAACTGATACCTGATGAGAAACGACAAAACAAACTATATCGGCGAGTTTCTTACAGTAGTCCAAAATCCTATCATCTGTGATGTTCACTAGGGCATTCACATGTACTGCTGGTCGTCTCATTGCTCTCCCCATCAGTATCTCATCCTGTCTTTCTGGAATACTTTGGATGCTCATCAGCACCAAGGGTAAAGCATCTGGCCAATTCAGTGAAGTTGAAACGCGAACATTTGACAATCGGGATTTTATTGTTCCATTGATTTGCTCAACTATGCCTGATGCTTCTGATTTGTAACTGCAGTGTAGCGTTTGTTCAATTTGTAATGCAGCACATGGCATATTCATCACTCCATTGTTGAAGTGTGTTCCTCTGTCTGACTCAAGAAGGACCGGCTTCCCGAATCTTGTTATGATCTCTCATAATAACTACTTAGCTACAGTGAGACTGTTATTTCTTCTCGTTGGGTAGGTTTCTACCCATCTTTAGAATACACAGATCACCAGGATATACCCCAATGCCTTGTGTACAGGCATCGCTACAACATCCATCTGTAGTCTACAGAAAGGACCATTTGAGCTCCCTATGTGTGTGCTTCTAACATGCGTTTTCCTCCCTACATTCAGTTGTTTACATTTAACTCACCTTCTGTAATTCCTGTCGGCAATCACTCAGAACCTGGGATTATACTAGCTTTGTCAAGTGTCTCACCATTGCATCTCTTCCTTAATGTGTGTATCTGTGTTACTTATCTGTTCCTTGGAAACAACAAGCTGTCTGGTAACACTGGCCTTCCATCAGCCGACATCCAGATGTCATTTGCTTTGTTTACACAGCCTGATCTGATCCACCCATTTTGTTCTGTTTCAGACACACTTTCCTGTACTCGTTTTTAATTCTTCCCAAGTGTCTGTTATTTCCATCATCATTGCAAAAGCACTTTCTCCCTCAGATGTGTTTGTGAAACCTCAATTTAATATGCATGCTAGCAGTGCAATTTATCGGACTACTGAGTCAGCGTATCTGTTGCCGATGGCAACACACTGCCTGTTTGGTGTCCTAGACATTTTACAACAAAGATTTCACTGGGTAAATGACAGAAGACTCCTTCGCTTAACACCACACTCCACCTCTTCTGAAATGCAAGGTTGCACTATATTTATGAGAATGTGGTGCAGCCTTGCGTTTCCCCCTGCGATGGCAGTAAGTTTAGCAACTTAGCGCCAATGCAGGCACTCTTGCACCATAGTGCAAGGGTGCCTACTTGCAGGGAAGGATTATTTCTTTATAGGAAGGTGCCCCTTCCTGCACACAAACAATCCTAAAAGGCCATTCGGTCACTTTCATGTGTGCTACTTCATGCAGCGCACATGAAAGTGATAAAATTGCAAAAAAGATTTGTTTAAACCTACACCAAAACCATACTGTCTGTCAGTGAAAATGGTGACTCTCGTTTGTGCTATTAGACTGCAAGCTCGAGTAAGGGCAATTAATTTGGCAACATGTGTGGAGAAAACAGATTAAAGCCAGGAAGCTTTGATCACGTGATTTATAGAGCAGATGGCAGGTGTGCCATCATTCCCTTTTAGGCATTAACCAAAAGGACATGATCGGGCTCATTTAGTAGTTTGTCCTTAATTTTGGGTCTTGGCTTTGTGTTTGTGCATAGGTCAGTAACCTTTAGGCAATCCTGATCAAACTCTTCACATTTATCAATTTGTTCAGTTATAGGCATCGATGTAGAAACATTTAAAATGTTGCCATGTTTATTGTGATATTATTCGATCGAGCAAGCTTTGCTCATGTCAGGTAACTCTATTATGGGTTAGGTACTGTGTTTTAGTCTTTGTAAACAGTTATTCAACTGAGTGTGGGACCATGACAATTAAAGGATGTCCCATCACTATGTTCTCACTCTTCTCCAGACTAACACTCACCTTGGCTATTGCCTTTAAACAGCCGGGAAGTCCTGCTGCTACAGGGTCAAGTGTGCTAGAAAAATAAGCCACATGCCTTTGGTTTTCTCCATGTTTGTGTCAACTGAGAGCGCACACCCATCTCTTTCACTGTAAAATAAAGTAAATTCTTTTATATAATCTTGTCATTGCTAGAGCTGGGGCGCAACATAATTTCTATTTCTGCTTTAGGAAAGCTTTGGTGCATTTGTTCTGCCAGGGAAGCAGATCAGACACATATGATGTGTCAGCCTCAGTAGAGGCTTTGCCATTAATGTAAAGTTTGGTATACACTGTCTACAGTACCCAACCATTCCTATAAACATCCTGATCTCTCGCTCTCTCTCTGTGTTCGTGGTAGACTCATCTGCAAGAAGGCTTCCACTTTGTCTTCTGACACCTTCTTGACTCCCTTCATAATAATGTGTACCAGATAATGAACTTCCTTTTGACAGTACTTCAGTTTACCTGGAGACACTTTGTGTGCTTTTTCTTCCAGGTGATTCAATAATGCAATGGTGTCTTATTTACAGGCACCACATGTTTCTGAGGCTACCCACAGGTCGTCAATATACTGGACAAGGGTAGACTCACAGGGCATCTACAGGGACTCAAGATTTTTCCTTTATATCTGATTAAAAATGTAAGTGCTCTCTGTATACCTTTGAAGGAAAGCAACACCATGTGATTGTCTTCTGTTGGAAGACGAAAGAGAATAGATACTGGCTATTTTCTTGCAATGGCACAGAGAAGAAATCTTGGCACAAATCAATGACTGTAAACCATTTTGCAGTACATGGAATTTGGAAAGGTACAGTAGCAGGATTTGGCACCACTATTTTGTTGTTCCTTCTTAGATCTTGGACTTTTTCAATCCCATTATTGGCAAATTATATGGGCTCTTAATCAGCTCTTTTAGTATGCCTTTCTGGCGCATATCTTAATTACTGGCTGTATTCCTGCAATTGTCTCTGGGGCCAAATGGTAAGATGGTGTTCTGGGAAAAATAGGATTCAGTTTCAATTTAGTTTTGACTGGTTATTCCCCCTTTCCTGTGAAATCCCAGACTTCAGCATTTACTGTGTTTCTGAGATTTTCTGGCAATTCAGAAATAGTAGGGGAAACATTTATTTTTCACATTTTAAATTCAACATCCTCATCATGGGTTTGCAGTGCAAAACCATCAGGTATGCAATATATTGTGCAATTTAACTTACACAACAAATCTCTTCCTAACCGATTTGCTGGACTGGTATCACAAACCACAAATTGATGCTTTTCTTTAAAGTTTCCTAAAATGTTTACAGACCATTCCTTTGAGATAGGATTTTGCATCTGTTTATTTGTACCCCAACTACTTGGATTGTCTGGTACATCCACGGTTCTAACTGTCGAACGGGTAGCTCCTGTGTCAAAAAGGACACATTGTGACCAAAGATGTTTGTGTCTACCTAGGGGTAACTTTACGTACTTGAGATTGCGTCTTAGAGGTATATCAATCTCTTTCCTCTCTCAGGCACAGTCATTGGAAATTATCAGAAGTGAGCACATCATTTTCAAATAATGGCCATTGGCCAAAGAAATCCTGGTTTTGATTTTGAAATTGTGGCATTGCATTCTGGAGCTGATTTGTATTAAACCTTGTCACCTTATTCAGTTTGTGATTCCCCATTTGTGTAGAAGCAACTGACACCATTTGGGCTTGATTTTTCCTGGGAGTGCGAATTTGCTGTGTGGGCATTCTCTGACCTGCCAATTGACGTTACATTTCCAGTGCCCCATCCGATGGCAACGTGGCAAGCAGTAACCTTTTTCATAGCAGCAATATCTGTTCCAGATCCCAGACCTGTGGGAACACCTCTACCTCTGCTGTATGGCATTCACACTCCATTCTGACTTTCTGTGAAGCCAGCATGTGGGACAACCACTCCTTGCCTGAGTTCCTGCAAAAGAAGAATTGTGAAAATCTTTCTGTGCTAACGTTACCTGAGCCAACATGAATATCTGTTATTTTCCTCTGCTTCATGTTCAGTTCATCACTGCAATACTTCGCATAATGCAAGATCTCATCTAGTGTTTTTGACTGCCAGCAGATTATGCTTTGCGTAATGTGAGCACTAATTTCTGGTTTCAACCCCAAGACAAACTGAGACACAAAAATACTAATATCCTCCTCCGGAAATTCACATCCACTGTGCGGTTTAAACACTTGCAATAACCTTACTCTTTAACCAATCTGTATCTCTGTGAGGTATTTTTCCTTTCAAAATCGTCATTACTTGATCATATTTTTCCATCACCACAGGCGATGGTGCATCAGTTCCTTTCTCCCTTTGGGGTTCTGCTATTGGCCACTGTACTGCTACCTTGCATTCAGCCCATAAGTCAGCTGGAACCATAAAGCCAAGAGCTGTATCCAGGTCTCACCTCAATAACTTTGGAGTCTTTATAAACCTTTTCACTTGTGCATACCATAGTGCAGGCTTGTCTCTCAGTGTTGAAAAATTGATTGTAAATTCTGTGAAATCACTGCAATTCCGGGGGACCTGGACATATGTACCTCCAACTACTTTGCTCAATGGATCTGCTGCTGCCTCATCCAACTCATCCTGTTTTCCCTTTACTTCTCTCCTCTTTCCATGTTTCTTTGCCCATCTCATTTTCAACTTTTCTACATCCTTCCACTTTGTATGCATCATTGATGTGCAAACGCATTCATGTAATCCTCATGTTTTCAATTACATGATTATCCATCACAACACTATAGCTAGGATGCAGGTTCACGTTATTAGAAAGATCCACATCGTATTTCCTTGCTTTCCTTGCAAATCTGTCATGTATCATTGTAGTCCTCCGAGTAATCTCCTTGTACAGATAGGTTAACTTATTTCTCTGGCACTGCTCTAGAAGAACAAACTCCAGGCAACCATTGATCAATTATTCCATCTCGTTTTTTAATTTGGAAATGTTGAATGGATTTTACTTTTTTCTTTCTAATTGTTTTGGGGGCTCTGTTGCTTTTACCCTTCTCTCTTGTATGTTCTTCAAGTCATGCTGGTAAACCTTCATCTTCATTGCCAGTCAGTTCATTCAAGGCTAAAGGAGTTGTAAAGACTAGAATTCCTCCTCCACCTACTAGAACCTGTAAATTTGTTGGTGGTCTCCACAGAACTAGCTGTGTTTCATTCAGGTTGTCAGTACATTTCCAACAACTGGTGTCATTAAAACTTCTGGTCGTCTTTCAATTAGGGGTGGTGCAGTAGGAACCACTTATGTTAATACTGAATCAGTATCAATGGGAAACAGAGCAATTGGTCTTCTCGCAGATGATGGGGTAATTTGTAAAACCTCTAAGGGTCGTTCCATAGGGAGTGGAACTAGCGCCACACGAACTGTAGCTAATGTTTGACTTGCACTAGCATTTATCTCTCCTAGATAAGTAAATCTCTCAAGTGGTGGTCGGGAAGAGAATATCTCGTCTCCCGAATTAGTATTTGCCTCATCCCATTCTTGCTTAGCTTTGCCCTTATCCTTCTTTGTATTCCCTTGGATATAACCTGGTTCCTTCAATAACAGCCTTCCTCCATCTGCGCTGTTCTTCATCATGGAGCATTTCCATAATTTTGCATTGCCCTTCCTGTCCTTCTCTAATACTTTTTCGTCTCTTTTTCCCTCGCAACCTTTTCCCAAGCATTAAATGCCTCGTACTTCATAGGTCGAGGTGGGGGGCTTTACTTCGTAAAATGTTTCATTTAAACGTTCTAGGATTCTTATGTTTTTGTTTTTTTTAATAGCTGTCTCAGTAAATCAGTAAATGTTAAGTGTCCCATATATCAGGAAACGTAAAGCACCGTCATGTTCTGTAATTCTCTCCCTTTGTTTTAGTCATAAACATAAATTTAATCCATGTTCGGTAGTCGTAATATAGGCCTGAGTACCCTCAAGAGGTGCTTCCTCACCTTTTCGTACAGGAATAGTGACATCAGCTCTTACAAATTTCTTTAAATCCTTTAAACATTTCATAATGACAGTTGAATTGTTCAAATTTTCATATACACCATTTTTTTTTATTCTGTTCCTTATGTAATATTTTGCTTACTAATTGAAGGAGCAATTCAATTTCACATGATCCTTTTACCAAATCAAAAGACAGGGCTCAAATTAATAATGTCCAACCACAGATGCCTCCTTGACCAATGACAGGGCGAAAGTAAACCAACTGTCCAATCCCAACATACAACACTATGCCCGGAAACTTAATCCACACAGCAGCTCACACTCATTCACATTTTTTTTCGTTTCCACACACACTTTCAATTTATCCTCTTAATTTACTCATTGTTGGCTCTTTCCTAACGGAGCTTCAGGTATACAATCATTCAAGAATATTCCGCACCCCCAAGTGACTTGTCGAAAAGTGAAAATTCACATAAGTTAATTCCGCTTCACCCTTTTGCGCAATAAGGCTCCACTAACATTAAAAAAATTGATCAAACAACAGTTTGTCCCTAATGTTACAAATCGAATTGATGGTACCTCACAACCCACGTCATCTCTTCCTGCAAGCAAGTTTAATGTGTATATATATCTTTGTCTGTCTATATATTTTGGGATCTTTGGACTTCAATAAGCCTGAAATCAACTTTTCCTCTTCAATAACTTTTCAACATTTTTCATTACTCACTCCGACAACCTGAAAAGAAAAATACACATGCAACCACTACTCTCACAACCACAACATTTATTAATACTCACACCTTCAAACCACAACCGCTAAACCACAACTGCTTCACCACTCTTTCAGAATCTGAAAACTGGAATAGGGGATTATTTTAAAGTAGCTGGAGTACTATTTTTGAAACACTCCAATCAATGTGTTGAACCCTATTTCTGCTACCAGAAACTGCTGGACCCAGAGGATTAGCCAAGTATGATTTTAAGATGTAAACCACTCAACTTACTGACTTCTTCCTTGGTAAATCTTGATGGCTCTTGACAATGTTAATGGACCTTTCCCCTCTGTGGGATGATTGGAGCTAGAACAAAACAATAATCATGCATATGTCATTGACAATAGAATTTTAAATGTTCAGTCCAAGAAGAGATTTGAGATGAATTTACAATACCTATTTTTATCTTAAAGAATTTCTATTTTTTTGTCATTTTTATTCAGTTTAGTTTGTTTACAGAAATATCAATACAAGATTGATTAAAGACAGCATACACCTATACACAGTGTTCCGTAAAGGAAATCATCACTAAACTAGCTAAGGGACCTATTCTAAGTAGAACCCATAAGGAGTCCTTTTCCGAAAGGAGCAAGAGTGAGAATAAAAGACAAACTTCAGATAAAGAGTTCTTGAAACTCAATCGAGTTTCCCACAGCTGCACTAGCAACCATCAATAATAGAATGATCTATGCAGTAGCATTGATCATTGTAAAATCATTAAAGAAAGTTACCTTTAGCAGTAGCTGTTGGTAACCAAGCAAAAGATCAACTCTCCAGAAGAGTCGCAAGGCGGAAATATGGGTATGGGTCTAGAGTCTCCCTCTTGTTCGAACTCCAAGTGCACTATCCTACTGTCTCTCTAGGAACACTCATTATTATAAATCATTAGAATATTGTATCAATACTCTGAGTGTCGGCTCATCTAGCCAATGGGATGCACTTATCCAATGGTGTCGTCAACGTCCGATATCTCTTCAGTATTCCCACGGTACAAAATTCACGCTGGTAGATTAGTATAACACTGTTTCAGATATTGTTACATGGAGAAAATTTGTCATTCGAACCTTCTTACCTAAGCTAGAAGATGTGCTATGATTTTCAATACGAAGACCATAGCTTTCAGAGATGCAGAGGCAAACTAGCAATACTAATCTAAGCATTCATAAATGTCAAAATCATTATTTATTGTAATAAACCCAGCAATGTCTCATTATATTATAGTCAATGACCTAACATGGGGTGTGGGAACTAAACGAAACACAAGTCTAAAGTCCACACATTCTAAGCTGGCTGCTGGTGCTAGAGAAAATATTCTAATACATGTCTAATAAACCGTGAGCAAGAGCCAATAAAAAGGCTTTGACGCCTAAACTAAATGTGCACATTTAAGAAATATGGCTTAGTACAAAACAATTTCAATTATACTTTTTCATGAAGATTTTGTAAGCACGCTTTTCAATTTGTGAAAACATTTCTGTATCAGCATAAACACGTTTCTAAAGCCTTATTTTAACATAAGCTGCAAATCGAATGTTTATCTTTGAACTAATTTCCTACTCGGTTAACTGCTTGAAGGTTGTATACATCCACTGTGTTGGTCTTAGTTTTGAAGGGTTGGGGCTTTTCCTACTTATGTATCTCACGTTTGACATTCTGTTGACTACCTGTTGATATCGTAGGTGTCCAGTTCTAAAGTTAAGCCTTGCTGAGCCAAGGCAGGATCTAAACTAGCCCCTGTTAAGAAGGATATTTTATATTTGGATGTGACATTCCATTTTGGAAGTACTAGACCCTTCATTAATAATAATACTCTTATCAATTGACTGGATCACCTCTGGCCCATAGCCTAATTTGACTCTGATTGCTGAGCAATGACAAGGTTCATTTTGTATAAATTAATTTGTCTGTGATTCTTTTACCACTTCTTCCATCACATGCACTCTTTTATCAATCGTAGCAATATAGGATGATGTTTCAATATAGGATGATATTTCATGCATATCCGAGATTTGAGCATCTAGCTTCACTGGTTTGAGTGGTTAAAACTCCAACTACTATATCCAGCATCCTACTCCCAGTACTCATGATGGCATGAATGGCTGAGCGGCTGCATTCTCTTGTAGCTCTGGACTTAATTTGCGGGATACCAGAGTACCAGGGAAGGGATTGATAAAGGTTGAGCCATTAAGAGTGCGATTTAGAAAGCTAGTAGAAATTAAAAGGGCACTACGCTGTGATCGACAAGGATCCACCAACCACTTTAGGTCATGTTGGTCCTAATGAAACGTGTTATAGGCATTGGATGAATTTGCGGTGCCCTTAATTTCAAGGGAAAACAGCTTAGTGAAGCATGGAAAGGCATTTTCCTAGACAGGTGTTTGCTGGGGGCCACGTAATGAAGGTGGATGATTTGTTTTCTTCCAGCTATTCATGTGTTTCTGAGATTTAATATTATTAGTGATCTTTGAAGATGCATGATTATGCAAACTTATGTCCATTAATTTACTGAAATCTGACTAAGTAGGTAATGTGAAAAAAGTTGTTGTTCAGCCTAGTAGAAATGGGAGTTTTAGCAATAGGTAAAACTTCAGCGATATTATCTGACACGTTTTGCAATGATATTAGATTGATGGAATCAGGAGTGCCTTGTTAGTATGCATCGCTTTTACAAAGTAGTTTATTTTATTCAGAGGTGACATTCTCTTAGCTTTAGTTTGTAGGGACACAGACTGTGGTTGCTGGAGCTCTGGTGAATCTTTCTGTAACGAAGGAAGTCGAGAGTGTAGAGACTTATTTACCTGCTCAGTAGGAAAATCACACAATTTATTCAAAGTGGTTTTGGCTTGTCCTTTTTTAGCCCGTTTGAGATACTTCCAGGTGCTGTTTATTTTGATGCTCGGACAGAGAGTAGGGGTGTGGGGGGAGCGCAGCGGCGACTTTATAAATCCTGGGATTACCAGGGTTCTTTATCTAGTTGGTATGATTGTTCCATGTGTTTTATTGTATTATGGCTCCTAATCAGTGTTTTAGCACTTATAATGGGTCTGCTTGGTTGAATGCCACTTGTTTCTTCCCAGCCTGCTACTTTAGGAGTACCATTGCCTTAATTAATTTTGAAGTGTAGCAGTATGCACTTGATCTTTTAGACTTGAGTGAGCCCAGGTGGCTAGTATATAAGTACAGTAAATTATTTGGGAGACCCAATAGACCCTTGGAGGCTTGGGCAATACAATAAAAGGTGCCTACAAGGGATTTTATTTGCAGAGAACTTGTATTTGTTTAGAATTACTTAAGGGGTAAGTCCTACAGGAACATACACCAGAATGTCATTAGACAACATTAAATGCAGGTTACGAGCACAAAACCACGGGAAATCCTATTTGTTTGAAAGTATGCGTATTTTTATATAGCAGGGGTTAAGAAGGAGTACAAAAACATGAAACAAATCAGCCATATGTCATGAAGGGAAGTAAAATCAAATTAATCCAGCAATTCATGACAGACATCTATTTCAACAAAATCAAAAGTGACAAATCTCTTAATGAGAATACACGTCACAAAAGAACAACACATTTCTCAGGAATAGATGGAAAAGTTGACGTTTCGGTCTTTGTGGCTTCAGTCCATCAGACCATCTTCAGGACAGTAGATATTGCTATAAAGAAGACTCCTATACAAACATGATACAATTGTTTGCAAGTTTTGTAACACTGACTGAGGAGGAGTTCAGTCCTTAGTCAGTCTAGGCCTGTTTGACACTGGTTCACCCTGGGATCCTCCGCTGCAGGCACCGATGCCCAGTAGTGCAGCTGGCAGGCACTGGCTCTCCGGCGACACAGTGTGGCACCCAGGAGCTAGACCGGACAAGGGCTGGCAGCAAATAGGCAGCAGGAGGCCAAGCAGATATAATTTTTTAAGATTTTTAATTTAAGATGTTTTCTATAGCGCTGGCCTGACCCAAGGGTATCGGAGCGCTTTACAGAGGATACTCACAGATAATCACCATATACATAGTAGGTAGTCACTATATACACAAAAGGAGGGAAAACATGTTACAAAGATTGCATAATAGAAGAGAAACACATTGTAGTGCATGACAAATTTGACTTTAAGGTTATTCGGAGTTATTGAGCTTGGACAGAGCTAGATGTCTGCTAGCTGTCTCGAGTTATCCCTTCCCTAGGGAGCAGTTGAGGAATAGGGTTTGGAGTTGTCTTTTGAATTCAACAAAGAAGGAAATGGTTCTGATGTGAGGGGGAATGGAGTTCCAGATTTTTGGAGCGCTTCCGGTGAAGGATCGATCCGCAGTCTTTTTTCTTCTAGTTTTTGGGGGGATGAGTAGGAGGGAGTTTGAACTTCTCATGTTCCTAGACTGGCCGGCTTTTTTGAGTTTTTTCGCCAAGTATTCGGGTTTGCCGGTGTAAAGGGCTTTATGCTTGAGGCAGGCTGTTCTGAAGCTGATCCGCATTTGGATTGGAAGCCACTTAAGTTCTCTGAGTGCGGGTGAGATATGTTCAAATTTCTTGATACCGGTGACCATTCTGGCTGCCGCATGCATCTTTGTCTTGATGGGAGCCAAATGCACTTTAGGAACTCCAGAGAGGACTGCGTTCCCGTAGTCCAGTCAAGACCAAACTAGTGCTTGTGTGGCCTGTTTGAGATCACTGGGCTGAATGAAGGGTTTTATTCTGTCCAGTAGTCTTAGGTTGAGGAAGGCACTTTTGGCCGAATTCTTGATATGTCTCGTCATGTTCAGTTTTGGGTCTAGGGTGATGCCTAGACATTTGACAGAGTCTGCTAGAGTGAGAGTCCCGTTGAGCGCATCAATGGCTTTTAACCATTCCACAATTAGGGGGTTCTCTTCCTTGTTCGAGATGAGGAGTATCTCCGTCTTGTCAGGATTTAGTTTAAGATGGTTGCATGTCAGCCAGTCCTGGATGTCTCTCAGTACATAATTGAGTCTTTGAATGTCTTTGAGAGAAGTAGTTTCCAGATAGATCTGTGTGTCCTCAGCATAGAGATGGAAGCGTATGTTGGCTTTCCTAAGTAGTTTGGAGAGCGGTTCCATGTAAATGTTAAAGAGTTGTGGTGATAGCACCGAGCCTTGAGGGACGCCTTTGTTGACTTGTTGGAGGTCGAAGGTGAAGTTTTTTATTTTTATTTATTGAGTGCGATTGTGCAGAAAGGAGGCAAACCATTTGAGGACTACCTCACCAAGACCAGCTCTTTCTTGGAGGGCCCTTATGAGGAGTTTGTGGTCTACAGTGTCAAAAGCTGCCGAGAGATCAAGGAGAATGAGGAGGCAGCATTAGTCAGTCTAGTGAACCAAGGATATTGTCAATGATGTTGAGGATCGCGGTTTCTGTGCTACAGCCTTTTCTGAAGCCGGACTGGTGGGGATCCAGGAGGTTGATGTTGTCCAGGTGTTGGGTTAGTTGATGTAATACGCATCTTTCTTGGGTTTTTGAAAGAAGGGGGAGGTTCGACACCGGTCTGAAGTTAATCCGGTCCGTAATGTCTAGGCTGGGTTTTTTCAACAGGGGTGTGACTTGACCAATTTCGAGGCAGTCTGGAACGATTCCATTTTCCAGGGAGCTGTTTATGATTGTGCTCCAGAGAGGCGCTAGGGCGTGTTTCAGTTTTTTGGTCAGTAGAGGAGGAATGGGGTCTAGGACATGCGCTGATGTTTTGGATGAGGAGATCAGTCTGACTATCTCAGTTTCCTAAATGGGGTGGAAGCTTAGCCAGGAATTGACGGAGGAACCAGGAGAAAGATCATTCGGTCCAGCCAAGATGCTCTTCGTGGGGTGCGTGTTGTTGACGTCCATTGAAAGTTCGATTTTCGTGATCTTATCATTGAAGAAGTTGGCGAAGTTATCGCATAGTTCTTTGGAAGCCTGTATGGAGGAGGACATGGGCTTGGAGGTTTGTTGTGTAATGATACTATACAGCTCCTTGGGGCTGTTTTTGGCACTGTCCAGCGCAGAGCGGAAGAAGCTGGATTTCTTGTTTTTAATGTGATTGTTGTACTTCCTACGGGCTGATTTGAGTTGATCACGGAGAATGGAGGTAGGGTTATTTCTCCATTTTCTTTCTTTGGCTCTTAGTTCTCTCCTTTCAGAGTTGAGGTCGGAGTTGAACCAGGGTCTTGATGGAGTGGCTCGGCTCTTTTTTAGCTTCAGGGGAGCTAGTTGATCGAGCATGGACAGTAGATTTGCGTTGTAGCGCTCAGTGAGTTCATTTGTGGAGAGGTGGTTGTTGGTGTCAGGAAGAAGAGCACCTATCCGCTCTTCAAGGATTCCCACAGGGATCTGGGAGAAGTTTCTCCACTGTTTGGGAGGGTCTTGCATAGGTGTTTGAAAGAGCGTTAGTTCATTGATATGAAATAAGATCATGTGGTGATCTGACCAGTCTACTGGGAGTATGTGGTTGATTGTGATTGTGTTTCTTTGAGCGATGATGGCATCCAAGGTGGCTCCTTTGTAGTGAGTCTCCTCAGTGCAGTGCTGGTTTCAATTATTGTCACTTAGGAAACTGGATAGTGATTGGATTAGTGGGTTGTTAGTCTCATTCCATCGCAGGTTAAGGTTGCCAAGGATTAGATTGTTGGCATCTCCGAGCGCACCATGAGCTATCAGGTCAGATAGGTGTTCCCGGAAAGCAGAGGTGTTACCTGGAGGATGATAGAGAAGATGGCAGCGTAAAGTTCCATTGTCTTTGGTCTTGATGATGGCTGAGAGGCATTCAAAAGAGTTGTATTTGTATGCGTCTATTTCGAGATGGCCATGTTGTTTTTATGGATGATAGCTACCCCTCCCCCTCTTTGGTCTTTTCTGTCTTTGTTAATGATGGAAAAGCCAGGGGGAATGAGCATGTCTAAGCATGGTGAGGCTAGTTCATTGTGCCAGGTCTCTGTGATGAACGCAATGCCAATATCGTGGGAGAGAATGGCCTCTGCTAGTTCAGTTGCATGCAGCGAAGCCGACCTGCAGTTGATGAGCAAGCAATTGGTGAAAAGCTCTTTGTTGTTGGGAGTCTTTTCTATGGGCGCCCTAGGTAGGGTGGTGAAGGGGGTGGTCTCGGGGGTTTTGTGCCGGCAATGTCTCTTCTGGGACCCGTGACAACCTATATTTTGGATTTTGGGGGAGGCAAAGGGGCGTGAGTCTTAAGAGGAGAAGAGGAGGCTAAGTCTGCTGCTTCAGGTTCCGACATGGCTGATTCTGTTCTAGTGGGTCTTGAGGTCTGGGGTTTGTCACCAGTATACGAGTGTCTCTGGGCCGGATGTTCATCAAGAGTGGACATGAGCACTCCTGGCTCGTAATCATGTGGGCAGTAAGCTGCTAAGTAGGTCCTGTGCTCCGCCCTGTATTTCCGCCACCAGCATTGCCTAGCATTGGCTGTCATTGCCTACTAACGTAACATGAATGAGAAAAGCCTTGAGCCAACTGAACAATGGCTTGGAAGGAGCCTAGGTTTATTAAAGCAGCCACTACTTAATTTGTTTTCAAAGAACCTGACACTTGTGTGTGAGACATGTAATATAAACCTGCATTTGCACGTATAAGGCACTCCAGATTTGAATTTCTGAAACCGAGTTAACACTGCAAAGTAGAAAACCTAAGGAACAGAACCAACAAGCACCATATAAATGGAGAAAAATCATTACAGTGATGCAAAACAGAAAGGAGGTAACAAACCCATTGGCAAAAAGGAATCACAAGCTTTGCAATATGCCAGTTCTTTTGGCTCAGAATGTTTACATTTGTTTCAGTGTCAGAATACTACGTTCTTGCATATGTAGTCTTGTAATTCAACCTTTAAAATTTTCATTTTAGAATTTATTCACTCATTTGTACAGTATTCAGGAGTATAACCCCCCTCTCTCCACCCTCCTTGTTTGTTTGCACATTGCATTGCTTCAAATTGCACATCTAGTTTACCTCATGCCTTCATATTATGCAACCTTGTTAGCAGTAAGACCTAAAGATACCATGTAATTAGGAATCTGACATTGCCAAGAAGTGAATAAGTGTTCCGATGGATCCATTGTTGACATAAAAGTTGCTGTAAATCTAGCTGGTTCCTTTTACTTAAATTGATCATCTCATAACATTGTCTTGCCAACTCCATTATCTTAATTTGCCAATTTTTTGACTTGCCCTTTAAGAGCATTAGTAAGCTTGGTATTAGCTTGCAACTGTTTATTTACGTAATGACCATATTTCTGTTGTTGTACAATTTACTAACCACAGATACATGTAGGATTTGGGTTTATTTTTTAGTATTTTTATTCTTTTATAATTTGACAGCGTAGGGGAGCAAGAAAAAGGCAGATGTTAGGTCACATCTGTGAGCCCCATACAGAGCATTATGTTTCATAGTTTTATCCTGCTGTTTCTTTGATGTGATAGCAAGACACCAATAAACTATTCATATTTTGTTACAGGCTCTTTAATTTGCTGTCGTAAGCGAATGTATGAGATATACAGACATACAGACCTGGCCAGTTGGGTAATACTCACACAGTACATGCATTTGCTCCAGTCCCCTGAGATCCAAGGAAGTAACACCTTCCCTATTTGCACCCAGTGCACCTGCTTTGAGGAGTGCCTTGGAGCAAACCTGAAGAGTAGGCCCCAGATGTTTACAACTAAATACTAATGCTGAGCACTGGTAAACACTGTCAGAAAGTGACCACTGGCTAGTGTGAAAAATATCAAAATAAGGATGCAGCAAATTGGTTTTCTGTCCATCTCTGTGGCATCTTATTCTCTAGTCCTTCATCAGTTATAATTGTTTTAATCCTTTATTCGCCTCATGCTTCCTTCTCCCATTTGAGGACACCAAGAGAAAATGACTATATTTATATACATCTCCCCGCTCCATCCATCCATTTGGCCAAGAATGGGAAATTGTACGCGAGGACCATATTTGGGCATGGTACCGTTAAGTTTTTTTCTGAGAATATGAAATTTCAGTGAGTTTAAACTCTTTCTTTCACTTCCTATACTCCAGAAAATGGCACTCTGTAATTCCAGTTAGGCACATGTCGAGCCCATTAATGGTGTAGTGAATAATTCCATTATCTTCATCGAATTTTGCTTAATTAATGGACCAGACTCTTCACTTGCCTGTTATTAAACACTTCCAAAATGTGGTAGACTGTTTTTCTCTCTCTTTTGTACTGTGAAACTTTAAAATCTGAGGCTCTCGTTTTAGGATCTGAATCTCTCGTTCTTTAATTCAGCTGTGCCTCATCCATGCTCACCTTTGTCCTGTTTTCAGCCTGGCTCTATCCTTGACACCACTCCTGCATAAACATTAGGTAACAAATCTAAAGAGAGACATTGTAGGCTGCGTAAACATGCAAAGTCAGCACAAAAGAACAGCTGATGTCTGCACTGTGGGTTTCGTGTGTTTTGTAAACAATGGTAAAGCCTTAGATAAAGTTTTCTCAGCCTATCTTGTCATACAGCTTCAGGACGTTACAGTTACACAAGGCACCAAGGTTGTTGATTCTTTCCGATTGTCTCCTCTGGGCGTTCCTTTTCTGTGATCTTCCCTATAAACACCGTTGTAACCATCGTTCAAGCATGCTCTCTCCTTGAGTATCTCCATGGTGCTCGTTGGATGGAGACCCATTCATGAATGATTAATAAATGACCTCTGGTTTGATTTCGCTCCAGTGTCGATTCCTCCTTACTTGATAAGAACCTGTGGCAAGAGTGGTGACCCTGCACCAGCAGATTAGAATTAATCTGCTCCACAAATTGGTGCCCAAACTCTGGGCCTCATCAAAGGCTTGTTGTCGGACCAGGGGAGGAAATCGGGTCGGTAAGACAAACTTTGCTGAGGGGGCACCACCTGAAGAGATTTGAGTTGCTTGTGGTCCAAGGTGATTTTTCAGCTCTCCGACTCTGATCTTCCTGGCAGCTGCTGGCCTCGACTGGGGCCTTCAGACAGTCATTTTTGGATCAGGGAGGATCGACAGGTGGGAGTTGAAGACTACACACAAGATAAATCTGTATTGAACCAGTTCATTTGTTTAGGATTTATTTGGTATTTGCTTGACTTGGTATTTTTTTGATATCCGTTCAGAATCTGCTTGGTGTTTTTGAAGCTTAGAAATCTGTTATGAAACTTGCTATTTGTTTTGGCTAACATTTTTCTTGCAGGTAATTTGAGAATATACATTTTTTTATTCTCTCTGTTTATAAGTTTTTTATATCTTATATAACATGCCTGTGTTTAGCACCCTTTGGAAGTTTTGTTGTTGTTGCTGCTGCGATAAGCAGAGCATTTTGGAAGCAAGTCAGCCGGTGCTACCAGAAGGTACACCGAATTTTTAGATGTACATCAAATATGGCTGAGCTAGTCATAACGCCTCCAATGCACGCACGCAGGGCTAATTCCACCGCTGTGCTGAACGTTCCATAACAACGGCTGTGGCAGCGACCAGCTCAGCTCGTCATGAGCACACGGCCACCGTGGCTCATGACGAGCTGAGCGCGTCACGAGCGCCGGGGCGCTGTGCGCGCCCCCCTGCCCCACAGCACATCGGGGGAATTACCCAAGCGGCCAAAGGGGTTAAGGCCCATTGTTGCTTGGTTTTAGCTAGCTTGAGTTTCAGGGTGTCATTGTAACTTTCTATCAAACCCGCTGCCTGAGGAAAATTAGCAACATGAAACTTTTGTTTTACCCCTAAACCTTTCATTAGGTACTCTATTATCGGGCCAGTAAAGTGGGGGCCATTGTCACTCCATAGAATTCTACAAACCCCAAAACGAGGCAAGAATTCTGTTTCATCCTGGTAAGGAATTCCAGAAGACTTGGAAAGGTTGCAGATGATAAGTTTATTCTTCTTAGATGGTAGATAGGTTTTTCTAGTAAATATGTAATTAAAGCCCCACCAGGAGCATCCTCTCTGCTGCTCAGCCCAGGATCCAACTGACAGTCCACTCACAGAATACCAAACACTCCAATGACATCACACTCATGCTAATATTCCACTCACACTGGCTGAACAGCAGAGGCCGAGAAACAGGGAAGTTGTAAGGTAAAAACCTTGGATGTAACAAATTCTTTTAACAGAATTTTTGCTGTTGTCAAGGCTGTGTTGTCTTTGGTAGGATAGGCTTCTACCCACTTACTGATAGAACAGACTACAACTAATACATACTTTAGGTTGCTACAGCGCTCCAATTGGATGTAGTCCATTTTGAGTGCTTCAAAGGGAACCTGAGGTGTACAAAATCCACCAGTAGGAGTTGATACTCCCTTCCCAGGATTGTGCTGTAAACAGGTCCTTTAATTTTTAACCAAATTTTCAGCCATTTTCCGAATAAAAGGACTATCCCAGACTGGATCTAATTGGGAAATAATGTTCTTGGCACTAACTGGGGCAGGTCCATGAGCCATAGTTACAAAAGGCAATACATAGGCATAAGGCAATTTCCATTTCGACATATCTTTTTTTCTCCAACATCCTTTATCATCTAACTCTCCTTCCTTTTGCCATTCTGCGCTTTCTTGTTCAGTGGCTGATTGCTGTATATCCTTAATCTCTCTATACATGTTTCCCCATCTTTCCGCGTGGGATGGAGAAAATGATTCCGGCTCGAACCCTATTGCCCGCTACTACCCCTGTCCCCACAGAACATTTTTCTTTTTTCTTTCCCTACCATGAACAGAAACATCAGATGTCTTACCTCAATAACACTTCCATACAAATTCTACATCATACCCACAATGCTACGAACATTACTAACTGTTGGGTATGTGGAATGATGCAGGGTCATCAGAAAAAGGGAGGAACGCCTTTTATTCCCTTGCCATTCTCACGTAATGGTTCCTGTAGAGTAGGGGTCTCCAAACCGGTCCTGGAGGGCCGGATCCATGCCAGATTTTTGGGATATCCCCATTGAGATACATGTAGTTATTTTAAAAATCTGGCATGGATCCGGCCCTCCAGGACCGGTTTGGAGACCCCTGCTGTAGAGCCTGGTTTGCATTATTGTGGGCCACTGAAATAAGTCACAAGGTCTTTGCTGATGTGGGTAGATTCAATGCCCAGCTCAACAGGGTCTGTTACCCCGATGAAGGAGGAGATCCCCTAGCCAAAGAACTGTATGGGAAATGGAGGAATATAGCAGAGATAATTCCTCCACGAGATATGTCTTCCCCAACACTGAAACAGCTAAGGACAATGGGCCTCCTGTTATCGCTGTAACCAGAGCCCGAGCAGAACTTTGTGTGAGCAGTATTGGCAGTATTCCTGTAGGAAAAAGTGACTGTACCATTGTTTTAAATATTACTGGAACAAACAATAGCACTTTTCTGTCTTCCCACACCACTAACTTCATTTGTAGAAATAAGGGTCACTACCAATTACCCATCAGTTGGTCTGGGATTTGCTATGTGTCCTTTCTGCTTCCCCCTGTGTTCTTAGCACCTGCTTCCTATCACAAAGACCAGAAATTGTTTAATAACATCTCTTTAAATAGATTCAAAAGGACTATAAATAGTGACAAAGTAGATCAGTCTGATACAGCTTTGCAGCTATACGTTGATTTTAATCTGGGACTCTTTTTCTTTGTTGGTGCAGCCCTAAATAGTAGAACGATTAGATGCCTAACCCAAGTAGTAGAAGCAGTAACTAATCAGACAGCAATGGCTCTAGGAAATATTACAGAAGAGCTCCAAATACCAAGGATTGTAACTCTTCAGAATGGAATGGTGCTTGATGTAGTGCTCGCCGATCGTGGTAGAGCATGCCGCATCATCGGTAGTAGCTGCTGCTTGTTCATACTTTACCACGCCCCTTCTGTCTATATCGCCATTTCCAAGTTACATAAAATAGCTGCAGAAATACATCAAGACCGAGGAACATGGTCCCCTGGTCTGACTGGTTACAGTGACTTATCTCCACTTGGGGTTGGAAGTTATTAATGGGAATAGTAATCATAGGAGCCATCTTTCTCACTTGCTGCTGCGGCATTCAATGTGCCCCTATAGTATGCACCACTTGTATAAACGTCCGTAGTAGTATTAAACCCTCCCCAGTCGACGTTCATGAATTAATTCGAGAAATTATTATGCATACCGAAATGTATGAGCTAATTAATATTAATGTACACGATTAACACATGTACCTTCTAGAATGTATTCAGCACAGCTGAAAAGGAAGGACTGTGAAACTTTAAAATCTGAAGCTCTAGTTTTAGTATCTGAATCTCTAATTTTTTAATTCAGCTGTGCCTCATCCATGCTCACCTTTGGCCTGTTTTCAGCCTGGCTCTATCCTTGACCCCAAACCTGCATAAACATAAGGTAAGTAAAGTAAATTGAGACATTGTAGGCTGCGTAAACATGCAAAGTCAGCACAAAAGAGCAGCTGATGTCTGCACTGTGGGTTTTGTAAACAATGGTAAAGCCTTAGATAAAGTTTGCTCAGATAGCCTATATTGTCATTCAGCTTCAGGACGCGACTGTTACACTAGGCACCAAGGTTGTTGATTCTTACAGATTCTCATTTGTGTGTTTTTCCCAGAGCTCTATTTACCTCTGAGCGTTCCTTGTCTGTGATCTTCCCTTTAAAAACCCATGTAACCATCGTTCAAGTGTGCTCTCTCCTTGAGGATCTCCACGGTGCTTGTTGGATGGAGACCCATTCACGAATGATTAATAAATGACCTATGGTTTGACTTCGCTCAAGTGTCGAGTCCTCCTTACTTGATAAGAACCCATGGCAAGAGTTGTGACCCTGCACCAGCAGGTTAGAATTAATCTGCTGTACATATCTCAAAATCTGCTAAGTTTTTCTTACATGGTAGTTACAATGGCAATGGTCAGAGTCTATCGATTCACTGGAACAGCAAATGTTAAACAAATAATTAATCAGGTATGGAACACAAAATAATTGCATCCAAAGTGTGCTATACTATTTATTCATTACTTCAGCACAAATTTAATCAGGTACCTGGCTCAAATCCATGGGCACCTAGATTCAAGAGGTATCATTACATTCAAACATAGAAAATACATTATTCAATTACGTCATTGAATCATATATATGCCTGTGGGCATTGCTCTCATATAAATAGAACACTTTAGAGCTTCATATGGAGGAACAAGACAAACATTTTTCGCCAAATATTGACATTTACGACGCGCTCAAAGTGATAGAAATAGGGAAACAGTTAAGTGGGATAGGTGTGATGGGAAACACGTGAGGACTGGGTAAAGGTGGTTGTGACTAGGAATAATCACAGTGGTATAAAATAGGTCCTTTACAGTCTGTAATTCGATCTGTAGTTCCAATATGCTCCTATACATAGGAATCGTTTTACTCTGTTAATTAGTCCTATGATTGGAGAGTGGTTGTAATCTGGTCTACGTTTCGACCCCCTGGTTAAAGGGTAGGTTTGGTCCTCATGCTGGGGTCTTCTTCAGGACAGGGAAGAGCAGGAGCGCCTATGGATAGTAATTCTGAATGAGTGTATCATGTTTTAAAGAAGCTTAAATGCACACTACAGGAACATATCAAGTTTGGAAATTGCTTACTTTAGCAGAGGCCCTTACGTGGCCATTGTGGTAGGACCATCAAGGGTTCCTTTCTTTTGAAGTGGTTATCCGGCATTCATCTGAAAGGGGAGTATTAATTACTAACAGAGATTATTTTAGGCGTGTGTACGCATTAATTGTCTAGAGATCCTAAAGGGGGTACTTACTGGGATAGAAAGCCTTCCATCCAAACGGTTCTTTCTTCTTTTTCAAAGTTCACAGCTAGACCGACGTTTGTGCGGTAATAATTCACGCACC
Organism: Lissotriton vulgaris; assembly: GCF_964263255.1. NCBI lineage: Eukaryota > Metazoa > Chordata > Amphibia > Caudata > Salamandridae > Lissotriton > Lissotriton vulgaris. Next base: position 1,302,717,191 of record NC_141687.1, read on the forward strand.
CCACGCGGTTCTAGAGGGGGGTGGAATATAAAATAGCCAGGTATTAATGGCAATTGCCTAGGTTAAATGGGATACACATTGTTTAGATACTGGTGTTAGGTATACAATATTAGCCCATTTATAAAAAATATATGGGGGACCCCATGTAATGAATATGAGCGCTGACATACAGCGTTAGTCATGAAAATAAGCAAAATAAGCAAAATTGCGACCACCGCGGTCCTGTGATACTAAAAGAATGGAGAGCGAGTCGTGTCTCCGTGGCCTCTTACATGCTCTTTTGTTCTGATATTCATCATATTATATTCTCTCATTTTTGCGCACCTATCTACCTGCTTGCTGAAACATTGACTAAATTAAAAGCATACCAACTAAAATGTTCGCGGAATAAGCGTCACAGGAAAAACTATTTTATTTTTTTATTTTATTAGCTGTATTTATAAATCTTGGAATTTGCCTCAGAGGGCATCAGAGCATTGTACCTAGCAACATGTTACATAGCCATTGTTGCAGCGGAAGCAATATTTTTCTTATTTTATTTTTTTATTGATTAGTCTTATTGTTTCCTCTATTCCCTGCTACCTACTCTTTCACTTCATCAGTTCCGGGCCCACAATAAGATTTTTATTCTATTTATAATGTATACGACCAGTTTGGTCCTCTGCTTGATCTTGCTTGTCGCATTATGGGTAAGGGGCTCTGGATGCCCACTATTGGTTACTCAATTAGGACCAGGAATTGGTAACAAATCAATAAATTGGAAATTAAATTTATGTATAAAGTCCTCAGAACAACACTGTCGATATATAAAATATTTACAGGTAATCCGAACCTCCAGAAGAAGTTCAACTGGGCCAAAATCATAGAGACCATACGTTCTGCGACTGCTGTACTAAATACCAAAAGCAAAACCTGCTATTCTGAAAATAACATATGATTCTTGTTTTTGTGCTTTAAGATCTGGAAAATATGTACACCGTTCCTGAGAGGAAAGCATTCAATGAAATTAAAGACTCAATCAATTATGATTTGAGTAAATATTATATTCAAGTCAAGTCAGTAAATATCAGTAGATGGGTAATATAGTCAGATTTCTGCAAAAGTTAGCAGTAGTATGAAACTATAATTCAAAATACAGATTAGAGAAATAATTCATAATCAATGCAATCAATTTCATAAAAACAAATTTCAAGCGAACATTGTCGCAAAAGAGTTTTTGAAAGCTGTGTTTTGGGATAAGTAGTCCAAAGGAAGTTTTTTAAGCTGGAAATATTGCCACCAGCAAGGGCAGTAGCCAATTCTATGGGTTTTCTCAAAGGTCATGGGATCAAGTTAGTTGGCAAGGAAAAATGAAGGAACTGGCAAGCCTGCTAGCATAAGTCCAAAAGACAGCAAGGGGGCAGCAGCTGCTCTGGGCAAGAAGAGTAGTGGCTAGGCTCAGCAAGTCTGCATAGTTTGCAAGGAAATGCTGTCTGCATCAGGAGTGTCGCCAAGCAATGAGTCCATGTCAAGTCTGCCCAAACGGCAGAGAGACAAGGTGGCAAGAAAGAAGACGGCATGGAGTCTGCACTCCAGGGGCTCTGGAGCTAAAAGCAAAAGCATCAGCAGAACAGTATCAGCCAGCAGTAGATTGCCAGCAGCGAACCGAAGCCGACTGCACTTCCAAAATCGTTGTTAATATATTTTGGAAAGTCCGGAGAGGAGGTCGGTAATCACCTCATTCTGGTACGACATCTTAAGTGATGATCATCCGCTCATGAAGTGTATACGTTTCACGTAAAGGATCTAGTTCAAGAATGCATGGGAACCGGTTGTCTGTCCATGACACTCTGGTCATTCTACAATAGTCAATTAATTAATCAACTTTCTCAGGGGAAAAGAGTGAAAGTTGTGGACCCATACAAATGTTCCTCATAAGTATACATAGGTACCTTTTTGTACCGAATGTCCATGGTAACAGAGCAAAAGAGTGACATGAGAGAAAGTGCAGTGTCTTCGTATCCATGAGTCGAGGAAGAAAATGCAAACATTTGCATTTAAAACTAAAGCTTTTAAATCCGAATTTGAATTGCATAAATAGAAGTGTACTTTCAGAAATAAGCAATATCATTCAATTAATGCATCAGTAAAATAATCACACATTTCAAGTGTTTCATGTACACGTTCACTGTTAACTATGACCTACTGCCACATCCAATGTCTATACGTGGCAACTATAAGTTAATAAATAGATAAGAAATGTATTTCATACATTTATTAATAGGGTTATACAGAACATGTCTGGTCAGTTCTACATTTCTATCTCTTAATTTGACAAATTTGCAACTTGATTTCAAATGGCTAATGGTGCATTACAATGAGAGTAAAAGAGTAGCCTTTTAGGCCTTTATACGTTAGTATTTTATCATGAGTTCTCAAACATAATATAATATAATATAATATAATGCATTATTTTAATATGTCATTGCTTTCATAAATGCAGAAAATATATTTTCGTGAGATATCCCTTTTAATAAATGCAAACATTATGTGAATATGAACTGTTAGAAAGTTAGGCACACTCTTGTTTACTTTATTTCTAAATCAAAGAACACTTTTACAGTGCTTGCACTACAAGTTTCTTCCTGTTTCCATGAACTCTATTTTTGCATCGACACATCCATGATATATGTAATAAAAGGAAAAATCAGCGTTTGCGCTGCATTACCATCATGTGAACATTGAGATTTTTCAATATGTTTATAATGAGAACTTATGACAATAAATGGCAACAAGTAAAAGCGAAGCCGTGTAAAAGTGGTTTGAGTGAATCTTGAGTGAATCTTATCTTTTTAAAACATTTGTTGTGTGATACTCTGCCTCACTTCACTCTCCTGTGCACTTCAAACAGCGCTCCTAGCGCTGCAACGATCGCCATCCATCGCCATTACTGAGGGCGAGGCGCCACGGCGGACACGCCCACCTCAGCTGGCCACGCCCCCTCCCCTGTCACTATAAAGTGCGCGCGGCTGGAAAGCGCGTCACTTTAATTTGGGAGTCTCCTGAGGCGGAAGCCGGGAGTGAATCTTATCTTTTTAAAACATTTGTTGTGTGATACTCTGCCTCACTTCACTCTCCTGTGCACTTCAAACAGCGCTCCTAGCGCTGCAACGATCGCCATCCATCGCCATTACTGAGGGCGAGGCGCCACGGCGGACACGCCCACCTCAGCTGGCCACGCCCCCTCCCCTGTCACTATAAAGTGCGCGCGGCTGGAAAGCGCGTCACTTTAATTTGGGAGTCTCCTGAGGCGGAAGCCGGGAGTGAATCTTATCTTTTTAAAACATTTGTTGTGTGATACTCTGCCTCACTTCACTCTCCTGTGCACTTCAAACAGCGCTCCTAGCGCTGCAACGATCGCCATCCATCGCCATTACTGAGGGCGAGGCGCCACGGCGGACACGCCCACCTCAGCTGGCCACGCCCCCTCCCCTGTCACTATAAAGTGCGCGCGGCTGGAAAGCGCGTCACTTTAATTTGGGAGTCTCCTGAGGCGGAAGCCGGGAGTGAATCTTATCTTTTTAAAACATTTGTTGTGTGATACTCTGCCTCACTTCACTCTCCTGTGCACTTCAAACAGCGCTCCTAGCGCTGCAACGATCGCCATCCATCGCCATTACTGAGGGCGAGGCGCCACGGCGGACACGCCCACCTCAGCTGGCCACGCCCCCTCCCCTGTCACTATAAAGTGCGCGCGGCTGGAAAGCGCGTCACTTTAATTTGGGAGTCTCCTGAGGCGGAAGCCGGGAGTGAATCTTATCTTTTTAAAACATTTGTTGTGTGATACTCTGCCTCACTTCACTCTCCTGTGCACTTCAAACAGCGCTCCTAGCGCTGCAACGATCGCCATCCATCGCCATTACTGAGGGCGAGGCGCCACGGCGGACACGCCCACCTCAGCTGGCCACGCCCCCTCCCCTGTCACTATAAAGTGCGCGCGGCTGGAAAGCGCGTCACTTTAATTTGGGAGTCTCCTGAGGCGGAAGCCGGGAGTGAATCTTATCTTTTTAAAACATTTGTTGTGTGATACTCTGCCTCACTTCACTCTCCTGTGCACTTCAAACAGCGCTCCTAGCGCTGCAACGATCGCCATCCATCGCCATTACTGAGGGCGAGGCGCCACGGCGGACACGCCCACCTCAGCTGGCCACGCCCCCTCCCCTGTCACTATAAAGTGCGCGCGGCTGGAAAGCGCGTCACTTTAATTTGGGAGTCTCCTGAGGCGGAAGCCGGGAGTGAATCTTATCTTTTTAAAACATTTGTTGTGTGATACTCTGCCTCACTTCACTCTCCTGTGCACTTCAAACAGCGCTCCTAGCGCTGCAACGATCGCCATCCATCGCCATTACTGAGGGCGAGGCGCCACGGCGGACACGCCCACCTCAGCTGGCCACGCCCCCTCCCCTGTCACTATAAAGTGCGCGCGGCTGGAAAGCGCGTCACTTTAATTTGGGAGTCTCCTGAGGCGGAAGCCGGGAGTGAATCTTATCTTTTTAAAACATTTGTTGTGTGATACTCTGCCTCACTTCACTCTCCTGTGCACTTCAAACAGCGCTCCTAGCGCTGCAACGATCGCCATCCATCGCCATTACTGAGGGCGAGGCGCCACGGCGGACACGCCCACCTCAGCTGGCCACGCCCCCTCCCCTGTCACTATAAAGTGCGCGCGGCTGGAAAGCGCGTCACTTTAATTTGGGAGTCTCCTGAGGCGGAAGCCGGGAGTGAATCTTATCTTTTTAAAACATTTGTTGTGTGATACTCTGCCTCACTTCACTCTCCTGTGCACTTCAAACAGCGCTCCTAGCGCTGCAACGATCGCCATCCATCGCCATTACTGAGGGCGAGGCGCCACGGCGGACACGCCCACCTCAGCTGGCCACGCCCCCTCCCCTGTCACTATAAAGTGCGCGCGGCTGGAAAGCGCGTCACTTTAATTTGGGAGTCTCCTGAGGCGGAAGCCGGGAGTGAATCTTATCTTTTTAAAACATTTGTTGTGTGATACTCTGCCTCACTTCACTCTCCTGTGCACTTCAAACAGCGCTCCTAGCGCTGCAACGATCGCCATCCATCGCCATTACTGAGGGCGAGGCGCCACGGCGGACACGCCCACCTCAGCTGGCCACGCCCCCTCCCCTGTCACTATAAAGTGCGCGCGGCTGGAAAGCGCGTCACTTTAATTTGGGAGTCTCCTGAGGCGGAAGCCGGGAGTGAATCTTATCTTTTTAAAACATTTGTTGTGTGATACTCTGCCTCACTTCACTCTCCTGTGCACTTCAAACAGCGCTCCTAGCGCTGCAACGATCGCCATCCATCGCCATTACTGAGGGCGAGGCGCCACGGCGGACACGCCCACCTCAGCTGGCCACGCCCCCTCCCCTGTCACTATAAAGTGCGCGCGGCTGGAAAGCGCGTCACTTTAATTTGGGAGTCTCCTGAGGCGGAAGCCGGGAGTGAATCTTATCTTTTTAAAACATTTGTTGTGTGATACTCTGCCTCACTTCACTCTCCTGTGCACTTCAAACAGCGCTCCTAGCGCTGCAACGATCGCCATCCATCGCCATTACTGAGGGCGAGGCGCCACGGCGGACACGCCCACCTCAGCTGGACACACCCCCATGTTCCCTCTTGCACGGACATAAAAGATGTGCCTCGCCAGGAAGCGCAGCGGACGGGCGCAGCGGGCGCGCCGTCAGCGCGCCGAAGGCGCGCCAAAGGCAAGCCCGTCTGGGCCCGTCCGGGCCTGGACCGGGCCCAGGGCCAGTCCCCCTGCCTCTCCCACCAGCCCCTCCCGCATCCGCTGGACTTCTGCCCAACTACATCTGCTGAATTCGCATCTTTGCCCGACCGGCTCCCGCTGCAGCCCGATTCATCTGGAAACCGCTCACTATCTCTGCCCACAATGCAGCTTTACGCTTCCACCCTGCCAACCCCGTATCCCCCCTTGCTCACTATCGCATTCTTCTTCCTCCAATCAGCTCACTCTACGTGCAGGTTTGATTAATTGTCGATCTCTGCCCCGTCACGCAAACGACATCTGGATGTCCATCTCATCTGAGGAATGGGATATTCTGTTCCTTACTGAGTCTTGGATTACAGACTCTTCCTCACCAGATATTTATCTGGCCATCCCCCCAGGCTATGACATCAAATGCCTGAATCGAACCGGAGGCAAGCCTGGTGGCGGTCTTGCCGTCATTCTCAAATCCTCCTTCCAACTTACTTTCACTAGACTTAGTGAAATAGGCACCATCGAAGCCATGTACTTTTCCATCTCTGATAATGCGTCTACAATTCTAGCTGGCTCACTCGTTTACTGTCCCCCCCCTGTCTCCACGCCCTCCCTTAACGCCCTTGTCCACTTATTAGCCGATCTCTCTATTAAACATCAAAAATTCCTCGTTCTGGGCGATTTTAACCTCCACATCGACAACCCGCTTTGTGCTAAAGCTACTAACCTAGTTGATACCATGGAAAGCCTTAATCTTAAGCAACTGGTTGTAGGTCCCACGCATGTGGCAGGCCACACCCTGGACCTCATCTTTGCAAACTTTCCGCTCATCACTGCCCTCCAGCCTCTCCCTCTAACCTGGACCGATCACTTCCTTGTACCATTTTCGCTTACTCTAGGACGCAAATCTGCCCAACCGGTTCATAGGAAGGAATTAGGACGAAAGTGGCATAAGGTTACCTGCGCTTCCCTGGACCCCATATTTCACTACCAATCAGAGCACCTCTCCCCGAACATTGACGAAAATGTCGTTAGGCTAAATTCTACTCTCCTTAAGGCAATTGACTCCATCTCCCCCCAGATAACCATCTCTTCCACCAGGTCACGGCCCTCGGCTCCCTGGTTCTCCACCTCCCTTCGGGAGGAGAAAAGCAAGTGTAAGGCTCTGGAACGCAAATGGAGGCTCCACTACGACGCTGATGCCAAACAACTCTACAGAATGGCCCTTAAACAATTTCTTAAACTGAAAAAAGGCGCTATGAAAGACCACTTCGCCACCCAAATTAACAGAGCAAAAAACTCTTCAAAAACGCTCTTTAACGTTGTTAAAGACTTTATTAACCCCCCGGCTAGAGCCCCCCAGAATACCGCTAGTCAGGCCCTCTGTGAGGGACTCTCAGATTTTTTTCTAGAAAAAATAAACAAACTATGTGTCTCCTTCCCCACTGAGACAACCACCTCACCTCCTGCTCTCAACCCCCCGGAGACTCCATCTCTCCTTGCATTTAACAAACTTAGCACGGACGAGGCCATTAGATTGCTCATCGCCTGCAAATCTGGCGCCCCCTCCGATCCTGTTCCCGCCAAAATCATGGGAGAACTGGCACCCTCACTGGCCTGCCCTTTCCTCTCCGTCTGGAATGCCTCCCTTCACCATGGCTTCTTCCCCACCACCTGGAAGGAGGCACTGGTGATCCCTATTTTGAAAAAAGCAGACGCGGACCCCTCGATCTTTTCCAACTACCGCCCCATCTCCCTCCTTCCTAAACCTGCCAAAGTCCTGGAAAAAGCAGTTCAGCTCCAACTTACTGATTACCTAGAAAGCCACTCTCTGCTTCACGGATCCCAATCTGGTTTCCGAGCAGGATTTAGCACCGAGACGGCCCTGCTGGAGGTGTCGGAGACCATTCGGGAGTGCGTGGACAGGGGCGAGGAGGCCATGCTGGTTCTCCTCGACCTGTCCGCAGCTTTCGATACGGTCTCTCACCCCATCCTCCTGGACCGTCTCAGGCAGATAGGCATCGGTGGTACTGCTCTCGGCTGGATAGAGTCCTTTCTCTCATCTAGAAGTCAGAAAGTACTACTGCGCCCCTACAAATCACAGAAAAAACCTCTGTCTTGTGGGGTGCCACAGGGCTCCGCCCTCAGCCCTCTATTCTTCAATGTCTATCTGGCCCCCCTGGCTGACGTTGTGGAGTCCTACGGAGTCGGGGTGGTATCCTACGCCGACGACACTCAGTTGGTGTTTTCCTTTCGGGACCACTCTGACTCCGCATTCCTCAACTTTCGTCAATGTCTGAATAACATCAGCAGCTGGATGACTACGAACCATTTAAAACTGAATGCAGATAAAACAGAGGTTCTGTTTTTTAATCAGAAAACCTCTATTCCCTCGCCCTGGTGGTGGCCGACAGCTCTCAACCCCGCCCCAACCCCGGTTCGCTCGGCGCGGAATCTGGGTTTCCAATTTGATGACTCCTTGTCATGTAAAACCCAGATTAATAAGGTTACCTCTGCCTGCTTCATGAAATTACGGATGATAAAAAAGATCCTCCCGTACCTTCCCACGGACTCCCGCCGCACAGTCACCCAGGCCCTTATCACGTCCCACCTGGACTATGCGAATAGCCTCTATGCAGGAGCCCCGCAGTACCTGGTCGGCAGGCTGCAGATTGTCCAGAATGCTGCGGCCAGGCTGATCGGTAACATCCCCTACCGTCAATCTGTTTCTGCATATCGAAGGCAACTCCACTGGCTCCCTGTGGCCAGCCGCATTCAGTTTAAGGTCCTCACCCTCACCTATCGAGCCGTCAACAACTTTGGTCCTACTTACCTGAAAAATCGGGTCTCGATATCCTGCTCCACCAGATCATTGAGATCCAATGACCTCCGCCTCCTCATCTCGCCCCGCTTCAGACTTTCCAGAACCGGTGGCAGAGGTTTCGGTGTCATTGCTGCCAGACTTTGGAACTCCCTTCCTCTTGAGCTGAGGTTTTGCCCCTCTGAAACTATCTTCCGAGCCAAGCTCAAAACCTGGCTCTTCTCCGGACTCTAACTTCCCTGCACCTTCCTTTTTTTTTCCCCGCCTCCACTCAGTAACTCCTGGATTTCAGCGCCGGGACACCCCTTCGGGGGTAGCTGCGCGCTTTACAAACTCCATAAAATAAAAAAATAAAATAAATTCATAGAGGGAAAACATAAAGTCCAGGATGGTAGGAAGATCTGAAGGGCTAGGTTTTGAGACCTGAATTACACCATGAAAGGAACCAGTCTGAGGTTTAAAAGTGGGTGTTTCTGGCTGTGGAATACAGACGAGGACATTCGATCCTCTTTGATTACCAGTTAATGGATATTATGTATGCAATACTTGTGGGGGGTTGGGAGAGGTGCATGGAGGTGATTGACATAGCTGAAATTGTGTACTGTGCTTTTAATTATTATTATTTTTTTTGGAAAACTTTGTAATATGTTTTTCAAAGGGAGGTAGTTTGTGAGCCGTATTAGATGTGCAGAAAAAGCTTGGTTGGGGTGTGTGTTCCTTGTTAGTCTTTTGGCTATTCAGCCTAGCTAAGGATGTGCAAGCAAGTAAAATGTCCCGTTTGACTGCTACTGGGGTTGTTAAATAATGCAATTTCCAGGGCTCAAAGGGCCCTACAGAACCCTGGGCCCCAGTGCCACTGCAGTACTGCCCCAATGATAGCTACGTCCTTGGGCCCACAATGAGTTTAGAGATAAGATAGTTTGATTTGCTCAAATGAAGTGCCCTATATAGATCATTCAACAAGCCTTAATGTCGATCCAATGCAGTTATTTCACTGTAGCTTCGATGGCCTGAAGTTTTCTTACAGAGTACAGGAGGTTTATACCAACCTTCGTTGGTGATTAACAGCTGCTCGAGAAACGGCTTTGATTGATGTCAATTAGACTTTAAGACACCCCTGAGTAATGTGTTTCCTCTGTTGATGTTGGAAGAAGTGAGGATCTGGGTTATGGACCACGCATTTATAGATGGGAGGAGGGACTTGTTTTTTATTGAGTAATGTAGCCAGGCACCATGCGGATTATGTTCCTTTTTAGGTCTCGCCTAGCGCGCATGCTCTCCTCGCTCTGCGAGGCTTTTTGTGATCGAGAACATTTCAGTAGTGGACTTGTAGCCACGCCCATCATTTTGTTTAGCTGGAGTCATCATTTATATTAAACGCTGGCCTCCAATTGAAAGTGAGGCTTTTTTGTTTCCGCCCTTTCTCCTTCTGCGACTGCTCATCCAGACTGGATTGTTTGCTTGCGGCGTGACAGTCTCCTTCGTGACTCTGTGTAGTTCCTTTTTTTCCCATTAAAGTGAAAGCGTGATGGCGACCGCTTGCCACGCGGGCCAAAAGAGAGCGCTTCTCCCCACTAATGCCGTCTGCATTTTATTTTCGGCACGGTCCGCCTCGGCCGCGCTTGTTTATTTAATTGATTTCCTGCAACGGCTCTCTGCGAGCCAGGTGGGATTACAGGGCCGTGTTATCTTCTCCACCTCCCTAGTGATGACTCCAGGCTCTTGGCCCTTTGTGATGGCTGGGATACCAGCTCTAGTAGTCTTGCTGCTACTTCCTGTTGGATGGGCCCAGTTCCCTCGCCAGTGTATGACCCTGGATGGTCTCCGGATTGGTCGGTGCTGCACTGGCCTCTTCCTGTCACTGACTCCGGACCCAACGGACAGCTGTGGAGCCTCAGTATGCCGGGGGTGCAGTGCACCGCTGCAAATAGATTCCCGTCCGCACAGACCCCAATACCAGCATGATGGTATCAATGACCGGGAGCTCTGGCCGAACCGCTACATCAATAGCTCCGATTTGTGTGTTGGCAACTTCTCTGGCTATTACTGCGGCTCCTGCAAACCGGGGTGGATGGGGCGCAGCTGGTAAACGAACGAGTGGGGCGCAGCTGGTAAATGAACGAGTGCGGCCAGGTAAGTGCTACCGAAGTCTGTGTGCCAGGCCGGGACTGGCTCACTTAAATAAATAATGACAAGCGTCCCAGGTTTCCCAGTTTCACACCAGTAGCTCGTTCAATCAAGATGTTTATGATAGTAGTGAATTTGTAATGGCATAAATGAGACTTTAGGTACCAGAACCCCATGAAATACTAGCTGAGCTACACGCACTTAAAACTGGAGCGCTTCAATGACCACCCACACCCCCCGGTTTCCATTTTTAGGGCTCGCCTGCTGTGCGCATGAGCACAGCTGGCGAAGCTCTATAGGGGCTTATCCAGTGTTTAACCACCACTGGCGATTCCACTGGCGATTCCTTTGAGTGCATGTGCTTTTTAGGTCGCACAAGCCCTAAAAAGCGCGTGCACAATGCCACCAGCCGCCTGCCTGCCTCGCATTACCACATCAAAGGCAGCCCTCCCAGCGCATTTGTCACCCCCTAATTATTCACGGCCTGCCAGCCGTACTTTCAGTTTCGTCTCCTAATCTTCCCGCCCCTTGCTGCAACAACTGCGCGCTCAGCTTTTAAGCATTCCACTCAATGTACCCTAATGTACTTTTATGTACCCTAATGTACTTTTATGTACCCTAATGTACGTTTATGCTTCAGCCTTTACTTGCGATATAGGGTCGCTTTTAGGTATGACATTATGATGTGGTGACACTTGCAGTTGGTCTGTAATTTTGATGCTGGGGAACTCATTGGCTTGACAGCCTATTGTGACGTGGAGGTTGTCACTTGGGAGTTGTGACCCAAGGACACTTTTAGATCTGACTATGTAAATAATGCGGTGACCTAAAGATTTATTCTTTAACTGCAGCGATATGGGGACACTTCTCTGCTGTATGACAGTAACATAGGTGACTTTTCGGCAGGACTCTCTTACTGTGAAAAGGGTTCTATGTTGACCCTAAAGCTGTGACACTTTTTGGCCCGACCCTATTATGATGCAAGCCTCTTTTAGCCAGGACTTTAAATTATGATGCTGTGGTTCTTTTAGACCCCACTCTGTAATTGTGAGGAGGAACACACAAATGCTGGTAGCTCAGATTGCAAAGATAGTGAGCCTGTTCACACTTATTAACTCCCGACTCCAGCACTGGGCGAGGCATCAATTAACAAGCGACAATCGGAAATATTACTGCTGGCTCCCTGACCGCTGTTCAAAGGTGTTTACATTTCCCCGATGATGTTTCCTTGGTCAGTGTTTGTTTGCAAGGTGAGATGGCTCCGAGAGAATCACAGGGAGCATTGTTCCTTTGAAGGCAGCGGGCAGGGCATGTGCTTTCTCATCCTTCTTCCATGCCAACTGTCTCGACTCCAAGCTAAGAGCTTCACAGGACCGACCCGGCCTTCAGAGCTGCAGCCTGGGCTCTCACTTGGGGCTCCTGTTTCCAAGCCCCCCTTTCTGTCCAGTCGCGCTAGGCCTTGAAGTTTTGTTTTGGAGAACTCAATTATTGTGTCAATCAAAACTATTACAAAATGTACAAAGAACAAAATAAAATGCTCGTAAAACAACTTTCAATTCTAAACAGCTTAAAAAAAATATAATCGACTTTTGATCGGCAAAGTACTTTTGTTATGTGCCCATCCCTTTAAAGTCTGCTCGCATTTCCCTCCTCCCCCTTCTGGGTCCTTATCTCCTCGCATTCCCCCCTCCCTTCTCGTCCAGTCCTTTGATGCTCTGCTGTAGTCGCTGCCTCTAAACCTGTTGTCCCTTCTTTCACCCTCTCGCTTCCCCCTTTCCTCTCCATTGATGACCTCCCTCATGTGTGAGTGCTACCTGAGCTTGTGGCCTGTACCCGTCATGTCTCCCTCCCTGCCATACACTGTTTATTTCCTGCATGCAGCAAACTCGTGACACACACGGACCCTGGCTGGAGCGGGATCCAAGCTCAGTCACACTCCACAATGCGCTCACGCGTTCTGCAATCTGCCCACGTAGAAATTAACAAGCAATGAAAAACTTTCGTAAATATCACAAGATAAGGGCTCCTCCGGCTACACTCGCAGTCTAGCAATGTGAGCGCGAAAGCTTCAGGGGACCCATACTGAGCACGTCCGGATAGAGGGAAGGGAGCACCGGAAGACGCATTATTTCAGAGTTTGAGATCATATCAGGATGCACATTTATATCAGACTGTGAGTTCATGATGATTCATAGCGTGAGATTATATCAATCACAAAGTTAAATTATATTCGGGTTGAGGCTTTATTATCCAAAATATTATTTTATATCGTCATTTCAGAATATTTCTATACTAATCTGGGTATGTTCATTTCAGAGCACAAAAGTATATTTCTGTGAGATTTCACTTTAGTGTGATGCTGTCAGGAATAGAAACACTGTATAAATAATACAAACAGATTAGCTACTTCCTCGCCCACCCAGAAAGTGCTAAAAGCCATTGTTATTTGTAATATCAATACATCTAAGTCACGTAAATACAAAACATGTTGCATTACAAATGCTATAGGTGTCACATTTGCGAAAGTTATAACTATTGGCATTGTAAATGACAAAGCTATTAATTTAGCTATTTTAAAAAATAACACATAAATAAAATGCTATTTATAAGACCAATAGCTCAAACTTTCCTAATGGGAGCCCTATTGCATTTCCAATGCTTGTTTTACAGAGTCTTTAAGGTGGTTGTAGTTGTATGACTCCCCCGGTACGTGTGACTTGAGTCACTAAATTACTTTCCACTTTTGGTGCTTTGCGAACCTTCCTGAATAAGTTCATTGCAGTAAGCCATGTCCTGTTATGGAGAATAATGCTATCAGTGGTATTTACTTACTAATCCGATCACACAAGCAACTGCTTGAAAAACCACCAACACGACAACCCTGTCATAGTACTTTCGTAGCATTCCTCTACATCTTCAGCATCAGCCCAACTGATTCTACGCACCCACCCTCTCCACAACAGTTAAAAATGGCACAAAAAACAGTGGAGCTCTGCTCACTACCTCCGAGTGCTTATGGTCAATAGGTGGGGGATGCTTTTGTTTGTATTATCAGATGAGAGCGCCAGGCAAAGCCGCATCATATTTCATCTTGGTTTTAACTTGAGAGTTTACGAGGACACTTTTTGTGTATGTTGGGTTACATGTTAGAAAGTATGCCCACATTCAGGTGTGAATGTCAACCATGTAAGACCTTGGTTTAAAAATGTTGTAAGCTGACAACATTTTACAGCCTTGGTTGGTGTCATTAGTCTGTTGGTGGTTTGCAGTGTCTTATTGACTGAGTAGTCCTCCCTGAACTTACATGCACAGATTGAGCATCATGGGAGCAAGAATAGACCCCTGTGAAACTACACAGTGGACTGGAATAGGTGGAGATCAGGGTGACTCCATCTGCACTGTTTTGTTGTTTGTGTTGGAGAAACCAGTGCATGAGTGGAGTGTTTCAAGCAGAAGTTGGTGGTAGACTGTATCAAAGTCTGCAGATAAGGTAAGTAGCATCAAGAGGCCTGAATTGCCATTATCCGTGATTTAAACATTGCCATCTGCTATTCTCTAACTAGCCAGAACTTACTGGTACACGGGTGATGTGAAGCAGATAAAAACCTAGTTAATTTACTTTACCTCCTTACTAATTGCAAGTTGGAAGCCAAGCACTAGGCGTTATACGCAAAATTATAGTAATTAGGGATTTCCGATGGCAGCTAGCTACATCGATAGGCACAAAAGACTGACATTTTTATAAAGATAGTTACAATATTGGAGGGTGAAGTGACAGAGTCAAGAGGATAGAGAAGGGAGCCCAGCAACTTTCTTTACAGATCACTTCTTTTTCATTAAGCCTTGAATATAAAAAAAATAATAGTCATACATGTGGATTTTGTGTGCAAAACCTATTTTTCACACTGCTCGCTACCGGACATTAATACAGAAGGGTCTGTCCATTTACCATTGTCCATTGAATGCTTGTACTTGCTGCATATGTGTGGTCTTATTCTTGTAGTCTGTCTATTGACATTTTGACTATGATATCAGCACTCAGTCACTATGTCTGTGTGAACGGTTGAGTTGAAACAGTTTCAAATGTAAAATTTAGAGCAAAAGGTGCAACTAGAGGAGTGTCCTTGATTCCCTTTGTATTGTTGGGTGCAATTTATGTCTCTTCATATTGTCCCAACGATGTTAGTCATTTTCTTCATGATTCACCGTGTACAGACAACAATAACAAATAAATCATGGATGCTAACCTTGGACTAGTTTTTAGCATTCTTCTGCAATATGTACCTAAAAGCTGCTGCATGGAATGAAGATGGGCGGCTGCAGCGTAAAGAACATCTGAATTGGCCGGCTGTTCATAAGTACACTCAGTGCAATTTTGCATGCCAAGAAGTTGTTCCCTCTGAGCATGCACATGCACAGGAGTAGCTATGTCTATTAGTGTTTGTATGGTGACCTACAGCACTTGTTGGAAAGGTTTGGGACTTGTATCAAATCAAATAGTAGTGGAATTAGTTTCAAAATCGAATACGTCGCCAAGTAGTACTGTATATGATGAGGAAATCATTGTTATCACATTGATTGAGGACAAAGGCTTGGCAAGACTTTAATCATTTATCTCTGTGATACTGATGACCAATATAAAAACACTATCTGCAATTGTATTGACATAGAACATTTGTGAGAAGTGTTGGTGCAGTAGTGTTTGTCGCACTGATGTTCATGCAGATTTCAAATGCTGAAAGACCTACCAGAAGCTCGTTTTTTTAGTGCTGATAAGGTTTTACATTTTCTTACAGGAAAACTTTAGAGGAGCTGTAGCAAAATATTGAAGTAAGGCAATTTCTGATGGCGAGTGCTCTGAGTTGTAGGTCTTATTGCAATTATTGCAGCAATTAGAATCAATTTCTAGTCTATAGCACTTATGGCCAGTTAGTGACTTTAGTGATGTTGAGTCTGGGGTTGAGCTAAACCTCATTGATGCTGGTGTCCTAGCCACAATGCGTTATTCAAGTTGTTAGTTTGTAGTGAATTAAGAAAGCTTGACATTGGGTTAAGCTGTAACTATTGGGTTATGGTATTACTTTAAGTGGATACTTGATTCTGAGAATTTTTTCCAGTGATTTTACTGAATAGCACAAGTGGTAATAGATTTATCTTTGTTGCTAGCAAAATAAACGGACCTAAGGTCTGCAGATTGAAAACCTTCAATCAGCAGATGTTCTACTCATCAGGTTCTGCAAAGATGTCTAGATCGGACACCGTCTCCTGCCCCCATCAACCATCATTTTCCACCTTCTCTGTTCAAAGGACACTAGTGATCATTCATTTTGAATTCGGAAGCTTGTTGTGTACAACGCCTGTCAAGTATAGCTCTACAGGGAGCAAAAGCAAAATCCTGCCTAATTTGTGACTGTGGTTGAAGGCAGTGGGCAATGGGCAGTGGCACTCATTTCTGGGAACCAGGAATTAATTTTAATCATCTGACTATGACCCACAGAAAGAGTGTGAAGGGTAAGAAAGGGAGAAATAAGGACCAAGAGAAAGATTGGAAAATTGTGTCCAATGGAAGAACAAGGTTCTAAAAAGAACCTCTATGAGACAGAAAAAGAGGCAGGGAGAGTACAGTGGATGGAGAAAGCTATGAAGTGGAATCCAGACGAAGCATCCTTGGTGGACTCCTAAGAAAACGTTTGGCCTCCTGCACTTGTATTTTTACGGAGTAAGCACAGAAGAAGTCCGAGGTAAACCAGAGGGAGGATGGTGGGAGGCTAGAGGGAACCATGGACAGTCAAAATGTTCTGATAACTCCAACCAGTCTCATGCTCAGTTTGAGATTTGGAAATCTGGCCACATTAATGAATCTAATGCATCCAGCGATAAAGGTAACTTAACCTTTTTTTTGTCTGTGTTTTTAAGAGTATTTCTAAAATGGCCTTTGTACAAGGCTTGCACGCTTCTCAACAAGTTATAAATGCATGCCAAATTTGGTGATATTCCATTATTAGGTTTTGCTTCATTGTTTCCCAATGACAGTAGTTAAATTAATTTGAAAAAAAAGGTCATTTGGGACCCCCACAATTGTGCCAAAACGTCTTGTATTGCACAAAATATTTTTGGAAACGTTTTAACGTAGATGGATGTTTCCAGGGTAAAATCATTCAAAAATAAGCTAGTCACAATTGTCATATTCATAATGATAGATTTTAAGAAATAATTTTAATGTAATATTACATTTAGTATTGCTGCATTGTTTAACTGAATAGTGATTAGTAATTTATAATGAATCACACTGGGGATCTATGACACATTCATGAAAAAAGTTTAGTGACTGAAGCCTTCTAAAGAATCATACAATAGTTGTGAGACATGCAACCTTTATGGGAATCACACATATCCTTAGATTTGGCTTCACAGATGATTTCGTATTTTTAGTTTCTCCAATCAAATCTGTGGATTTGTCACCTGGCAAATCTATGAATATCCTGACTCTTCTGGAATCCCATCTCTTTTTACTATATAACATGAGTATATTGGTATCTTATAGGAGTATATTGGTATCTTATAGAGACTTCTAGCCTCAGATTCCTTACCTGAGAATATTCCCCGAGTGTAAGACTGGATCTGAAAAGTTTCGAGCAGTAACTCTGTGCTCTGGTTAATGACGTTGTTTGGCTGGGCAGCGTCTGCTTCGTCCAAGCCGGAAGTGATGTGCATGATGCCTATATAGGCACCACCCTAGTGTGCTGACATCAGTTCTTTTCTTTCTACACCACCAGTGCAGATCCAGAGAGAGCTAACTCTGTCCACTTTTTGGGCAACTTTTTCTGATGTTTTATCGAGGCCTTTTGAGGTTTTGCCTTCCAGTGTGTTAGGGATATCACATAAAAACAGTGGGGTTAAAACCCTGTGGTTCCTGTCACAGACAGATCTGCATGCTCCCCAGTCTTTTAGTGGCCACAGATGTAGATCCCACAAGCCTCGTGGGACAACCAACAAGAGGTCTATCAAATCCGCCACCCCATGGCAGCCTCAGCCTCAGCCTCAAACCCCCTTCAGTTTGCTCTTTTACCATCACGGACACCCTGTGTGCGGCAGGATTCAACATCACCAGCTCCTCTTACAGTCCAGAACATTGGACTAGTGGGGACTTCAGATTGTTCAAGGGGGTTATTTCATCCCTTTGGTAGAAACCCACCACCAGCCCCAAACCATCTACTGTAAGACCACCTCTTCCTGCTCCATCAGGAAGAACAGGCTCTTATGACCAAAGGAGCCATGAAGAGGGTACCTGCATCTGAGGTAGTATTCCCATTACTTTCTGGTGTCCAAGGACGGAGGCCCCCACCTTTTAGACCTGCGTCCACTCAACTGCTCCCTGAAGAAGGAGAACTTCAAAATGCTCATGTTAGCTCAGGCGTTGTCTGCCTGGAATCCTGGAGACTAGATGGTAGCACTGGACTTGCAGGATACCTACTTTCATATACCATCCTGCATGCCCACAGGCGTTACCTGCGGTTCACGTGGGCCACAAGCATTTTCCGTTTGCTGTGCTCCATTTTGGCCTCATCAGCGCACCACAGTTGTTCTCTAAGGTGATGGCAGTGGTTTCAGCATATCTGCAGAAGGCAGGGATTCCAGTCTTCCCCTGCCTCGATTACTGGCTGTTGAAGGTGGGCTCGGCCTAAGCAGCCACTTCTCACCTCCAGACTATAGGGGACCTCCTGCATTCTCCTGGGGTCACTATCAATGTGTCCAAGTCAAACTTGACTCCCTCACAGATGCTCCCTTTCATCTGAACCCTTCTGGACACAAGGCAGTTTTGGGTCTATCTTTAAGAGCAGTGAGTCCTGGATATATAAGCCCACTGGCACATGCAGGCTCTGCACTGGGACCTGAATTCCCAAAGGCCGCCGCATCAGGGGAATCTCTCCGACCTGGTGCAGATATCAGAGGGAACTGCAAAAGATCTGCAGTGGTAACAGATGAACCATGGTTGGGTAAGCAGCAGACCCCTTTCCGTTTCTACCCAGAGCTGACAGTAGTGATAGATGTGCCACTTCCAAGTTAGGGTGGTCATCTGGGAGAGGTGGAGTTGAGAGTACTCTAGTCTCCAGTGGAGACAGGAGGAGGTATTGCTTGGGCATCTATTTTAAGGTAAGGAATCTGCAGCTATAATCCTCCACCAAATAAACAAGTTACTTACCTTCGGTAACTCCTTATCTGGTAGAGACTTTACCTAGCCACAGATTCCTTACTGAACCTCCTATTTTCCCTGCTCAGTGAACGGATTTCTCTATTTAGGGTAACCCTTGTCGATTCCTAGCATCTGCACCCTGGTCCATGAGCATCCTTTTGTGTCTCTGTGCTTCTGGTGCGGAAAGGTCACGATAAGAAACGGATATCAGCACGCTAGGGTGATGCCTTAATAGACACTGCACACGTCACTTCATCGCGTACAATGCCACTGAAAAGGAATCTGCGGCTAGATAGTCTGTACCATATAAGGTGTTACCAAAGGTAAGTAACTTGTTCTATTCCTAGGCTACTTGTTGCCGTTTCCTTTTTGCATTTTAATAGTTTGCAGAGTCTTCTTTACTACCTGGATATGTTAAATCATTCCTCATTACTTGGTTTTATGATGATTTGAATAGAAGGCTTGATATTCTTAAAGGTCATTTGCAGAGAAACTGCTGATAAATTGCAAATTCCAAACCCTTTAAAGTGCTGTACATCTGAACTTGCATGTACGTTTCATTTGGTTTGAGCAGGAGCGGTTGGATACCAAAGTGAGCGTGCTAACATTGAAATTCCAACATTTAACAAACACACAGTAGCAAAGAAATGTAGAAATATCGATGCAAATGATGCTTCTTCTATATGTGTCCTTATACGCTGAAAAACAAAGGATAATATGTAGGGATAGCAAAGAAATCACTTGCGACACACACTCTCTGTTCACGAAAGACCCTATATTTTTGTTATTCGAAAACAAATCTACATTTTTTCTTTCTAAAGATCTCAAGAAAACTCTAGCAGTTTTGCTGGACAACATTTTGCAGCGTATCGGAAAGTTGGAATCCAAGGTGGACAATCTTGTGCTGAATGGAACAATGGCAAACTCTACGAACAGTACCGCCACCCCCGTTCCCAGCCCAGGAGCAGTTGAAAAACTTAATGTTGCCGGTATGTATGAAAATGGGTGAATTTGATTGCTGTAGTTTAAAAAGTGAAAATTGTAAGGAGTATGGAAGCTTGGCGGCCTTTCTTAATCCACTGCCTGTATTCATCTTAAATTAGTCCCAATTAGTACTGCATACTATAGTTTTGTATTTTTGTCCTGTAGACACAGCCTCATCACAATGGCGATATAGGCCCTGTGCAGAATAAAACTTGTCCTTGCAAGGAAGTTTTAAAGCATTCTTTTCCCCCATTTATTTATAGAATTTCTTTTGAGAAATGACAGTGCATGGCTGGCCATCAGAGGAAGGATGTTTCTAAAGATGTTTAGGAGACCCGTTTTGAGTAGTGACGTGGTTATTTTAGCATTCCAGGACAGTAGCAGTTATGTTTTTTCATAAAGACCAGTTTAGCAAAACCACAGCACTTATTACAAGGAATCACCAGTCTAAAATTGTGTTGGGAGTGACAAAAATAGCTTGAAATTATTTAGCCTACACTGACTGTTGGGTCCTGCAAACCTTCTATGTAACCACATTTTGAGCCCTTTACACTCAGTTTTCAGACCAACGTAACAGGACACATTACAGTTAAATCTTATAGTAAAGCATATTTCTGAAGATGACATGGAATTTTACTGAAGTTTAACCTTATTTTGTCATCTACCCCTTTTTAGCCAAGACATTTTGGTTTGACTAAAATTATATAAATATTAGTTCCTGTCAATATAGCTTTAGAGAAGGCTTAGGCACTGTTAAACAATGCTTGTATCTTCACAAATCAAGTGAAAAGTATGTTATTGCGAAGGACAGTTCACTGTTTCCTGTTTTTATGGACCTTTCCACCACCTTTGACCAAGTAACTGTTCTAAATTATGGGAAAGTTTACTGGTTCCGGGTCCGGATGTCACCCTGGTTAGCTTTTTGCATTGTTTTCATCAGAATCTTTCTGGCAGGGTACGTTATGGACTAAAGAGCGAGTGTTCTAGGCCATTCAAGTTGTCCAGACAGGTATGCCAGTGATGTATGTTAGCACCCATTCTTTTTATCCGGTTTATAAAGGACCTCATTGGTCATTTGGCCCAAAGTGGACAGGATGCCGCTCGGATTGGTAAGCTTCAATTACCTGCCCCACTTTATTCCAATGATGCCATTTTATTAGCATGCACTCCTCTGATCCTTAAGCAGATTCTATACTCTTTTGCTACTTTTATGACTAAGCTGGAAATGGATTTTAATTGTGTAAGTCAAATATTATGATTTGCAGTAGTAAAAAGTTTGACTTGAGACCCATTAACTGCACTTAACATATTTTGTCAGTGGTGAATTGCTGCCCCTATTTGGAGTACAATTTAATTCCTCTGGAACATGGAAAAACTATCACTGCTAGACGCCTCAAATGTGTTCAGTTGATTGGCACGTTTTTTAACTCTAGATCTCTGGTGTGGGGAGGTGGGAACTCATTCCACCTTTTTTTGGAAATATATATTACTCAATGTGACCTGCGGCCACTTAATGTGCTCATGTGTGGGGATATTCTAAGATAGCTTGCCTTCCGATGGAATAAAACAGTTTCTGTCACAGATTCATTTATCAGCCACCCTGTTGCCCGTGTTTTGTGCGCCTTGACGAGCTTGGACTGTGGTATGCTGAAAATATCAGTCCCCCTGAAACTTTGGTTGCAAATCTGGAGTAACCCAAAGGTATCTCGAAACCAACTCATAATACAGGACTGTTTGGTTTGTGACAAGGGAAGATATATTCTCTGGCTCTCTTACATTAAATCAAGTTTTTTTTAAAGTTGGTTAGACCCACCCTATTTGAAGATCCTAATTGTATTAGGAAATCCAATAGATATTTGGTTGAAAACTGTTTTTTATTAAGAAAGCATCAGGTTGAGAGCCGAGGTGGAAGTAAAAAAAGTATATTGAACCATATTTTGTATTATCCACTACAAATGGAATGGAACCGTATTTGCTGTCCACGCCCAATTCATGAAAACGGGGGCTGTTGATGAAATTCAGACTTGGATCTGTTAGAAATATGTTCTGTTTCATGTTAGGTCAGTATTTATGGGATAACAAATGTACCGGATTGGGCCTGTGATTAAAAGTCCCCTCATTTGTGTTCTTTTGCGCTTATTATATCAAATATACAAGACAGTTCGTTTTTTCTGTCTTGAAAATGCATACATTTAGACAATGTAGACCCGCCTTGCTACTTTTACTAACTTTTTCAACTGCACATTTGTATAGCTGTTGGCTCTTTTTTTCAAATTTACAGTCCGCAGCAGATCTAGAATGCAACATCCCTGTTTCTCGTAATTTCATTATTGATTCAGCAATTTCAATATGTCTGCCTATTAAAGGAAAATTTGAGTTGAGACAGTGAACTTGTATTGTCTTTTATGATTTTAAGATTGTATGTTGATGTGTGACAAATCATTTTTTTGAGTTTTAAAGATTCATTGATTAATGTTTGTCATTATTGAAGTCTTTAGTAATTCTGCGATTAAGATTTAATTGAGGTTTTTATGTAACTTTTTTTTTCTTAAAACCGAAAAAAGATGTTTTAATTTGTCTATAGATATATGTAAAATATACTTGGATGTAGGGGCTGTTAGCCAGCCCTCTTCAGCCATTAGTTCGTTGTCATTCAAAAATAAATTCCACCCACTATATTATATAGCATGGGAAATAGTTCTGCCCACTTCAGCCATTGGTTAACTTCAATTTGAGTGGCATCATTAGACTTTTTTTCGAAGAGCCCATCCGCAAAGTAGTTCCCTTCAGTGCCAAGGTCTACTGCGGCAATCTGTGCTTTTGAAACAAATTTGTTTTTTGCTTTTAGCCAACCTTTTTTTGGTTAATTTTAATCAATGAGGGGAAAGCAGCTCACCAAAATAATAAACCTTTACAGATGCCATGACCAAACATTGACTAAGACAAAAAGCTGGCAGTTAACGCCAAACCTAGGAGTTATTTTAATGTTTGTTTGAGCGTTCAATGGCAACACAATATTTAGTGAAGGCTTTTCTTCAGTGTTAATATTGCTAATGCTACTGTGTTTGTTGTTGTCAGTTATAGGGTGATAAGACAGGATACAATGGCACACTGGGGTTTCCTGTCTGCAGAACATTCGCAGGTTTACTCAGAAGTTGTTTTTTTTTCGTCACTCCGATTCATCTGTGCTATCTTTGACAACAAAAACTAACACCGCATTCAATATCTGTGAAATTCTCCTAAAATATTTCAAATATAATTGGCATTAACCAATGACCTCTGTAGTTGAAATCTGCCCTGCTGTCTGACCAGCATGATATGCTACCAGTGGTTACTTTCGTATCCCTTAATGGTTAAACTGTAAGCTTGTTTGTCTCTTATGATTGTTTTTGTTTAATTATTTCTATTCCCTTGTGTCCTGTCATCAAGATCTGTGCAAGTAATTAAGGACTAAAGATCAATCTAGATAGCACTTTGCAGCTGTAGATTGTGCAGGTAGTGCATGTCTGCAGGAACCTAATTTTTTTATTGACAAAAGTCCGTTTCAAAAGTTATTGTGTTTGGTGTGTGGGACCAACTGGTCCCTACGTCCCTGCAGCAAACCGAAACAAGCCCCCATCCTCCGTGTAAGAGGATGGTTTGGAAGTCTTAATGGGGCCGGGCTCTAGGGCATTGTGTTCGGGGCTACCCACCGGCCGCTGACTTCAGGTGGGGGCACAGTGCTTGCAAGTTTATTAGGTGTTAAAAACCTACTGCCACCTTCCTGGCCTCCAGCAATTTTCAGGCAACGATAAAAATGTCAAGATAACTCTGGTCATCATTGTTCTTCCTGGAGAGAGACCGGAGTTTAGTCTAGTGGAAGTTTTGACTCATCATAAGGTAGCGCAGAGGGTTACTAGGCCTTCTGTCAAGAAAGTGTACCATGCAGATCACAAACTGCATATAATATGAATAGGTCGGTGGGTTACTGCTTTTGTCAGAGAGATCCTTTTGTTACTTGCAGTTTATAAGTTAAAATCCTAATATAGAACTTTGAGCTATTAACGGCCATCAAAGAGTTGCATGGTAATTCTAAGGTGGGGGCAGAGCGTTATGATTTGTTCCCCCGTTTTTCTTTATCCTAATGTTGCAAAAAGGCTTAATTTGGGTAGAAATCAATTCTTGTTATGAAAGAGAACCTCCAACCAAGGTGTTAGGTTTTAAATTCTGAGTTTATACTTCTCCACACCAAGCAATATTAAACTATACTGCTAGTCAGTTTGGATGGCATTTCCTATACACTGATTTACACACGTATGATTGATTTTCTTTGTGTAATATGTGTGAGTGAGATGTAAAGTGCTCTGACACCCTACCCTGGTACGAGTGGCGCTATAAAACTAATTAGATGCATCTGCGATAGAGTGGTTCTGGAGACCTGAGGGGCACTGTTCATGGGTGGCAGTGCGGTAATCCGTGAGGGAGGTGGTCATTGGGGGGCGCCAACAAACATTGTCGCACTGGGCACTACCAGCACTAAAGCTGGCCCAGAGTGTTAGTTGACTTTTCCGTAGCCTTTTCAAAAAGACTTGGCGTTGAAAATGAGGGCACCTCTCCCCAATCACACGTAGTGGGATGAAAGCCATGACCGACTGGTCTTAGAAGCTGACTTTATGCGTGTTCGAGATGTGGAGGTGAACTGAGCAGCGCTGTGTAAATGCACTTTTAATGAGACGTTACCACGGTGCCTAAATCATTCATCTCATCTCTTCCTGGTGACAGGTGATATTTCCCCTCTTGAAGAGCAGACACTAGCTGTGCATGTTAACAACTGCGTGACTTATGTCTATCTTGTCAGAAGGGTTTGTTAAAACATTGTGTATTTCTCAATGTGTTACATAATTACTATTTAATTTCCTCGTTCTGTGAAATGGGGGTAAGATTTAGTTGTTCAAATATTTATAGAAATGTTCTTTGGATGTTCTTGCAAGTTGGATATTTTTTCTTTTGCCAGTTGAACAAATGAATGTGTGAATGGCTTTGCAAATAAAGGAAGCGCCATTTAGAGTTTAAATATTGGTCTGATAAGTGGTAGCATCGTGGGGTTGGGTGGGGCCAGTTCCACAACTGTAAATGTACTACCTCGCCTCTGGTGACACAGCCAGGCATTGCCCTCATCCTGCGAAGCTGTTCCAGTTTCATTTTTTCACTTTTCTTTTTTCCAGGATGTTGTGTTTCTGTGGTTTTCTTCATGCAACATATTACTTCTGAAAGAAATTGCCTCCATCTATATGTGAAGTAAGGTTGTAGGTGGGCCACGATTGAGAGCTGTGGAGTTGACGTTGAATACAGAATACATTTCCCACAGTGCCCGTCAGTGGTTCATAATGGGGGTTCAGAATAGATATTTCTCCAATCCTTCGACTCTGTGGAGCTCACAGCGTAATGGCCATGTGTGCCAGCCAATTGTAAATGTGATTACATGCAAAAGTGAGTAAAGGAGGTACACAGCTGGCAATTTATTGACAGGGCAAAAGTTAAAGAAAATGCAGTGACTACAGGTGAGCGGGTGAACTGTGAGTTGGGTGGTGAAGCAAAGGAAATGCAATGAAGTATATGAAGAAGAGAGTGAACGGACGGTGATAAAGAAGGAGACTGGTGTGAGATATGCAGATAGTTTCAGAAGGATATTAGGGAAAAAAAGCGTAAGTGTTTAGATGAGATTGCAGAACTGAGTAGTATGTAGAGGAGAACCGGAGTGATTGAGACAGTCGGAAGATCACAGCCATTTCCATAGTAATGTTTAATTCACACCCTGATATATAATATATTGTGAAAGCTTCTGGGACCCGTCCTGCTTTGCAAAACTTCCGTATTCCAGGGCGAAACAGAAGGACGGCACACAGGAATCTTTAGAAGAGCAGTTTATTAGGCTTGAACTGCTTCCATTGTTTTTTCAAGCAATCAACACACAAAGTTCAAGGTGCATGTATACCCCAAGTCGGACCTACGTGTTTCAGCCGTAGCCTTCTACTGGGTTTTATATAGATATATCTATATATATCCAAATGTTACAGGGCCGTTCTAGTTAGGCTTACATTTCACTCCTGTAGAGCCAAAGACCTACAGCAGTTATAGTTACCTGAGCTAACTATTGAATTGAATTGAAAAGCAATTTGTATTGCGCTACTAAAACCCGAAGGTGTCAAGGCGCCTACCAAAACAGATTAAAAAAAAGGACAGGGTACAACTATAGGTATGTCCGCACAAAGAGATGGGTTTTCAAAGCATTCCTAAAAAGTTGAAGGGTGGGAAGGGACCTTATTTCCAGGGGTAGGGCATTCCACCACTTAGGTGCCAGATTAGAAAAAGCTTTACCACCCCATCTAGTTTTCTGAATACGGGGGACTGAAAGAAGGAGTCTGCTCGAGGAGCGCAAGTCCCTGCCGGGGCTATAGCGAGACAGAATGGAACCTATTCCAGTGGGGCTGCTTTTTGCTAAGGCCCTGTAGATCATGCACATGGTCTTGAACACTATTCGGTCCTCTATAGGAAGCCAGTGAAGTGATTTTCTGGCAGAGGTAGCCGAGGTGCGCCGGGGTAGATCAAGGACAAACCTAGCCGCTGCATTCTGGACCACCTGCAAGCGCTGCAGCAGGCTTTTATTCAGACCCTCATACAGTGCATTGCAGTAGTCCAGACGTGAACCAACAAGGGCAACAGCAAGTTGTTTCCTTGCCTGCTGTGAGAGGTAGTGCCTGATCTTCCTCAGTATGTTAATGATACCCCAACAGGTAGAAACAGTTCTGTTAACCTGTAGGCACATATTGAGGGTGGGATCTATAACGACCCCCGAGGTTTTTAGCGGAAGAGGCAGGAACAGGGCAGGCACCCAATGAGTTTGGCCACCAATCGGCTGACCATATCTCCTCCTTTCCTCCGAACACCATCACCTCAGTCTTCTCCCCATTCAGTTTCAACGAATTGTATATCATCCATTGCCCAACTGCCTCCATGCAGGATCTAAAGTTGGAGGCAGTCGAGGTAACTGACTGGGAGAGAGAGACGAGGATCTGCGTGTCATCCGCGTATGAGACTACCTCCATCCCAAAAGATCTAATTAGTCTGGCAAGGGGGGTCACATAAATGTTAAAGAGGGTCGGACTTAACGCCGACCCCTGAGGGACCCCACATTGCACAGACCGGGATGGAGATAGAAATTTACCCAGCATCACTCTTTGCTCTCTTTGATCGAGGAAAGAGGTGAGTAGCCTAAGGGCCCCTGAACCCCGATCTCCCCCAGACGAGATGTTAAGACTGAGGGAGAAAGGGTGTCGAAGGCCGCCGTAAGGTCTAAAAGGATCAGGAGGGAGGTCTGACCCTTATCTACACGTGTGCGGATATTATCCAGCACTATGGTCAGGGCAGACTCAGTACTGTGCTCCCTCCTGAAACCGTGCTGGGAGAGATCCAGACAACCCGAGCTTTCCACGAAGGCAGCGAGATGTTTATTTAGATGAGTTTCTAACATCTTTGCAGGAGCCAGGAGCAGTGAGATGGGGCGAAAGTTCTTTAATATCCCAGGATCAAGAGAGGGTTTCTTGAGTAAAGGTTTTACTACCGCATTTTTCCACTGTTGAGGAAAAATCCCATCCCTCATGGCCCTGTTCATGATGTCAACAAGGGGGGGGCAAGAGGGATTCTCTACACTGCTTCAGGATCTTGAGCGGACAAGCATCTAGGGGGGAGCCGGATTTGGTTTTATTAAGGAGAGTCTCTAGATCCTGTAGAGAGAGAGGAGGGAAAAATTCCAAGCTTTCCGACGAGAGTTTCTCAGAGAGAGCAGGGACCAAGTCAACGGGGGCAGGAGGCTCAGTGGTAAAAGATCTCTGGAATTCCAGGGCGGTGTAAATGTCCGAGATTTTGGTCTGGAAGAAAGAAGCTATACTGTCACAAAGCTCCTGTGATGCAATAACCGGGTCCGGGGTCTGGAGGGTGGTGAGGGAGTCCACTATCCTAAATAGCTCTTTTGGAGAGGAGAGAGAGGTAGTGAGAGCCGTAAAATATTCTTGTTTTGTTCTTATTACTTCCAGCTTGTACTTCCTTATCAGGATCTTATGGGCTTCTTTGTCCCTTAGATCCCAGCTGGAGTGCCAGAGACGCTCCCGTCTTCTAGCTTCCTGTCTGAGGAGTCTTAAGTGCTCCGAGAACCATGGAGCAGATGGTCTTTTCCTGGCTGAGTAACAATGGCGGATGGGGGCCAGTTCTTCCAGAGCCTCGGTTACGGTCTTTTCCTATTGTAAGACCGCCGACTGGACATTGTCCTCCTGAGATATGGACAGACTTCATATCCAGGGAGCAAAGGAACTTTCCGTGATGTTCTTAAAATTCCTACGTGATTCCATTTTGCTCAGATTTTTACTAGTTCTCTCCGAGATCGGACAGGACACATTGAAAGGAACGGCTAGGTGATCTGACCATGAGAGGAAAAAGGGGTCTTTCACCATCAGCCTCCGAACGTTAGAGAAAATTCCGTCAAGCGTATATGTCCCGCTTGATGGGTGGCCCCTTTCACCAGTCGGGTGAGTCCACAGGCAGACATAGCATCCAGCTGAGAGAGAGTGTCATGGGTCTCCAACAGCTCCAGATGAAAATTAAAGTCTCCCAAAATAGTAAGGTTGTCACAACCAAAATAGGGTTCTAGGACATGGAGCAGCTGCTGTCCGAAGTGTGCTCTGGGACCAGGGGGACGGTAGACCAGGATACCATTGAATGCAAAGTTATGGACACCTATTAGAGAGAAGTATAGGACTTGAAAAGTATCCTTGGGGTCAGAGACTGGTAAAATATGGCAGTGGAAACTATCCTTATAAAGAATCGCTAACCCACCTCCTACGCGTCCCATTCTGTCCTGTCGTGCCAGGCAGTACCCTTCTGGGACTGCTTCAACAAGGTCAGGACCCGAGGAGTCCTTTGCCCACGTTTCCGTGACAAAGACCCACGAAGGTTTCCTATCGAGTACCAGCTCCTTAAAGGCAATGTTGTTTTTAATCAGCGAGCGAGCATTGATGAGAATGCACTCTTCTCTCAATGCTTTAACTCCAAGGTCAGCATGGGGTTCTAATAGATGAGGAGGGGGAGGTAGGCTAGAGCCCGAGGGCCTGTCGGAAAGCAACCGCAACATGGAGATAGTAGGAGATCATCCGGAGAACTTTTGTGAAAACACGCAAGTACCGGCGGTTTAAGCTCCAACACCTCCTGTAGCGAATACTTATAGAGGGGAAGGCCAGCCGCATCCAGAGCAGACGTCCAGCCGTCCTGCCCGTCCTCAGCGCGGATGGGCGCAGACGGGCAGGACTCTGGCACGACTCCGGCGCAGATCCGGCGCGTCCGCTGATCGCGTCCGCTGCGCGGAGACATGATCTTCCGTTTATATAGTGGCCAATCGGTGCCTTTGAAGGCTACCCCAGTCTAAGATGGCCGCCAAAGTCGATGCTATCACCCTGAACAGCGGTCCGATCAGCTGCGGGGAATGAGGGTCTTGGTGACGGGGAGGCAGCTATCTAACTTGCGAGCAGGAAGGGAACGGGCAGAAAATACCCCCACCGCTTCTTATTCGGGCGGAGGAGATAACCTGTGCGTGCTACACAGCTTCGTTTTCAAGCTGAGTGCCCCTGAGCTAGTATTCAGCCAAGTAAGAATCAGCAAAAAAGTGCATTAAAAAGCTGCGAGAACAGCTACTAAAAACGCGCAAATAAAGATTTTTTTAACAAACAAAACAGCAACCTCCCGGCTCACGCCTCAGGAGGGAATGGTAGTTACAACAGAATTAGGGAACCAATGCCACGCTATCCCTTATATACTATATATATATATATATATATATATATATATATATATATATATATATATATATATATATAACTATAACTTATACCCCCGCAATCCACTGCTTTATGACATCACATATCAGATCACTCATGACACGGTTAGTGACATCATGATGACAACACTTTGCGGCTCCCCCCCTCCTTTTTTCAAAACAAGCTGCCCTGGGGTGGTGGTGGTGCCCGTGGCCGAGAATGGCCCCCCTCTTTTATTTTATTTTTTTATTTTAAAGGTGAATGCCCTCGTGAGGTGGTGGTTCCTGGGGCACGGAGGATCCGTGCATCCCCGCTAAATTTAACAAGCAGACTGAAGGAGATTGCTGTATGTTAATGTTATGTTACGGAATCTTGTATAGCGCATGGCTACCCCAGCAACGGGGCGTCCCAGCGCTTGCAGACAGACCTAAAACTAGTGCAACAGAGGATGTGCTAGATGGACGCGAACAACCAAGTTTTTATGAGTTTTCGGAATAGCAAATGGTTTGAAGTAGTTCGAGCTTTTAAGGGGATGGAGTTCCAGAGCTTAGGGGCCAAGTACCTAAAGGAGCGGCCGCCGGCTCTGCTCCTCCGAATCTTAATGGTACGTGCTAAGAAAAGATCCGCTGAGCGGAGTGCGCGTGTGGGGATATAGAAGGAACATAGTCCTTGAAGAGTCTGGGGGCCAGCGCTATACAGGATTTTGTGGGTAAGGCAGAGGGTCTTGAATTGTATACGTTGCTTTATAGGTAACCAGTGTAGTCGCCGGAGAAAGGGAGATGTATGGCAGGTTTTGGGTAGAGCAAACAGAACACGGGCAGCAGCATTTTGTGCTCTTTGGATCCTGTTAATTGTAGTTGTGTTAGATCCTAGCATAAGGGAGTTGCAGTAGTCCAGATGAGAAAGGACTGACGCCTGAACTATGAGCTGGCGGGTGGGGGGCTCAAAAAAGCCCAGAATGGGTCTGAGAGAGCGCAAACGCCCATAGCAGGTGCCCGCAACTTTTTTTGCATGGGATTCCAGGTTGAGCAAGTTGTCAAGCATCACTCCTAGATTTTTTACTAGCTCCTTAGGTATAGGGGCTAGTCCCAGTGCAGGAGGCCACCAGTGCTCGTCCCATGTCTGCATGCCATTGCCAATCAGAAGTACCTCTGTTTTGGAGGAGTTTAGTTGAAGACAGTTGTTAGATAGCCACCCAGATATGGCCATGATGTCTTCTTGGAACTTCATTTGGTCTGCCACATTGTTATTCGAGAAATTAAAAATAAGTTGTGTATCGTCCGCATATGATATGAGTTGAATCTTACGTTCCCGGGCCATGACGGCCAGGGCGCGGACGTACACATTAAACAGTGTGGGACTGAGCACAGACCCCTGAGGCACCCCACATTCAAGGGGGAGTCTGCTGGATGAGTACGGAGGGGCGTGCACCTGGAAGGAACGGTCAGATAGAAATGACGCGAACCAATCCAGGGCCGTTTCCCTGACTCCGATCTCCCACAGTCTCTCAAGCAGTATCTTGTGGGAGACCGTGTCAAATGCCGCACTCAAATCCAGCAGAATCAGAATAGAGGTTGCGCCTATATCCAATGAAGCTCTTAGGTGTTCAGTAACTGTTAGCAAGGCAGACTCCGTGCTATGGTTCGCACGGAAACCATTTTGGGATTCATCTAGGATCCCATTGGACTCTAGGTAGGCAGTCAGAGTGAGATTGACATGCGCTTCTGCCATTTTTGCAAGGTAGGGAAGCAGTGAAATGGGACGGAAGCTATCCGGCCGAGAGGGATCGAGTGAAGGTTTCTTCAAAAGGGGCACTACTTTGGCATGCTTCCACGATTTAGGGATGGAGGCTAGCTGAAGGGATGTATTAATCGGCACCCTGCCTTCCTTCAAGGTGGAATCACGAAGGGATTTAAACAATTCAGGTTTAATGGGGTCATCTGGGGATCCAGATTTTATTCTTGACGCAAGGTATTCCATCCCAGTCCACTCTAAAGATGGAATAGTTAAGAGGGAGTACGGGAGAATAGCTTGATCTCTAGTAGGATTGGGGATCCCCGAGAGGCCGTCTGGTTGTAATAGGTCATATATCCCTTTGACCTTATTAATGAAGAAGCAGGATAGTTCATCACACTGTGCATCTGACACTATTGGGTTGCCTGTACCTTCCGGTGCCTTGGTCATTTCTTTTACTAAGGAGAAAATAGTTTTGGAACGATTGGTATGCATTATATGAGAAGGAGAACATGAGGGGGTCAAAGCGGTAGTGAAAAGAGAGGAGAGCGGTTTGTTACACATACTTGAAACGCAATATTTTTCAAACAAATCAAAAAAAATGTAAGGCCTTTAAAACATAGAGGAGATGGAGTGATTTTGTTTTTGTTAGTGTGAGCATGTAAAATCCATCAAACGCATCACATTCCCCGACTGAAAGCACTAGGACCCAACTATTTATAATGGAATACATTTTTATGGGTGGGGTGTAACACCCCAAACATCCTCCCGAGTTACGCCCCTGCAAATTGCCATTTCTATATAGTTTTGAATCCACGTCATGCCTCTTTAATGCTCCTCCAGACACCGGCTGCCTTTTCCTCATACTCTTTTCCTTATTTTTTCATCCTTTCTTTTGCTTTAATGAAGCACTGCCTTCATACTCCCGTAGTACGCAGCAGACTAATTCCCTGCTTTGGTTTGGTTTCTAACCTGTTTCGACATCAAAACATTTTTATTCGCTGGTTGCAATTTTTTTCATTGATTGTTATCTCAGCTCACCTGCGTGTGCCTTTTAAATCGTTAACGCTCATGGCAGTAAGAATATAATGGTACATCATAATAATTATGTGCTGTTATTACTGCCATTGTCTGTGTCCATTGTTAGTGCACAGGACACCACGTTTGACGTTGAACACCATTAGCAAAAAAATTGTCAGGAGAACTTGAATATCCAGTTTCAGTCTAAAAGACCTTCCTGTTCTGAAAAAGGGATGCTCTGAAGAGCCACATGTAAGCAGGTATTTTCAGTTACTATACGGATGCTTTGAAACTCCGAATGAAAATATGAAACCTGCAACATACAGGGGCGTAGCTAGAGCTTCTGGCGCCATGGTCTATCCCTCAGATTGCCGCCCATGGCAGGTAGCGGGGGACAGGTAGCGCGGAGGTGCTGGAGGACAGCGAGCACTTGCAATAGGCGATGCAAAAATGTATGCCGTATTTTTTATAATATCCGCTGTAGTAAAATCCTAGTTTGCGTTGGATCAGTACAAAAAAAGAACAAACTAGCTAACTCCTGATTTCTATTTTTTTTAACGAATTTACAACACTAACACAACTTGAATTTAATGCAAGTTCCATCCTGTCGTCAAAACAATCACTGACAGTAGAATTCCTATTCAATGAAAAATCTGGAGGTTCAACAACCTCCTGCTGCGCTCCCGTGCTCAGCATTTAGTGCCGGGAATGCTGTATGAGGAGGTAATGGGTCCTGATTGGCCAATCTTGAGTTGCACTCGCAGGTTGCTCTCCAATGAGGTGCTCTTCAGCTATGCCCAACAAAACATTCTGTTTATGGCCTTCGGCTGTCACGATTGGCTGTTGTGTGGCTAATTCGGTTGGTCTTTTCTGTCCGTGTCTATCCCACAAATGGTGGAACATAACTGGAATTTAAACATCTTTGGAGATGACCTGCCGCACCCCGATGACAATTGCATAGCTGGGAGTGCTGATATTGTCTGCATTGAAGACTGTCAGCCTGCCTTTTCTTCTGTCTCTGGCAGGCAGAATTGTGTATATTTTATGAGCTTATCACATATCATAGCCACCCCCAAGCACTGACGGTCCACATATAGTTTCATTAAAGCTGCCTGTAGCTTTCCATCGCTTAAATATCAGGTATTGTTTTTGATCTTTCAGGGAAACCTTAAACTCACGCAGGAACTACTGGATTTATTCAACAAGCATATCTAAGGTATAAGCAATCTCCAGACATATGCAAAAGTCAAAACGAAGATGTTTCTATATAGCATTTTCTTAAATAACATTTCTAAATAGCAGAAAAAGTAAATCAGTAAAGAAACATTTTTCTCAGGCAGCTGGATAAAATGGTGCAATGAATGAGGAGATGAGTGACTTAAAGTGTAATCTTAAGATGCTAGTAAACACATGATGTCTGATCAAGGTGTTGCTCTGGAAGGACCATTGAAAATGTTCTACTTAACATGAATGCTATTTGCTGCCTCCGCTTGTTACATATTATAGATGGGCCTATGTAGTTGCAATTTTTAGCCTCGACCCTTACTTGGTAAATGTAGCCTGTGTGTTCCTCCTACTGCGGGGCCAGGAAGAGAACCCCTGTGAAAGCTGTGCCGAAGTACCCGCTCGCAAGCGGGGCCATAACGCAGAGTAGGGAAAGCAGCCCTATGGCGCGTGTGTTGCCTCACTCACTACTGCGTTTTTGGCGTGGGGCTGGCCAAAAACTATGCCCAGGGCCGTCATTGGTAGCGCTTTCGCACTACAAGATTGACGGCCCTGGGACCCACAGCAAACGTGGTACGTTGCGTACTTCAGTTCACATGTAACTCTGCACGTCACATGTGCATTTGCTCTGGGCTCGTGTGCGTGTGGGGGGTGGTGGGTGTACTGTGTACATGACATCACTCCCTGTAGGGGCGGCGGCCGGCTTTATAATTTATTTGGGGACAGTGACAGTCAGTAAGAGTCCCCAAACAAATGATAAAGTCTGGTGCCACAGGCCACCAGTGTCGCGCGGCCGCCACCCTCAAACTAGAACCGCCTGGGGCGAACCGCCCTCCCCCTCCCCCACCACCCCCACCCACCCCACCCCACCCCACCCCACCCCCTAGCTACGCCACTGACAACATAGTTATTAAATAATGAACATAGTAGGTTCTTTAAAAAAGTATTTTGCAACAAAAGACAGGTCTTTTCATCAGTGGCTTAATTTGTGCTAGTGATGGCACGTGGGGAGCACCAGCACTCATTTTTTTGTATTTCTTGATCAGATTTTGACCAAAATGAAGAAAGAGAAAGTTAGAAAAGGAGGAGGCGAAAGATTGAAACATGGCCTAAAAGAAGGAATGCAGGGATGAAAAAGAACCTGCAAATAGGAGTTAACGAGACAGTAGAATAGTGGAAGAAGAAAGCATGAGGTGTACTTAAGTGTAGGCAGCCTTGGTTTTTGGCAGTGCCGGCATTCAGCTGCACTGGTATTGGGCTCTTAAGAAAATCACAGTTCCTGCCCTTACATTTTTTGTTTAGTTTTTTTGTTTTACAAATTAAGCACTTGCCAGAGAAAAATGGCTGCAGATTGAAGAATTTAATGGTGGACAGATTGACGAAATCCTTCAATAGCATTGTCTGTGCTGGTGATTGCAAATGGTCAACACACCAGCCCTCGGTTTTGGAGACCATAAATTATTTTTGTATATCAGGTTTTGACCCAGGCTAAGAAAAATTACGGAACAAAGAAGGAAGATGAGAAACACAGGAAAACAGTGTTAAACAAGCATTTACAATGCAATGGTTTCGCCTTTGGAAAAGTTAGAGCTATTGGCATTTTAAATGACAAAATTTGTATTTATGTGTTGGTTTTGAAAACAGATAAATAAATGGCATTGTCATTTACATTGCCATTAGCTTAATCTCTCGCAAATGTGAGACCTATTGTACCCTACGGACGAGCTCAGCAGACAGCAATTACTCACGAACAAAAATCATGCAATGAAGACGAGGGAAACTTTAAAGTATCAGAAATTACAGCCATTTGAGCAACAAGAAACTCCAAGAAGCTAGTGCTCCCTCCTGTAACCTCATATTAAATGGCAAAATTATAGGAAGCTAAAAATAATGACACGGATAGCGGGAGGGGGGACGCATAGCTGCCAAGGTTTCAGATTGCCATGTGTGACATTTTCATA
Organism: Lissotriton vulgaris; assembly: GCF_964263255.1. Lineage (NCBI taxonomy): Eukaryota > Metazoa > Chordata > Amphibia > Caudata > Salamandridae > Lissotriton > Lissotriton vulgaris. The sequence continues at coordinate 1,302,752,865 of NC_141687.1, forward strand.
ATTTCAGGGGAGAGGGGGCTGCTGGGATGAGGTTTACAAAAATACCCCGCTTGTAGGTATTTCCACTTTATTCTGACCTCTAGTCGGTGTGGTTTGGGGATGGGGTTAATTTAAGAAAAGTGGGTTTTATGTACCAGATTCCTAAATGGTTGCCATGTTTCTAAGAAAACACAAGGAGATGACGGACGGAGCGCTGAAACTGTTTAGACACTCACCCCCACTCACATTTGTTACCCTGAGTGTGGCGGGTATGCCCAGGCGTGGTTCCCGTGCTCCCCATGACACTGGAGTCAAGCTATCCTGGCTGATGAGGGCTGAAAGCCGAAACCTGTCCTAGGATGCTTATTTCCAGTCCGGGGAGGACCTGGCCTGGCAGTTCGGGCTGGACTAGGTGCAGGGTCAAGACTAATTTGCATATGGCTGCGTCCAAAACTGAATAGCATGGTGAGCAAAAACCCGATGGATTTAAGTACTGATCTCAGTACTGGGGTGAATGTATGACATTGTTCTGCATTCTGCCAATTAATTGTTCCTTTTGCATTTCCCATGTTTCTAGCCGTACCCCTATTGGCTATTCATCAGGACCGAGAGAAATAACTTCTATTAAGATATGAACTCCCTGTTACCACTTAAAGCATGCCATTTAAAAGGTGTATATACTTATACCACCTATCTGATGATATTTATTGCATTATTAATATTGTTTGGCTATTATTTCATGGTTCCTCCGGGGAGAGTGAAGCCTGTAGTCACATCCGTCAAGGCTTCTTCTCTGCCTGGTTAGCTAGTCAGAAATCACCAAAGGGGACAGCATTAAAGACCTAAGGCCTCAGATAAGTGTGATCGGTATGCCGAATCATGTTGGACGCCATGCCGTAGACATTTAAAACAAGAAACATGTTATTAATTGTAGAGGTGCCAGAAGTTCCGAGCTAATGCACATGCCCATGCATGTCTGGGTAGAAGACTGGAATAACACATGAACTCCGACGGCCACCAATAAGAGTTTAATTGATCACGCCCGCTGTTATTTTACTTAATACTCAAGTTGCGTTACACCTGAGATTCAGGGGTAACAGCTTGATGTGTAAACGGTCCCTTCCCATGGAGAACAGGAGCGGTGGGCGTCAAGGTGTAGACGTTGCATGTCCTTTATAGCTCACTGTGTTATATTAGAACGATTACATTTTTTGAATGGCATGTAACACAAGGATCGTTGTGTTTAAAGCACTAATCAACTTACACATATACATAAATAAAAAATCTGTCATCTTGATGTGATATGATGTGCTTTGCGGGAGACACATTTACCTTCTATACTACTTTGATTCATATCTAGGACAACATAAAACACAGATCTCTCCAGCAAAAGCATTACCGTCCAAAGTTATCTTGCCATTATTAATATTCCATCTTTGTAGCCGGGTTTTAAAAAGAAAAGTATTAGTTGAGGCCCAGATTTTGCGACAGGGTAGCAACACTTTTTTGGCACAACTCCGATGCCAAATCTAATTTGTTAAATCTCATAATGCTCTTAACCCGTTTCCTGCTTCGAACATTCAGCGCCAGTGCTGAACGTTGGAAGAAACGGTCGTCGGTCGTTGGACGTGCGCAGCACCAGGGGGAGGTAGCTCGCGCAACGGCCGACGGCAGCAGCGAACGGGTTAAATGTGCTCATGATATACCTGATAAACATATGTGTGAGATCTTAACATCTGATGTCACTCTTGTGATGTCACTTTCAGTGAGGTAATTTCCTGTAATGCCACATGTCGTGACGTCATGCGCTGTGATAGCACGGGCTATGATGTCACTTGCATACTGACTAAATTGGATTTGTCTCCCCACTTCCTTTTACAGGACTTTAGCCCTGCGAAGGTTCAATTAAGAATAAACACCCCTGCTCACTCAGAGGCAGATAGTAGTTGGATGTCTGTTAGATGTTTGAGACGGCCAATCCTTTTTTTTTTTTTTTTTTTTTTTGTTTAACTCGACCTGAAGGTAGGTACTGAACTTTACATGAGCACCAGTTACATTACAAAAGGGCACATTCTTTTTTGGTAGGCCCTGGGAGATTAAGTGATTTGCCCAGAATCACAGGATGTTGGTCCTGACGCCGAGACTCGAAAGTGGTTCACCAATTCCAAAGTCGGGAGCTCTGGCGTCACACCACACACATCTAAGCGTTCCAATACCAGTGACTGAGCTTCCAAGAACATTTTTAATTGAAGCAAGAGCAACTCGACCTAGGAGTGTACGTGTGGCACCCGATGTCTGTGGAAACCGGTATTCAGACAGCAAACCGGATGTGACGAAGGAAGGTGGCGTAACAGGGAAAGAGAGCGACAGAGAAAGTGTGGGCTAGTGACATGACTTGGTTAAAATCTGAAATGAGGAAGAACTATTTATACTGGGGAAACTTCGTCAAAGAAGACACGACTAGAAGCCTATTTTCTTCGAATATGTTATTATTGCTATTATTGTTCTGCACTCTGTAAATGTGTATAGCTCTCTGATACCCACAAGTGTCGTGTTCGCGCTACAAAAAAACTATACAAATAAATAAATAAAATGAAGTAAATCCGGCCTTAGAATGCCAACAAAACACTACATTATCACCAACTGTGACATTTCGGTTTTGATGAAAACAAAATCATGTCCATTGTTAACAACTCTGAAATGCAGCAATTTCAGCTTTGTGAGTCTTTCTAGTGGCCTTCTGCAGGGCACACTGGGGTACTGGGGGCGGGAATGCCAGGCGCCCTGGGGTCATTCATTACTCCACTGCTGACAGTACTCTCCCATGTACCGCAGGCAGGCCACGCTATTTGAGAAAATAGTGATCGGAGGCTGTAATTAAAGCCTACCTAGTAAAAACACGCGTAACTGGGTGTCCTCGTGTGAGGTTAGAAAATAAGACCAGGCGGTACTGAGTAGGGAGTACAACGCCTATTGACCAATTAAAAAACAAGTTTACACTGGACAATTACACAAGCCATTGAAAAATATGGGCGGAGAGTTGGCGGAGCTTCTAGTCCATACCTGAATATAGCATGCCTGGCAGAGCAGCACATGCGCTGCTCCAGCTCGACCTAAATGCAAGATAAGGAAACTTTAGGACAGCAAACTGACATCAAGGTTCCCTTTTATTGAAAATAAATAAACATAGACTAGCCTCCAAATTAGGGGCGATTGTAGAGATTTTGGTGTATTTAGTATTCTGACAGTGTGATTACTTTCCTTTGTTTAATCTTTTGTACTACAGCTTCCAAATTTGAGTGACACATGCATCTTTTTTGCATCCACAATATTTGTTTTCCATCTTGCATCGGCCACATTATAAAATGCTTTGTCATTTAATGATCTTAATTAATAATTATCACTGCTCATATGTAGGCTTTCCTGTTTTCAGTTTCAATTTTTGGTAAATTCTGGTGTTTTTTTCAGTGTTTTCAAGAGATTTCAATATCTTAAACAGTGGTTATCAGTGGTTACACATATGTGTGCCATTAAAAACGACAGAAACAGTGTTTTCTGCTGTTAATAGAACTTTTTGTGTTTATTATTGCTTGCTTTCTGCACTGATAGTGCATGGTGTATAGACATTGTATATAAGGTCCAAATACATTTTTACAAATCAAACTTATTGTAGTACACCATACAATACTTTTTAGTCTTTGGTCATGCACATTCACTCTGTCCTTCCCACGTAAACTTTTATGTGTGAAAAGGCCATCTCAACATTGGCACTTGAGACAGGCAACGCCAAAATAGCCAGTACACAATCTGCTAACTGTTGCCACATGGCTAATATAGCACTCATGGTCTCTAGGACTGAGAACCACCAGCTAAGTGACACTGTTGAGATGGCACTTTGTTTGATGCCACACAAAGCACAAAATGAGAAATATTTGCATTTTGGTTTCCCCGTATAACAAAACTGTGCACCAGAATGGACCAAAAAGTCAGTTGCATTCTTCATTAACTCTGAAGATTGGAAAGATGCTTTGAGCATACCATCTAACAAGTGGCAAGGATCTCTTACAGGGAAGTGCTTCAGCTCCGGTATCGATTTTGACAGGTCATCACAACTTTTTCATATAAGTAGCTGAATCACTGCAAATGTAAACAATATCACTCCAATCCTTGTTGAACTTGGTAAGAACATTCCATGTGACACTGCGTTCCATGTTTTTCAAAAGTCTGGTGTTATGTTTTCACTAGTATATCAGATGCTATGTGACTGCACTCTTTTCACGTATACTTGTCACTAAATCTTGCATTGAATGTTTAAAGCCTGGGGGGTTTGCCAATTTACCTACTATCAATACTGACTCACTAGAAATGGGGGCTGATGTATCAAGGGTTTTTACCCTTTCTCTCTGGGTAAATGTGATGTTACATATTGGGAAAGATTCTTATGAAACCTACATTTTGAAAGACTAAACGTAGCCAAAAAATAAAAAATGATTTTGCTATTTCCTGTTTCTCTACAGTTTATAAAATAAATAAACAACACCAATAACTTGCTTCTAACCCCTGCATCTTTACACCAAAGACAACAAAACTAAAAAAGGAAGAAGGAACAATATTTTAGTGACATCCCTAAACAACAAAACTCAAGCAGAATGTTAGCCCAGTCTTTCTTACTGCTACCTTATATAACAAAGTTACATTGTATTGGCCCCTTCAGGAAAAAATAAAAATGACCCTTTCACTCCCCCTTTCCTTTCTTTAAATGACATTTAGTTTGTGGTTGTTCAGGGTTTTTTGAGTGTTTTTATGTTTACACTGGTGAGGGCTATTTCCCTTCCGTTAGAGTTTTATCAGTTATTATAAGTTTAAACCTAAAACCGGATAGCCTACTCATCTGGCATACACTGCGACAAACACAGTTATCTATATTCCCTGCAAATTGGTTATCCCGCTCCCTGTTATTCATTTCATCAATTTTAGAAGGACCAGCGTCTGAGTGAACCTGCATAATGCAGTTTAACGTCTGGGACAGGGAATAAGTGCATCTGAATAGATTATTCCCTAGTGAAATGTCAATACGCAAATACAACCCTACTCATTTGCCCGCATGGCATCATCTTCAAAAGAAGGAATTACTGCTTGGGCCACTTACTTTCAAATTAGAGGCCTACAGGCATCACATATATCTGCAGCAGATACATTCGTATACTGAGTTATCTTTGTGGCTCAGCAATCCTGCTAGCTGCCAGACCAGAATCAGATCACTGCATTCTTGTTCATAAAACAGTGCTAGTTTACTAGCTTAAAAAATATCAGGTGAGATGTTGCAACTAGCATTAATTTTTAGATAGTTTTTATTTTTTAAATCATATTAGCAGTCACCTGTGGCCCATGGATTTTTCCACGTGGCTAATGAGTTTTAGGTATATTTAAAGATATTACGTTGGCTCATCGCGGGTATGAATCAAGGTGTTTTGATGTTCAGTTTTAAAACTGTTGATGCGGTGATTAAAAACCAAGGCAACATTAGACATATGTGCTTATTAACACAACAGACAGCTGCAGGGGTTATATTTATACGGTGATGTACTGGTAGGCGTTCAGAGGAAGTTAATTGTTTATCTTCTTAGAGACATGCCTATTACCATATTTCAGACTGCGCCAACGAAGAGCGCATGGGTTTACAGAAATTAGTATTTGGGTAAGAAAAGTACTACAAACATAACAGGGGTGCTTTCTTTTTTATCACCGGAATGCTCACATACATTTTCTCATTTACAAAAAAAATCATGTGAGACTGAAGTGCCAGCATCTTTCAAATTATGCCAGCATTTTTTAAGCTTCAATATTAACAATTCTTCTTTTTTGACCAAACTCCTCTTCATTTTCATCTTCAGTAAGGAACTTAGTTGACCATTAAGGTCTTCCAGTAGTGGCACCATAGGACTTTTTTGCACCCAAGATGCACCTCGACACCTAGCTTGCTACTTGCCAGTGGCCTCCAGTTTGTGCTTGTTCCAGCCTGCTCCATTTGCTGCCTTTTGACCAAGTGTCACCACCGCAGCTAGGGTTTTCCCACTTGGGTTTTTGACCCTCACTATTCTTCTCACCAACAGAAGCCCAGCACACCCCAGGATAAAACGTAATGCAGGCCACAGCGTGCATGGGGCTGGTGTGCTGAAGTCACGTCCTTCTGCACCTGAACTACACTTAGTGCCAGGAACCCTGGCCCCACAACCATACAACAGAACGCAACACCACAACCACAGCCGCCGCCGGGGCAATGAACACTGATACTACTCTTCCACTACTCTCTCTCATCTCAATAACGCACACCTTGCATCCCCCAGCACCATAGTAGGACCTTTCTCCTGCACCCAGTGCGATCTCTTCTCCAACACCCCAGACGCTGACGCCAGCACCTCTAAACAACCGACGTATGCCACCACCACACACCAACTGTTCACCCTGCTTGTCAACATCCTGTCCCTCTGGAAACACTTCAACGAAATCTGGGACCTCCTCAAAAACAACACACCCAACCTTCTCTTCCTGATCGAAACATGGCTCAACCCAGGCATCACTGCAGCAATTCCAGTCTGCCTACACTGTTAAACTCCAGCATTGAGCCCACAAACCAAGCAGGGGACTTTGGATCATCTGCAAAACACAATTGTCTGCACCACCTCCACTGACGCGGACACCAACCACATGGAACACCTCCACTTCAAAATATGAACAGACTTCAACGCCACCCTTAAGGGAACACTCGCCTATTGTCTCCCGGGCAAGAGCCTAATTCTACAACCCCATCACAGATTTCATTGCCCCCCTCCCTATTAGATCACCCAACTATATCCTCTGTTACCTCAATTTCCACCTGGAAGACACCATAACCCCTAACTCCACAGCCCTCCTCGACATCTTCAGCAACCTTGGACTCACCCAGGTCATCTAAAGACCAACCCACGCACTGCATACCACAACCTCAACCCTATTTTCTCCTCCAAAAACAGGATCACCACCACCCACACGACCCCACTCACATGGTCTGACCACTACATCATTAATTTCAAGAAACCACCCCACCAAGCCACCCCACCAGAAAACCCATAGCACCATCAAGACACTGGGGCAAAATATTCAAATAAAACTGGACCAAGAACCTTCAGGAACACCCACCCAACCACATTGGGAACCTTGATGTCGATACCAAGCTCTTCAATAAATGGCTGGTCGACTACGCCAGCCTCACTGCTCCTACCAGAAACGAGTCTTACAGAAACAACAAACGATCAGCTGGTACACAAACTACCTCAGGGAGTCCAAGCGCCACTTCAAACGGACTCAACAAAAACACCCCTGCAAGATTCACATACAAAGCCACCCTAAACCTTTACCACCAAATATAAGGAAAAAGGCACTAATTCTCAGACTCAAAGCTGGCTCCAGCAACGCTAAAGATTTCTTAAGCATCGTCAAGGAGCACCACTAAAGCAACTTTTGCCAACTGTATGAGCAAAGTCACTACTTGGATGAAAAGGAACTTCCAACTGGACAAAGACAAAACCGAAATTCCAATCTTCGGCAACAACCACTCCCCCTGGGATGCCTCTTGGTAGCCCTCTGTACTTGGCTCTCCACCCACCCTTGTGCACCATGCCAAGAACCTCAGGATCATCCTGGACACCAACCTCCCCATAAGCAGACAGATCAAAGTGTCTCAACATGCTTCCTCATCTTGCGAATGTTACACACAATTTTCAAGTGGATTCCACTGAGCACCAGACAAACTGTCACCCAGGCTCTTATTACAAGTAGAAATGATTATGGAAAGGCCCTCTACATTGTAATCTCAGCTTATGACCTACTCCAAACCACCCAGAAAGCAGCTGCCAGACTCATCCTGAACAGGCTGCTAAATAACCACATCACTCCACACCTCAACAATCTCCACTGGCTTCCAGTCCAGGAAAAATGTAAGTTCAAGCTACTCATTCCTGCCTACAAAGCTCTCCACAACAACGGTCTAGCTTACCTCCACCCCGCCCCAACTCGTACCAACCCACCAGACACCTCAAGAAGACCGGAAGCGGAGGACACTTCTTCTCATACCTCACAGCCAAGAGTAACGACCTCCCGAAACTCATCAGGAACTCTCCCTCCCTCATGAACTTCTAAAGGAACCTCAAAACATGGCTCTTCCAGACAAAACAGGCATGATCTTCTCCCACCACAGGCCTGCCCTACTCAGTACCTGGATATCCTTCACAGGTGATTATTCACGCTCTACAAATTTACATAACATGACAAATTTAGTCCTCTAAAACCATTGTGAATTAGCTCATCTTGAGCCCCATGCTAATAGCAGTGGCACACTACAAATGTATACAGGCAAAGTGTTTGCAGTCTGACCCTACTTTTACTTTTAAGCACAGCCATGTGCCTGTGGGGTATCCCAGTGTTTATGTGTGAAGGATCAGAGCATCGTTCTTGTAATTCAGGGACTCTGCTTCCTACTTGACTGGCAGATCACAGTATTTTCAGCTGTACAAAACCATTCAGGGAAAACTACCATTCGCGATAAAAATAGGACACCTATATAGGCCTTCATTGTCATGGGGAAGGTAAGATAGGAAGGCAGCAAACGTAGTTATTTCCGTAGTTTATGGTCACAGTTGGGTTTTACGAATATTTGTTGTCCTATACACACTGCACCATCAAATGTTTACAAGCTTTTCTCGCAATGGCATAAAGATGCCATTAATCTTGGAGACCAAATTCTGGAACAGAATGCAAAATGGTGTGCGAATGCTATAACAATGCAAGAAAAAAATTACACTGCGGATGATCTGTAATAAGTATGGAGGACTGAAAGTCTATGAGGAAATCATGTACTGTATGCCTCTTTATAAGTATACCATTCTACAGGCTTCTATATGGCCAACTCTGGAAGCTTACTACTAAGGCTGCCCTTCTATGACATGGACAGTAAAACTGTAAATAGAATGTACTGTTTGACTATGTGATACTTGATTGACATCAGCGTACACGTATATTTTACATTATATGCCTGAATTTCTCTTTTTTTTAAATCTTGTTTTCTAGCATGGACTTGATTGTCATGCCTTGCCCCTTGGCTATTCTCAACATTGCCTCAAGTTGTTGTCATTCTTTCATATAGGCTCTCCCTGTGTGAGTCCAGCTTTAAAACTCTGTCTGCTTCCAGCTAAGAGACTGGTAACTCACCCACCCACCACTGTGATGCGTCCAAAGCCACAATTGATTTGGCAGTGGTGACATGGTTCCTGCCAGTCACCTGGTTTCTCCATTCAGTGGAACCTCCCCTGCCCCTGCTTTTATCTAGTCGGGCTGCATTGCTGTTCGTGGGGAGCCTATCCCCATGGTCAAAGGCCAATTCTCTCTGCCTGCACCGCCATGATCAATCTTCCAATTGGGTCATCCTCTTTAAAATAGTGGCTTGGACACATATTAACTGCAATCCATGTCCAGCAGTGACCGCCCTATCGGTGTGATGGCTCTCAGAAGGTAAATTGCTCCTCTGACTGTTTCCTATGCTAAAATCTGGAAGACTGCAAATTGCCTTAACTAATTACTCTTGCTTTACTAATTCGTACCATTTCCAGCTTACGTTTTCTACCATTCTTCTGTTGACTTGTTTAATAAATTTTGTTTGGGTATTACAACACGACCCTTTGCACCCCTAATTAGTTTGCACCCAACAGGTTGCCTAGTTCTCTCCTAAGCTTCTCCACTTTCTTAGCCCGTTAGACTGATTATGGAGCAATGTGTGTCGGCATGGGTAGACTTTCACTCAAATGTAAATTGCTTTCCTTCGAATAGGGACCCTTATCTTCCTCCAATGTTTTATTTTGGTCTCTAGTATACATTTACAACTGTATGATTATAGAAACCTGTTTTGAGTTTTGTTTGCATATTGCCCAGTCCACCTCCTACTTTCTTTTTCTTCTTTTTACTGTTTCGTTTTTCTTTTTCTTTTTCCTGTCAGTTTCTGTTTCCTTTTTCTGTCTGTCTTTTTTCCCATTTGTTTTCTTCCTTTTTCTTTCTTCTTCTTCTGATGTCCTGGCACTAGTAATTAATTGGAGTGCACTAGAACCAATAGCTTTACTGAGGGAACAGCCATTTTCTCAAGGCTTTACAAAAGGCAAACTGGTCGTCCAGGAGCCGGATGTAAGTTGTCAATTAATTACAGAGATGACGAGCTTGAAATAAAAAGATCTTCCGCCAACACAAACTCCTTTACAATTGGACACACAAAGTAACTTTGAGTTAGTAGAGGGTAACAGATGACTGGGTTGGTAGTAACAGAATTTGTTGGAGGAAGAGAGGGCCCTTCTTTGATGGCATAGTCCGGAGCTCCCAGATACAGTGAGTTGCAACAGTCCAATTGGCTCATAATTGTTAACTGAACAAGAAGTCTTCTTTACTCCATGGGTAACAATGTGAGAATTGTTCTTAAGACTCTGAGAAAGAAAAAGCAAGCCACCGAAAGTTTATCAACTTGGCTAGTTAAGGAGCGATAACTCTCAAATTGAAAGCTCATATTTTGCGCAGCGGTTGTTGGAAGGGTGGCCAGTTCGATGGCAGACTGCCAGAAGTCTACTGGGAGGTGCGGATCCGGTAGAGCAGCATAGCATTTCTGTTTTATTAGCAGAAAATTTCAATGCATTGTTACTGAGCTGATCGTATAGATGGAATCTCTCAAATGGGGACGACAAGTTGATATCAGCGAAGATAAGTAGGATTCCGTAAAGATCCCTAAGAAACTTCTTGTCCCACTCCTCTGAACTCTGACGGAAATGGGGCAGACAGACTGGTTGCTGATCATGATTTCGTATCCTTGTGGAACCAAAACGCCATTGACCATACCTTTCAAAACAATAACTAATTTAGTCTATATCTTCTATATGGTCGTATGAAAAAGGATTGTGTTATGCAGTGGAATGACCTTATTCCAGGGTGTACCACATGTGAGCAACAAACACTTTTTCACTAAACCTTTTGATGATATGATTTGAAAATTAAGAATTATGATTATGGAATAAAGCACTCCTAAATTTTCATTTATCTTTATACATTTATTGTAGGATAATTGTTCTTGGATACATATTGATAAGGATCCTTGTCTCCATCTGCAGTGCAATTTACAGCAACCTTTTCTTCATCCAACCACACCTATTGTGACGGAGAGTATGTTCAGTTAAAATAGGTCAGACCTGCTTGCTTTGACAGTGCTTGTTGTTGTTACTCGCCTGGTCAAGGGTAACGCTCTTCTCCGCAGCTGCTGTTTTCAGCTTTCTTGCTGTGAAGATGTGACCTTTGTTTCTTGTGAGAAATTCAGGCCTGTGGTACTTTTTTTTTTTTTTTGCAGGGAAATGGAGCTCTGCAGCTACCCATGGCATTCATTTTATTTACTCCCTTAAATCTCCAAGAGAAGGAAATGAAGAGGGCTGTTGGCTTCAGGTTTCCTTTTTTTAGGAAAAAAGATTTCCTGTGCTTGGTGTGCTGTGCACGGATATAATTACCCACACCCTCGCCTCTACCGTTTTTTTGGGATATAGTTTCCATAGATGGCATATTTTTGAGCTGATAGTAAAAACACTTTTTATCATCATGTAGGGTCCCAAAAGCGTATCAGTCCCTGAAGAATGGGGGTGAGATTCTCCTCAGGGCGATGGATAAAGAGCAAAATGTTATCTGCATAGAGGGAAATTAGTAGGTGGGCCAGGTTTAAATTGAAAACCGCAGTGCAGGTGGCGCCTGTTGAGATGGACAAGACGGTCCAGTACAATTATGAAAGTAAATTGGACAGTGAGCATCTCTGACTGGAACCCCTCGTTATAGTAAATGGAGCCGGTAGAGAGCAGTTGACTCGAAGTAGTGCAGTGGTTTGTGCATACAGGAGATTTCTCAAGGAGGAGGAACCAAGGAGTGCGCCCAGTTTGGGAATGACGGCACAAAGAAAAGGCCACTCCATGGAGTCACATGCTTTGGTGGCATCTAGAAGAGCAATCGCAGGGGGGATATCTGGAGAAATTCTGTGAGGTACTGAAAATACTGCCCTAAGATTCAGCTATGTGTAGAAGTGTTAGACCGGTCCTGATTGCGCAAGGGAAATGATTTTGGTCCATCAATAATATAAGCCGATTAAGGATAACTTTCACCAATATTTTATTATCTAGATTGAGGAGTGACAAGCATCTGTAAGAACCACAATGTAAGGGGTCCTTGCTGGGTTTAGGGAATAAGGTAATAACAGTCTCACGCATCAATGGGAGAAAAGCACCTGTTTGAAGGGATTCCTCATGGACCGCAAGTTGTTCTGCTGCTAAAATGTTTATTCCCCCGTACAGCCATCGAGACTTGGATCCACCACCATACCCTCATTAAGCTGGAAGTATTCAAAAGCTGCTGTACGCAAGTCCGAACTGAACAGTTCGTTTTGCAACCCCAAACTTGGGAAGAGCCATGTTCGCTCACGACAGCCACCAAAAAGAATGCTAAGAAGGACATGCACTGGAGAGTAATCGTACAGTGTGTGAAAAAGATGTTGTGCAGAAAGCAGCCATGAACACAGTGTAGTGGAGAGAAGGCAATAGGCAGTGCGTGACCACGTATTATGTGGGGCCAAGTAGTGAGTGTGGTATTCCATGACCTGTTGTCATTTGGAATTACTCTATGTCATTTAGAATCATCCTATGTTATGTAGAATATTTTGCCTTGACTTTGACTGTTTTGCTGTGGAGTTGAAGCTGTGAAGACCTATCTTTCTACCTGTGGTTGTTAAGCTGTTCCTCTGGAATAAATCTTCTTGGAACCTATATTTTGTGTAATGGACTTACTACACAATTACTGGCGACGATTGGGGATCCAGATTTCAGAAGGAAACCGCGTTCACTTCTTTTTCTGTTAGATTGGTCACATTTTTCATTTTTTTTCTTTCCTTCTCAACTCTAAGAAAACGCTGCTTCTTCAATTGTGTGAAAAACCTGTTTTAGAAACCTGCTTCAATTGCGTGAGAAACCTGCTTTCTGTAAACGTAAGGATCGTGAACAAACGTAAGTTTTCTCATTGACTATTTAAATTACAATCGCCAATTACTCGATTTATTGCCTCTTTGACCGCATTTACCGAGCGGTGTTTTTACAGGCATTACGAACTTCGAAGTAAACATTGTAGAGAGCGTGTTTCCCTAATTGTTTATATTTGAAGGGACTCGCCTCGAGCGCCTTGCAGTTCGTTTGCTTTCCGAACTTCTCACGAGGCGTCACTCGAGCTTCCTACACTTCGCTCTCTCACTGTTGTTTACACGGAGTTGCATCCTGGGATTCACGCGTCATTGCGCACGTCATCGCGCATTTCTGACGCTCTTGGCGGCCATCTTGGTAAAGGCTGAAGCGAAATTTTCGTTCTTGTCGGAATATTCCAAAAAAAGACTTATTCCTGCTACTACTCACAATTTATACGGCGATTTAAAGCGATTTAAAGAGAAATAAACAGCAAAGATAAACAGCGACTTAAAAGAGGAAAACGACATTTTAAAACAACGAAAATTCATTTCAGCAAATCCATTACTACGGTGATTTGCACACCAATTACATTAATATTCTTACTTTTCAGGTTTCATTTTCATTTAATTGCTTATATTGTTAGTTTTGATCTTTATTTACAAATGTCTAATATTGCTGCACCTCCTCATTTTCTTCAAGTTGCAGGTGATCCTTCTATAGAATGGGATCTTTGGTACCCCATGTTTATTGCATATGTAGAAGTATTAGAAAAAGAAGGTTGTTCTGCTAAAAGAAAACTTGCTCTTTTGAGACATTGTCTTGGGGGTGCTGGAATTAAAGAATTTGACAATTTACCACCCTTAGAAGATGCTGGTGATATGGATGTCTTTGATAAAGCTGCCAAACAAATGAAGATTCGTTTTGGTAGAAGAATAAACACTGTAATGGAAAGGTTCAAATTTTATTCTCGTGAGCAGAAACCTGACGAAACAATTGAGGATTACGTTGCAGCATTACGTTCACTTGCTTGCACTTGTGCCTTTGAAACTATATCTTATGAACAAGTTCTTAGGGATCAAATAATGATGAAGACTAAAAGCAAAAAGATCCAAGAGAGACTTTGGTTAGGAACTGAAACCACATTATCTGCAGTAGTGAACATAGCTAAAGGCATAGAACATTCAGAAATATTTGTGTCTGAAATAAGGGGGAAAAATCAGAAAACACATGTTCCTGATGTTGAAGTAGCCATTGTCAAAAATCAACCTACTTCGAGTTTTTCCAGTAACAAATCTAATTTTAAAAAAGAATACGTAAAGAATGCCTTTGATAATAGAAATGTTGTCAAAAAGAACACAATACTTTGTTACAGATGTGGAAGTTCCAACCATGTAGGTAACTACAAAGGCTGTCCTGCCTGGGATAAAATTTGCGTAAAGTGTAAGAAAAAAGGGCATTTTGGTAATGTATGCAGATCAGGTCAGAGAATCAACTACATATCTCCTGAAGAAGAGGAGGTTCTTAATAGTTTGAACTGTATACTTTCTGTTGATGAATGTGTTCAACAAAAATTTCCTTCCTGTACTATTCTTATGGATGGTAAACCTGTTGAAATTTTTGTTGATTCTTGTGCATGGTACACCATTATTGGCAAGAACATCTTTGAACAACTGTGGAATCAAAGAGAATTATTAAGCCCAGACATTTATCCTGGTGGTTACACAGGACAAAGAATCGCTTTAGAAGGTTTTTTTTGGGCTAAGCTATACTTTAAGAATTGGGATATCGAGGGAAAAGTTTATGTATCCACTAAAGGTGTATCCATTCTTGGTTGGCCTCATCAACGTGGTTTGGGAATCAAATTAGATCCTAATGCTAACCCTCCAGTTTATGTTGATGAACCTCGTTTACAGAAGTCAATCACTGATTCCATGGTGAATTTAACACTAGATGTACCCAACAGTAGTTTCACTAAATTAGTACTTGAGAAATTTCCTGAGATTTTTAGCGATGAATTAGGAAAGTATGCAGATTTCAAACACAAAATTATCTTAAATGATAATGCCTTGCCTGTTAGACACAGAGTAAGAAATGTTCCTTTAGCCTACAGACCTAAACTGAAAGAAATCCTAGATGACTTAGTCAAAAGGAACATAATTGAGCCTATTGAATCCTCCCCTTGGGTTTCGCCCATTGTAATTTCTCTTAAAAGCTCAGGCGAACTTCGCTTATGTGCGGATCTTCGCAGCCTTAACAAAGAAATATGGATAGACAAACACCCTTTACCGAACATACACAAACTTATTTCTGCACTGTCAGGCGCTACTGTGTTTTCTTCCATTGATTTAGCCAGTGCCTATCATCAGGTGGAGTTACATGAGGACTCCAGGAAGTTGACTGCATTTGTCACTCCAGAAGGGATGTTCCAATACCTGCGCATGCCTTTTGGTTTGGCAAGTGCAGCCTCTGTTTTTCAGCGTCTTATGAAAGAATTATTAACCCCTTCCATGCTGGCACGTTTCCGCCCCTGTGCGGTAAACAAACGAACAGGGGCGGGCCATGACGAACCCCAGCCGTCATCAGCACACGAGCACTTTAGTGCATGACGGCTGGGGTTCGTCACCAGCATGGAAGGGGTTAATGGAATGTAACGGGGCCATAGCCTTCCAAGATGACATTTTGATTTTTGGGAAAGATTACACTGAACATGAAAAGAACTTGTTTTTTGTTTTAGAGAAAATTAGATCTAAGGGCCTTACATTAAAGTTTACTAAATGTAAATTTAGACAGGATAAGGTTGAGTACCTTGGTCATGAAATTTCGAGCAATGGTATCAAACCAAAGGTAAATCATGTTCAGAGTATTGTGAATGCAGCTGCACCTCAAACTAAAGAACAATTGCTTTCTTTCTTAGGCCTCACCGAATTCTATGGCAAATTTGTAAAAAACTACTCAGACATTGTACATCCTTTAAGGATTTTACTGAAAAAGAATGCCAAATTTGAATGGAAAAAAGAGCAACAAGATTCTTTTGAAATTCTGAAACACAAAATTGTTGAGGCTCCATTTTTGAAACCGTATTCCGTAGGTAAGGAATGCATTGTCTATGTTGACGCTAGCAATGTGGGTCTAGGCGCTGTATTAATGCAAAAAGACAAATCTGGTGAGTTTGTAGTGTCGTATGCCTCTAGAGCTCTACGCGACGCTGAAAAAAATTACTCAACCATTGAGAGGGAGCTACTCGCTTGTACTTGGGCATCTCAACACTTTAGGCAATTCTTGTGGGGAACTAAGTTCTCTCTAAGAACTGATCACAAACCATTGATCACTATGTTATCTGCTGGTGGTGGTAGAGTACTCACTGCTCGCTTAGCGAGGTTAGCGGCCAAGCTACAGGAATATCGTTGTGAAGTCGTGTATGTTCCAGGACGTTTGAACGTTCATGCAGACTGTATGTCACGTTTTCCTGCAACTGTAACTGTTGGTAAAAGTGTTGATTGCGATGTTGCATTCTCACTTGCGGATGCCAATGTAATCTTGAGTCAAGAGGGTTCTTTTGTTTTTTCTGAGAAAGACTGGTTAGAAGCTATGATGAATGATCATGTCTTAAATCAGGTTAAGGAGTTCTTGATTAAAGGTTGGCCTGAAGAAAGGAAACTCTCCGGTGAGTTGTCATCATACTACAAAGTTAGGGATGAATTGATGTTGTCACAGGACATCATTGTTAGATCTGATAAAATTATTCCTCCCTTGAAACTAAGAGGGACTATTTGCAAATTAGCACACGAGGGACACATGGGGATGTCCACTACTACAAGGAGGATTAGAGAACATTACTGGTGGCCTGGTGTCGATGCTATGGTAGATAATTGGGTCAGGAATTGCTCTCCTTGCTCTATGAGCGACAAGTCCGTAAAGAGTTTGTCTGTTGACACAACTCCCATTGAATATGCCAATGGTCCTTGGCGTAGACTAGCCATTGATATTATTGGACCTTTTAGCTACCAGTCTGGAAAAGAATTGTTTGCACTGGTTCTCATTGATTACTTCTCTAAATGGCCTGAATTGAAGATTGTTGAGAGACCTTCCTCTGAGTATGTCATTGAATTTCTTGATGAAATTTTTGCTAGAGAAGGTCTACCAGAAGAACTTGTTTCGGACAATGGTCCACAGTTCATTAGTAAGGAATTTGAAGATTTCATCAGTAATTGTGGTATTATACACAAAAGAACTTCAAATTACTTTCCACAAGCAAACGGCCAAGTCGAGAGGTTCAACAGGGTCATTAAGGAATCTTGCCAGTTGGCTGTGAAAAGTGGTTTGAAGTGGAAGAAAGCTCTTCAGGCGACTTTGTTGACCTATCGTTTGTCTCCCAATTCAGTAACTGGTTTGTCTCCTTTTGAATTATTACGTGGTAGGAAACCAGGTTCTAGGCTCTTACCTTGGTGGCTAAGAGGTAACTCTTCTTACGAGGTAGATTTTAAAGAGTTGAAGGATAAAATTGGTAAGTACCAGGAAAGAATGATTCAACATTCTGAAAAGAGAAAATACAATACTTGCAGTATTAAAATTGGTGACTTTGTTCGAGTAAAGTTAGGCGGACTATTGCACAGGAAAGTTTCCAAATGGTCTGATCCTGTCAAGGTCATTGAGATTTTTAGCAAAGCTGTCAGAGTGGAAGGAGGTAAAATATGGAATTTGAGGAGAATTTCTTTATGCAAGACCACTACCACTATTGTTCCTCGCACTCAAAAGACTACTGTTTCTGAGAAGTCCTACTTACACCATAACTCAAACGGATTTCCTGGTACACATGAGGTATATGACAATTTAGCGAATAAGCTTGTAAATAGTTCTGATGTGGAGACTCATTCTGACATTTTACCTAATTCTTCTGTTGAAATTGATAATTCTTCTCTGAATGTTGACTGTGAAGAGGCTTCCTTAAGACGAAGCGAGCGTATCAAATGTGTCCCTTCTAAGTTTAAGGATTATGTTAGATCTTAATTATTGTTTTTTTTTTAATTTTTTTATTTAAAGGGGGGAGGTGTGTGGTATTCCATGACCTGTTGTCATTTGGAATTACTCTTTCATTTAGAATCATCCTATGTTATGTAGAATGTTTTGCCTTGACTTTGACTGTTTTGCTGTGGAGTTGAAGCTGTGAAGACCTATCTTTCTACCTGTGGTTGTTAAGCTGTTCCTCTGGAATAAATCTTCTTGGAACCTATATTTTGTGTAATGGACTTACTACAGTGAGTGAATCCCAGGTTTGTAGTGTGTGTTAGGGTCCAAGCGTCAAGCAATATGTGTGCATCACAAATGTAATTGAGTGCATGGATTGATCTGGGTTTGGCGGTCAGTGTCGGGCTGTGGTGTCTGTGGCAGGGTCCATTAGGAGATTGAAATCTCCGGCTACAATAAGATGGTAAAAATCAAGCTGCCCAATTTGGGTGGAGAGGGACAGGAAAAAGTCCAGGGCGTCAAGATTAGGAGCATACATGTTGCAAGAAGTACTGAATGTCCCACCAGATTACCAGTGACTATCACATACCCGCCACGATCATCCACAACAGTGGCAATGTGCCTGAATGGCACATTTTTTTTAACAAGCGCACGGACCCCTCTAGAGTAGGAACTATAGTTAGAAAAGAATCGGTGCAAGCCCCAAGTAGATGCATACGAGTGAACCCTCCCAGGGGAACATGCGTTTTCTGAATGAAAGCTATGTGTGCGCCATGAAGAGAAAGGTATTGTAAGACTTATTTGCCCTTGCGACGAACATTGAGACTCCTGATATTCCAGGGCAGAAGCGTAAGAGGGAAGTTGTTGGACTCAGAGGGGTGAGTATTGACCATAAGATATGACAAGTGGAACCGAGAAATAAGGATGGAGAGTGACCACTAAGTACTGATTAGGAATGAGGAAAGCAACAAGTATTAATATGAACAATCTCAATATTCCCATGCCATGCCCCACCCACGCCAGGCACAAATAAGCCCAGTACTAACCCCTGCAAATAAAAAATACCAATACAATAAACAAATGTGTGTGTACCACTAGGGGGTGGCAACGCTATGGCGGACACCCATGCACAATAGGATCAGTTTGTGGAGTGGCCAGTTGGATCCAAATATCTATGTTGCAAAATCTGAACAATGCAAATGGAAAGTGCCATAATAAATTCAACGCGGGGTCCAGAGACTTCTATGCAGATCAGAACTTGTGTGAGGAAGAGACACAGCTGTCAGCCCGTGGGAAAGATCTCAGCACTTGGGCTGAAGTGAATGTCTGGCGGTGATCTGACTGGAGTGGAATGACTGGAAGAGGAACGGTCATTTGAATGTTGCTGGCAGAAGGCCTGCGCCTCGGCAGGGTGTCCAAGAAGTGGGGCTTACCGTTGACTTTGACTCTAGGCGCGCTGGATATAGCATGCCATAGTGAAATCCCAGTTTTTGAAGAGTGAATTTGACATCTGTGAACTTACAACGTGCCTCCCGGACCAAAGCTATGAAATCAGGAAACAAGGAGATGGTTGAGCCCTGCCATTGTAAACCAAATTGTTCTCTGGCCAGGCGTAGGACTGTGTTGTGGTCCCAAAAGTTAAGTAGATGAGCAATCATAGGTCTGGGGGGGTAAGGGTGGGCAGCCAGTACTGGGGCACAGGCCCAGCAAGAGATTAGCTTGCTCCACCACAAAGGTGGGGGTAAAGTGGTACTTACCATCAGACTTGTCAAAAGTCTTTCTACAAACAGGTCAGCGTGGCCAGTACAAGTGCATTCGGGCACCCCCAAAGTGCGTAGATTATTGCGCCTACCCATCACCTACAGATTATTATTTTTCATGGCCACAGTTGTGAGCAGCTTTTCCAATCTTTCCAGTCACTTATAGATTGCTCATGTCCATTTTCCAGGTCTGATACTCTCCTTCGATGACCTCAAGTCGATTCTTGTGGCAGTCAAGGCTTTCACCCACCGTGTACAGTATCTTGGCCAGGGTAACAAACCCGCCATTGATGGCCCTGAAGTTCCACCATGATTGCATCTGTGCCAGTTAGTTGATACGGATCCACGCTGCCACCTTCCGCCATTTGTAAAGGCTGTGTGGTTTTTGGGGGTTTCTGCTTCTCAAAATTGTTAGTCACTGTTTGAGGTCGCCACGAACTGTAGCCTGACGAATGAGTGCGGGAATGGTAAGTGCACCCATGGGTGTAAATAGAAGCTTTAAGTGAAGTAGATTCCATACAGCAGTCATAGGGCAGACCAAAGGTTGGAATGCAAGTGCCCAACAGAGAGCAGATGCAAGGCGGGAGTGCAGGATCTGGCACAGAGGCCAAATCAGTGGTGGAAGCGCCTGGTAGTATAATAGGTACCGCACACAAACTTGACATTCATCAGCAAAGTAAGAAGGGGCTCAGTGGCAAAATTTTGAACAAACTTGGCATGATATAATAATAATAATAATAATAATAATAATAATAGGAATTTTATAAAGCGCCTGGTTACGCCACTAAGAAAGCCTGGAGTTGCTGCCTCCGTTGGTACCAATACCTCCTCAGTTGCTATCGGTAACCCTGGATGTGGACCAATGCATCTACTGTAAACCACTTGACCCAAGTACTCCACCTCATGCACTTCAAAATCCCACTTCTCTTTCCGGAGTTTTGATCCTTTCCCACGTAAAGCTCCTAAAGCATCATTCAACCGTTCCAAATGTTCTTCATCATCTTTTCAGTAAACCGAGATGCCCTCCTGAAACACAAGCGCACAGCCCTTCCAACCCTTCACACATTACCATTTAAAACACTGCAGCAGCAGAAGCCTGTCCAAAAAGCATTATACAGAATTGAAAAACAGCACTAGGTGTTACGAAAGTTATAAGGTGGCTTGATTTTTCCGCTAACACACCAAGGGAGAGCACACGGTGGTATCACCTCCACAAGAAAGTGGATGGTGCTGAGTTATTAGTGACTGCAGTGACAGGTAAGCTGGAATCCAGGATATGAAGGGATGGTGAACAGGACTCTGTATACTAGGGCTGCCACTTTTTAGTTTGACGTTGCTGAACAAAATGACACCAAGGTAACCCCTGCTTACTTTCTGTGCTGCATTATTACCTATATTGTTTCAAATGCCGATTGACTGTAAAAGCGTGATAACCGTAAGAGGTTAGAAAATGTCTAATTGCTGGGCTGGTGGGCCAGGCACAATGATTCAGACCCGCAGGGCTCCGTCGAGTCGTTTCGAAGCACAGCCCTCTGAGAACCTCCAGCCCCTAACCCTGAAATAGCCAATGACAACTCCCAAAGGAGTGAAGCTTAATGAAGAATGTTGTTCCGAGGTACTGTGTTTATTGAGGTGTTGTAACATTGGAATATTATGCAAAGGTTCATAAAGTATTAAAAAAGGACGAATACAGAGCAGATAAATTGCAACACTTGGGGAATAATTTTGTGGTTGGATCCAAGCCAGTATGCTAAAGCCTCCTGAGTTGAAAGTGTTCCAGGGGAATAACATTTCTACCTTCATGGAAGTTAAAGCGGCTTCCTCCTTCTTAGTATCAGTCAAGAGGGGCAGTGTTTCAGATGCTTGATGTTATTGTGAAGTTCAACCTTTCATCGTCTGTCTATTTTTTTTCCTTTTATATATTGTGGTGACTGATATCATGTCTCTCCAGATGTAAATGGGCACTGGGCATTGATCTCTCTCTGAGGCCCTCTGGCTCTCCTTTGTAGGAAGGGACATTGTACTCATACAGTCAAATTATCATTACAGATGTATCTGCTGCCCACTCTTTTCTGGCATTGGATCTTATTAGAGGCATGCCTGTGAATACTTTGTGCAGCACAGTGCTGTAAAGACAGCTGTCATATTGTTATATCTTGACTAAGGCCTGTGCTGTTGAAATGACCTAATTTCAGTAAAAGCTTTGGTGTTGCTTTTCTTTTCTTTATTGTTGTCAATTAAAGATAATTGTTTTAAAACTGAAATGACGGCCCAGACCCTGATAAGTCTCTATGCTTCTGTAGTAGGGTATCTCTGTGTATAGTCATAATCTAGTGAATAGTCCCGCCCATGTGCGTGGACCCCGGCAATCAAAAATAATCTCTTAAGTTGTCAAATTAATGCAGAAACTGCAAAGACACTTAAGAGAAAATTTAAAGACAAATAATGCAGCCTATATCCACAGGCTACACTGTCCAGTGCTTCAACTAGAAATTCCACCAAAAAATACCACACACAACACAGCCTGCCAGTTTCTACCACAGAGAAACTTGCCTCCCCCAGTCAAGGACTCTGGAATGATAGAGAGGAAGGTAGGGACAGACAAGCCCCATAGGCTGCCATTATGTGGCTTAAATAGGATACTGTGCCTTTAAGAGAACTTTCCAGAACTTCTCCCAGTATCCCAGAATGCATAGCAGGTCCCTCTACTTTCAGTTCTTTTTTCCGGCTCCTGCTTACAGGACCCTGGCATTGAGCTCTCCCTTGTTTCAAGGGTTTATTGGATATTTTGGCACTTTTGAGTTCTAAAAGTGTTGCAAGTTTACTTCTTGGTGTTCTCTTTCTCTTTTTTGTGCTGTTTTTAGGCGTTTTAGGGCTCTAAAATGCCTGGCCTTTTTGATGAGTGCCCAGCATGTGGGAGGAAGAAGGCCAAGAGTGATCCCCATGATGTCTGCATCGTGTGCCTCCCTGAAGATCATGTCCCTTAGGATTGTGTCATCTGCCAGCAGCTTTCTGCTCGGACTCTGAACGACAGATTGAAGATCAGGCTTTCTGGCCTGGAGGAGAGGCCTCTGCAGGCTGCAGGTGGGTCTGGGCAGGCTGGGAAGGTTCCCTCTGCCTCTGCTGAGGCCTCTGGGGGGCTCCCCAGGGGCAGGAAGTCCAGCAAACGGTCCCGGTCTCCGTCGACGTCGATTGCATCGACGATGACGTCGAGAGGGATGACGGCGGTGTGCTCCCCTTCTTCCCGGGGCTCCGGGTCGAGACGGCGTGACGGCTCGACGTCTAAGATCATGGAGAAGTCGCCGTCGAAGGCACCGTCGACGTCATCGTCTTCGTTGACGTCTAGGTCTTCCTACCGACGCCGAAGGCAAAGTGACAAGCATCGACGCTCGCCATCGAGGCGGCATCGACGCTCGCCGTCAAGGCGGCATCAACGCTCGCCGTCGAGGCGACACCGTCGATCGCCGTCGAGGCGACACCGTCGATCGGCACCGGTAGACGTCGAGGGGCTCCTCGACGTCGAGAGCATCAAGACGACGGCGACGTTCGTCGTCGAAGATGGACTGCTCGACGTCGAGGAGGCGGCGTACGACGTCGCGGAAGAAGAGGTCGGCGTCGAGGAGTCGACGTTCGACGCCGAGGAAGAGAGGGTCGACGCCGAGGAGACGGCGATCGACGCCGGAGTCGAGGAAGCGCCGTTTGACGCCGGAAAAGCGTCGCTCTGCGTCCAGCAGACAGCGGTCAGCGTCTAGGAGTCGGTCAGCCTCTCCAAAACGGCGCAAGAGGGATTCTAGTCCCAGAAGTCACGCTGCTTCAAGTGGAGGACGCAAGAGGAAGCGGTCGCCTGCTGATGGGGCTGGCTCTCCGCAACCTTCGCCTAAAGGGTCACCGGGCTCGGTGTACTCAGAGGTGTACACACCATCTCGGCCCAGGACTCAGACTCCTCCACCTGTTCCTAAGGAGGACCCTCCACCCAAACCTCCACTCCCTTCAGGAGACCCTCCACCGCCTCCTGTCCCTCCGCATGGGCCTGCCCCGCAGCCGAAGGTTCCTCCTCCGAGGTCCACTTCCCTGCCGTCTCTGCCTGTTCCTCCTAAGGGGACCCCAAAACCGAAACCCCGTGAGGAGCCTAGGAAGACCCCTCCACGAAAACCGAAGGAGCGACCACGAGCAGGCAGGTCTCGCTCTCGCTCTGGGAGGAGGGAGAGATTGCGACGCAGATCATCCACGAGGTCGAGACACCGCCATAGGAGGCGCGAATCTCGCTCACACACGAGGTCCTCTGGGACCAGGGACTATTCTCCCACCCTATCGGGGTCGCCGGACACAAGAGTGTCCCCGATAGATGACCTGGTGGCGTTCCATGACGTCCTTTTAAGGGGCGCTGCGAAGTTGGGCATATCCCTGACGGTGCCTACTCCGAAAACGTCAGTCATTTTTGAGACTTTACATCAAAAACATCTGTCTCGTCCTCTCCTGCCTCTGGTGCCGGGCCTGGAAGAACCGGCTATGGCCCTGTTTCTCACTCCTGGGGTGACGAGGGCGGCTCCATCAAGGTTACTGAAGAAGTACCGGGCTCCCGATTCGGATCCGGCCTTTCTGAGAACGGAACCTCCTCCTGACTCTGTCATTGTGACGGCGGCCCGCAAGCAGCATGCCACCACTCCGTCCTCGACGGTTCCCCCGGATAAGGAGTCGAGGTGGATGGATTCGGCGGGGAGGAAAGTCTGTGGAACTTCCGCTACCTCCATGAAAGCTGCGAGTGCCACGGCGCTGTTGGGCCGATACGACCGTGCCCTCTGGGACTCCCTCGAGCGATTTGCGGAGCATTTACCTCGGGAGAAGCGTGAAGACTTCATGGAAGTACTGAGTGAGGGGATGCTGGTGGCGAACCAGATTATCAGCGCGGCAGCGGACTCTTCCCTGTTGGCTGCTCACGGATTTTGCCACGGAATCAACCAACGACGCCACGCATGGCTCCGGCTTACGTCCCTGAAACCGGACGCACAGCAGAGGGTGGCCAATCTACCGTTCTCCGGTGAGACCCTCTTCGGGAAGCATGCGGACGATGAGATGGCCCGCATGAAGGCGGAGGCCGAAACGCTAACGGCTGTGGGCCTGGAGAAGCCTAAAGAGACTAAGAAGCAGGACGGGGCCAGGCTTCGAGGCAATCGCAACAGCAACACCAGTTCCGTAAGCCGTTCCAGAAGCGCCAGAAGGGCAGAGGTGGCCAGCAGTCGGCCCCAGCGCCCAAGGGCCAGGCTGGGTCTAGGCCCTAGGAACCTACTTCCCCCGGATCTGTTACCCACTCCGGTAGGGGGAAGCATTCCATTTTTTCTGGCAGGGTGGAGAAAAGTTACTCCGGACAATTGGGTGCTGAATATTGTTTGCAATGGATACAGTCTTCGGTTCACCAGCCCTCCTCCAGCAATTCCCCGGGTCAGCTCGCAGTTTCAGCTGCGCGAGCTTGAGGCGGATATCCTGTTGAGGAAAAGGGCGATAGAAGACGTACCTCTGTCTCAGAGAGGAAGAGGACTGTACTCCAGGTTCTTTCTGGTTCGCAAGAAGGACAAGAACGAGTTCAGGCCCATTCTGGACTTGCGGCAGGCAAACAAATGGATTCGCAGGGAAAAGTTTCGCATGCTGTTGTTGCATCAGATTTACCCTCAGTTGCAACAGGGAGACTGGCTATGCGCTATAGACCTACAGGATGCTTACTTCCATGTGCCCATTGCACACAAACACAGGAAGTTCCTGCGGTTCCAAGTCGGCACCAATCACTATCAATACACAGTACTCCCATTCGGACTGAAGTCTGCGCCGAGAACGGTCTCGAAGTGCATGGCGGTGGTAGCAGCACACCTGAGGAAGAACAAGGTGTTCGTCTACCCGTACTTGGACGATTGGTTGTTCAAGGCATCCTCCTTCTCGGAAGCGCGAGCACACTTCCAGAAGACGTGCGTTCTCTTGAACAAGCTGGGGCTGCACATCAACATGGCCAAGTCTGTCCCGACTCCGGTCCAATGCATACAGTACTTGGGAGCCTCCATCAATACGCTGTCAGCAAGCGTGTCTCCTTCGGAAGAGCGACAATTATCACTCCTTCGGAAGGCTCAGGCTCTTATGACAACTCCATCTACAACAGTGAGGACGGTATCTTCTCTACTGGGATCGATGGCCTCTTGTATCTTCCTGACGCCACACACACGGCTGCACATGAGTCCGCTGCAGGAGTGCTTGGAGGACCAGTGGGATCAGAGGAAAGGATCTTGGGACGACAAGATTCGACTGTCACTGCATGCTCTTTAGTCTCTGAAGTGGTGGTGTTCGGCGGAGAATCTCCTCCGAGGGGTTCCCTTTCACAAGGACAATCCCACGCAGACTGTCGTGACGGATGCGTCTCTCCTGGGATGGGGAGCGCACTCCGGGACTCTAAAGATTCAAGGCACGTGGTCGCCGATGGAGGCCACGTATCACATCAATTTCCTGGAACTCAGGGCTGTTCACTTGGCTCTGAAGGCCTTTCTTCCGTCCTTCCAGACCAACTCTCTGCTTGTACAGACGGACAATACCACCACGATGTATTACCCCAACAAGCAGGGGGGCTCGAGATCACGCACCCTGTCACAGGAGGCGCAGACGATCTGGCACTGGCTCCTCGCCAGAGGACTGACGATAACGGCCACCCATCTACCAGGTGTGCAGAATGTTCAGGCAGACGCACTGAGCAGACTGGCTCAGGAAAACCACGAATGGGTCATAAACGACGAAGTACTAGGAGAGGTCTTCGCAAGGTGGGGAACTCCAGACGTAGATTTGTTCGCCACCGCCGAAAACAGCAAGTGCAGGAACTTCGCCTCCAGGTACTTCCAGCAAGGGACGCTGGGGAATGCGTTATGGATAAACTGGACGAACAGCTTTCTGTACGCCTTTCCTCCCATTCCCCTGATTCCGGCGGTGCTCATCAAGCTGGCCCGGTCCAGGGCTCGGATGATACTCATCGCCCCGGAATGGCCCAGGCAGTGGTGGTTCACGGACCTTCTTCACCGGTCTCTCCTTCCTCACATTCGGTTGCCGTGCAGGCCGGACCTTCTCACGGAGTTCGGGGGACAGATGTTGCACCCCAACCTCTCGTCTTTGAGTTTGGCGGCATGGCTCCTGAGATAGTGCAATATGGCCATCTGAATCTGCCTGATGATTGCATGGACATACTGAAGGAGTCTAAGAGACCTTCCACTCGGATTTCATATGCTTACAAGTGGAAGAGGTTTTGTATCTGGTGCCAGTCTAAGAACCATGATCCTACGACCTGTAAGGAAGATGTCATCCTTCCTTACCTTTTACATTTGGTGCAGTCTGGCCTTAATGTGCATTCCATTAAGGTTCATCTGGCTGCATTGACTGCCTACAGGAAATGCCCTTCACAGACTTCCTTTTTCCAGATCCCTGTGATCAAAGATTTTCTGGAAGGATTGAAGAAAGTATTCCCTCCTGTCAGGCTTCCCTCGCCTTCATGGGAATTGAATGTGGTGCTGTCCAGATTGATGAAGGAGCCTTTTGAACCTATTCATAAGGCTTCGTTGCAGCACCTGTCCTGGAAGGCGGCGTTCCTCGTGGCCATTACATCGGCCCGCAGGGTGAGTGAAATTCAGGCGTTGTGTTGTAATGAACCTTATACTGTATTTCATGCTGCTAAGGTTGTTATGCGTACTCACCCTAAATTTCTCCCCAAGGTTATTTCTGATTTTCATGTCAACCAGACTATAACTTTGCCTACGTTTTTTCAGAACCCTTCATCCCCAGCAGAGAGGTCTCACAATTCCCTGGATGTTAGGAGGGAGTTGAAATTTTATCTGGATAAAACCAAAGATATTCGTAGGTCTGACCAGTTGTTCATCAATTATGGATCGGTCAGGACGGGTCTTGCGACCTCTAAGCAGTCCATCTCTAGGTGGATTGTGTCCTGCATACAATTGTGTTACCAAAAGGCTAATAAGACCTTAGGAGGTAAGCCTAAGGCTCATTCCACCAGGGGCAAACCTGCCACGACGGCTCTGCTCCGTAACGTGCCGATTGCTGAAATCTGCAAGGCAGCCACTTGGAAGTCGGTTCATACCTTTGCTAAGCATTACTGCCTGGACACTGACGCCAGGGCAGACACTCAGGTTGGGCAGGCTTCGCTGCGGAATTTGTTCGCACAGTAGTGGCGTTATGTATTTATTCTCCACCGCCGCTTTGGTGTGGGGATGGGCTTGCCATTCTATTCACTAGATTATGACTATACACAGAGATCCCCTACTACAGAAGGAGTAGTTTCTGTCCTGTAACTCCAGTTCTGTAGTAGGGGTATCTCTGTTATAGTCATAAGCGCCCGCCCTCCTCCCCGGTGGAGATGTTTCATCATGTAAAGAATGCGGAAGGTCTGGCATGCTTCGCCTTCAAAAAGAACTGAAAGTAGAGGGACCTGCTATGCATTCTGGGATACTGGGAGAAGTTCTGGAAAGTTCTCTTAAAGGCACAGTATCCTATTTAAGCCACATAATGGCAGCCTATGGGGCTTGTCTGTCCCTACCTTCCTCTCTATCATTCCAGAGTCTTTGACTGGGGGAGGCAAGTTTCTCTGTGGTAGAAACTGGCAGGCTGTGTTGTGTGTGATATTTTTTGGTGGAATTTCTAGTTGAAGTACTGGACAGTGTAGCCTGTGGATATAGGCTGCATTATTTGTCTTTAAATTTTCTCTTAAGTGTCTTTGCAGTTTCTGCATTAATTTGACAACTTAAGAGATTATTTTTGATTGCCGGGGTCCACGCACATGGGCGGGACTATTCACTAGATTATGACTATAACAGAGATACCCCTACTACAGAACTGGAGTTACAGGACAGAAACTACTCCTTCCTTTGCATCGTTGTTGTGGTTCACAGTGAAAAGATGTACTAAGTTCTTTACTGGCCTTGGCCATCCCTTATTTTTTTACAAAGAACCTTTGAGGTTTTATAGCAGCAAGAAGTCTGATCTCTGTAGTCTTAGATAAACGCCAAGCTTTTAGGACAGTCAGGATTTTAATCCCTCAGTAAGTAATCCTTCCAAGAAATTTTGCTTCTGAGAGCCAAGCATGACCAACTCTATTAGGTTCATAATAGTTTTATTACCCTTTTAGTCTGGGTTAGCCTAGATCTTTTTATTTTACTAGAATATGTTTATGAGGTACTTGTAGTGGCTGTTAACCAGCTCTATTTGCCCATTGGTCTGCTGTTGTGGCATTCATATTTTCTTCAACCCACTACAACATACATGGGTGAACCCACTTGAGCCGTTGGCTAACATCACTGTGACTGACCGCATTCGGCTCTTTCAAAAGAGCCTTTCGGCAGACAAAGTAGTTCCCATCAGTAGCGGAACTACTCTAGCTATGTGTGCCTTTTGGGACCCCAAAAATATTGTTGCTTTTAGCCCAAAAATGTTTTTCTTCATTTCACATTGACAAGAGCCTGACAGCTCCCCAGCAGTTCAGCTTTTCGAAAGCCTGAAAAAAAGAGAAATTGACAAAGCCAAATGAGTGGTAGCCAATGTCAGACCGAATGACTTTGCCAGTGCTTGTTCAAGGATGACGCCCAATGATGTGGTCGTCAAGACTGCAGTTTGGGCTTCATCACACTCTCTCTGCAAAAACAGAAGTGCTGGAAATGATTCCCGCGTCTTCCAACAACGTCTGCCGCGTATTGTGGTCAGACCATACTAAAGATTATAATTATTTTCTTTATTACCGATGGCACTACTGCCATCCATTTATTTTCTTGTCAAGATGTGGCATGCATCTGTGCTCTTGTGGTGACGTTTATTTGTAAGAGTTCCTATCCCACTTGGTATCCAGGAAGCACTAACCCAAACCCTGAACAAGTTAATGGTAACTCTGTCCGCAGCGTGGGTCTGTGTGATTTTCGCACGCTTTATTTTGGTGGTGTGTGTGCTAGATACCTTTTCTCAATCTTAGGTGAATGCTCAAAATGGGGTGGCTAGATGGGCTCCAAGCCAGATGCCTCCTAAAGCCGACAGTCCGCACAAAGGCTACACGGGCTTTTCACAGGATACCCTGAGCTTTTGTCCTGCGCAAGCAGAGCTTAAAGCTTCAATTCAGAGGTTCTGGGAAGTCCTTGTTAAATATACACAACGCATAATTCTTGAAGTTGAAATGCCGTAACCATTGTAACTAAAACATTGTTCAACTCTAAAGCTTTGAAAAGTAAAAATGCATGAACTGTACTGAGAAAGCACACCTGCTCTTTTAATAAACAAAGCTGTTCGATGTAGGGAACGGATACAGGGTGCATTTAGGATAAATGGAAGGGTGTAGGATTTTCTTGATTAGGGAGTTCCAGCATTGAGTAGATAAAAACCAGGACCGCCACCGGGAGTGGAATTGCCCATCACGGTATGTTTCTTTGCTGGTTCGACTGTGTCATGGCTTTTGGGAAAACCTCAAAGGTTTACCATTTGCGTCCACAGTTGAAAGGCTATAGTTGGACATTTGGTGAGTTGTTGTGGTAAAGCTGTGTTGGGATGTTAGACGTTTTCCTCAAAATCCATCAGTCCTGTGTTGTGTGCCCGGGTCAGGCCCATGTAGTGTAACTTCTCATGTCTTACATTGCACTCTTTTCCACAACAACATTTCTGCGGTGACCTTTTGCACATATTTGAGTGCTCGACAGTGTTTGATTAGTTTCTCTGAAAATACTTCTGTTAACAGATTCTGCTTCACATAACATTGTAACATTGTCACAATTCCTTGAATATCATGTACAAGACTCTTTTTACCTACTATGTAGAAATGTCGTTCTATCTTCATCCACGGGCCGACAGGGATATCTACATTTTCCATAGCATTGCTAATCTATACTTCCATCTCAAGGATGTTTCTGTTATAAATAATGAGCATTCCAAAAGATTAACAGAGGAGGCACTACAGCTGGCACAGAGGGTCCTTGCACGGTGAGACTTCGCCACGTCACGGTCTTACATCTCCGTGTGGGGTGTCCAATTCGAGACCAAGACGGGCTCCTAAATTCTCTCCTGCCAGGTAATGGGGTTGGATTACCCCTTGGGGGTATTCTTGACTTCCCACCTACAGACACTCTAGGTACATACAGAGTAGGGTTTACATAGTAGGAGTATGCCTGATTACAGCCTTGGTTATATGTCTGCATATATACACTGTTTTAGCACCATGGTAGAATTGTATTTACTATTCACTCTTTTTGTGCTTGTAATCACTTTTATCTGCTTCTGTCTACTGATTATCGCAGTACGTGTATTCTATGCAAGAATAACTTTGGTTAAATAAATATATTGAAAACGTCTCTGTGTGTATTCTCTGTATATCTCTCTGATCACAAGCAAGCACGAGTGACTGAGCAAAAGGTTCTAATCTGTTTCCACGATCCCTGAGGGGTCAGGGTTGTCCTGTTCAGTGGTTGCCAGAAACCATTTGTTTCCTGGTAAGGTTAGGGGAGCTTATGTTGGCACTGTGAGCTAGCTGGTCCACTACTGCATCAGAAGAACAAATGTGACCTAATTTGTGTCCACTTTAAAATGAAAATTCTTTTAACAAATTTATTTGTTTGTAGAAGGCTTTATTTCGATAAATTTTTATCTTAAAAAGCATCACAATAAAAACAATTTTACATTACATATTCCACAAGATAAAACAAGGAGGAATGGTCATACACAATATACCATCCATCAATAAAAAATTTGATAACACATTAGGGTTAAGAACAGATTAAACATTATAATTATTTATTTGTAAGCCTTCTTGTTCTAATGATCCATGCCCAGCTAAGAAACTTAGAGATAGCACAAACATATACTAGCCGAGTATCTGACATGAGGATTCGCAAGGCCATCAAATGAGACCTAGTACCCATATTCCTGCACACTGGTTTTAGCCACCTGGATCTCGGAAGTTTATAAGCAGTGCACTCAAATAAGATATGAGGCACTTTTTCCAAGGTCAGCGGACAAATTATAAATGGTCTTGGTTGGAATGAATGCAACCTTTCTATACAGATCCTCCGCTTCAAGGGATACAGATGGCATCTGAAAAAGAAACACATACTCCAAATGTTTACAAGAGTGCATAGGGACTAAAAGGTCTACCCTGTCATGTGGTGTATTCAATACCATCACAATCTGCATAATATGCCATTTAGCAGTGATAAATACCATTTATAAATTATTGCTCACCCGTCTTGATCGGGGAATGGACCTCGCCTCGCCTGGTGCCTCACTCAGGACTATGATGCATCCCTTGAAGTGGAGGGTCTGTATAGAAGGTTGTATTCATCCCAACCAAGATGATCTATAATTTGTTAAAATAATTTTCATTTTAAAGTAGACACAAATTAGGTCACATTTATTCTTTTGACTCATTAGTAAACTATTAATAGAGACAGGTCCTGAAGAAAGCCTCTGGTGATTTTACCCCAATGGCTGAAACATGTCGACCTTAATAGAGAGCAGATATTTGTAAACACTGCTTTTTGCACAGTTTTTATTGAGAATGATAAGAGATATCTCTAATAAAGACTGTTTCTCTCTTATCAATTCTTTTTAACCTTGCACTCACGTTGTTCTGCACTGCACTATTTTCATGGCTACTTATTAAACCATTTGTGATCACCTTTCTTAGAACATAGAAACTGTTCCCTTCTTTCTGGTTTTCCTTTCTCGACCCACTTGAGATTTTTTTTCAAATGAGATAGCCTCTATGATCAAGAGGTATATTGGTTGGTTGGTAGGATACCCAGCTGATGATACTGATTACCAAGGTAATTGATGGGAATCCAATCTCTTACTAAGGGTCACTCCATTCACATCTTTCATTCATTCATTTTTCATTTTTCTTTCCCTGTCCAATTGTGACAAAGGGTTCCATAGTACTCCCACTTTTCCCTTGAGTATCTGGTAGTGTTTGTTTTTGTGACCCCCGGTTTAGTTTGTATTTGTGATTATTTGGGGAAGAGACCCGTGGCAGGTCGTTAAATATACCTTTGACCCTTATTCTCTCAGTGTTTTTTGTGCTCTGTTTTAAATGCCCTTATCACAGTGTTTGCTGGGTTCGTTACTTTATTTACTTACACGGGAGTGCTATCATTTCTTTCACAACCACATGCATTGAGGTCATGATCTGAATCACTGTTTTTATACCCAGCACATATCCCTTTAAAACATCTAGTATGTATGTTGCACAAACCATGACCCAGAAAAGGCCAGACATAGTGGCGTTGCCAGTTGTTTTTTTAATTAATTACTGTCTTGTATCTTGGTTTACATGGAAGTGTGCAGGTAGTTTAAAATGTTTTCCTCAGATCATGTCTTTATTAATAATGACCACATCCTTATAAGCTGGATAGTATATTGTAAAGTGGGTGACCACTATGCAAAACTTGCAGTTTGACTTTTGATTTAGCCCTGAATGTTGTTCGTTTATATATTTTTAGATTGTCTACAAAGAACAGGTGCACAGAATACTCGTGCAGTGCTTCAGTAGTACTGGCTTTTTATTCCACCCTCCCAGTTTGATTTAAACTTTGTTAAAGTAGTTAAGGATTGTCATTGAAGTGGAACGAGTACCCTGAACACCCCTGATGAGGTGTTAAAGCACTTTTCGGCAAGTTGCATGCTTCTCCGGAAACCAAATAAGATTACGATAGGAAAATATGAAATTAATTTGAGCGGTAGACATGTTAGTCTGTTATTTGGATTAAACAGGAATAGAGGGGGGAATAGAAGATTTAGGCGTGTAGGCAGCCTTTTGGGTGAGTTCATAGCAGTGGGAGGGAGTTTGGGATGAGTAAATGTGAGCTGGATGAGGAAGAGTCAGGTAAGGGTTTAGAAAGGCTTGTTTGGGAGATCTGAAAAGTAAAAGAGATATGAGATGATGCAAAGAGGGTTAGAGGAGGGAAGAGTCCAGAAAGGGTTATTTTGGGGGTCACAATAGTGGTATGGTGTGTTTAGGATGAATAAGAGTCTAGGGTAGAGGCTATATTGAGAGTAGTAGAATGAGGATCTATCTTCGGCAACAGTCTTAACATTTCTGACCGCAATGTGGCGCGTACGTGCACGAATAATCAAGGACATCACAATTTTGTGAAACCCCTCTTCTACCTCTCTTGTATTCGGCACAAGCTATTTTTTTAAGAACTGTACTTTATATAGTATATTTGTATACTGCTCCTATTGTGTTTTACATGTATTTTAATGATCATTTATCTTTGTATATCTTTTATGATCTTTTATGATCGAAACAAAGATTTGAAATTGAATTGAATGAGGTTTGAGGTGAGCCTAAGAGTTGAGGTAAAGGATATATTGAGAGCAGTATAGCTTGGCCTATACCTCAGAGCAGGAAGGTTGATGCATGCAAGATACAACCTAAGAAATGTGAGGCCTATGACCCTCAGCTACAATGTATTTGCCAAATTACTAAAACCTGTGATGTTTTGTTTTAGGTAAAATGTATATAAGGTTTACTCTAGCTATAATCAATGATAATTTACTTCTAGATGACACAGACTTAGAACAAAAAATGCACAGAGCTTTTATAATGATATTAATGTGGACTTATTGTAAGATGTTTAACAATTCAAAGATAATATACAAATATTAAAACAATTAATAAAGAGCACAATTTTGCTCAATGAGCGTTTTGGTATGGATTACATTTATGACGTTCTACTAATAACTAGTAAAATATGATGCCCTCTAGGAAAGAAAGTATTGTAAAGTCCTTTATAACATTCTTATTAAGGGTCTGCCCAGGGCGTCACTTTTTTGGGGGTGGTGGCACATCCCGTGAGGTGAGCAGTTTCGGTAAGTGGTTTTCTTCGTTTCTTCCCTTGTCGTCTGTCGACATCTCCCCCCTCGCCCCCACTATTACCTGCACTGGCGGTCACTGGGTGGCAAACTTGGGGACCGCCCTGGGCGGCAAAAGTTCTAGCTATGGCACTGGTGCATACAAAGGCCTTTTCACCTTCCTATTTGCCACATGCAAGATGATCAATTGATGTATGTCTTCTTAGTTTGGGTTTTATTGTGTTCCTCGGGGCAATGCAGAGCAACAAGAATATTTTATTTTTGTTGAATAAATTGACAACTTATAACAGTGAAGATTACGATCACAAAAATACCAATATTAGGAAATTGTACATTAAAAGAAACAATGGCAAAGGGAGCTAAACGCTGAGCGGAACTACACAAGCTCTTTGTACTGTTTTCTGTGCTTTTTAACATGCTTAATGCCACTGTATTGAACATCTGGTTTACCTATTGTATGTTCCTTCTAGCTCCTACCTCCTGTTCCACTTTGCACTCTGCTTTTTACAGCATTCTTGTTTCACTTGTAAAATACAAAACACAGTGATACTCTACAATGGGTTGAGACACGCTTTACAAGAAACTATAAATAAAGAAATTACCGGAAAATAAACTGAGGTTATTTTGGGAATTTGCCTTTTGAAACGTCACTCTTTACACACATGGAAATCAAAAGGGAGTGGCCCAACTATCCAAGGGACAGGGTACCGACACAACCAGTGTAATCGAGAAATTCCCTTGGTTTAGATATAACTCATACTCTCATCACAACTCAAATATGATTTCAAAAGATACACCCTTAATCAGCTGTGAATATAAGCACGAAAAACTAAAGCACCCCAAATTGGAAAAAATATATCAATTTATTCAATACAAAAACAAGACATATATAATAAAAACATCATCACCCAAATATTTCATAAAAACAATTAAAAACTCCGAAAGAGACAATAATAGGTGAATCAATGTGGAAACATCCTAGGTTATCAATTCATTCAATAAGCTGTGCTTATATTCACAGCTGATTACACTCTTTACACACAAACACTTTAACCCTCCCTAATCTTGTCTCTGCTGGTTCCTAGGACTCATTAATTGTTTGCAAAAAATAAATAAAAGAAAAAGATCTGAAAAAGAGCAATCAACTTACATTTGTACTGGTGCTGAATGAAGGAGTGATTTGTCAAGTGGCATGGAGAAGAGAGAACGCTTACCTGTGTACTCAAAATGTGGTGCCCTTTGCTGGTTCAGAAAATAATACACTCTTCCTCTCCTCATTTGACTGATCTGCAGCTATAAGCAGGGCTACTGGAATTATGTGGCAGGAGAGGGCCAAATTATGTGGCAGGGTTGAGTAATTTATGCAGCAAGAAAAGCCAAATTATGCGGCGTGATGAGGCACATTCTTTAATAGTATTACTTTATTATTTTGTACTTTTTACACTTATTAACACTATCTAGGTATTGGGTGCACCTCATTTATACCCAGATAGTGCAATAGGCAACAGAATGGTGATCAGTCAACCTTTGCAAAAGGTTGTCTACTGGGTGGTAACACGTTGTGCTGCGTTTTAGTAACTTTTGAACTGTTTGAGCTCTAAACTATTTTTTGGGGTTTAAAATCTGCAGATTATGTAGCAGATAATGGATGATATGGCAATTGCAGCCAATCTATATTTATGTGAAAATCTCCTCAGCCGCACAATCGCATAATTCCAGTGGCCCTAGCTAGAAGTCACAATTTTTGCAAGGGTGAGGTAGCTGTGAGTAGTTGCAATTAATCAAAAATTGGGGAGTAGGGTAGACGGTCCATTCATCACCCCAGTAGCAATAGCTTTGTAATCAGAAGAAGAATGGACACTTGTTACTACTTAACCATTGGTTAAGATGGGACACTCTCATAAACGCGGTGTTAATCGTGCGGTGTATGTCTTTCTTCCGCCCCTCACACGCGTTATGGCATTTATCATCGAGTGTTCCAACAACGTGCTATATGCCAAGCCTCAACCCGAGGCAACCTCTGGCGCTAGTAGCAGTGTTCAGAGATAAGGGAAGGGGAAGGTAGGGCACCCAGAGAGAAGGATAAAAAGCATATGCTACACCAATGGAGGTTTTATTAAAGAGGTGAAGTATTGCTATTAAAAATGGTTGCGGTATAATGGGAGGTCGAGTTAATGGATCTCTTTATACCTTTTTAACTATAGCGTCAACATGTTTCTGCTCCATGTCGCCCAGCCGGGTCTACGGAGCATTCGTCAGGACAAGTACATAACACAAAAACAGATAATGAAAATTACTTGCACCATTTGTGTAGTAATGATATATGCTGAATTTTCGCCTTTTCGGAAATTGTCTGAAAAAAGGAAATAATTCTATATTAGGAATTAAGTCTTATGGGTGCATTTATAGCATACATGTGATCTCTCAACGTCTGTGGAGGATTGCTCTATGTAAGTAAAAGTAAAAAAGTAAAGAAGAACTGGTATAGTGCTCTGAGGAAAAACGTGGTACTTATGGCTTCTTTGGAGGGTTTGTAATTAGTTGCTGCGAGTGGTCTGACGTCAGACCACTCGCAGCAGTTCTTCTTTACTTTTTTACTTTTACTAACATAGAGCAATCCTCCACAGACGTTGAGAGATCACATGTATGCTATAAATGCACCCATAAGACTTAATTCCTAATATAGAATTATTTCCTTTTTTCAGACAATTTCCGAAAAGGCGAAAATTCAGCATATATCATTACTACACAAATGGTGCAAGTAATTTTCATTATCTGTTTTTGTGTTATGTACTTGTCCTGACGAATGCTCCGTAGACCCGGCTGGGCGACATGGAGCAGAAACATGTTGACGCTATAGTTAAAAAGGTATAAAGAGATCCATTAACTCGACCTCCCATTATACCGCAACCATTTTTAATAGCAATACTTCACCTCTTTAATAAAACCTCCATTGGTGTAGCATATGCTTTTTATCCTTCTCTCTGGGTGCCCTACCTTCCCCTTCCCTTATCTCTGGACACTGCTACTAGCGCCAGAGGTTGCCTCGGGTTGAGGCTTGGCATATAGCACGTTGTTGGAACACTCGATGATAAATGCCATAACGCGTGTGAGGGGCGGAAGAAAGACATACACCGCACGATTAACACCGCGTTTATGAGAGTGTCCCATCTTAACCAATGGTTAAGTAGTAACAAGTGTCCATTCTTCTTCTGATTACAAAGCTGTGAGTAGTTGGTCAGGTATCTGAGTATAGGTTCTGGTACTAGACCGCCTGTGTCAGATTCCCTAAAAAACTTATTAGCACTGGTTTATTTACACTTGTCTTATGCAGTGTTTGAAGAGGCTTCTAACAGAAATATTAAACTGTTGCATTGCTCTTTAATAGACTCATATATCCACAGTTTATTTTAGGGATGCTTTTTTGATGTCTTTGCGAATGTTAAATGTTATCAGGATAAGAAAACGGGAATGATATATATTTTACGGTTGTATGCCTTAGGCTATTGTTCTAGCTACACTACTCCATATCCGTCCATAGTAAATCTCTTCTTTACATTTTTTTTTCTACAAATCTGACCAACAAAGTTATGTTTCCTAAGCTATCGGACCTGAGGTATTGTCGAAGTCCTATCAACAACAATACTGTCAGTTCATCAGCCTGGAAGTACCAAGAGATGAGGTACCATGTGCGGCGTTATGCATACCTCCTCATTCTTTCGAAGGTTTCACTTTGGGGTCTTCGGCTATAGCCAGTGTGAAGTCGCTGTGAATTATTAACGGTTGTATGACACAACTATGGTCTCGTTTTCATCGTGTTACTTAATAATGCAGGCGGAACAATTAATGCGTCTAAACCACGCATTCCATTTACAACGCTAGTCGTTATGACTTTCCCGCGGGGTGGGTGTGCAGGCCTTTGGAATAGTATAATTTACCATTCCAACACCAGTCACCATAACAGTAGGGAAAGCGTTGACTTTAAAGCCCAACGCCACTTTACCAAACGCATGTCGTTGTAACAACTTGCTTTGTAAATGTCCGAGGTGTGCTATGACAATTAAGGGTGCGCCATGGTACCTTGTTTTGAGTAACCCTCCTTGAGTCTCTTATTTAACTACTGGAACTAGCATCCTCCTTTTCTGACTGGTGTGTTTTTTCGCTGAAACAAATCTTTCAGTTCCCAGCAGCAGAATTTTAACATTGCCTTGGAGGAGGTCCTTCTTAAAGCTGATCATCAGGGCGCGAAAAAGTTGGTCATTGGCGAGTGAACAAAAGTATAGCCAGACCCACAAGCCCATGTTACAGTAGAACTTTGATTTTCATTATTCCCCCTCCACCCCATGAACAGCCACCCCTCATCAGGAGAACATGTATTTAAATGTGTGCAGGCTGCGTTAGGGACTCTTTTGTGTTTTCCTTACCGTCTGACTTTTTGTCTTCTGGACAATTCACGCTCAGAAGGGCTTTACACCAGAGAGTAGAGGCGTGTACCCACAGGCACTCCATCAGCAGGACTTGTAATGCTAGACGGCTGGAGTTACGGCAAGGTTCAGGTCAGTGGAATCAATCTCCTGCCCAGAGACTTGTATCTAGCTGGTTTATCTTACCTTTATTCACTGGCACTTGGCATAGGTTAAGCTCATTGATCGTGGCTCTGTTAGCTAATCAGGCAAAGGCATGCAGTGCCGCATGGGCTGCCACCGGCTTTCTGTGGCAATTCCTAATAGTCGCTTTCATGTCTCTGTGCACTTCCTTTCACCCTACTGCGGTGTGCTAAGGTTTCCATTGATGAAAAACAGACCCATCCAAGCACAACCTGTGCAAATGTCAGAAGCCAATTGGAAATTCTTTCTGTATTCCCTAGACTTAACAAAGGCCCCCAGTCTTACTAATACTGGAGGGTGCCCCCTAGCACCCACTGATCTGAGGGGACCCCCTTCAGCATATCTTGCAGGGGGCCCCACTTATGTTTTGTTACGGCACTGCTTGCGATATTTGGGGTTTGCGATTTTGGCCATGTACATAATTCAAGTTCGTCTCATATAAGTGATAACCTATTGTTACTCAATGCTTAAATTAATTTCTCTGCCATTGTTCTCCATCTTCAATTCGTTTTTTTCCCCTCTTTTACGATTAGGTTTATAATATATTTACTTTCCATAGTTACATTTTTTCCTCACTTGAATAAGGGCCACTCCTATTCAGATGCATGGTTTTACCCACTCCATTGTTGTCCTCAATGATTAATTGGATGTCCATCCTCTTATTTGGGGGTAAAGAAGTATTTATGTATGGTCCCTGCCCTCACCCCCAACGTATTGTTTATTGCGGACAGTGGGCTAGAGTAGCTTGCTCTCCTCCACTGAATTGGATGTCTAATTGTTAAATAAGTGGAGCTTTTTAGATTTCGCTTTGACTGTACATGCAACTTTCATATTACTAAATATCATGGATTTAATAGGGACTGTGGTGTGCCAAGTGTCAGTCAGTTGATCTCTTTATTTCAGCCTAAAAGGCCATAAAAGAACAAGATAAATACATAAATACAAAATGTATAAAGGAAGATAGAAATACCAAGCATATAAAATAAAAGAAAATCCGACAATACTACCGGGCTATAATCTGTTAAAAACCTTAAGTACACAGCAGCATTAGGGGGAAACCTTTTTCACTCTTAACCTCCACATAGACATCAAATACCTTGACACTGTGCCAAGTGACTTTGAAAGTGTTGAAGTGGTAGCGGTATGCAGGAATGGTGCCCCAGGAATGGAGTTTAAGCTTCATACTATATTCTTCGTATGGCATCTGTGTTTTTGTTGGTGTGGTACTCGTGGGAAGCTCTGGATATCAATGCAAAATATAATTTGAAATCCTTGGTATTTTTTGCTTGTAATAATTGCTTTCCTTGTTGCCTGTAATTCAGGTGAATAACGAGGTGTTTTTTCATCTACATTTCTTTCTTCAAATTGGAACACAGTAGGATAGCTTCTTGTAGCACATTACTGCTGCTCTGATTCTGGCATACAATTGGAACAGTTTCAGTTAAGGCCATGGCTTATTATTGTGCATTTTTCACTCCCTATTATTTCTGTGGGGACAATTTGCCTGTTTGATAGTGAAAAGGCCTTATATGAAATGAAAGCTGCATTGAAGATGGATTCCAGGAATAAAACACACCCTTGCCTTCAAATTACATTTTACCAGCTTAGAAATAATTTGCGAATTAGAAGGCCTTTCCTTCTAAGGAAATAATTTTACTCCCTACTTCTTCTTACTTGAAACTCTTTAACCTATTATCTGTCTAGGTATGCCGGGCCTGTGTGCTGTCATACTGCATGTGTGAAATGTTTATCTGTGTTTTGGTCTATGCACATGAATGTTTGTATGTCTGATTTGTGTGCTTCGGTATCTATGGGTATTGGTGCCTGTAGGTGTGTTAGTCTGTGTGCACATAGATGTATGTAATTATGTTACTTTAATATGTGTACATATATTCAGTCTGGTGTTGTGTGTGCCCCTCTATTCGTGCACTATACCGGCGCCCAATGTGTTAGCTTTGTCAATGGTAGTTTATGCCTTAAATTTACTTTAGTTTGTCATCCTCATGAAATGACTAAGAAACGCTTCTTACTTCTACCAGCTATATTTGTTTAGCAAAACTGCAAAACGTATGCATTTATTTATTCTTGGCCTTTTAGGTACAGATTCACTGGTAATAAGTAGGTTCTGTGGAAATGATGTGTTGTGTTGGTTCTTGTTGTAGTAAGAGCCAAAAGATTGGTGCCGTGTTTGCTCTCAAGAAGTCAATGCGCTCTTTTTTCTCTCATAGAAAAATAAGTGTAAAAGTGATGGAGTATGTGTAGATCCACACAGGCTTCCCTGTCTTGTATCTCAAAAGTTCAATAGAGCTTTCATTAATGGGTATGTATATGTTTGCATTTATTTCTCTTGGATAACCTTGGAACTTGACCTTGGTCCTTGGCCCTTTATCAAACTTTTTCTCGTACTCTGCAACAATTGTAGAATGCTCCAGAAATTGAAAGGACCCAAAATGTCAATTATACACAGATCATGATTTGTTGTAAAACTGATGTGTATACATTTCTACAATACGCAGTGGTAACACAAAACTTATGTTTGGGAACTCTCCTATCTTCCCCAAAGGGAGAGTAGATATGCAACTGGTGGCTTTTTATCCCTAATCCGATTTCTTGATCTTAAATTTTTGATAATATTTACCACTATGATTATGGTACAAGTGCTTGAATCATAACGTTTCATCACTGGCTGCTCAAATGTACGCGCCACACACTTTGTTTTTATAAACCGTACATTACACCAATTAGAACTGGAAGCCGAATGTGAAAGATGCTTATGTTTTTATGAAGCTTCTACTCTTAGAAAATCTTTTATCCAAATCCTGCTTTTTCCTTCTATCACCTTTCCCTCTAGGGAGGTAAAATGGATCCCAGCCAGTTCCAGCAGAGATTTCTTACATCAGTGGCGTAGCAACCATTCCTTTTTCTTAGTTACACAGCAATGGACTTTAGCCCCATTCAGAACAGGAAAGTCGTCAATCTAGTCTGGCATTGCAGCTTTGACCTTTATTTTCTTTCCGTTTCACACTCCTTGAGTTGCAATGATTGCCATTCGTGTGTTAATATGATCTGAAGCTTTACATACGTTTACACTAATGCCAGGGTTGTATGTACATGCATCTATCTCTATTACACTTGTTATGAACTTTGGTCTGTCATTTGTCGATGTCGCAGCTGAAAGTATACCACTTGATTTAAAATTTGCATCCTTGAAAAAATGTGTTAAACATTTAATAGACGCCATTGGTAAGCCACAAATTGCTGGTTCCCTTTGTAGATCTAGGTGGGCAGTGCTGCTTTCAAGTGGACCTTTTGTTTACTGTTTTACTGTATGGTTAGAGAGTACCCTCCCCCAACGCAGCCCCACCGCTCTTACGTGCACAGGCTGCGGCTGGTTGCAGAACTCTGTTTATTCCTGTTGGATCCCTCCATGTGCCTCCATCCGCATTTGTCAAACCTTCTTGCCTGCCATTGTTTTCCCGTATGCTTCTCGTTCCCCTGCCAGCCAGCCACACTTGTTCCTCTTATTCTTATTCTTGGTGCCCCTCATTCTTCCTGCCCGCTACTCCCCTCCTTCCCTTGTATGCTCCTCATTTCCCACCCTTATTTCTCCCTCCTGCTTTCTTCCGGTCTGCTCCTCATTCCCTCTGCCCACTATTCACTCTTTACAGCTTCTTATTGGTGCTGGCAGCACCAATGTTTGTTTTTCCCTGGAAAAGAAATGCGATTTTCTATTGAGGATTTATTGGCCTTGAAAACGGCCTTCCTTTTGTTTTTCTTTCACAAGAAAGTCAGGTGGTAAGGGAGCCTCCGTTATAGGGCTTCATTTGTTTCTGTGTGATAGTAACTAAAGGAGGGCTATAATGCTATCC
Source organism: Lissotriton vulgaris (assembly GCF_964263255.1). Lineage (NCBI taxonomy): Eukaryota > Metazoa > Chordata > Amphibia > Caudata > Salamandridae > Lissotriton > Lissotriton vulgaris. The sequence goes on from NC_141687.1 coordinate 1,302,795,968, forward strand.
TGCATGTAATATGTATCCTAGAAACAAAAAGAGGACTGTATTGAAGTCAAGGGAGCCTTCACTATCAATTAATCAATCTGGGGCTTATAAAGCATGGCTACTCACCAGTGAGGGTCTCAAGGTGCTGTACTGCCTGCCATTCTTTTTCAATCTATCTGTATAAGTTGGGTTGCGTGTAATCACCCGTCAGGGTATCCAGGTGCTGAGAGTACAGCTGCCCGGGTTCAGTCGAACAACCAGGTCTTGAGCCATTTTCCTAATTCCAGTAGAGAGGAAGAGGTCCGTAGTTGAAGAGTGAGGTCGTTCCAGGTCTTCACCGCAAGGTAGGAGTAGGAGCATCCTTCACTGTTGCTGTAGTGGACGCATGAGGTGTTGACGAGACAGAGGGAGGTGGAGTGCAGGTGTCTGGAGGGATATGTGGTGGTTTATGTGCGCTAGTCCCTGGTTGTGGAGGATTTTAAAGGCATGGGTCAACATCTTGTCTTACTTTAGTGTGCTCAATCAGAATGCATTAACAAATTAAACCTAGACTGCTTATTGTTGTATGCTCTCGATATACATGTGAGCTATATGAATAAGTTACAGTACGTACACTCTTCAGCATTATAAACGTCAAACCCGTTGCCGTGACTGAGAAGAGTTTTGTATGCCTTTCTGTCATTCATGTGTATGAATATGCAACTCGTTCAACAAGTCTATTAGTTCACCACACAGGTCATGAGGACAACTTATGCCACTGTCGTTTCTTCTGTGGTGAAGAAATTAAAGGTCGATGGATGAAGTGTGGCTCACTGGTTAGAGCGGCAGACTCTGAAGCAGAGATCAGGCCCGGAACCAGGGTTCAAGTCCCGACACGCAGGGTCTTGGGCTCAATGTCAGCAGATTCGATAATTCTCGCCTCCGTGCCTACTCTAATCATGGTTCCCACGCTGCAACTCTGGGCAATAGCTTCCTTTATCTCCACAACGGCCCCAACAACACTGGGATGCCTGGCTTCACCTTGGGGGTGCCCAGGAGGGGCATCTCACAGGGAGAGCCAGGAAGGGTTCCACAGCGTTATACAGCGCCGGGACGCCCCGTCGCAGCTGTGCGCTTTACAAGTATACTACATTTACATTTACTTAGTTGGAGACCAGACAGTCTCACTGTCTTATTCTGATCTTGAGGGAATTGCTTTAATAGTGTGTATCAAACCAAAATCTTCACGAAGATAATTTGTTGTGGCCTCGTCCAGTACTTTTATGCAAACACTTTGGGACAGATTCCCCAGGTGGTGCTATATAGCAGCCTTGTACACCTCGTGAGGGTGAGCAAAATGGTTACTTTCCAGGCACCCATGATTCTCCGCTGCCTCCTGTTCTAGGTAGTGCATTATGGGTGCAGGTAGAGCAGCTTTACAATGAGGCAGCGCTCCCCTTTCTTACTTACTTAATCCCCTTTTTTCTGGCTATAATGGAAAGGGCAGTAGCTGGGGATTGTGGATTGTCACAGAGTGAATGAGAGAGCACGTACATACCCAAAGAAGGTCGTATATCCCCAGTCTCCCTTGATCTGAAATGAGTTGTGGAGAGAAGTGCCCCAACTGGTGTCTACTATGCTAGGCTAAAGCCATGGTATCCCAGCAGTGTAAGTGAAACAGATCAATTTTCATCTATTCCTCTCTGTTATAACTATGCTTGGGAGAGGAGTTCCCAGTTAATCGCTGTATAGGTGAAAATATCACAATGCAATTAGTATTAGGAATTTCTAACTTGTAACTAGGCAACGCATAACCTAGAGCTCCTGTTTGTATCATTACATCCATCCATCTATACCCCTGCCTTTTTCTGAGAGCTCTTTCTTGACGTCAAGAAAATGTGAATTATGTTGGCAATTTCATTGGGCGAACGTAGGGTACACTAAACTGCTTCTAATTGGTTAAACAATGAGCAATCATTTTGATCCCTATTATCAGCCAATAAAGTAGCAGCACATTGCAAGAAGATTTGCTCAGCAAAGATATCAAAAATTTGAAAAAAGGTCCTGGAAAGCCGAATTTGGTTAGATGGAAGAGATTACCTTTTCCCCCTTACAAACATAGGGTATGGATCATTGGGAGGATGGGGGTTGCCATGGGCGAAATCGGACTTTGAACTGTGGTTCCAATAGCCCTCATTTTGACTGGTGTGTGAATGCCCCAGCTAATAAGTCTTGCCATGTGTGTTTAATTTCTAGGTTGTCTTACTTGATTTATCAAGCAGACCACGTTCCTTGCCTTTAAAAATTAAAAGGGAGTAGCTGTCCATACCCCACTGAACACATTCTAACAACTTATTTTAATTGAAGTGTACTTGTTTGGGCTAGTGGAGCCAGTCTTCATTTGCTGACTTTGGTTGGTTTGACAATTTCCGCCCATTGAATATTTGTATATGTCAAGGCTGTTCTTGTAATAAAATAAATGTAGACGCCTTTTTGGGCTTTAATGAATTGAGTGTCCATATATCAGCCGTTGCCTCAGTCGGGGAGCTTTTCAGCTAACTGCACAATAGCTATAACTCCATAGCATTAGTATTTGGACTGGTTTCATGCGAGATAAACGGACAATCTCGTTTCTCAATGTGTATGGCGCGTAAGCCTCTCGTTATGCGGATCTATTGGCAGATGAAATGTCACAGCAGGTCATCCAATCTAGGCAGGGCCGGCGCGGTTCCTTCCGTCTTTGGAAATATTCCCGTCAAGGAAAGCGGCTGACATTCCCGATAACGCTTTTATGGTTAATTCTCCAAGCCCTTGTCTGGCGGGAACCAACAAGCTGAGTCACGGGAGTACTTTAACCTGAATAGCAGCCCCTTCGGTTATCGTAAGATGACAAATGGTGTTTTATAAAACACCTACAATTAACACATGGTTTATTTTTAGACACATTAAAGATGTACACTTCACAAACACTGCTAAGTAGGCACACCAGAAAATGGAATGTTGCGCTGCTGTAGAATGAAAATGAGTTTCAGTACAATGATGAACATGGATGAGGGGAGCAACTTAAGAAATGAAGATTACAAGGGCTGTTTTTTGGGCAAGCAGGATTGCGCGACATGCCCATTGCAATGCCAACGACTTTGTGATCATATCTGGCTCTCCAAGGGCAGGCAGCCCATCCTATTATTTTGAGGAAGACTGTATGTTCCGGAATTACTGAGGTACTTTTTTTGTGTGTTCTATTCAAGATGAATTGCTAGTACCTGATATGAAGACATAAAATGACTGCCACAAAACACGCCAATATTGCTGTTGAAAAGAAATAATATATTATATGCAAACATGGCGGCCAAACGACGGGGTATTTACCATAATAATGGCGTGGTCCTCTCTTCATTGCCCCTGATAATCCTCCAATGGGAGAATTGCCAGCAGTTTAAGATCTAGTGAAATGTGGTGGATCTCACTTGGACAACTATTGTTAAAAACGAAAGCGGAAACGCATGTTCTTGACATCAATATATGAATCTATTGGAATCCCCGTGAGTGCCTTATCCTTCTTTGTTGAGTGGTTTGGGTATTTTTCGAGAGTCCACCCTTGTGTAGCAGTGCACCCAACCGGCGAGTTTTAGGCTGCTCCAGGTGGAAAGGGGAAACTAAATCTCACACATACACTACCTCATAATACTTTCCATCACAAACCAGAAACATACACCCACTCCCACCCTCCTGACTACACAAATAAAACACACCCTAACCCAACTGTACTCCCAAGCTTTCTCTCTTCCCCAACACCTAACATATACAGCAACTTTCATTAAACTGCGTCTTATCCATTGTACAATTTAGGACCTTACAACATGACCCACATGCTGCACCACCACCACCCCTAACTCCTACACCTTCCACCCTAAACAGACACAAACAAAATAAACATGCCACTCTTCACAACTTTGCATCTCCAGGTCTACTGCACAACAAAGCTTTTTTACAAAAACATCTTAGCTCACCACCCCACTCTCAACCACCATCCCCACCACTTACACCTGCAGACCCATCAAAATGCCTTCTTAGCCTGCTGGTCGAGGAATGTGATACACAATAACTACACTATTACTATCCTCATACAGCTATGTCATAATTCATTAAAGATAATTTCATACTTTAAGACTTCCAAACAGGATTTCATCCTGGAAGAGGCACAGAATCCACCCTCATTGCTGTCTGGAATGACCTTAAGAACACAGTTGACCGGAATGGGGTTGCTGCATTACTTCTTTTGGACTTCTCTGCTGCCTTTGACACAGTTGACCATGACACTCTAATACAAAGACTATACAACCGGCATAGAGGGAATGCCCAAGCCGACAAAGTAGCAAAATCCAGCTTCATTACTATAAAACTCTGCAACACATCTTCCCCCACCTGGGATTTCCATGCAAGGTCCAGGCTACTATTTCTCTTGTTCTGTCTTAACTTGGTTACGCCAATAGCCTCTACCACGGATCATCTTTAACAACTATGAAAAGACTACAATGGATTCATAACTCTGCTGCCAGACTACTCTTACTTATAAATCCACAAACCCACTTCTACCCTGCCTTGAAAGCCCTACATTGGTTACCGGTTACCAGACATTCCACATCCAAGTTGCTTTGTATTACCCACAAAGTGATACATGGAACAGTGGTGCTCTCCATCAGGAATAAAATCACCAAATACACTCAACAAAGGTACCTCCGCTCTATATTGGCACCTCGCCTCAAAATCCAACCATACAAGAAAAAGCCATAGGTGGCACATCCTTCTCTGTTCAAGGAACCAAACTATTGAAAGTCTGAGTTTATTAATTACAACTTGCACCTAGATATATTACCTTCCTTATACATATATACCTTCCATGTACTTATGTATCTATACATTTATTACTTAACTACTAATTCAGCATCTCAAATACATTACCCTATATACACCTCTTTCAATATATCCTCTACCTCCACTCTCTGACTCATTCCAAACCGCATTCTACCACTATGAACCCCACATTAACCCTTTCCAGACTCTTCCCTCCTCTACCCCCTGCTTGCATCATCTCAAACCTATTTTACTATTCAGATCTCCCAAACAAACCTTTCTAGAGACTTCCCTCTGACTTTTCCCGCTAACCTCATTCCAAACCTCCTCCTAAGTTATGATCTCCAAATAAACACTGTTTAGACCCTACCCTCTTCTATTCCTCCACTATCCTTTTCAATCCAACATATTTCCCTATACTAATTCACCACTAATTCTGTTTGGGTTCCAGAGTAGAGGGCTACTCACCTAAAAGCGCTCTGACGCCTCATCAGGGTTATCGGGCACTATATAAATTGCAAACCCTCCCACCCCATCTATACCTCCACTATCCTTTTTCAATCTAATTAATAAATTCACATGTCCACCACTCAAATTTTATATTTCCTCTATACTGATTCACCACTAATTCTTTTTGGGTTCTTAGGTTCTGAAGTAGCGTGCTACTTTCCAAAATGCGATTTGAAGCCTTGTCAGGGGTAGTAACTGCTATATGAATGCCCAAAAAAATAAATATATATATATATATTCGTTTTTTCCTCATGCACACTCGAGCAACCAAAAAGTGATGTCCAGTCAATGTATACGGTCCAAGTTTGGTTTTTAATACCAGCAAGCCAGTAGCATAACCCTACGCGTTTCGGTCTGTACGCAGACCTTGCTCACGGGACTGTAAATGAACCACAAACAATTTTTTTAGGTGAATAAATAAAGTGAATACAACTAATGACATAATTTCCTATTCCGTTCACAGGGTGATATGGGACATGTAGTCCACTGTGAAATTCACCCCAATTAATAAGTATCTACAAATGTTCTTGGTGAGTCCTGGCTAGGGAAAGTATAGAATTTCATTTAATCTAAACAATATTACAATCATGATATGCCTCAATCCAGCCCTCTGGTGGGCATTTTCAATGACCTCTAATGTGTCTATTAGTGCGCTTTTGTGACCCTCCGGTGGGTTTGTAAAGGGTTACTTTATTTTAGTCCCCTTGTTTCCTTATTTGTCAGAGCCAGATTCTGTCCCAGAATTTCATTTGAACTATTAATTGAGAGAATGGTCACCCCTATCTTTGTTCTCACTATTAACCCCCTCCTGTGGACTATCATTGTATAAAAAAACGACTAGTGAATTGTGAAACAAAAGAAAAAAATATGAAATAAAACTAATTTGTAAAACTACAGAAGAAAGTCAAACTATTACACCCATTGTTGTAAATCACATATAGGGGAGTCAACAATTGTTCATGTTACAGGTGGTAATGTAACTCCTCATCCTGGTTCAATCCATGCGGGCTTAAAGTACGGAAGTTCAGGATATGCTTGATTCCTTTTCCCTCAGTATTTTTTCACGATCACCCCCTCTGGGGTGTATACCCACAGGTTCCACAGCATAGAATTTGAGTTCTTTCCAGTTATCCCCATGTTCCTTTTCCATATGTTTGGCAACCGCGTTGCTCCTGTTGATGTTAATAGTAGTCCGGTCTCTTTCGACCATCCTTCAAACTCGAAAGGCACAATATTCTCAGGGATCCTTATCTTACGTGCCAGGGGCTCTGTATACAAATCGAATGAGAGTGGTGACAGCGGGCACCCTTCCCGGGTGCCACGCTTAATCGATACTGGCTGGGTCAACATCTTGTTCACCAACACTCTTGCTGTGGGGGCCTGATATATAGCCAACAAAGTTTTACAAAAATGTGGTCCCAGATTGATATGTTTAACTAAAGTATGCAGGTAAACCCAGTTAACTCCTTCAAACGCCTTGGCGGCATCCAAAGCGATAACCGCCATGGGAAGATCGTAATTAAACAACAGGGGGTGGTGATGGACAGAGTTTCTGAATTAAGCAGAATACTCTCACCCAGTCAAGAGATCAGGGCTTAATCCAACACCGTTTTTTAGCTCACTGCACCATCCCAGCTCAGAACCTGGCTTTATGCAAATTAGTCTGTCCCTGGCCCAGTGTATCATTGGAACAGGGCAAACCAAACTACCAAGCCAATTCTTTCACTGGGAAGGAAACAAGCTACCGGGGACCGGTTTCTGGCATTTCAGCCGTCTTCGGCCCGGCTTGCTTGAATCCTGATGGTGCAATGAGCATAAGTGTGCTGGGGATGCTCAGACGTGGGTCCCAGGCACTCCACACCACTGGAGTCAAGCTAGCCGGGCTGATGAGAGGTGTTACCTCGAAACCGGTCCTCGGATGCTTGATTCCGTTCTGGGAAGGACATGGCTTTTGTAGTTCGGACTGGACTGTTCCCATGGGGCACAGGGTCAGAGCTGATTTGCATATCGCCATTGTCTAACCCAGGGTGGTGTGGAGTGCAAAAAAACGATGGATTTGGGCCCAGATCTTTTGACTGGGTTGAATGTGTGACATTGATCCACATTCGGTCCATCACCTGTTTTGTTTGCAATTGCCGCCATAAGTGTGCTGGGGATGCTCAGACGTGGGTCCCAGGCACTCCACACCACTGGAGTCAAGCTAGCCGGGCTGATGAGGTGTTACCTGGAAACCGGTCCGGTCCTCGGATGCTTGATTCCGTTCTGGGAGGGACATGGCTTTTGTAGTTCGGACTGGACTGTTCCCATGGGGCACAGGGTCAGAGCTGATTTGCATATCGCCATTGTCTAACCCAGGGTGGTGTGGAGTGCAAAAAAACGATGGATTTGGGCCCAGATCTTTTGACTGGGTTGAATGTGTGACATTGATCCACATTCGGTCCATCACCTGTTTTGTTTGCAATTGCCGCCATAAGTGTGCTGGGGATGCTCAGACGTGGGTCCCAGGCACTCCACACCACTGGAGTCAAGCTAGCCGGGCTGATGAGGTGTTACCTGGAAACCGGTCCGGTCCTCGGATGCTTGATTCCGTTCTGGGAGGGACATGGCTTTTGTAGTTCGGACTGGACTGTTCCCATGGGGCACAGGGTCAGAGCTGATTTGCATATCGCCATTGTCTAACCCAGGGTGGTGTGGAGTGCAAAAAAACGATGGATTTGGGCCCAGATCTTTTGACTGGGTTGAATGTGTGACATTGATCCACATTCGGTCCATCACCTGTTTTGTTTGCAATTGCCGCCATAAGTGTGCTGGGGATGCTCAGACGTGGGTCCCAGGCACTCCACACCACTGGAGTCAAGCTAGCCGGGCTGATGAGGTGTTACCTCGAAACCGGTCCGGTCCTCGGATGCTTGATTCTGTTCTGGGAAGGACATGGCTTTTGTAGTTCGGACTGGACTGTTCCCATGGGGCACAGGGTCAGAGCTGATTTGCATATCGCCATTGTCTAACCCAGGGTGGTGTGGAGTGCAAAAAAACGATGGATTTGGGCCCAGATCTTTTGACTGGGTTGAATGTGTGACATTGATCCACATTCGGTCCATCACCTGTTTTGTTTGCAATTGCCGCCATAAGTGTGATGGGAAGATCGTAGGCAGAGGCCATGTCTATAGAGCCCATAATATAAAAGGTTAGCTCTTTCAGTTGTCTGCCTCTGATAAAACTCTTTTGGACCTCATGAACTAACTGGGGAATGACACTATTCAACCTCCCTGCAATAATTTTAGCAAAAAACGTACAATCTGTATTTAGTAGGGAGAATGGCCTATATGATTCAACACTTTTTGGTGATTTCCCTGGCATGAGTATTAATGTTATATTTGCCTCATTCCAGGAGGGGGGCAGAGAAGTGTCCCCAATGAAGATCTCATTAAACAGCTGGTACATAATTGGTGTTAAAATTCCGACCAGCGTTTTTATCAACTTCAGCAGAAAGACCATCTGTCACAGGTGCCTTGCCTCTTTTCCCACTTCTCCTAACCTCCTCCACCTCTGCCTCAGTAATCTATTGGTTCAAAGCATCCTTAAGCTCATCCGATAAGGGGTCCAAAAGTTCCACCCAACTCTGAACTGCCTGATCTTCAACAACCATATCTTCCTGAACCTTCCCAAAATACCCATAAAAAGCTGCAGCTATTCCTTTATTATCTGTAATCATCAGACCCGTCTCCTCGCTCTTTACTTCTTTTATCCGATTCTGAACTTAGTCGCTCTTTGTCTTCCAGGCTAAAAGCTTGCTGCAGACCTAATCATACTCAAAATGAGCAAGCTGGCTAGCGTCCCACTTCTCCTTAACTCTCTCTCTCAAAATTCCCACTAGATCTGCCTTTAAATAAGTATGATCTTGTATCTCCTTTTCACTGGGCCCCCTGTTACCCGAGTTTACTAAACCCGCCTCCAACTTCCCGATTTTTTCCCTCCAAATCTGAGACCCTGCTATAATATAGTCTCCTTTTCCTAGCTGCCAAAGCTCCCAGCCTCCCTCGCAAGAATGTCTTGTAAGCATCCCAGACGATCTACTTCCTAGCTGAACCCTGGTTGCTATCAAAAATACCTTTGTCTCCTCCTTCAGAGCCTCCACGGCCCCCTGATCAGAGAATATCGGTCGATCCAACCTCCAAATTGAAGCCATTGTGCTGTCCCCTTTTGTAAACCGAAGAACTATAGCTGAGTGATCGGAGATGTACTCCAATATGAGCCACCTGAACGACTGAATCAACCATCCTTCGATCCACCAAAATATAATCAGGGATTTATGATTATACTTCTTTTTATAGAACGTAAATCCTAACTGCTGCAAACCTGCGTCTCCAAATGTTGCATAAACCCAGCTGACTCATCAACAATCTAACTCTATTAGACATTCTAGGATTCACAGCCGCTCTACTCTTTTCAGAACGATCTAATTTATGATCCAGAACTGTATTAAAATCACCTGCCATGATAATCTGCCCAGGAAAATTCAATAGTTCCCTGGCCAGGTAGTCTAGAGGCCCTATATTGTCCTGGTTTGGGCCATAATATCCCACCACAATAAGCACTTGGCCAAAAGCCTTTAACTTAACAATCAACCACCTCCCTCCTACACTTGGCCGCATTACCTTCCACTGAGATATTTAAACCTTGTTTAATTAGAACTGCGACTCCCTTAGTCACGGCTGTCTGTGGAGTACATGCTGCGTGAGCCAGCCACCATTGAGATAAATCAACTTTTTGCTCTCATCCCCTGTCAAATGGGTCTCCTGTAATATAACTATGTGCTGGAGAGTCCCTCAAGTATTTTAAAATCAGATCCCTTCTTCTCTTCACACGCACTCCATTTTCGTTCCAAGATAGAATTCTCAACTCGTTTAAACTACCCCCACTCATCCCAACCAAAAACAAAACAGTCTCTCACACCCTCCCTTCCTTTGACAGCAAAAATGCTTCTGAGGATTTTTCAGCGTTTTTCCATTATTCTCCCCACCCCACCTCAAAAAGACGTAGCTCCCGCCCCCTTTCCCCGGAAAACCCATTCCAACTACCCATGGCTACTAAGCCTTATGAGTGCCCCTTGACGGGTGATGCAAATAATAACCATTACTTCTTGAATAGAAAATATGAAGTACACAAGTAGAGTCCTTAAAGAAACAGCATGAGCAGCCTAACAACCACTTTAAACGTCATACTTCAGATATCTCCAGGTCGACACTGTTCCAAAAACTTGTCTACCTCTTCAACAAAACATAAAGAGTGCATCCAATTATTCCACATCACCTTTAAGAGGGCTGGAAACTTCAGTTGGACCGAAGCCCCCAATTTCCTCAGAGGCTCAATCCTTTAACCAAGCTCCCATTGTCTATTAGCAGTGACGGACGATAAATCTGATCTTACCGCTACCTTACCACCATCTACTTCGATTGTTTTCTTCTTAACACCTTGGGGGCTCATGACGAGCTCAGCTCATCATGAGTCACAGTGGCGCTGTGCTCATGACTAGCTGAGCTTGTCATGAACACCGCGGAATGCCCACGCGGGGATAATCCCCCTACTGTGCTTAGCGTTCCATGGAAATGGGCGTGGTCATAACGAGCTCAGCTCGTCATGAGCACAGCGCCACCGGGCAGCATGACGAGCCGAGCTCCCCCCTAACCCCCGCTCCGCGGGGGAATTAACCCCACGGCAAAGGGGTTAAGAGCACTTGCTATAATCTTCTCTTTCAAAGTAAGCGTCATGAAGTTTATCGAAATTCTCCTGGGTTTAGCACGGCTAGGGTTCAGCCTGAAGGGATCACGATGTATTCTCTGAATATCTCTGGAGATCTCCTCCTCTGTCTCTTGCAGCTCACTCTTCAGCAAATGCACTACATACTTTCTGATATCTGCTCCTTCTTTACCCTCTGGGAGTTTTAAAACTTTCAAGTTATTTCTTCTCTGCATATTCTCCAATCTTTCTACCTTTTCCTCATGCTGCCTTTCCTTAATCTTGATTTCTTCTAGCTCCTTCCGATTTACCATAACCTAGTCTCTGAGATCCTTAACCTCCACTTCTAATGCAACCGTTCGGCTACTCAAAACGTCTATCTTTTTCTCTAGCAAACCACATGCTGCCCTAATACTTTCCCGATTTGACTCTGATGTGTCAAATCTCTTATGCATCTCAAGATTAAGATTTTTAAGCATGGCAATTATAGAGAGATCGCTGGTCTCCCGCTCTGCCTCCCTCTGCTGCTCAGACTGCATTTCCCCGGTAGTTGATGTAGTTGCGCCTCGTGCTGAGACTACAGTTTCTTCAGGAGCAGTTACTTCAGGGCCTAAGCCAGGTCGTAATATACTTAAATTAGCCTCGTTCTACATCATCGCCCATATCTAGAGACAGGACCTGAAAACGGTTGGGACTCAAAAGTTTAGACCAGTCAACCAGATGTATGTAAGACACCTCTCCCAAATTTACCCCAGTACCGGCCAAGCTACTCTTCCGGCTTTGATATAGCTGTCTGCCCTTGGGGGGTGTCGTTGCCCCAGTTATCTTTGCCGGAGATTTCCCCTTCAACACCAAAGTCTTTGGTAGCACCTTAAAATAGTACCTGAGGGAGGGAGTCCCCTTTATCTTGCGCTCTGATGAACCCCCCCTTGCCAGTTTATTATGAATGTTATTATTCTTAACAATAAGCCTACCTCTGGCCTTAACCTCCTTCACCTCTTTGTTGTTAGAGTCCGGAGAGCCCCCCTAATTGAACAATAACTTCTGCCCCACCTTCCCCCCACTCCTTATTGCATACCTGGAAATACCCCTTGAGCCTGCCCCTGCCTCTACTCCACCCCCCCAAGTTGCTAATCTGCACAGAGTCCTCCAAACATGGGTTGCTACACACGTTCACAGCCTTGGGGCCAGCAGTAGCGCTGCTGTTTACTCTGGAGGCTACACTCTCCTGGAGCTGCTCCTGGGCTTGAGAGCAGAAAAAAAGTACTTTGAAACCTTTGGCGAAGAGACCCAGTCCTCCGTGATTTTATCTCTCATTCTGTCAGCCTGCCCGCTTCTCCCACGTCCTCCCCTTCGTAAAACAATCCTGGCTGCTGCTTGACGACCCTTGCCGACCTCCGACGCAACTCTCTCCCAGCTGAGCTCCGCTTGTCTCGCTGGCTCCACCACTGCAGCCTCCTCTCGTCTCATCAAACTTGGTATGTTTTCAAAAGCCGATTTCGCCATGCACAACCCGCGCATGGTGATATTCTGCCAGTTAATGTGGCGCTCTTACCCAAAACTCAGAATTACGAAGGGTGCGGAAATCACCACATCGTCCGACTTCTACTGCTGCACGCCAAACCCCGCTCGGTACGTCTAAAAACCCTTAATCACCACCCGCCTTTGGACGACACCCACAGCCCGCAACTAGCCGGCCGCCATGTTTTCCCGTCCCAGTCCAGTCACACTGTTGTGTTGGTTTAGATGACACAGAGCACTGATTTCTATATTTGGGCTTTTCATCAGAAGATTTGTGAAGCCACTATTTAGAGAATGGTCAGGGGATTAGCGGAAAGCTTCGAGCTTCTAGCATGTGTGACATCACTGAAAAATGTATTCTCACAGCCAGGAGAAAATGAACGCACGGCGAATTATGACAAATTAGTGGTAATATGAGGATGGCAGATTAATGGGAGGAGGTAGTTCTTAGAATCAGGTTTTGATGTTCAAATAGAGCTTGTGGATTGCAAAAAAAATAGCAGATTAGGATTTCATTGTAATTGTTGCTAATTTACAAATAATGTATTTATTGTAAACCACCTTCTGCTTGATAAACCCTTTTCCATATGTTTTCTTCATTTTTCAGAAGTTTATTTTGAACATGAACAGAGAGTAGATTTCTTTTTTCTGGACATCAGCTGTATTGGTTTGGCCATGCTTGTTTACTTTATCATCATTTCATCTCTGTCCATGATATATCTCTTTCCCACTTGACCGTGTCATTGCCTTCTCCTCCATGCCCTTGGTATTGTGATCGCCTTTTTAGGTCGACCGTGGAGCTGTCTGGTTTGCTTGTGACATCTTGGGGCCATTTGTAGTTCTGCCCATTGCTGATCATTTGGCTTTGTGTTTTGTAACTCAAATTGCCTGCTTCCTATTAGCAGGTTTTATTTGTTTTGGACTGCCCAGATTGAGTTTGTCCCTCTCGTGACCCATACCCTATATCCGGGATTTTTCCACCACTGCTCAGTTTCTATAAACAGGCCTTTAAATTTTGTTCTTATCTTGTTATATTTACTGTGCATTCAAAGATTGAGTTCAAATGTCAGGCTTGGTTTTCCAAGGGAGCTTGGTGTTTACTTTTCTTTGTCTGGCTTCAAAGTGAGAAGATTTATGTGACAATCATGCTGGCTACATGTGGCGTGCTGGACTGAAGGATTGTACATTTCTGCAAATTAACTGTGTATATGTTTCACAATATATCAAAATTAGGACAGCACAAATTACCCACATTTTTGGGTGATTCTGAAGTGTGGTGGAAACAAATATTTTAATATGATAAAAAAAAATCTGTACACTAGGAGATGACATCTCCATACATCGTTTATGCGCTGTATAGTTTTAACAGTAAAACCGTATGTCTGTGCTCATGTAATGTTCATTTAATTTAAAGATGTGGTTTGTAATGGCATTGTGCTATCACACCATACACTTTATGCCTATGCACTCTACTCTGCACCAGTGTACTCTATGCCAATGCACTCGACCCCACCCAGCTCTGTTATGCACCACTGCACTCTTCGCCACTTCATTCTACATAGCTCCTGTCTAGGCCACTCTACTTTATAGTGTCGTAGAATATAGTGGTTTACTCTGCAACACTGCATTCTGTGCCACTAAACTCAACGCAAATGCACTCTACTCTGTACCATTCCACGCTAGTGCACTCTACACCACAACTCTATGCCACTGTACTCTACCCTGCTTCATTCCACTCTACCCTGAACCATTCCAACCCACTTCACTCTACTCCGAAACAATCTACTCTATGCCACTGTACTCTATGCCACTTCATTCTAAGCTTCTCCACTCTACTTTGCACCATTCTACAGTACACCACTGTGCTACTCTACCCTAAAGCACCGCACTCTGCCAATACACTCTACACCACTTTACTCAAAACCATTGCACTCCACGCCAACTACTCTGCAACTGCACAGTATACCACTCTACACCATTGCACTCTATGCCACTCTATTAAACTCTGCACCATTGTACTCTAATCCATTGCTCTCTACATCACAGCAATACACTCTGACACTACTCTGCAAGACTGCACTCTGCAAGACTGCACTCTGCAAGACTGCACTCTGCAAGACTGCACTCTGCAAGACTGCACTCTGTGCCACTGCACACAATTCAGCACCGCTCTACTGCACTCTCTGCCACTACACTCTGCCACTACACTCTGCCACTACACTCTCTGCCACTACACTCTCTGCCACTACACTCTCTGCCACTACACACTCTGCCACTACACACTCTGCCACTACACACTCTGCCACTACACACTCTGCCACTACACACTCTGCCACTACACACTCTGCCACTACACTCTCTGCCACTACACTCTCTGCCACTACACTCTCTGCCACTACACTCTCTGCCACTACACTCTCTGCCACTACACTCTCTGCCACTACACTCTCTGCCACTACACTTCATGCCACTCCCTCCAATCTACTGCGCACACTATTCTCTGTAACTCTAATGCACACCTCTGTACTCCTCCCTAGATCACTCCTCTACCCTGCACCACTCCACGCCACTTCACTCTACTCTGTAACAATCTACTCTACACTACCGCATTCTGTGCCACTCTACTGCACTCTTCGCCACTTCACTCCGTACACCACTCTACACTGCTGCACTCTATGCCAATGTACTCTACATCACGTTACTCAAAACCAGTGCATTCTATGCCACTGCACTCTATGCCAATCCGCTCTGTACTTTACACCACGTCACTCTAGGCCAGTCTACTCCACTCTACGATGCTACACTCCATAATACACCACTCTATGATGCTCTAATCCATGAAGGCCTACCCCACTTTGACACTACCCCACTCTACGATGCTGTATGAAAATTCCTCTATTCCACTTCCTGTTACTTTACTCCACTCTTAACTGCGACACAATATTCCACTCTATGCCACTCCTCTACTCCATTCCACTCCTCTCTAATACTCTACTTCATTCTAGGACTCTGTACTCAAATCTACGACTCGCCACTTCACTCTCTGCCAATCCACTCTACTACACTCTATGCCACTCCACTCTTCAACTGTCTACGCCACTCTGCACAGCACCCTCCATGCCACTCCACTCTACTCTATGCCACTCCACTCTGCTCTATGCCTAGGTTATTAATTTCTCTCTATTTTCTCTGAGCTTTATGCTGTTCTATGTGGACAGGGTATTACTATTTATTTTATGTTACTTCTTACTCTGTTATGTGAAATTATTGTTGTGAACCTAGTGCATCACAATCTCGTATTCCATGTTATAATTTTTACTGAGCCCCTGGTTTTACCATGTTTTCTGTGCCCCTGCCATCTCACCTTTGGCTCATGCTAACTTGTTTTTGTTTGTATTATTAATTTTACGGTGTCCTATTGCTCATGCAATTAGTTTCTTTTATGTGTAATGGTGTTATTCAATTCTCACTTCCTATGAGCTCATCCACTACTACATTTTCGGCTTGACCATGTCCACTGTGCCTACAATATTTCCTTCTTATCTGTTAAGGTGAATGACACTGTCATCTCTCACCATTGTGTTACCTTCTCTTGTGCCCCCGGTGTACACCTAATCTACAGCGCCAATGCAATGGAGCCCACAGACTCCCACCCAACAGGTAGTTTATGAGGCACTGAGGTAGTACAGAGAGTGCATAGTGCAAGTAGGCCACCCTTAGCAACGACCTATCATGTTCGCAGTGGCAGAAGGTCAGGCAGCCGTAGTCTGGACTGAGCACCTCAGTGGACATGAGCAGGCTGATCAGCAGCTTGACTGCTTAGGGACTTCAAGGCTTGGGATGAATGTGCAACTTCAGTACTGCAGATGGACTGGCAAAATGTGTTGTGCAGAATCTACCACTTGGCCTGCTTTAAAGACCTAGAGCCCAACTTCTTGCAGCATGGCATCAACATTCCTAGCAGTCCATCATGCTTCTGCTGCTGAGCGGGCATTGTAAGGGAGAGGGACATGAAAGGAAATGTGAAAGTTCAGAGGGCATTAAAGGAGAAGAGGGTTTGAGAGGCAATAAGGAGGATTAGGATAAAAGGGCATGAGGCTGCATATGAAAGAAGAGGAGGGCATGAGAAGGAACAAACGCAGAGTGGAACAGGTCAACAAAGGCAAACGTGGCACACAGACTTGCTAAGGATGTTTAGCACCTTGTATGACAAGGTAACATGGAAAAGTCATGAGGAGATGAGAGAAGACTACAACATGAGATAGATAGGAGCACAATATAATGCTCCGTGTGAGGCACAGGAAGAAACACGCTATGCTGCTGAACGTTAAAACATATGGCTTGGTAAGGAGAGCCATTGCTTTTTTAGAAGTGTCCCCTGATTTAAGTGGCCGAATTGTCCTCTCCGTCAGGTGGCGTCCATCATAGATGAGGAAATTCTCTTTTACTTCAGTGCCATTAGCTGGAATGTCTTAATTTTGTTAAGCAAAGTAAGAGACAGAAGGTCAAGGCACTCAAGGCCTGCACCAGTCAGCCTAGTTCACAAAGTTAGAGCAAGAGTGTGGTGCAAAGAGCCGGGAACATGGCCTTCCTACGTCCCCACTAATTGGGAAAGCCATAAACACAAGAAACAAGCTGGCTCAGCACACAACTATGATCAAATCCAATTTAGAAATATACAGTAATATGTCACAATTAATGATTGAAAATCAACATAGTGTATCCCAAATGAATCAAGTAAGTCTTTAGATTACTAGAAAAAATATCCTTCCTTTTATTCTTTTATACTTTTGTTCTTCAGATTTAATTTGTTAAAAGCAAAACACAGAATTCATGACCGGGGTGGGGTGCTTCGTCCCAACGGGACTTCAAGGCTGTTTGTGTTTTTAAGTAGTCCACACAAGCGATTTCTTTGTAACAAAAGAAGAACACACAATTATTGTAAGTAGTAGATACTGATGTGCAGAAGGGTGTTTAGTAAACTGAGATTCATACGATGTCGCGTAGCGACGTTGACCAAAGTCAGAGTGTAAAGAGTCTCTCTGAGGTCTGAGGTTGGACTTTACGCCATTGCTAGAAACATTTACACCTGCATGCATCTGAAGGTCATCAGGGAGCAGACGGCCACATTTTTGGCTAAGGCCTGAAGGGAGACTCCTAGAAGGAAGAGGACTCCTTTTAAGGTAAGTCGCTGTTCAGATAACTTCCCACAAAAATACAGAAAGAGCACCATGGAAAGGAGAGATCTTCTACCCTTGACAAAGCATTCCTTTTCCTATTGCTGGACACTTCCTTGATATTGAGTAACCACTGCCTAAAAGATGAAGTCAGGGTTTCCCTGTCCTTTGGCCAAATCTGGTCTGGTCACTGCTTTCTGGCTTGTGATTCTGGATCATTTCAGGATGATTCTGGGGTATTCTCCAAGGGGTGTTCCATTACTGCAGTCTTGGTGACTCCTGTGCCTCCCAATGCTGTGCCTCCGTTACCTTAGTCCCAGCACCTGTGGCAAAATGAAAATCAGCTGTGGTGCTAACCCCCTTTTATAGACTATATCACTGTTGTTGAAGCTGATGATGCTCAAGGAGCTGGCACCAGCCAATAAGTTGATTGAAGTAAGTGTCTACCATGTGAAAAAGGAGAAGGTAAAAGCTCCTTTAAATATCAGTCATATTGTAAACATCTCCCTAGGGCCCAGACACTTTCAGATTCAGATACATTGGCTACAGAAGTGAAGAACTATGGCCTCACAGAGGATGGAGACTTAGGCTGATCTGCTCGTGTCACCGATGTTGGCGTCTACTTGAACTTAAAAAATGTCATTGCCTTAGATACTTCACTTGAAGGGGACCTTTCATACTCTCCTGATCCTGCCTCCGAGAAGGTTTCATTTTCTGTTGCCAAGAAGATGGCAGAGGCCTTCGAATCTAGTTTGCCTTTTACAAACGTGAAGTCTAAAATTCTAATGGAAATCTTTAAATCCTCCAAAGCTTCTGTTGCGCTTTTGTTTGTGTTGGCGCTCTCCTAGATCCTATAATCCTACTGTGGCGGCACGGAAGAAACCCTTTCAGGCTTTCGTGACCCAGGCATTTCTGCAGGTATCAGAGGCCTGATCTAGGGTCTTGCACTTCTTGTTCTCCCACTTATCACCAGAAAGTCTGGAGGTTCATCATCTACAAAGCAGAACCCCAATGCCTTCCCTGCTGTGCCCCTGGACAGGAAATCCAAGATGATACTTTGGGTCAAAAGCTATATGCCTTTGGAAGCATGCCTTCCGTGCTAATGCCACCTGCTTTTTAGGATGATATGTCCATGC
Source organism: Lissotriton vulgaris (assembly GCF_964263255.1). Taxonomy (NCBI): domain Eukaryota; kingdom Metazoa; phylum Chordata; class Amphibia; order Caudata; family Salamandridae; genus Lissotriton; species Lissotriton vulgaris. The sequence goes on from NC_141687.1 coordinate 1,302,814,863, forward strand.
TTCATGGGAAATGGTAAAACTTATGATTGACAGTTGGCCAGAACATATGAAGTAGCCATTATCTGACCTGGTGAGTGATTGTCACTCTAAATGCACTAAAGCAGATACTAAAGTGTGGTTTTGACTCTGTTGCTCGGTCTATGTATAAAAGTGCCACACTGTAATGTATGGATGCATTTCACAGATTTTTCGAGGCAGGTCTAGGTTACCTTCATGAGCATGGCCTTTGAAAGTGAGCAGCTATTAGGATAGACATTTGACTCCTTCTTGGAATGTTTAAAAACATTAGGGTTATGGCTCAAATCCTGACAGTGGCACAATAATGGCAACTGATTCATTTGTCCAAGCAATGCCACAGTTATTGCCAACATTGAACCATTGGGTGATGCAGCTGTCCCACGGACCCCCTCCCCCAGCCCTTCAACTGCTGTGAGCTCAATGGCTCGATCTGAAAGCAGAGGTCTTGGCCTTACTGCAGAATGGGGCCATAGAGATCCTTTAACAGGCAATACTTAATCCTACTTTCACGAGGGGTTCTGCATTGGGACTCAATCACAAGGTGAGTAATTTGGAAGACTATACATTTTCTTACCTTCAGTAATGATATTGCTAGTGAATATATAATATTACAGCAGATTCCTCATTGCCCTTCCTCCTCCCTGATGAGCTAGTGCTGTGACTAATAAGATCTCAAGTTTTAAAAGTATTTGATGTTCTGCATTTGTTGTTGTCATAGCTATCGCCGTTCCTCTCTGTATTCCTCGATCTGACGTGTAAAGAATATCAGGAACTGGTGCTAGTGCACTGGTTGGCCCTTAGCATACCCCTGTGACGTCAAATTCAGAGCAGGAGTCACAGCTGGAGCAGTGTGGAGGCACTTAGTGACTCTAGAGAGTCACTGCTGGGAAAAAAATATTCCAGACCAGTCTGAAGCCTGGAAGCCGTATTCTTAAAGTGAGAAATCTGCATGAAGATTATATACCCACCAGAAATGTTATCAAATGTAAGTAACTTTTGAAAGCGCTTCTTAAGCACCCCTGCTTAAGTGATAGGCAAGGGAACTAGGCTCCAACCAATCCGTTTTACCCTAAAATGCTCATTTCTTGACAATATACGGAGCTAATGGCCAAAACATGTTTGTTTTTCTCGTATTGAAATGGATAATCTTTTCTGTTTTTGGACTACATTCCTTTTTGCAGTCAAGAGCCCACCATCTCCCGTAGAGTACTACTGTCTTACAATTGATCATTTTACTTGTTGTTTTACTTAATTAGCATGATTGATTTTTGTTAAAATGTTCACTATGTCATCTTTCAATAGCTTGCCTTGAAGCCAACTCCCCAGGTGTTATTCCAAGGGTCAGGTGGGTGACCTCCTTTTTGAGCTACAGGGACACAAAAAGCTTCAAGATGCCTTTTCTGGCTTATAGTTACTTTCTAAATCGCCTCTAATGTATGCCTAACTGCTTTTTGCCAGGCTACCAGAGGGTTAAGAACATGTTTACTTAGTGACTTCAGTGATGCCCCTGGCAAGGATTCTGATAATTATTTGTAGTGGTTCTGACTTCCTTCAAATAATGAGCCACTTCCTTACAACTTAGAACTTGGATGTCGAAAAGAGGTTAAACCATTGGCCTTTCAATGAATCTTTTTTCCTTTGCAAGTGTTGGAAGCAGTGTTGGTTAAAGACTTATCAGACCAGCCATCTCAAACTGTCAAATTGCCCTGCAAGTCAGTCCACCCTGGGGCGCAGACAATGTTGAGGCCTGCTCACATATCTTTATACTGTGAAATAAGTACTTTCATTGCATTCAATAGATGGCGAAGAATCTATTTGGTGTGATGGATGCAATTGAATTTCACCATCTTGTAGTGGTAGCTGGACCATTGCTGAACGGTTAAAATATTGGTTTTGCTCTAGCAGAAAATCCTGCTTTAATGTGCCTCCTCAGTTCCACCTTTTTGCGGCCTGTCCTCTGTTCCCCTTGTCTCCAGCCGCGGAACCATAGTTTGTTAGCATGTGGGGGAAGAAGTGGTCACCACTCCTTTAGCAGTTCTTAAATTTGTGCATAAACTACTAGTAATGTGCATTTTGCAAGTTTTGTATGCGTTGGAGAATTTTCTGTTAATTTTACTCCATACCTTTTGGAAAGCTCAAAGTAAACCGTGAAAATACTCTTGAATTGCCAATTCCTAATTGTAGTTACTGCTCATTAAATGTCGAGCCTGGCTGGTTGCACACCCACTTGACTGAAACATTAGGAATGGAAGGGTAAACTTACAAAACACAGCTTGTGGATATCATAAGCAACTCTTAAGAGAGATTACCTGAATTCAAGAACTTGTGTCTTAAGTGTGAAACCAGCCAGTTCTGTATTCTCTGGACAGTCCCACCATAGTAATAAACCTATGTATTTCAATTTCATCCGAATCTACGTTTTTATTATGTTTGCTCATTGACTTACTCAGCAGGTTTTTTTTTAACAATATATTCACTGTATATACATACAGCTCTGTGATCATCCTAAAGTGTCTGCGAGGCAACATCTTTGTCACTATGTGGAATATTAAACAAATAGGTTGTCCAGAATGTATAAGTCTTGCATAGGCAGCACACATGCACAGTCAGGAAGCCCTGCTGTAATCACTATAAAGAGTGTAATCCCGCCTGCTGTTTGTCATTGCTTCACTCCTTTGCCGCTCTTCTTAGCTGGATCCTTATTGGTGGGTGCTTCCGATACGTCACTTCTATATTTTGCTCAGGAGCACCGGCCAACTACAGTTTCCTTAAGCTGTGGATGCTTGTGTTCCTTTAGGGACTACTTGTTTTATTTCCTGCTCGTGTTACACTGTGTGTGCCTGTTAGTACCTTCCTGGTCGCAGCGGAGCAGGTAGGTGAACCACGAAGCTCCGAATTGGAGTAGAGGCACTACCTTCTGGGTCTCAAAAACTTCGCTGCTACTGACAAGTCACAACTAGATAATTTCAATATGTTGGCTGCCCCCCCTCTGGGCTAATGACCCTAAGAGTCCGTAAGTGGTAGGTAGCATAGCACTTCACCACTATTTGTAAATAGTTTTCACGTTTCACTCGGTCCTGAAGAATCGCCCCTGATCAAATTTTGACAAATCTGAGGCGAGAAACATGTTAACCATCCAGGGGAAGAGGGCAATTTTTGAACATTATAACAAAATGGTCGCCCTCCCCCCCCTTATCTTTTAGTCGGGTTGGGTCCCTCTCATATTAAAAGTCACTACAGAGGATTCCCTTACCTGTTTTAAAACAATCACTTCTTACATCTACACTCACTTAGGTCCCTCACACCCACGGCACCTATACGGCAAGGAACAGAAGATCTCCAACAAAGGGCCCCCATATGGGAGCCAGTCAGGCATTGCAGCGCTGGCCCGACGAGGAGCCGACCCATATGATGAAGCTTGACCCTAGCTTACTGGGTGTGTGAGGGCCTCAGTTCCAACAGGAGGAATTCCCCCACCTCCTCACTACCTAGAGTACATATTAAAAGTGGTAAAAAAAAAACACCAAAGAACTTAGTAAGTTCTCTTCTTTGCCTGCTAGTAGCACCACGCTCCAATTATTTCATCATCACGGCACCCGCTTCACGGGCCGTTGCACGCATACATTTTAGTTACACGGGCCTGCGCATCATGTTTCAGCACAGCACCCACTTTAATATTTTTAATTTTTTTATTTTTAATGCTTCACTGCAAACCAAAAAGACATTGTCATTTAGAGCGCCAATAGCTCATACTCTCACAAATGGCAAACCTATTTCATTGCAAATGCTTGTTTTGATTGCAAGTCAATTAGGGATAGCCAGTGGGTAGTCTCAAATAACACCACTGGCTTGCCCTTTGACGCCCTCATTACCCTTGCTACCTGTGTTCATGAAGGCAACAGTAGGAACAAAGTAAATTAGACTGAAAAGAGTGACCGCATGGGGTACCCTTAGTATATTTAGTAAATTTACATCCATTGTTTGCTGTGGAGTAGTTAGTACACGACACTCTCCCTCTCTGTAGTATTGGTTTTTGGTGAAAATGCTGTGAACTCTGAAACACGGGCCTTTAATTTCTATGTGAAATTCCTCTGAAAAAAAGCCTTACAATTGATTGGCTGCAAATATTTTGTTTCTGTGGGGAATATGAAGTTAACCTACCTTGACCCCCTAGCCTCAGAACGGTAGGCGTGTCAAGGCCCACAGGCCAAGGGAAGGAAATTGAATACTTTCAACACATTAACATTTCATTGTGTCACCGCAGTAAGCAGATTACAAGGTTGGAAGCCGTAAATGTCGTTTTGAATACTTTACTATGACCGAATCCTAGGGCTGTGTAGTAAAACATTGACATGGTAAGGTAGCTCAGAGCTGCCGATGCCTAAAGCAAGAGACATTTCGAGTTTTCTGCAGTTATGCATGGCAATCTTTTTAATGCTATTTTTTTCCCTTTCAGATCTCATTAACGGAGCCCAAGAACAGTGTGAATTGCCTCCTATGGATGGCTTCCCTCACTGCGAGAGCAAAGTTAAGGTGAGCTGTCTATTTAGAAGATTAAATTAAGTAGTACAAATAACATTGTCACCAGAGCTAAGAGTAGTTTGTTGCCTTCACTTTTTTTTTTCGTTGGATAAGCACTCAACCAGACGGTCTTTTTCAGATGGCTCCTTCGTGTGGTTCCACATGCTGTTTCTTTCCTCCACACATCCTTCCCCCTTCCATTGTTGCTTCTGTTGTATTGCCCCCACCTACAGTCTCTCCCTTCGTTGTTGATCGTGTTGTTCTGGTCCGCGTTGGCCACGTCCTCGCCCCCACCACACCACCTCAGTAGTCGTGTTACCCCCACCCCCCACCCCACACACATCCCTTAATTTTGCCCCCTGCCCACCGGCATTAACAAACTAACAATGGAAACACATCTATGATACACAAGCAGAGCACGCAAATCAAAAGAAGGGAAACTGCTCTCCAGCAAAGCATGTTTTTGGATGTTGGTGTTTATTCCAAAGGGGCCCCCAGTCTTCGTGTTTGCTTTACTAGCAACAAAACCGCAGCCTTTCTCGCGCCTCTTCTGAAGCCGCTCGAAGCTCTATTTATTTAATTCCCCATAGTGCATGTTCACTGGCATCTGTAGGCCTTTTAACAGAGTGGTTAATTCAACAGATTCCTAAATTACATGCTTACACCCACGTCTCAACTGAAGCACCTAGGATAAATATACTTCTTCCCCGCAGCACAGAAAATGTGGTTGTGTGCAGCTTGTAGATTGAGATAATACAAGAATGGCAAATCTGGCCTGGGATGACATCCTTTTATATTTTCTGATCTTGTTCTATTTTGCATCTATTTTACATCACTTAATATGCTTTTTTTTTTTTTTACAGTAAAAGGAAAAATCAAATAGCTTTATGGTTGTCCCAGGTTTTTTCATCTCTTAATATGCTGTCTTAAACTTGCAAGGGAGCATACATTCAATAGTATACTAAGTCTTGCATGTAGAAATATGGAGATTATGCAGGAGCACTTATTATGGAAATTGTAGGACCAATTTATTCTGGCTTTGGTGCCACATCTCCCACCCATTCAGAAGAGGGCTGAAGCAGGTAGGAGACTCCTCTGGAGAAGTTTTGAATGTGTGCAAAAAATGCAATTATTCACTATACTAGAGACCAAGAAACAGAAATTATCATAATGTACAACCTATAAATCAATATGAACAGTATATCTGGTGTCCCTATTTGTTATTACTTTACCTGCAGGCGTAGCTGCGCAATTAAGCACTACTTTTACCTACTTTTAGCCACCAGAACTTAAGAAAATAAGAGAAAGCTGCTGGTCATCATCACATTTGGGGGATGTTGATGGTGTCGTAGGTCCAGGCCTTAGTTATGCACTTAGAGCCTGTAAGCAAGATACATATGTGGCTGCATTCTTTGAGACATCAAATATTAATGCAACTTCTTTGAAGAATACATTGAGGTTGGTTTCTGAGATTGGCCTTTGAGATAATCGGCCTTCTCTGAATATAAAGATTTTCTGTCCTCGAAATGTTTTTCAGGTAAGGATTGTTTGAATGTTTTGCAGTCTACAACTCTACTGTTGATAGTGAATATAGATGGCAGAAGGAGATAATAATACCTAAGTGTTATTCTAAGGTAAGGGAGCCGTGTTGGAGGCAACTGAGCATGGAGAAGTGGTGGTGCCTAAACTAAAATAGGATTTGTGTTGTAAAAAGAGTGTTGTAATGTGTTGAGAAAATATGAGCCATATACCCAGCAGGACATGAAATAATTGCACTACATCAGAGGTGCATGAGCTGTTGTGATAAACAAATGTTGGCAATGTTGGCAATGAGGGAGGTGAAACAGAGGGGCTGGCGAGGGTTATGAGGACCACATTGATGGTGGGAAAAGTGAGGCAGGCCTGGATTTGGGCATAGGCGAAAACATTTGGTGGTAGAGTAAATTAAAGAAAAGTTACTGGTGAGAGAAGGATAATAGGAAATGTGAGCTAAAAAGAGAGGGAAAGGTTGCTTTGTTAAAAAGGCGAGATTACGGTTGGTGTGAGAAGGAATAGTTGGTAAGGTAGCCAATGATGTGAGAGTAAAGTTGTTTTTGGAGAAAGAAGAAATCTTGGCTAATTATTGTGGACAGCGGTTTAATCAATAAACCTCGTTTGCAGAAGAAAAGATGGGGAGGCAGTTGAAGTAATGTAGGTGGTGAGGGAACAAAGCATGATACAGTGAGATGGAGGCAGTAGAACAGGAGGCAGCAAGAAAGGTAATAACTAGAGAGGGAGAATACATAGTGATGGCTGAGATCATGGAATGTATTGTGGTCAAGATTAAAGGACTGGTGGAAAGGAGGCAGAAGTAGAAGGTAAGACATCTGGAAATCATTCGTGAGACTGCACAGTTTATGGTGGTAAAGGATAAGAAAGCTGATGTGGCAGGAAATCAGAGGTGGCAGTGCAGGAGATAGAGAATATGTGATGGAAAAGGGTGAAGGGAGTGGTAGAAAGAGCACATGAGTGACATGGAGTGAGGAGAACACAGATGTGGGAGAAAAGATGAGTAGTGGGATATAAAGGGGGATCCGATGTAGAGTTCATTCAGCTATAGCCTGAGCTGTAAAATGGGGAAGAGTAGGGTATCCTGGTATCAAGGAGGCGAAATGGAACGAAAGGATTTGGAGAGGAGAGCACTTCAATGTGGTTGTGGTGGAATACAGAGTCATATGAGAAAACAGCAAGGAAGTGTAGTCCGTAAGCAAAGAAGCAATGGCATAAAAGGATATAATAATTGTTAGTGAGCCAGGGAGCTGGACTGCAATGAAATGTTAGAAGAAAGGTGTTTTTGTGTTGAGAAATGTGTGGTGACAGAGGGTACAAGTGTAGTAATAGTGGTTGAAAGGAAGTTCCAAGCAGTGGTGTTGCGGTAGGACACTGGGGGTGCAGGGAAAGAGAGAGAGGACGGGAGGTAGGGACCCAAAGTTAGGAAATTGATGGTCTGTTTCCCTGAGGAGAAGGCGGTGATGGATTATACAGATAGTTGGTTCAAACAGGAGCATCAGAGTAGAAGGGTGTATTTGACATGAGGGATCACTGGTGGCATAGCAGGATAATAGTTGTTGATATGGCACCACAAAACTAGTTGTGGGGAAGACTAAAGGAGTTGTGCTGAGGTGAATTAGGGTGAGGAGGTAAATTGTGGTTGAAAAGAGAAAGTTCTGAAGTGAAGTAGTGTTTGTGAATGGTAGGCAGGAGTATAGTGCAGAGGAACAGTGTAGCTGGACTGTGGTGCAGTGAAATTGCCATAGGTTATCGGAAAATGCAGCAAAGGGTGTGGAGGAGGAAAGTGAAAACCTTGAAGGGGGGGAAGCAGAAGGGAAAATGGATCAAAAAAGAAGAGACCGGTAAAAGGGTTCAGAAGGAGGTAGATCAGTATATTATTTATATTTAGTTATTCATGAAAGGTAGAACAAGGCTTGTAGAGGAGTCCTGCCTCAAGTGGTTAGAATGAACGATGCACACATTCATAGTCTGCGATGCCAGAGCGTTACCTGCATCCATCCCACTCCACCCCTCCAAAAGCTGTATTATGAATGTATAATTTTAAATTAGAAGCCTGGGGGAATCTATGGACAATTCAGCCCCATCTATATAAATATACTTTAAGTAGTTGGAAATGTCTATCGAAAATATATTTTAACTACACTTACAATTCTTAGCTTCAATGATAAATCATGAAGTGTATCATGGAAGGGAAATGTTAATCAGATCAGTAATAAGTAATATAACATTTTGAATGAGCACATGACTGACATTCACAAAGTTTAATAGGTTTGACTTTTTTTTGTCTTGGCCTTCAGCCAGCTTTATCTGTCCCACTAATATCTTGCTTTGGAAATAATTCATTTTATACCTCCATAGGTACTGCACCTTTCAGTCAACCCTCTTCATCTATTGGTGTGTTCAGTTTTCAGGTGTCATTCACTTTTTCCGTCTGCCCTCCAGGCCATACAGTGTAGAAGTGAGATGTCTTATCTGTCTCACTGATGCAGGGCCACCCTTGGCCTACGGGTTCACAAAATGAGGATCGACACTTGAGTGGGACAAAACACAAGTTTATTACATCTCATGAGAGAGTCCGTCTTACAGACACCACAAGGGCCTGAGAAGGAACTGATAAGTATGGTTTCTAACTTATCTTTTATACATTTTTGGTACGGTAAGGCTAGCACAAAAACCCCTTTGTCATTGTCACATACACAACCCCTTTTGGCATTTTTACATAATGTGTACATGCTGAACTGTTGGATCCTGATAAACCCCTACCCATGTCATCTTTGTAGATAGGCAAGGGAGGTTACAGGCGTTGGTGGGCTAACAGATCAGACATCTGTGCACTTTGGCCGTTCGGCCGGGCAGGACTCCTTACTGTACAACCAGCTTTCCAGTGAACATGTAACTTCTGACTTTATGAAAGTCCCCGCAGAAACACAAAAATGGGGGCTGGTAGACAAAATGGAAGAGGAGTAGAGGCTAACTTAACAGAATAATTTTGTTACCGTTTAACAACCGCATGTGGCAGTGGGTCAGCCCATACCATCTATAAATGACAGCATTTTGTCTGATCACATGTGCACAGCTGTCTGAAAATTAGTATACTTCAAGGTAAGGACTGTTGTGCCCAGGCTAATGGGCCACATCATTTTTATATGTATTTTCTCAAATGTTTTTGCAATTTTTTTACGTTTTGTAACTACCCTAAATAAAATCATTGCATGCTTGAAAAGGTCAGGTGTTTTGACTGTGCCAATACTTTGCTTGTAATGATGTTGCGGCAACAAATGATGGATGGAATGCTGAATGAATCAAACATTCAGCCCTAGTCAATAGATCTGGGTTAAATGCATTATTATTTTGCTCACTACACCATCCCAGTTTGGACCCAGCCATATGCAAATCAGTCTTCACCCTGCTTCTCATGGGGACAGTCCAGCCCGAACTGTCAAACCGGGTCCTCCATGGACTGGAAACAAAATCCTGGTACCAGTTTCAGGGTAAAACCCCTCATTAGCCAGGTTAGCTTGAGTCCAGTGGCACAGTGAGCATGCCCAACCCACTTAGTGCGAAAAGTGCCGTGGCAACAATTGATTGATGGAATGCTGAATAAATCAAACATTCACACCCAGCCAAAAGATCAGGTTTAAATCCATTGTTCTTTTGCTCACTACGCCACCCCAGTTTGAGCCCAGCCATATCAGTCTTGACCCTGCTCCTCATGGGAACAGTCCAGCCCGAACTGACAAGCCTATAATTTTTTGCTCTAGCACTGGCTTGTAATGGTGACACGTACAGTATAGTAACTTTGCGGACACCCATATTATGCCGCAGCTCCTTTCTGCAACTCTCATGCTTATTTAAAACCTACTCTTCTCTTTTAAAATATTCTGTTATGTCACTCATAGCTCACCTTTCCACTTATTTTTGAGTACGTAGAACTTGATTGCTGTTTGCTGATCCCTGCGTCCCTCCTGGAGCCTCAGCGCTGTTTACTCTTCAACAATGTGCTGGAAAGTGCTCTAGTATTAATTAGGTACTGAAGTGCTACATAACACTGTAAAATATATAGTAAATAAATTAACGAGTGCTCAAAGGCGAATCATGTGAACGAACACTAACAATGAATCGAATAAGTAAACCAGTTACATTTTTAAAATTTAATAGACTTCTTTTTTGCGGATTATGGCACAGTTAGCAACGAGTGCTCCAGTATTTAATTTGACATTTCTTGAATGAATCAACTGACAGGTTTGTAGCTGTGACAACAGGTTTTTGTTGAGGTGAACTGAGGCAGATTTGAACAGCTGCTGCTTTTTTCCCTGTTCAGCAGAGCAAGGGATTGGACTATAGATAGATCCTGCATTAATTAACACAGGGTGTAGTGGTCTGTCGTGAGTGCCAAGTATGACGTCACACGCTGACGCCTGCGAGCGCGTGCTGGCAAGACTACAGCCATAACATTAAAAGTGCTTCAAATCAAGTTACCCTTTTCGCGGAGCTGAAAATAATAGTATAAACAAAACTCGTTGTAAATTCCACAAAATGGGAGTATTAGATAATCTGTTAAATACATTCTGAAGAGGTTCCTTGCAGCCTAATGGATCACTTGCAATGTTTTTGTAATTAATCCTTGGACACGTCTAGTGGTGACTCATGATAGGAAAAATGTTTTGGCAGTGAGCGGTAATTTTCCCTATTGTGCAAGTGTGCGGCTTCTTGTTTTTCTTTAGTTTTCTATTATTTTGGTTATGCAATTACTGGCCTTTGTTGCAGGAATAGTCTGTAGGCGAAGCCTCTGCTCCCTTCACGACGGATTGTAGGTGGATGTGTGTTAGTCAATATATACTATCTCTGATCGGGTAGTCGCTGTGATAAAATTCAGTTTTGTTAGTGAGTCATGGACAGAAAGCTGACTCGACTTTCAGAGCATCTTGCTTATATAATTGTAACTTTTAAAGGATCATAGCACAACAGCAAGCTGGCAGACCAGAAAAGAGACCATCACATCACTGTAAATTGAGTGCTGAGACCATATTTTGCATAGTGTCCCCGGGTGGGAGGGGGGCAAACAGGATTTTGCTCCTGCTTTTTTTGCAAGTGTTGGCTGCCATGGTATTACAGAAGGGTCTGCTAAATCTTGTGCTGCCCGCTTATGTTATCTGGATTATGCTGGTGGGGGGAGGGGGAGTGAGGTTTGGGGGGGGGGGGCGCATCTCTCAATTGCGTGGGGGTGTGACCCATGCAGATGAGAGAACCCTTTGCTTTTGCACCCACACCATACTTCAGAAGCTGTTGCCAGGCCAAAGAAGCAGTCAGGAGGTGCACTGATAGTGCACCACACAAAGAGTGGTGCCCAGTCAGATCGCAACCGAAGTGCAGCCCTTTGGAGTGGGGCAAGGAGGTCCAAAAGGGATGCTGTTGCACACTGGGCCTACCTGTGAAGTTATCCACTTCAAAGTGAGAACCGATCGCTGTCTGAATGGGAAGGCAGTCCAGCCGCTTCAAATAGCCGGTCTGTGCAGGGCACATCCAATTGAGAATGCGCTACACCGCCAACAGGGACAGTGCTCCTGATCTGGAATTTTGCCCCCATTGAGAAAAGGAAGATTTATAACGGGTAAGAGAATCTGGTGTTTATTGATGTTCTGCACATAAACTTTTGTAATCCCACTAAAGTCAAAATCGCCGTACATCATCCAGATAGCCTTGAAGTGTCACAGTGTGCTTCTTTAACAGAGGGCTGAGTACAAGGACGAGGAAGATCGTTGAGGATTGTCTGTTAAGTGGCAATATTTGAGAACAATGAAGGGGGAATGTGAGATTAAGTAGTGATGGCGAGTTGCTCACAAATTGCTTTGGAATAAGAGTTAGTGTAAGTAAAAACATGGAAAGTACAATACATGGTGGAACATCGTGAAAAATGAATATTATCATATAGTGTGTCCACATATAAAACAAAAAAATAGCAGAATGGGAGAAATGGGAGAAAGGATTTGCTAAAAAAAGAAGATATGCTGAGCTTGAGCCATGTTCATAAATCTCCTAAATATTGGAAAATCCTACATAGTTCTAGAAAATGGACCAAGTCATTTATAAAAAAAAGTGTTCTTCCTAAAATAGGGAAAAATCTGAGGTGCAACTATCTATAGAAACAAATAAAATACAAAAATCTGCCAAAAGGAGAGAGGCTCCAAAAGAAATTACATTTTGCGATGAAAATCTAGTTTTCTATTGGTTCCAATAAGTACACTGCTTACACTTGAACAGTGTGAAAAACATGGTCTACCGAAATTGGGGAGGTAGACGAGTTTTGGGTAGCAAGCTATTTTCCCCATAGAACAGCAGATGGTTTGAATATAAGGTGCATATTAAGGAAGAGGGTGAACTTGCAAGGTGTAGCAACTATGAAAGTATACGTTAAAGGAGATTAGACGATGAGAGGTGACCAGAAGTATGGTTCGTAAAGGTTTTCCTATAGCAGTCTTGCAAACCGGTTAATATTGAGCCTGGACATAATCCCTCCATACAGGCAGACCGAGGATGAAGGCAAAGGGCTTTGGTAATTGATTCAATCCACTACTGAATTGCCATCGTTTATAATAAACTATTAGAATAGCGTATAGGGTAACAGTAGGCCTAAAAATATGGTTGTTACTTGCCATTCAGGCTTTTTTTTTAACCATACTTGGTTGAAATCTAGTGGGAAAGGTGGTTTAAAGAGAAAGTGAGGACGTTTCTAGATATATGATCAGACCTTCATTTGGTGACCAAATCATTTTATCTTCTTCGGTAATATTGATTTTATTCACAAAACTAAGGAAGCTTGTGTGTTTATCTTTGTTAAAGGTATTAAGGGTAAATGAGAATAACCCAAGTTCAATTTTGGAGAGTATCAATGTGTTCTTGTGGATTTTGAATTGCAGACATTACTAGAAAGCAAAATAATCGACATGAGAGATACTCAAGGATAGAGGTAAGCTAAACTAGAAAAAGAGGCCAACACTATTTTAAACAATAAAGATTTTGCTAGCTTTTGAGAGGAAAAGTTTGTTAAATGCAAGATGCTAACATGGTATGGCATATCTCTTCTATTGTACTGCCAGCAGCAATCAGCAGTCAAATCAGCAGAGACACATTGTGATGCCACTGCTTAGATCAGCATCTCTCAATTAGAAGGCATCGCATCTCTTGTTTTTATTGCACAATGAAGCATTATCGGACGTAGCTTGGGACTATACAACTACAAACTGTAGGCTCTTCGTCAGTAAGAAAAAGGCAGCTGGTTGGCGATATCCGAAGGAGGCAGGCGAAAAACAGGGTGTAAAGAAAAAAATAAGCATTGGGCAAAAGTGAAATACCCCTGGAGCTGAAGGTAAGAAGAAAACACATAAGAGCAGGGTTGTGAAAATCCTATGCCAAGGAAAGAAACTTTGAAAATGCGCTGTTCAGGATTGCTTTGATTGCACAAAGCGCCTTCGTGTAAGAAGTCATGCCGATTTTGAGAATTGAAATAAAATCAGCCACCTGTTAGGAGGAGTCGAGAGGGAGGGAGAGGATATCATTTTTGCCTCTTTGTCTTTATTGCAATTTAGATTTCTTGTTGCAAGCTAAGAAATATTATATTTAAAGCAAGGACAAGGGGGGAGTCGTTATATGGCATGTTCAAAGCACACTCAGCACAGCATTCACTACATGCTCAATTGGTCTAAAGTAGGGTTAGCAAGCTAGGTGTATTAAATCCATCTGCAGCTTTCTGGATATCGTCTTAGTTCGGACAAGAAAAGAGAGGCCTGGGATGCCATTGATTTGTGAGCAAAATAAGCTGCCAACCTGGGCTCCTTAGTGACTTTCTGACAGCACTCTGTAAGCCCATCTGGCAAGAGTTGGGAAGGAGGCTTACATAGGTTTCCTGAAAGAGGTAAGAAATTGGGAAGTAAAGTGAATCTGAGGAAACCCCTATGCATCTCATATCAAATGACAACTCAAAGCTGAGATGAGGATGATTTCGGAAGCAGGGATGCTGAATGGAATAACACTCTTGTTTTTGGCCACCCTGAAATAAGGGACAACCACATTATGTGTGAAGGATCTCTTGAGAATGGAAGGAGCCTGGACATCCGATACACGTTTTGTGGCGATCTAACAGAACAAGACTGTTAGCTTAGCTGATAGTTGTTTAAGTGAAAAATCTGACTTGGGCAGGTCAGGTACAGAGACCTAGAGGGACAATGTTTGTGTCTGAAATAGAGGCGTAAGGAGGACAAAGGAAATCTGAGAAACAAATTGCTCAGATGCGCTACAGACATGGGAACCCTTGCCCAAACAATGTGGACACAATGGGTGGTGACCTGCAGAAAACACAGAGTGAAAAACTGACAGTGGTCCTACAAGAAAGGCTCTTCTCGAATGAAAAATTAAGTTAGCTTTGGCATGGGTTCAGGCATGAAGCATTCCCTTTTTCTCTTCCTCTCCCTAGCTATCCTAAGCGGCCCAGTTTGATTAACCAAGACCAAGAGTCCTCCAGGAGGCAAAAAGACATGCAGGAAATGCTTCTCCTTGTTCCACGTCTACTGACACTAGCCAGCTCAGGCAGTAAAGAATCTTTCACGGCTAGACAGTCGTAATTTTCCATTGAAATCAGAAGACAGTCCAGAGGACTGGCAAGGGGTAGCGCTTTGGAGGGCTGACATGCATTCTTGGTGAGTTGGAAACCAAGCCTGGGAGGGCCTGAAGTGAGTTACAAGGACACAGCAACCCTAAAGAAAGTGCAGATGGATAAGAGTACAAGAGAGTTGACGGAGTGAAACAAAATCGTACCCAAGAAAGGGGCTCCAATCATGGAGAAAGGCATCCACTGACCAAACTTCAGGAGTTGCATGTTGTGGGGAAAGGCAAACATTTTTTTAGTGGACCCCAGAGAGAAGGTGTTTGAGAAACTATCCGGTCATGAAAGGTCCAGTCAATGCACTGTTGAGGATGATATAACCATTCTGCCACCAATGTTCTTTTTTGATTTTGAGATTCTTCTTGAGGCAGAAATTCCGAAAAATCTAGAAAAATGGGGATGAGGTTCTTGAAACTGTTGCCTACCATTCTGTTAAATCAGCTGATCAGTATGAAGCACTTGGACTTGTGTTTGAGGAAAGGTTCACACAAGAAGGGTCTGGGAGTTAATGGGGAGGGAGGATTTCTCCTAAGAACGCTAGCCTCCAGTAGGGGCCCTGGAAGTTGGCGCCGCAACCTAGATTGCTGACATCCACCTCTATTACAAGATCTGGGCTAGGACCGAAGAAGACCTTGCCATTCCAAGGATCTCTTGTGAATGGAAAGAGCCTTAAAATCAAACACCCATATTTCAACTACTACAGAAACTCCTCTCTGCAGTCCCTATCCAGAATACTTACAGCAGATGAAGGTTTTCCAACTTTGAAGGACTCTTTAGTAAAGGAGATTGGGAAATCCCTTAGATGAATGAGAAAAGACGAGCCACAAGACTTTTTAGCTACCTCATGGAAATGGAGATGGAGGCGCCAGGTATGTTTTAAAAAAAATTCACCAATTGTCCCTGGTGATTCTCAGGATGCAAATATGCATGTCTACTACAACCCCCCCAAACTCCCTGGTTTTGAGACAGAGAGCAGGCTGACATCCCAGCGTTGATTATGAAACACCAGGAGTGAAAGTTCAGATGCACATGAAGAAGAACGGGGCTTTGGACCAGCAATAGACAGACATCAAGGTAAATTATTAGGTGAGCACCACGGGCCCTCGGAAAGGACACTGCACCCCAAAGGATTTTTGTGAAACACCAGGTAACCATCTGTGGCTGCTCCGCTGAAATATGAGAAACAGACCGTAAAGCAGATGAATGGAAATGGAAAAATAAGCATTCTTTATGTCTCAGTGCATTATTCTGTCACCAAACATGTGAGTGTCCTGGAGAAGGTGAATGCTCTTGATTTTAAAGTGGCAATAATTGTACAAAGATGTGGGGCGCTTTCAGGTTCATCATGTTTTTAAATCTTTCATTTTCTTGTTGTCCAGGAAATGCACATTATGAACCTTCCTTAAAATGGGATTAAATCAGTATCCTTTTTCGTAAGAGTTCGACAATGTCTTGATCTATTAATGAGGTCTTCTCTAGGGAGAAGAAATTACGAGGTGGATAGGGTAGTTGGAAGGGGGTTGCAGGAAGTCTGATGCAACACAGGATAATTTGGAGAGCTCTAAGCTCTTCAGCTTCTTCTCATTTTGGGAGAAAACAACCAAAATGTCCCTCAGGTACCATTAGGAGTGTAGGGTGGGGAAGGGAAAGCATTGATTACTTGTGGTTGAACTTTGAGGCTTAATGTGGATGGATGGCAATTAACCCTGCCTTTTTTTTGGGCCGCCTCTTCTCCAGACAAATATTCCTCCACAGTGTTTGTGACTTTGACTTGCATGGCTAAGAGGCAACACACAGCAAAATTAGTGGCCTATTTAGGTGGTGGGGTGACCTTGTCCTATCTCAAAAATACTCTCTTGATGGTAGATTGGACATGGTCCAGAGAAAAGAAGACATGAACAAATTTAGAGATGTCCTTCAGGAAGGAGTTGCCAAAGAAGGTGGCTCTAAGAAAGTCTAAGTGAGAGTCAGCACCCCTATCAAGTATCTTTTAGTCCTTATGCATGAAGATAGATTTCCTTCACCTTGTAGCATTTGGTTTCAACAAAAGGTATGGATTTTTTCTGCTCAACCTCTTAAGGCAGTTGGAGTGACAATCTCTAAAAATCGAAGTACCTCACTCAAATGTATCCAGCAACCTGACCAGGGTGGCAGAATAATTGAGGACACCATCCTGGCAACATTTGAGCGTGCAATTGATAACGTTCCTAGGATCATGACGAGAAGGAAGGTGGAATGAAATAAGGTTGAGGTTACTTGTGGAGCCAAGCAGATTGTGTCCTCTAATGTAATTTCTTGGAATTCATCTTTTTAAGGTGAATCTGACTGGCTAGTTTAGTGACTTATGAAACCAATAGGTGGTGTACTGTGCTATGTGCTCAAGAGAAATACACACTCTGGGCTTTGGGTGGTGGAGTTCACGGAGATAGAAAATTGGTTCTTCATTTAAATCTTAGAAAGAACAATAAAAAGTAAAAAAAAAAAAAAAATCTTAGAAAGAACTTTTCATAGCAAGGGAACCCCTAGGGGAGTTGATGTTGGATGTGAATGAGGGAAGCAGCGAGACATCAGAGTAAAGTGCCTGTACCCACATCTAAATTTGCCTCTTTACTCATCCCCAGGGAAGAGGAAACAATTATTATTATTATTTATTTTTTAATTACTCTTTCTATTGCATTTTAAGACATCTATAACAGCATTAGAATGAAAAAATGAACATTGCTGCATAATAGTCAGGTAGATCCTCCTCGACAAATAAGTTACATGAATTCACATCGAATTTGTTGACTTCGCGGAATAGTGCCATCGGAGTAAGCCATCCAGTTGCTCCAGACCTTGTGGTGTTTGTCTGGGCAGCAAAATACACAAGATGATGGACGGAATGTTGCACAATGGCAAAACATTCACCCCCAGTCACAGATCTGGGTTTAATCCATCGTTATTTTGCTCACCAATTCACCCCAGTTCAGACATGGCCATATGCAAATCAGTCTTGACCCTGTGCCTCATGGGAACAGTCCAGCCCATACTGCCAAGCCAGGTCTTCCCTGGACCGGAATCAAGCATCCTAGGACCGGTTTCTGGCTATCAGCCGTCTTCAGCCAGGATAGCTTGACTCCAGTGGCGTTGTTTCCCAGTTGGAAGCGCTTTGTCTGGGCTGCCACTGGATTTGTATATAGGTTTTACTCTGCGGCACAATAGCCTATACTTCTTGCTCATTCAATCACATGTTCCTCTTAGCAATAAGAACATCCATTGCAACAAGTAGTCTTGTGTATCTGATCTCTCCCCACTTGTCTATCAGCCCCAGTAAATCACTTATGGTTTGGGTACCACTGGCCATACCCACCACTTGCAATAGAGTGGTGCACATGTTTTGTCGGTACCATTTTTTAAGGGGCATTTCCATATTGTATGGTAAAAGGTACTCAGGGGCTGTTGGCATTTTAATCTACACAGGTCTAAGCCTCATCTTATTTAGCCTTGTTGTGCTGTTGTAATGTGATGAAGGTATTGAAGTTGAAGTATTTACTGATTGATAGATATCAAGTGCCCTTTGGGCCATTCTTACCTCCACCTAGTTCTCCTTTTGTAACGGTCCATTTGCTCCATCGCATTGCCTGATGTTAGCACGAAAGGGATGTTTGAGTTGTAGATGGTGGGGTGCGTTACTGTTACAACGCAACTTTTACGTCGTAATGCTGTTACAACGCAGCTTTTACAACGCAGGTTCCATTACAACGGATGTCATTACAACGCAGGATATTACATAGCAGATGGTATTACAACGCATACCATTACATCGTAAGTATCGGTAAGTATTTAATTTTTTTTTAATTTTATTTAATTTTATTTAATTAATTTAATTAATATTAATTATGAATAAATATATATATATATATATATATATATTTTTATGATGATAAATTAAATATATTTAAGTAATTTTTAAAATAAGTGAGTATAGGAGTATATGTTTTGGGGTACTGAGGTGTATGTTTTGGGGTGTTTGGGTATTTTTAGGTTTTAGGGCAGGGTTTGGGTTTTGGGGTACAGGAGTGTTTTTAGGTTTCAGGGCAGGGTTTGGGTTTTGGGGTACAGGGGTGTTTTTAGGTTTTAGGGCAGGGTTTGGGTTTTGGGGTACAGGGGTGTTTTTAGGTTTTAGGGCAGGGTTTGGGTTTTGGGGTACAGGGGTGTTTTTAGGTTTTAGGGCAGGGTTTGGGTTTTGGGGTACAGGGGTGTTTTTAGGTTTCAGGGCAGGGTTTGGGTTTTGGGGTACAGGGGTGTTTTTAGGTTTCAGGGCAGGGTTTGGGTTTTGGGGTACAGGGGTGTTTTTAGGTTTTAGGGCAGGGTTTGGGTTTTGGGGTACAGGGGTGTTTTTAGGTTTCAGGGCAGGGTTTGGGTTTTGGGGTACAGGGGTGTTTTTAGGTTTCAGGGCAGGGTTTGGGTTTTGGGGTACAGGGGTGTTTTTAGGTTTTAGGGCAGGGTTTGGGTTTTGGGGTACAGGGGTGTTTTTAGGTTTTAGGGCAGGGTTTGGGTTTTGGGGTACAGGGGTGTTTTTAGGTTTTAGGGCTGGGTTTGGGTTTTGGGGTTCAGGGGTATTTTTAGGGTTTATTTTTTTAAAGTACGACTTTAATTAAATTAAAATAATTAATTAAATCAAAATTAATTAAATTTATTAAATGAAATTAATTACAATTTTAAGATTAATACAATTATATTTATTAAATTAAATTAATTAAATTTAAATAATTACTATTAAATTTATTAAATTAAATTAATAAAATTATATTATTTTAATTAAATTACATTAATTCCTATTTAAAATTAAATTAAACTTATTTAAATAAAGATAAGATTAATACAATTATATTAATTTAATTAAATTAATTATATTTAATTAATTTTTATTATATTTATTAAATTAAATTAATAAAATTATATTAATTTAATTAAATTACATTAATTCCTATTTAAAATTAAATTAAACTTATTTAAATAAATTATATTAATTACATTTTTTAAATTATTTTAATTATATTAGTAAAATAAAATTAATAAAATTAACTTAATTTCATTTTTTAAAATAAATTATACTTACCTATACTTACGATGTAATGGTATGCGTTGTAATACCATCTGCTATGTAATATCCTGCGTTGTAATGACATCCGTTGTAATGGAACCTGCGTTGTAAAAGTTGCGATGTTACAGCATGCGTTGTAAAATAACGCGTTGTAACATCATAGATCCAGATGGTGGGTGTGCAGGAACTATAAAAGAGGTTGAGTGTGCCGTGGAGATCAGGAGTATAGACTTCTATCTATGGAGGGGTTGTTTCGATCTGTAAAACGCCAATTATTTACTGGTATAAGGTGGATAACCTAGTAATAAAGCCTTATCTGTGTTTCCCAGACCCCCATCATAGGGATTGAGTACACATTTGCGGTAGGAAATTCCAGGCAGATCTCCTGCCCAGAGGAAGTTCACCATTGATGACTGTAGGGTGTGGAAGAAGTCAGGAGGTATGTCGTATTGGTAATTCTGTAATGTGTAAAGATGTCGGGGAAGCACTATCATTTTAAGCAGTGCTCCCCTGCCCCCTATGTTTAGTGGAAGACCTTTCATTGATTCATGCCTATCAGAATCCTGGTTCCTAAGAGTGTGATATTCATGTCCCCTGCTCGTTGTTTGGTAAGTGCAATGTCCATCCCAATATTTTTAAATGGTGTGGTCGCCCATTGCAATGGGTTGCCAGCATTTATGTCCTGTTGTGCACCAGGGTTAGGTAGATTTAGGCCACTTCACAGTAAGGCTGTATGTGTCTGTGTAGGTCTGTGGCATAGATAAGGGTTGTGTAGAGAGAGGTCTCAGGGTCACTGATATAGACAAGGAGGTTATTGGCATGTAACACACTATCCTCACGACTTTCACAAGAACCTGCACTCATGGCTCGATAGAGCATTTTCACGTAGCTGCAAAAGATGGGGCCAAAGTTCATGTGTTCCAGAAGGTGTAACATAAATTGCCAGTGGACAAATAGTAGGGTTGTTCTGTGTAGATGCATGTGTAGTAATTCAAAACTTATCAGGCTATGAGACAATGGGCTGAAACTATTTGAATAAATTCATAGTTAGGCTGGGGACTAGCCAGGATTCTTGTTCCCTATTCGTTAGCAGGTGTAGGAGTTTCCCTGCCTTGTCCCCTCTTTCACACATTTTATACTTGGTAGTTAGGTCTGCTAGATTTGCTGTATTGAGTAGTTTCTGTCTAAGTGTTAGCCTCTTCATTGGTAGGGTGTATCTCTCTTGGTCACTGCGCGTTTCCATGAGGTCCCCCTCTGCCATATATATTATTTTATCTAAATCAGCTATGTCCCTGTGTTTTTAATCTTTGGCTGCGGCTTGGTGGGATATTATTTGTCTGCACAGGGCCACCTTTGAGGCCTCCCATAGTATAGTGGGTGAATCCGCAGTATCGGTTAGGTAGTCAGAAATGTGTTGTCGGAGGAAGTAATCAAATGCAGTATCCAAGATGGTGGTCCATAACTGAACTGAAGTCGCCACCCAGTATTGTTGGACCGAAGAAGGATTGTAACAGCACTGTTGTGAGTGCCTGCAGTGTATCCATCATGAGTGTTGCATAGACTGAGGCAAATGTCCAATGTATGCCTTCATTGTCCCCTTCGGTAATGACAAAGCGGCCTAAGGTGTCACAGTAAGTTTTAGTGATTTGCAATGGAAAGCATCTATGTAGGAGACTAACCATCCCAGGGGAAATAGTTGTGTATCCTATGTAATATACCCTGGTATAACCAAAGTTTTGCAAGAAGGGACGATTATTGCCAAGCAAGTGTTTCCTGCAATAGCACCACTGGAGGAGAGCGGGGCCTAAGGTACTAGAACACTTAATTTTATTATTAAGGCCATTAACATTAATTGAGAGTGCGTTGATAGATTCTGGTGTTTCCATCACAGGGTTTTGGTACTGTGTGTGTTTGTGTCTAGAAGGGGCAGAAAAGCAGTGACTCATAACAAGTATGCTAAGGCTCAATGAAACCTGTATAACAACTCAAACATCGTAATGCCCCAAGCCTTCCACAGCAACATCCTCCCACTCCACCCTTCCACCCCGTAGCACCTGTCGCCCTTCCTCAACTAAGAATTAGATGGCAGTTCAGTAACCTGAACCCAAGCCAGACTGAGCCAGACCATTGATGGGAAGGATATAGTGTTGACAATGTTGTAAGTAGGTGGTCTATTCAACTGTGTAAAGATTCTAATTTACTGTGGATCTAGGTGGTGATGATGGTGGCGTGCATTCCGATGAGTCATGAGAGGATGCAAGGGCATTGTTGAGATGGTCTTCCTCGATGGCAGGCAGGTCCGGGAGCCTTTCCGTTTTTGTCTTGTTGATTTCATATGGCCCTTCGGGTGTCGTCCCTTGGTGGCATCTCTCTGCGAGGCGTTGTTCCATCGCCCAGGCCCAAACGGTCTCTGGCATCTGAAAGTAATTTGTAACTCCAAATCTCCCTTCTTCAGGTGTCACTGGGAACAAGAGCGTGTATTTGAATTGCTGGGCATTGAGATGTTCTTTGACTTTGTCGCAGGACTTCCGCTGTTGGAGCAAATGTGTGCAATCTGGAAAAATTATAATACAGCTTGCCTGGAATCGGAGGTCCTCTGCCCTGTGGGTCTCTGACAGTTGTGTGCCTGTCACTGTAATTCAGGAATTTGGCGATCATTGGGTGAGGGGGGTTCCTGGAGGGGGTTTCGGTGCTCGGGAGCAGCAGGCCTTTTCCACAACAAACCAAGCAGAGAGTTGAGATATGGGCATCCAGATAGCAATCAAAGTTGTTCTGGTGTGGGGCGCTCTACTCCTTCAGAGAACCTAACAAATTGAAGGTTGTATCTATGATCTCTACCCTCTGCATCCCCCATACGTGCCTCCAGGACTTTAGAACTGCAGGAGCGTTGCAAGACCGTTGATTTAAGTTCTTTTACTAGATCCATGAGTTTGGACACACAACCCTCCGCCTTAAATATAGTCCACCACCCCGTACAAGTCTTGCAGCAAAAAAGTTACCGCAACACTAACCTCGCTGATTTTGGATAAGAGAAACTCTTATGGCTTCTTCTAGAAAAGCGTCCATGGTGTAAGGTTTTGCAGGCGTGGTTGTTTAGCCTGCGTTTTTTCAGAGGGCCCTTGGCTATAGATGTTGGGTTGTACACTTGTCAACTCTGGCCTGGTCTGAAAGGTTGAAGGTTTTCCCTGAGCCATGTTGGTGTTGCTCTTACTGTTCTTCCAACAATAGGCCTGGGTGCATAGTCATGACTGCTCCCTCACCTGTGTGGGCAAGGCTGTGGTGTGAGGAAGGATTAGGGGAAGGGGACCCAGCAGAGAAGGGTGTGTCAAATTACTTAGCCTACAGAGGGTTGAACTGCGGATTATCAGACTCCTGTCCCGCTTGCCTTACAGTTGGCTCGCATGAAGGCTGCAGGAGCAGCCAGTGTCCCAAGGGAAAGGTGCAGGGGCCCAATTGGGTTGAAACAATTATTACAGCAGAAAGGTAGGGAAATCCTTTGGAAAAGGGTGCCAGGTGAAGCATTCCCATTTTTCCTCCTCCTCTCCCACTATTCTGTGCACAATCAGTTGTCTCCCAGGGTGGGTCGCGGCAAGGATCTCTGAGGGGCTGCAGGACTGGACCTACCACACACCTGAGAACACTCACCGAGCCGGTCCTGAAGTTACACTCTGGACCTCATGTGGCTCTGCTCAAGGTCTCCCCTGGCCCATTAACTCTGACTGGGCTGTGCCTCCTGCAGGCTGGGAGCCCTTGACACGTGTGCTTCAACTTGCAGACACACCTCAGAGTCCCAGGACAGAGCCACTGGGCCATAGGCCGCCTAGGTAAGGATCAACTCCTGCAGGGATAGAGTGCCCACACGCTTTTTCCCATCTTGTGTGCCTGGATGTTTCCGGTAGGTTGTGTTGGGCTTGCTGTCGCACCCCTAGCCCTGAGGTGGTGCCATGAAAAAAGTAGGCTGCACGTGTGAAAACTGGTGTGGTAGTTTCCGCTGCATCAAAACATTGCTCCCAGTGCAATCCCCAGAAGCATTGGGGGGTCCACCAGGGTGTAGGCCGGTGAGCACTCCGTATTAGCACCTAGAATGAGGATCGAATTTGGGCCACGGCCGGTAGCTCAGCGAGGCACGTCCACCATCGTGGCCTTACAAGTCACCCCCTCCAGGAAACTAAATTCTTGCCATCACTTAGTCTCTTTCGTTGGAGATGACTTGCTAGGCTGGTAGAGTGACAGGCATGGCAGTTACAGCCTACAGAAATACTAGTGGTAAGACGTTCTGGAGAAAGAGTTTGGCTTGAGCTTTTTACACTTTTTGGAAACTTTTTTACTAGGATTAATATAATGTGACATATTGGTGAAGATCTCATGAATTTGGCAGCACCTGAGCTCAAGAAGAAACATCAGAGTATGGCAGCGATTATGCCGACTGAAATGCACAAAAAGAGGCGGGCAAGTGAGAGGAAAGGACTAGGGTCATATTTTATGCAAGTGTATTCTGGGATGGTCAAGACCAGGAAAGTATAACCTAAAATGGTGGCGTTAGAGTGTGACTGCAATTAGGGTGCAAGACAAGCAGATAAAGTTTTGCGCCAAGGACGTCCATAACAATTAATAGAAATGTAAATTAATTAAAATAAGATGTGCTGTGGTCATCTTAGTACATTCAATTGAACAGGTTAAAATATAATACAGATCGTGAACAGCAGGCTGAACAGAGATGCAACAAGTAATACGATGGTAAAAAAGGAAAACCTAAAACGTGGCAAAGAAGAATAAATACGTTGTAAGTAAGCTATAAAGAGAATAACAATAGGTAATGCAAAGTATATACTAAAAGTGAAGATAACAGAGAAGGAAGCATTACATATCGTTACAGGAAGAACCTCTATCAAAAGAGGAAGTGGCAGGGAACCAGCTCAGAGATGGCAATGCAAGCAGTGACATCACGTTTTTCTTTTGATGTAGTTGTTGTTTGCTGCTGGGATTAACAATGAAAGAATTATGGCTTAACCCCTTCGACGCTGATGACGAGCAGGGCTCGTCATGGCGTAGCCTCCTCGCACGCTGATGACGAGCCCAGCTCGTCACGTAACATGCGTTTCCGCAAAACCCAGCGTGCGAGCGGAATTCCGCTAGCGCGCATGGTGTTAAAGTGACTGGTCTTTGCCATAAAGTTAACTATAAGAAGAGCCATTGAAACCAGTACATATGAGTTAACCAAAAAATGCTTGCAGAAATAAAAGTATGCTCTTCCTGAAATTAAATGAATTTGCTGCAACTGTAGTGAAGAGTTGGACCCTATTGGCTTAGAAGTAAAATAAATTGCAATAAGCAAAGTCATATGTGCAATTCTTAATGAGTGTGTAGTTTATTACTCATTAAACTATTAACAGATCCTTTCACCAGTCATATGTTAAAATATTAACACTTGTAATCAGTAATATTTCCAATCATAAAGGAAAAGTGTAGGAACTTGATGGAGAATGATATTTCATTTGAGGAAGTCAATTAGGGCACCAAAGCCCTGAAAATTGGGAAATACCTGAGGTTGAGTTTCCTTAACTCCAGTGTATTATTAGTAAACATAATCTCCTTGCTCATGTTCTCCATGATATATAAATAGGTTCTTTAATTTAGTCAAGGAAGACATTCCTGACCGTATTGATAGGTGAATATAAGGACATTTTGCAGTTTTGTCCAAGCTACCAGCCTGTTTCTCTCCTGAGGTTTTGTGCAAACGTGTAAATAAAATTATATGTTAAGTAGCTTCCTAACGGAGCTGATACACATTGAGTGATTGGCATTTCAAAAGAGCATGGAAGGCTCTAAAGATGTATAATATAATTTCAACTGAGCAAACCAAATCCTCTTGGGTCTTGACGGAGGGAAGGCATGTGATCACTTCATGTCAAGTGTTACTACTCTTATCTTCTGAAAGCTTCATTCCAAAATTATATAAATGTATGAAGTACAATTATGCTCATCTGTAGGACTCTTAAGAAACGTGATTATTAGAAGTTATCTACCCAGATGGTCTACCTAGAGATTATTATTACTTGGCAACATTGGTTCACTGAAAAAGCTAAAAGCTGGTTTAGACTTTGAATGTCCAAAAACAGCAGAAAATGTAACTTATCTCCCTGGACTGATATTAGTGCAATTAAAACAAACATATTCAAAACAATTCAACATTTCTTTCACTGCCAGTGAATATCTTATGAACAACTATTGATTATTAAAATGGAAATTATGGAATTCCTCAGGACGGTGGTAAGATCTCTTTAGACAAGTTTGAAATCCCCTTTAGAAAACAGGATTTGATTTTCCAAATTTGTGGAAATGTAATCAGGGCTTCATACTTATTCAGGATAAATATTGACATCTTCCAGGAAATAGACTCAAAAGGGTTTGAAACTGAAAGGTTTGCTTTATTAATCACTCCAAAGTATGCAGCATTATTTGTATACTGTTAAAACTTTTTTTTTTTTAAATCTACTTAAAGTATGTATAAACATGTGATGATGAAAATAAAATATTGATAGTAATAATCTCTATTGTACAAGTGTAGATAACTCTTCTACCTAAATCTGGTTATAAAGGTGTTAAGAAAAAATGGAACTGTATCAGCACTCATCTACATCTACCTTTTAAAAGTTCTGCGTGTGCCTGTACAAATATATATGCTTGTCCTATCGTTAAAAACTACTGTAGAAATGGCAAAATACTTTGTCCCTTTCTATCTCAGTGTGGATGGTACTGTGCTTAAAGACTTTGATAGAAAGGGAGACATATGAGGTGAGCATATTTAGAGTGTTGCTGGTGTTGAGGGTACTCTATACAGGAGCTGTTTTTCACCTAAACTCGAGAACTACCAGAGTTCTTTGCTTAATTTTTGCACGATATATATATATATTTTTCTTCTTGGTTATATGAGCTAAGTTATGCTCTCATAGCACAAGGAAACTTTAAGAATACAGGCAGAACCTATTGTGAGTGTTGAGGCATTGCTTGGACATTCGTTGCAATATTGTTTGAGTAACTCCTAGATCAGGAAGAAAGCATCCCATGAACACTTTAATAAAAAAATGTTGTTAACGAGCCATTGATCTGGCTGAATGAGAATTCAGATAGTGCTTCAATATGGATTAATCACAAGGTCACATGGGGAGTTGCTATATTGCCACATTAATTGCAGTTAAAAATATTTCTCTTATTGTGCATTGTTTGAATGCAATACGTCTGAAGCTGGTGTCCCCCCACTTTGCCTCTCTAGCACATGATTAATTTCTATATTGTCCCCCAGGCAACAATGCAGTGCTTCTTTGGTTCTGCGGTCTTAAAAGATTTATGTTAGAACAAATACAAATTACTGTTCGAGGCATGTGGGATGCTGAATTCATATCTGTGCATAGATCGCCGCCTAGTGTTGGGTCCGGATGATTGCACATTGTTGTCCTGGAAGAGTCTTCGAAGTATCACGAGATAGGTGGCTCCTCCCCTGGACTACAGTGCGCATGGGCATCCTCTCATTCCGCCATTGGGTTCGGATGTACTTTCTCGACTCCAGTTCGGAAACTTTGTTATAACTCTTTACTACGGCCAAAAGGCCTTCGGGGCGTCGGTATTGTCTCGTTCGGTGCCTGTTTCTTCTCCAGTTCCTCGAACCAGACGTCGAAGCCAGTTTTTCGGTTTCGACACCATAGGCCCAAACTACGACGACAATGGATCGGAGCCCGTTCAAAAGATGCCCCGTCTGCAATTCGAAATACCCCCACATTGATGTGCACCCAGTGTGCAATAAATGTTTATCCCAGGAGCACGACGAGGCCAGCTGTATGGCCTGCTCGAAGTTCCGCTCCAAGAAGACGCTTCGAGTTCGACGCGCAGCAAGACAGTCAGCGCAGAAGTCGGCGCCCAAGCTGGTCGACATCTTCGAGGCCGGTGACGAAGAAGGCGCCGACGACGAAGAAGAAGATCCTGACGAGCAGTCGGACCCAGCGTCAGAGCATGACTCCAACTTCGATGTGGACGAGCAAGATGAGGAATACGTCCACGAAGAAGACGTCGTCGAGGTAGGGGACGACGATGAGGCCATCGGGGCCGTCTGACGACTCCAGTGATGAGCCAGGCCCAACCGCAGTAGCGGGGCCTACTATTGACAATACGCTCCCTACGGCTCAGGTCGAGGCATCGCCGAAAGGCCTTAGCCAAGATCTTCCTCCACATTCTATAGCCCGCGTCCAGGCCAGGCTGAGAATACTTCAAAGGAGCCATCGGTCGATCTTTCAAAATTGAAACCAAAACCTACGGAGCCGAAATCGAAACCGAAACTACTAAAGGTGGTGGTCGGATCGACGTAGACGCCAGTCAAGTCGAAGACTATCGGCGACCCTTCGGCGTCGAAAGGGGCCGTCGCCTCGAAGACTGGGGCGTCGAAGCCAAGCTCTACCGTCAAGCACGTTACCTCTACGCAGTCGGCGTCGATGTCGGTGCCCAAACATGGCGACAAGAACAAAGGCCTCCAGACCAAAAAGGCTGTCGAGCCGAAGATTTCAGCGCTCAAACCGCTACTAAGCAAACAACTCGAGTCGAAGTCCAAAGCCGACCCGAAACAGCAGGTGGCATCGACGCCCAAGGCCGTGCATGCTGCGCACCGGGAGCTCGAGTCGACGCAATCAAGCAAACATACTAGTGAGTCACCGAAGCAGCTCGGATCGACCACTACGGCAAGCTCTAAGAAGGTCGGCCCGTCCACAGGCCACCCTCCAATTAAATTTGGTCTGCCACCGACGGCTCGAGCCAAGCATCTCGAACACCACAGAGGCACCGACCCATCCAAGACAGTGTCCGCGCCTTCGAAGCCCACCCCTGAAAGGGTTGTGTTCCAAGAACCCTCGTACGACAACCAGTCGAAACTCTTCATCGACTCTGAATCGGGCAGGCTTACCATCCATAAACGGAAGATTGCACCTGAACATCCCTTGGAGGCTTATAAAATCCCTCTTAAACGGAAAAAAAGACTCAACCACCTCACCAGTTCTCTTTGAACACGTTGAGAGCTATTCACAACAAATGGCATATTCTCCAGCACAAAGCGAGGAGGACATGGGTAATGAATACGGTCAGGCAGCTTTCACTTATCAGGCTGCGCTGATCAGGAAGAACCTCCGCAATGGTCTGATGCTGTAGATCAAACTGTAGATCCTGATGATCCACAAGCTGCACCGGACACTCAGTCCTACAATGTCAAAACCTCGCCTACTGAAGACACAGCGGCATTTAACGCTTTAATAGAAAGGGCAGCCCTCAACCATGACGTGGAAATGCACGCAGAACCTGTGGAAGAAGATTTCTTATTTGATACTTTCTCCACCTCTGAAAGATCGACAAAGACTTGGCCTATGCTAAAAGGGGTCCTCAAGCATGCTGCGGACATTTTCAAAGAGCCCACGAAAGCGAGGGTTATCAACCCAAGGATTGAAAAAAAATATAGGCCTGCTCCAGTGGACCCCACCTACATCAAAGGCCAGCTCCCATTGGACTCCCTCGTAGTGGCCAATGCTCGCAAGAGGGCGAACTCGCAAACTAGTGGTGACGCTCCTCCTCCAGACAAAGAATCAAAGATCTTGGAGGCGTCAGGAAAGCGAGTGGCAGCACAGGCTGCTAATATTTGGAGGATTTCAAATACACAGGCCCTATTGGCTAGATACGATCGGGCCCACTTCGACACACTAGAACAGTTGTTGCAAACCTGCCTGATGTTTACAAAGAGGGAGCAGAAATGATCATACAGGAGGGGGAAGTTAATTTCTAATGCATCCATCAAATGCGCACTGGATGCAGCAGACACAGCAGCTAGGGCCATTAACACTAGTGTAATGTTGAGACGTCACGCGTGGCTCCGCATCTCTGGGTTTAAACCCGAGATTCAAACAACTCTGCTCAACCAGCCAGTTAACCCAGACTTCCTTTTTGGTCCTGAGGTAGACACAACCCTCGAAAAAATTAAAAAGGACACTGAGTCAGCAAAATCCATTGGGGCTCTGCAGTCACAGCAGTTTCGGGGCAGTTCCTTTCGTCGCTCCGGTAATAGGGGAGCCTCTAGAGGACAGGCTTTACAGCAAGCCCAGTACAGCAAAGGGAGCACGCAATCCACCTATACAAAGAATACCAGGGGTGGATACCGTGGAAACAGCGCCAAGGGCAGAGGACGTGGAAATAACAATGCCAGATCCACCGCTCCCAACAAACAGTGACGCCTTGTCACTGCCCCCCGACCATTTAACACCTGTCGGGGGAAGACTCCAGAAGTTCTTGCCAGTCTGGGAAGGCATTACCACGGACAGGTGGGTGAGACAACTTATCCAATACGGCTATTGTCTAGAGCTAACCTCCACCCCCCCCCCCCCCACCCACCTATCCCCAAGGCACCGTCCTATGTCCGCAGAGCACATGCACTTATTGCAGCAAGAAGTACTCTCCATGCTGCAAAAAGGGGCAATAGAGCTCGTGCCTGCAGAAGAACGAGGTACAGGAGTGTACTCTCTGTAATTCTTAATCCCAAAAAAGGACGGTTCCCTGCGGCCCATTCTAGACCTCAGACCCCTAAACCAATACATCCTATCAGAACACTTTCATATGTTAACCTTACAGCAGGTCCTGCCATTGCTCAGTCAGGGCGACTTCCTAGCGACCCTAGACCTCAAGGATGCATATTTCCACATTCCCATTCACCCAAGTCACAAAAAATATCTCAGATTCACCATCAACAATCAGCATTACCAATTCAAGGTCCTGCCTTTCGGGGTCACCACTGCCCCCAGAGTGTTCACCACGTGCTTAGCGACTGTGGCTGCGCACCTTCGGAGACAACACATTCATGTATATCCCTACCTGGACGACTGGCTTGTTCAGGCAAAGTCAGCCCAGCAGTGTGCCAGCCACATGTCACGTACCATTCACCTCCTTCACAGTCTGGGGTTCTCACTAAACTACGCAAAGTCGCACCTTCAGCCCGCCCATGTGCAGCAGTACCTAGGGGCGACATTAAACACTCTGAAGGCAACGACGCAGCCAAATTCTGCCAGAGTCAACAGCATGCAGCTGCTCATTCAGAAGTGTATGCCTCAACAATCGCTCCCAGCGCAGGTATTCATGCAGCTGATCGGTATGATGGCCTCCTGCATATTCATAGTCCCGCACGCGAGGCTGCACATGCGTCCCCTTCAAGAATGCTTAGCACGACAGTGGAACCAGGCTCATGGGCATCTGAAAGACCTAGTGTTGGTAACCGGTCGTGCATACAACTCTCTGCATTGGTGGAATCCACTAAACCTTTGCAGGGGACGACCGTTCCAAGAGCCTGTCCCACAGATAGTGCTGACGACGGACGCATCTCTCCAGGGTTGGGGAGCGCATGTCCTCCATTACACTGTGCAAGGACTATGGACAGCTCAGCAGCAAAAGATGCATATCAATCTTTTGGAGCTGATGGCAATCTTCATGGCACTGAAAGCGTTCAAGTTGCACCTGTGCAACAAGGTCGTGTTGATCCGGACGGACAACATGACTGCCATGTATTACATCCAGAAACAGGGAGGCACACACTTCCCCCAGCTATCTCACCTAGCCCAGAGCATTTGGAAGTGGGCCATTCAGAGGAACCTCTTCCTCATGGCGGAACATCTCCCGGGCAAAGACAACCTGATGGCGGACCTGCTCAGCAGGCACAGTCATCAGATGCACAAGTGGGAGCTTCACCCCTCAGTGCTCCAACCATACTTCCAGCAGTGGGGTCATCCAGAGATCGACCTCTTCGCCACAAAGGAGAACGCAAAATGCCAAAGCTTCACCGCCAGGTTCCCACACCCGCAGTCTCAGGGCAATGCGATATGGATGAACTGGTCAGGCAAATTTGCGTAATCTTTTCCCCCAGCCCCACTCATACCGCTGGTGGCGCGCAAACTGCGGCAGCACTCCATGACACTCATCCTGGTTGCTCTAACGTGGGCACGGCAGGCTTGGTACACCACGTTCCTGGAACTTTCAGTGGTGCCTCACCAAAGGCTGCGCCTCACTCCCAGCCTCCTCACTCAGAGCCATGGAGACATTCAGCACCCCGATCCGCAACAGTTGAGCCTAGAAATTTGGCTCCTGAGGTCATAGAGTTTGGCTACCTCAACTTGAGTGTATGAACATCATCAAAGAGGCATGGCGACCTACAACTAGGGCGTGCTATGCAGCCAAATGGAAACGTTTTGTCATCTACTGTTCCAACAATGACATTAATCCGCTAGATGCGTCCACGCAAAACATCATATGTTACTTGCTGCATCTATATCAATGCAATCTAGCGTATAGTTCCATTAGGATACATTTGGCTGCCATGGCCGCTTATCTTCAAAACAGACAGCACCTTTCCCTCTTCAAAGTGCCTGCAATTAAAGCCTCCTTGGAAGGCCTTAAAAGAGTAATCCCTCCCAGACATCCTCCTTCGCCTGTCTGGAATCTAAACATCGTTCTCACCAGGCTCATGGGGCCCCCCTGAAGAGCCTCTTCATTCTTGTGAGATACAGTTTCTTACATGGAAAGTGGCTTTTCTGATAGCTATCACATCACTTCGAAGAGTCAGTGAGCTTCAAGCCCTGACAATTCAAGAGCCCTACCTACAAATTCATGCTAATAGGGTAGTGCTGCGCACCAACCCCAAGTTCATGCCAAAGGTAATCTCGCAGTTCCACATTAATCAAAACATAGAACTGCCAGTTTTCTTTCCAAACCCAGATTCAGTGGCAGACAGAGCACTGCACACCTTAGATGTAAAAAGAGCTCTCCTGTATTACATCGACAGGACAAAAGACTTTAGAAAGACTAAACAACTGTTTGTTGCCTTCTCTCCACAACACAAAGGCAACCCTATTTCCAAATCAGGTATAGCCAGATGGATTGTTAAGTGCATACAAATCTGTTGTCAGAAGGCTAAACGCACTTTAACAGTTCCCCCAAGACCGCATTCCAAACGCAATCTAGGGGCATCCATGGCTTTCCTAGGTAACATTTCTCTAGAAGATATATGTAGAGCAGCCACATGGACCACCATACATACATTTACCAAACACTACTGCCTAGATGTACACTCCAAACAGCAAGCTGCTGTAGGACAGGCTGTTCTCAGAACTCTCTTTCAGACTGCTGCAGCTGGCACGGGCAACCGCCGCTAAGGAGGTAACTGCTATTCATATTATGCACAGATATGAATTCAGCAGCCCACATGCCTCGAACGGAATAAGCTACTTACCAGTATGCATCTGTTCGTTGGCATGTAGGGCTGCTGACATTCATATCGCCCGCCCTCCTCTCCGGTGCCTGTCGCAGCTGTAGCACTCAGAATCATTTTCAGGCATGGTCATCACTTTCAGTATTACACTCCATCTCTGCCACAATGGCGAAAAACAATCTGGGGATGGAGAGGATGCCCATGCGCACTGTAGTCCAGGGGAGGAGCCACCTATCTCGTGATACTTCGAAGACTCTTCCAGGACAACAATGTGCAATCATCCGGACCCAACACTAGGCGGCGATCTATGCACAGATATGAATGTCAGCAGCCCTACATGCCAAGAACAGATGCATACTGGTAAGTAGCATATTCCTTACATAACGTATTAAACTCCCTCTCGCTTGCAAGTTTTCTTTTCGAGTCAGCAAACTTAGAGTAATACAACGTAGTAATCCCTCATCACAGGAATACAGACAGTCTCTGTACACTGTGGTCTCTGGACCACACTGTCAAAAAAATCTCACTCCAACCAAATATGGCGAGGACCAGACTGTAATGATCTTCTCCGCCACCTGCTGCAACAATCCTGTTTTCACTTGCTTACACAAATACACATCCATGAGACTTTCCTTGAAGCAGCCTACTCTTTGAAGCATTTTGAGAGGTATAACTTCCCAACTCGTTTTCGTAGAGACCCTAGTTTACTATATGATTGTTAGGATGTTTTCAAATTTCAATGACTGTAGTGAAAGTTATTAATCCCCTTTCTGAAAACCCTCCAGCACAGATATTTGTTAAATTATTGTTTTAGTGTAGATACGTATTCTCGTAAGATAATTATGTACATAATTTGGATAAAAGAAGATTGATGCCTTTGTGTTTTAAGGTAAGGTTTTCGGTATAGCTTTTGAATTGTGTTCTTTTCATTGCAGATCAAAGTGCAAGTCTGGGTTCATAGCACAAAATCATTAAAATAAGCTTTGGGCCTGGCCCCTTCAACAACTGACTTTTATGAGGAGCCTTACTCTGCCTTTTTGCTTGAGACTGTTAATCACATCTTGACTTAGTCCAGAGCTGTATTTCACTCTCATCTAATACTATTGGGTGTTAGGATGTATGTTTCTGCCCTATGCATTTCTCTGTCCCTCTCTTGCTAGCTCGCACCTCTCTTTATGCTCTTTGCTTCCCCGCACTCAAAACCCCCTTCCCTTCCTACCTCCCACACCTCTCTTCTTTTATGCGCTCTTCCTCCTCCCAACATGCTCATCCTCTCATTGCTCCCTTTCTCCACCCTCTTGTTCATCCATTCCACTCCTCTCTCCTTCATCTGTGTGTTCTTTGTTCCCACCCTTGTCACTCATTGTCACTGTCCCATCTGCCCTTTGTTGCAGGGTGACTTAAAACCTTTAAAAAATGAAAAGACACAGACTCCTGTTTGACAAAGTCAAGATAGCTCTTTACTGTTGCGTCAGGAAGACTGACCCTCATCACACAGGCAGGCAACTGGTCTCAATTTGATACAGCACAAACAGCTTCTTTTATGCAGAGTTAAACTATAAAAATTCAGAAGTAAGATAATTTCATCAGTTACAGATTAATACATGATCATAAGTAACATTAGGTCACCTGTGTTCCCTTGACTTTAGCCTAATTCAATACTGAGCCTGTATGGCAGTTTCTAACAATGCTTAACAAACTTAGACATTCTTTGTTCGTGAATGCATGTATATTTGTGGTAAATGCAATTTTAGTGGAGTGTGTGCTTTATCATTGCGAACTTGAGACCTCCGTGTGCTCTAAGCTAATTGGATTTTCTGCACTCACTTTCTAATCAAGTTGCAATCAATTTGCGTGCTGGTGAACCTGTGTCCTAAATCCATAAATACCTTCAAGCGTGCTAAACACAAGTTGGCCTTTAACTTCAACCCTTTCAGGTTACTTATTCCATTATGTCTTCAAGTGCACTCTTCACCTTTCTCGGGTCTGTACAAGGTTTGAACCTACACTGTTCTTTCACTACTTACAGCTGTGTGCTTTCTGCTGTTTGTTGTTGCACTATGTTTTCATTTTTGAGATTTTCTACTGTGTGTTTATATTTTTCATTTCTTATAACACCTTCCCTCTTGGCAACTTCTCATAAGTCCCACCAGAATCAGGCATTTTATTGTTTTTGTTTAATAGCAATGTACGGTGATCTGTATTGAAGCCTTCCCTGCCCTCAATATGGTGCTCTTTTTTATGTCTAATGATAGTCAAGGGGAAGGTGAGACTTCATTGTAGTCCTTCCTTTCTTTCGGTGTCATAGAAACTAAAGAAAGACTACAATGAAAACTACTTTGCCAACCCACCTTATTAGATATAGGAACCGGGTGTATTAAAGGCAAGGGAGCCTTCAGAACTAAATGCCTTTTGTATCTTTGTATAGCATTGATGTGCTCATCCTCCAAGCATATTAAAATGAGTTGCTTTTGCCAAAACTTTTGCAAGTTGTAAGTGTCCGAGTGAAACCTGACATATATATTATTAAATACACAGGGACAGTGTATGTTAGAAATGAGAGTTTTCCTTTTTACCCCTACCCAAAAACCTTATATTTTGAACATTAAGAACATCTTTGTTTTAATTTCAGTGGATGAAGGATATGTGGCGATCAGATGCATGCTATTCAAGCTATGGCGTGGATGGATCTACGTGTTCATTTTTTATTTACCTCAGTGAGGTGAGTATTTTTCTACTTTTGCTAAAACATTTACAGTGTGATTTGTGTACATGAGTTATGCTGCAAGAAAGAAACTTAGATTTCCCAGTAGGTAATGTGTCCTACTGCTATTAACAGATGTAGACTTCCATAGTCAATCTTGTGTACTTTGACACTAACTCGGAATAAATGAAACACTTTATCTTCTATGGCCATTCATTTCTTAATCACTCATCTGGTAGTGCTAATTAAGATACTAACTACAATATTCATTTGTTAGTGAGAGATAACAAAGAGGAACCTAATTAAGATAATGCATGTATTGTAGAGTTATGATTTCTAAATATTAGTTTGCTAAATTATACTTTTAGAATCTTTCATGCACACATTTTTAAAGTTGTACATTTTAAGTGCATTTGAAGAAATGTTTATGTTCTAGCTGAGACCTGTGACCACTCAAAAGGAGATTGGCGTAGGAATTACATATAACACAATTGATTAACACTTCCGTAGCCAAGCATCAAGTGGGCAGTGGGCCAGTTCTGTGTGCTGAAATTCTGTTGGCATTTGCGGACAGGAGTGTTTATCTTTAAAATAAACTATGGTCTAGCTAGTTGAAGAAGGTGATGCATTAAAAAATTAACTTTTTTCCCTTTAGCTTGAACTGAAGATTGCTCCTCTTTAGCATTATACCTTAAAGCAGGTATATCATTCTCTAGTGTTTTATTTTTTTATTGCAATACATAAAAATAAAACCTTGATCTCTCTAACCGTGCTTCTTAAACACAGTACACATAATGAACCCTTAGCTGGGGTGTAGCATTGACAAATATCTCATGATACATAGTTATACATGCTTGTTTTCCTATGAAATGTCCTACCATCAGCTGTGAGTGTCTGCCAGACCTTTCTGCTTGCTTGGGGTAACTATTCCCATATAGTGCTGTAGGGAATTTCCTGGAGCTTGGCCTCAAACATTGATCCTATCGTAATAGTAGCATGTGCCACATACCTTGATCCACCAATTCACAAGCCCAGTGTTATGTTGTCCACTATTCCTATATATAGTTTCCTGCTCTAAACCGCTTTCTCCAACGAGGTATCTACAGATCTGCAGAGACGTCCTATATCATGGCACTGACCCAATCTCAAGATTATTTACTTCAATAGTTCACTGGCACACTTCAGAGACTCTTAGGCATTTCATTCCTCTCCTAGCTGTGATCTCAAGCTATGCAGCAGCAAGGATGTGAAAGGTGAGGAAGGGAGCTTAAGGAAACCAGACCCACCTAGCCACTTATGATCAATGTAGTAGTTGACAGATGTCCGGACTTGTTAAAGGAGAGAAGATGTTGGTAGGAAATCCGTATTTTCTGCTTTAGTCCTGTGATATTTTAATGTTTTTGGACATGGAAAGCTGGCGTATTTGGCCTCTGGGCAGTGAGCTCCTTGCTACATGTGCCTTTCCCTAAACATGCTAACCCGATTGGCTATTTAATCGTCATATCTGATACATCTGCAAGTCTGCTATAGACTATGGACATATAGTTTAGGCTGCATGATTGGGAAATACTCCATGAGTCTGTAGCAAAGATTCTGATGACTCGCATCTAAGCACAACCGATTACGAGTTGAGAAGCAGCCATTTCACAGCCCAGGCCAAGCATGCACATTGAAGTGGAGACTGAATCTGTTTTCACAAGTGGAATACCAAATAAAATGTAGTGTAAGCCTGCTGTCAGTATGCCTTATGCAAAAGAGGCCTAATTCCAGAGTATGTCAAT
Organism: Lissotriton vulgaris; assembly: GCF_964263255.1. Lineage (NCBI taxonomy): Eukaryota > Metazoa > Chordata > Amphibia > Caudata > Salamandridae > Lissotriton > Lissotriton vulgaris. The sequence continues at coordinate 1,302,852,459 of NC_141687.1, forward strand.
CTAAAATGTGATTTGAACAATCAAGTACATTTTAATCAAGTGACAAGAGATTAGGAGCTGTGCTGCAAGTAAATCTATGCTCTTTAAAATATGCATCATTTTAAAAGCATACTTATTTGTATTTAGTTTGGTAAAATTATAGGGAAGTAATTTGTGTGGCAAATAAGTAATGAAAATAAAAATAATTAGGCAACATGTTCTTTTTAATATGTTACACATCCTTCTGTCTTTAATCTCCTGCTTCTGACTGAACTATCTGCAGCTCACTACGCAGTGGAATATTTTGCTGCTACTTCATTTCCTGGAGATGTGGCTTCTCTCTAGAGATCAAAGCTTTTCCAAACAGTAGGATTCTTGGTCGTCTGCTACCTTCTGTTACGTCTTATTAAGGGCCGCTTGCCACGGATCAAAACTCTACTGAGAACGATGTCTGCCAGCCTGTCACTGCCTCCTATTCTAATAATTCCTTCTTTAAATGAGCCGAACACTGTTCAAAGCACAGGCGCCACAAAGCCATCCTTTCTGGTACTGCTCTTTTGTGTTAACATCAGTGGATCAGAAGAAAGCCCCAACACGGACCACAATGAATTGTAGAGGTCCCACAGACTTCAATTAGACCTTCTTCCCAGAAGATATTAATTAAGGGTGCCTGTAAGAACTATGTTTTGCTTTCAACAGTGCAGAATGCACTCTGAGCTTCATTAAGTATTAAAAAGGACTCTGAACCATAAAATGGATTGTAATACTGCACAGAAGAGGAGGAGAATGGGCAGAAATGATGTTATGATTTGTTTAGGAAAATTGTTCAGTCACTCTTTGGTTGACCTTACAAAAACTGGCAGAATTCTGCTTAGAACTGAGATTACGTTGTAAGTCGTCTCTTAGATCAATTCCTGTCTCTCTATTGTTGGACTGAGGATTGGTACTCCTGCTTCTCCTTGAATCCCTAAGCTTGAGAGGCGAGGGAAGTTGGTGTCTTTTTCCAGAATGAGGTTGTTTGCTGTGGAACTTTATGCCACATGGCTTGAAGTGGTCGAATGTCCTAGGGACAAATGGGTTATGTGCCTGAAAGTAAATTTGCGAGATCATTGGTACTTTAACTTTTGGCTGCAGACCTGTTTAGACTCTTTCCCATCTGGTGTCTAAATCAAATTATCTGTACGTATGGGAACTTTTGGCGCACCAATGATTAAGTGAGTGAAACTGTATTTTTGAAGCACAGCATTTTCCTTAAAACTTCTCTGTTTTATACACCTCTTAGTGCTTAGTTTAACTGCCAAAAACAAATGCTCTGTTGCAGTTGTCTGATCATTATTCTCAGATAAAGACATTGTGTTTTAGAGCTCTGGGGGGGCACCCCACACCGTGCACTCTTCGGGACATTCTACTGCCGCCTTCAGTTGACCAACATTTGCCAGAAAAGCAAAGGCCTAGCTAGTCAAAATTAGCAGCAATTTGGAAGCCCACTGCTTTACAAAACAAAGACCATATAGTATAGCAACTCCCTGTGTCCCTAATTTCAGATATGAATGCATCATGCATTACATTCTAAAACCTAGGTATTAAGCACTAAAATGCAATCTCCGTTATCGCTAGCAGATCCACATTGTACACAGACATATTTTTTGTTAAGTAACAATCCGGACACCAGGTCTCACCTATATTACCATCGTATCCACATAAATAAGAGCACTCTCCCCTTTCTACCGATGAGTTTTTGATCACGTCGTCATTCTATTTAAGCCGTTATGCAATTTTTTCATTATTAATCTTAATGATGTGAGGGTCTAATCTTCAAGATTTACCAAATGAAGTAATTACAGATGACTACTTAAAGTTTTGCTGCCTGTGGTGGTTATTGCTTTGTCACTCGTGTCACTAATTCCACGCTTGCTGGACACCTTGATGTGTTCAGCTTGTGTTAAACACAAAATATTTGATTTGTGACACTCTTATCACAAGTCTCTAGAAGATAGGTAATATTTATGATGATTCAAGAATGTCTGTCTATGAAAACTACACACCTCTTCTCTCCCTTTTAAGTTCAGCATGCCATTCAGTTTGTGCAACAATTATTCATGTGGAATCTTCTGCTGATTTCCATAAAGCCTTGCATGATCCCTCTTGCTTACAACGCTTTAAACCTTTTGATAGTTGCAAGGTATTCCCAGTAACTTGTGGCCTGGAAGAAAAGTGATGACTTACGGCCACAATGAAGTACATATCGAGTGACTTGGGGTCACTTATACTATAAATTACAGTCTCCAATCCCCATTTCAACTCCAACAAGTCCTCACAGATGTGCTTTTAGTAGTAGAAGGGCCTGAACTATCAATTTCCTTCATAACCATATACGTATACTATTGAATAAAATGCATTTTGGTGGTCTGTGTTGATTGCAACATCCTTAACTACCATAGTTTCTATGCATTTCTGTGTATTTCATGGCCGGCATGTACACATCCTGGGGCACCAAAGGTGTTGTTAAAGTCTGACACCAGGACCTAAACACTAAAGCAAGAGTAGTACGATATAGTACGATCTGGGCTCCAGCTTTCTTCCTCCATTGCCCACATTCTAATCTGATGTGACCCAGCCACGTAGTTGGCAGCACACATTCACAAAGGAGCTCTCACGTTCCGTGAGCCATGATTGGTCTTAAAGTGCAGTTGAGGGTGGGTCAACTGAGGGTTCTACTCAAGAAATTCCTGCAGATTACATTTTGCATTGACTCAGAAAGAGGTCATGACCAGGGATCTCTGCAAAAGGCACACGCAAAGTTTTTGGGGGCCTGGTCAAGCGCTCACTCTAGTTTTCATATAAGTCACACCTAAACTTTAAACTAAATAAAGTTTTCTGCGAAAGGAGTTTAACTTGACCTGACTGCTCCAGCATACGGTTGCCCCATGTGGTGCACGCTGTGCTGCCTCATCTACAATGATCAAGCCAGGCCACCTTTTCTGTTATGTAAATGCATTTTATAACCCGATTAGGGGGGGGGAAGGCCGAAGAGCACAGGCACGACCCCTGTTAATGAGCTCATCCACAACACAAATATTCATAATGCAGTAACATGTTGATATTTCGAGTGCAACCCACAGCCCTCATTCTGTGGTACAGAAAGTGCACTGTTGCACACATGCTGGCTTCAATACACGCCAATGACTTCAGTTGGCACGGTTTTAAAGATAATTGTAGTGTTCGGTTCCAGGACTTGTGAAGTAAAAACAATACTGATACTTCATCGGGTAGCATACATATTAATTCTAAGCCTATTGTTTGAATATAAGATTGAGTAGCTGCATTCATCATGTTGACACAGTGACATCAAATTGTACGGGAAACTAAATATTGATTCTTTTAAACATATGATGTAGAACACTTGTGTACCTTGGCATATGCCTTGTACAAGAAGTGAATTGTTAGTTTTTTTTTTTTTTTAATTGTGTAATCTGGTCTGCCAGCAACGGATATCTGCGGTCGCTGGCTTGATGTGCATATAGCACACCCTTGGCAGTTTTTATTTTTAAACTTATGTTTATTAGCTTTACAAAGGTTGTATCATTCCCAGTGCACATTATGACAGTCTAGCAGGTTATACTCTGCACAGCCACAAGTACATACAGTTGTCTTGGTCATAGTGCTATCATTCCTTATGGTCGTGAATGCCGTACATTGCGTTGTCATGCAGCTGTCTAATAGATCTGAAGTTCTTATAGTGCCATGCAGTCTGGGGTGCCAAGATTACAAAACCCAAGTATATGCATAGATATTATGAATGTAAACTAACAGAAATAAAAAAGATAAAGATAAACCCAAACGAACCCCTTTGCCAGGCTTCCTCCCCACTCCTTCAATTGAATTGTGAGGTAGTTATCACCGATGGCCCTAAGCCCCATCAGTGATACCAAAAGTCTATGCACTTCTGGTGTAAGAAGCTATAATGTCCACACATACTCCACTGCGTAGCCCCCTTCCATCTGGCCCTTGTGTGTACCTTACTCAGTGGTGGCTGGCAAGTCCCCAGGTTGGTAGGGCGGGTGGATAAAAACAAAAAAACATGGCATTTAAAGCACTTCGATGTGACCGCAACGTCCTCCTCTTTGGTCTTCTCTCCTCCAGGCAGGCAGGCTGGCTAGTTCCAAACTCCCAAACCAATCCTAGCGCTGCTCTCACTAGCATGAGAGAGGTTCTAGGATTGGTGGAAGCAGCCTCACTCGGTGTTCCACAGGGCTCTGGAGGTTTTGGCGTCCTCTAACCCAGCTGGCTATGGAGGTTTAAAGTACATATTTATGGCTACCCGTCGCAAGAAGGCCGGTCAAAAAAGACGTGCACTTTAAACTGAAAGTCCCCAGCTCCCTCTGCTCCTGCCAGTCATCATTAGTCTGCCCCATCTTGACGCTCTGTTCGGGACAAGGTGAAGAAAAGTAAAACAGTAATCAATTAACTTTATTACCATTTTATTTCTCTCTTTGGTGTCATTTCAGTGGGGTGATGGTCCTCTGCTCAAACGGAGGAGCCGCCCCTGACCTTATTTGTTCATGATTGCCATTAAACCAGTCTACTAGTTCTCGCCAGAGATCTGCGATAGAGTATCTTCATAGCCCTAGTCATTCTTCATTTTTCAGAGAGGTGTCCACTGCTTCCACCCACTTTTTTTACTTCCGTTTTCCATCTCCATCGACGGGGACTCTCTGGTGACCGCTAATGCATGGCGATTGCCCACTTTGCAGACATTAAGGCCATGTCGAGGAATTTAGAGGCCACCCTACTCTTTTTTGGCCTTAAGTAGGCCATCCTTGGATTGGAATAGTTAACAGTTGTGTAATGTAACTTAGTAAAATATTCATGCAAATGATGCATTCCACAACAAAGGACAATTGTGATTGATACACTTTTGTTGGATACCCGTTATAGGAATAACGATATGTAGCTGCAAAATCACATCAACATTCTGCAAGAAACATCCACAGCACAAGTACCCCCTCTATTGTTTAGCATGATGTGAGGGGGGCGTAAAGTTAAGTTTGGTGTTTCATTGACAATGACCTTCTGCCTTTTATTAGTGAGAATGAGCTGCCTATGAAATTAGTCCTTTTCCTGAATGAATATTTAACATGCAAGAATGATGCATTAAAGCTATTTCATAACCACCGATTTGTTTAAAACTGTATTAGTGTTCCATACTTAAACTCCCGTGTAGCATGGCATTATACACAACAATGGAAGAAGAGGCAGCATATTATAACTCCCGCCATAGGAAAAACTCTTCTGGTTTTATTAGAGAGTTTAAGCAACCAAATACAAAATATATAAGAAAACAGAACATGGTAAAAGTTCATTATTTTCCCACTTTGCCATAGTAACAGTTTGAAGGATAGCATAATATAATAGTAGGTTATTGTCATAATATCCTTGCACAATTTCATTTGAATATGTATTAGTAATGCTCATTCTCCTCATATTGCCTGTCATCTGCTTCCAGCTTTCCCTAAATTTCATCATTTGGCCATTTGGTGCTTAATTCAGTTCTTCCTTTGTAACATCCTCCTCATTTTCAGATCCCATTTTGCACGTTTGAATATTCTTAAGCCGTCATCTTTGTGCGATAAGAGTTTGTGCCATGCATTATTCTGTCTATGCAGTCTGGACTGGGTACCATAGAGCAAGTGCTCAGCTTGACCCTCCTTATTGGCAAATATGTTAATGCAAAAGGCGGGAGCCTGTATATGGCTTAGGATGACTTAACTGCAGCCTTTGACTGCGAAAGCCATTCCAAATTATGGTCCATCTTATTGGATATGGGGTTAGACCTCCCGCTGGTAAATTTCCCACTGGAACTATATTCCAAAGCCACGGCGAGGGTGAGGTTTGGAAAAAAGGGGGAACTCATGGCCTTATTCGATGTGAAGAGGGGGGTTAGGCAGGGATGTGTCCTGGCACCCTTTTTCACCCTTTATACAAATGGGTTGGAATGCGCTATGTTCGAGGGGTGCCAGGACTTACCCCTTATTGAAAAATGCCCAATACCTGCACTACTCTACACCGATGACGCCGTGATATTAGCCAGAACCCCCCTAGAACTTCAACACGCTCTCAAGAGATATCATAGCTATGTGGCAGACCTAGATCTCAGAATAAATATAAAAAAAAACATTTGTAATGTCCATAGTAACTAGACGCAAGAAAACGAAAGATATCTCCATTGAAAATATTAAACTTGAGAATACAAAGACCTATTCCTATTTAGGCATTCTAATGGATGACAAATGTTCATGGAGACAGGCAATTGAGGCAAGAAAACAGCTTTTTATGCGGGATACAATAGCATTATTTCGTTTTGCACAAAGACTAGGATAAAGGCCACCGGCGGAATCGATACAAATTTACCAGGCAAAATGTATAAGTGTAGCGACCTACAGAGTGGGGGTGTGGGGTTATGGTAAAGCAGAAGCCCTACAAATCGTTTTTTGAAATTTCTTCTTGCTGTGCCCCGAAGCTCTTCTACTTACAACTGCCATTTGGAACTTGGCCTGTTGTATGTTACTGACATAGTCAAGCTTCAACCTCTCATCTACTAATGCTATTTTTAGCCAAGGACTGTTACAGGATTGCCTTTCCCTTGAAAATGGGCATAAGATTAGTTGGCTTGTGTATATCAAAAAAATGTTGCACGATCTAGGTTTGGCAAAGTATTATCATTCACCCTCAAGAATCTCTGAAATATCCAAGAAAGGGTTTAACATTTTTTTGACCCATCTCGAGCAACTTTGGTTGGCCACTGAGGCAAGCAAATCTTCTGTTCAACATATGTTAACAATACAAACCACTCTGAACATACAACCAAATTTAATTTTTGATTTGAATAGTTGCGAAAGATTTTTGCTGACTCGATTTAGGCAGGATATATTCCATCGCCCGGTGTCCTTTCCAAAAACAAATGATTGGTTTATGAATTAAAAAAATTGTCCCTGTGACAAAGCATCCACCCAATCTACAATCCATGTGGTCCTATTTTGTAAACTTTGTTAAGAGCCGAGGACCCGTTGGTTGATTCCGGTACTAAAAGTTTTGGGTTTAAGGAGATCTCGTCCAGCCTATCTTGTTTTACAATTTCTGGAGGAACCATCTGTTGCGAAAAACATTGCCCAATTCTTAAAGTTTTGTATAAAACATAGGCCAAATCTAGGGTAGGACATGAATTGTTTAAAAACGATATGAATTAAATTATTCATTATCTTATTGTGCTTATAATTATCCTTAGAGTATACTTTAACAACTACCCTGTACAGTAGCACTTTATTCGCCGTATTGGTTGTCAAACGTTTTAAAATATTGATATCCTTATAGTTTATCCGTTTATCCACTGTTTTAATGTAATCATTTTTAAAAGAAATGTACTTTTATGGTTTTTCTAAATTTGAATACCGAATAAAGGACTTTTGACTTGACTGTCTATACAGTCAACACCTCCCCACCACAGACGTACCATTGCCCATAACTGCTCAACACTACCAATCGTCCCCCTCTAACCATTCAAAAACTAAGGTCCAGAATGGCATGGGTTTGGGGCATACAGCAAAAGAAGATTCCCTCATGGCCTAAATACTTTTCATCTTGTCACATAGTTTACATACTTTACAAAGTAAAGGATGTTCTAAGCATCACCTACCTGCCACACACCGCCACATCGTGCCGTGAGGGAAACGGCCAGCATACAGAGACATTCCTGCCGTGAGGGGAACGGCTACAGCGGGAACAGAGTCAAGGTACTATATCCCCCAGCAGCCCCGGCCCCCCGGTGCTCCAGTGACGCTCCTGCTGCGCCTGCTGGCGCTACAACACCGCTAAACATCTCCCGCCCCGCGTGACGCGCGCGGGTGTGCCCCGGGAGAAGCCCGGGACAAGGGCGGGACCGACTGTGGCCGACTGTGGCCGTCTGTGGCTGTCCGGGGCTGGACGAGGCTGGGCTGGGCACCCCCCTTTCACTGGGTGCTTCCTGTAAGGTACTGCAATCGGGTGTGCGATCTACTATTGAACGCAACCTAGAAAGTTTGAATTGACTGTCCCTTATATCCTGTGGGCTTAGGGGCTATTGACCATACAGGCCTCAATTGGCAAAAGGAAAGCAATGGAAGGGGGGGGGGGACATGTGGTAAATAAGAAAGGGAAAAAGGTTAAGAAAAGTACACAAGGGGCGAGTAATTGTGTAATGGATAGAATAGAGGTGTTAGTCTCAGAATGTGAGGAGATTCTAGGGGCCAACACAGTAGGTGCAGAAGTTGGCGTAGAACAAGAAAAAAACTGAATTGTAAATTATGATCAGCGTAGAATTCCTTCAATGTTCAGGAAACAGGCCCAATCGACCACTAATCCAATTGTCCATACCGCTCCTGCAGATGACTTTGTAAATACTCAACAGGTCCCGTCTCCGCTGCCATTATCCAACTCTGATACTCCTAGGGCTGCAAGTGGTGATCAAGATACTGATAACGTCCCCCCTATCCTCTGTGCCAACAGATTTGCTGTACTTGAGCATATGTCTGAGGGATCTACCATCCAGGAGGTGCAGGGTTGTAGCGCTTCGGGGGTTGATCCCCTGGCAAGTAAATGTGGTTGTAAGGAAGTAAACTTGGAGCTACTGCGGAAAGTAGAAATTCTTCCAAACGAGGTAGAACAATTGAAGAAAATGGTGACAATCCAAAACACTAGGGTTATATCCCCGGCAGTCCACCCTAGTATACCGTCCCACTCCACCCCCTTAGTATCCTCCTCTTATAAGCGTGCCCTAGTTAATAAACCACCAAGCAACAAACCACAAGGGAGTGGTGATACCGTCTCACAGAGGGTGCGTGACATAAGGAAAACAATCCCGCTAGTGGCGCCTGATCAGAGGGTGGGGTAAGTTCATACTGAACCATCCAAAACATCCACAGCACCTGAGGGGCGATATATTCCTTATAACCAGAAGCCCCCTGGCCAACAAACTCTGGATCCACCCAGGGACATAACCAGGGTCTCAAGGGCAATAGTTTACATGGTGAAAGTGCCAAAAATTCAGGATAGCCAGAGCTATGAAACTGGCGACTCCCTTTGCAATAAAGCAATACACTGGCTTCACCATGTAAGAGGTTGTAGGTCTATAATCCGTGAAGATATACAGGGTGTAAGGAGAATTACTTCGCGAAACTCTGTCTTAGACTGCATTGAGTTAAGGCTGAAAGACCCTGTCCTTGCCGACAATCTCCTAGAGTTGGAGTTTCGCACCTCAGCTCCCCATCACTCAAAAATTCAAATTAGACATATGCCACTTTGGATGGAAGCTAGCACTGTAGATAGAGAGGTTCCTGGGGTAGGAGAGGTGGGTCGGGGCTGAATAAGGTCGACTGACTAGCTCTCAGGGATACCGAGATCAATACCACCATAGCAATACAAATATTCCTAAGGGATCCAAAATCACCAGCACAAATTGTAAACCCCGGAACCATATCGGGACATTGTCCTGATGTAGATAGCGCTCAGCTTAGACCTGGTGCCTCCAACCCTTCCCCTGCAGTGGAATTAATGGACAATAGATCTAACACAGTAACCCTGAATATTCTCTCATGGAATGTAGCAGGGCTAGAGAAGAAACTTAAACTCCCGGAATGGCGCAGATTTGTGGGAAAATACGAAGTATGCCTTTTCCAAGAAGCATAGAGTTCAACACCACTCCACAAATCAGGTTACACATCGTATTGCATTCCCGCCATTAGCTCTGGTAAAGGGAGGCCATCGGGGGGGTTACAAATCTGGGTAAGAACTGCTCTTAATTGGTCAGTCACCCCTCCATACTGGTCATTCTAGTGACATTTTACATCTGACCATTAAAGGCTCGTCTAATGGCCCGGCACTTGAGCTTTTTTACATACATGCTAGAGGCTCTCCTGGTGCCCAATCATCCCCTGTTATATCCGTCCTAGAGAGCATGTTAGTAACTATACCACCCCACTCGAATATAATTGTAGCTGGGGATTTCAATGTAACCTTTGAACCCCTGAGTGTAGGTGATTTAGTCGGACTGCTGAAGAGGATGCTAAATGGGACATCCCGCCTCTTAGTCTAGATCCGATTAAAAAGTGGTCCCAGCATGCCATCCAAATTAATTCCCTTAGTTTGGAATATGACTTAAGAGCTGTTAATGGGAGAACGCGCTCCGACCAAAATGGCGCTAACACCTTCAATCGATTATGTTCCCCTTCTAGGATAGATTACATCTTTCTGGATGTCCGACTATGGCGGAATCTGGTCGATATGATAGTTGTGCCCTCTCTAGATAGTGACCACAACCCACTCTGCCTACAGTTAAACAATATTTGGCAGCAGTCTGGGATTAAGGCTTGCAATCGCCCTACATTGGCAAGAAGAGAGGTAACCCCTTCTAATTGTAAGCGTCGCCTGAAATGGCACAAAGTCTTCCAACATGAAGGAAAACTATTAAGTATTAGGGAGGAGGTTGTTGCCAAGAATAGAGAATTGACAATACTTTACAGTGGAATGGGGGATAAACCTAATTTTAACTTCAACAGTTTTTATCAAGATGTGATAGATAAGAGGAGTTAGTTTTTTATCTTCGAAGTGAATTCTGCTAGAAAACTTGACCAACCAAAGCCTAGCAACCCTTGGTGCTCCTATAAATTGAGGGAGAAAAGGGCGGCTATAGGTCTCAGCATCAGGATGAAGGACCCAACTGCAGTCAAAATAGCCAGGAGAGAGCATGCAAGGGCCTTGGTGGAGGCCAAACGAATCTGGGAGGAGGCTCACTGGCCGGAATTGAAGGAGGCATTGTTGCAGAGGGACCCCACCCTATTTTGGAATATAATTAACCGTAGGGATAGGAAAATAGTGGACCCAATGCGTAATCACATCACATGCCTTCAATGGCAGGAGCACTTCTCTAATCTTTACTCAGGGGACGACTGGTCAGAGCCCCTATCTATTGAAACAGGTGCAGTTAGTCGAGAAGACTATGAAATATTGGATAGGTTTGATCTCCTTGAGGTGGAGCAAGCAATACACAGCATTGCCCCAGGAAAGGCAGCAGGCCCGGATGGCCTTCCCGGGGACCTGCTCCGGCATGATTCCATCCCATGCCATGGGCCCAACTCATCCTCCTCGTTATGAACTTGATAGGAAAGGAGCCGAGGTGGTCCCAATATTTAAAAATGGGAGTAGAGAGAACCCTGCCAACTACCGGCCAATCAGTCTAATTGACGTGATACAGAAGGTGGTTGGCAGGTTTCTTCTCTTGAGGATCAGAACCTGGATAGAGGACGGAAACATCCTGTCACATTTCCAAGCAGGTTTTAGGTAGAAGGTGGGAACAATGGACTAGGTCCTCAGACTCTTCATGATCTATTAGAAGTCAGTCCTCCTGGGGACAGGGAGTTTGTACCTGGCTTTCATAGATCTGAAGACCTCTTTCGACCTGGTCCCCCGTTGTGGTAAATAAAGTATTACCCTGTCATAATTTCTATAATTAAACAAAAGGTCTTGTATAAAATGAGAGGCAGAGTCCGTGGTGTCCGATTCAAAAGGGCAGGTTCAGGAAGGGTCTTCTAAACTTTATTCACAGAGTACAATATTTATACATTCAATTTCGTACATAGAGGAGGAGCGCTCCAAGCTGAGCAAGAGAAAGAGAGATAAGAGCATGTGGGTGTGCATATGGGCGTACATGTGGGCGTTCACTTGATGAGTCATAGGTGAGTCATAGGTGGGTGGATGCATGGTAGGGGGTTGCATGGCCAGCTTAAACTTTGCCCTACTTGTGTGCGCAACTTGATCATGACGTGCAACTGACGTGTAACTGGGGGGGAGCTGACTTTCGGTCTGGTAGGGAGGCTTTCAGTGTCAGGGCGACCAGCACGTCTGGTATTATCTGATATCTTAAGTCCGGGGATGTATTATCTGAAGCAAAGGTCGCTCTTCACTAAGAGCCGGTGTGGGCATCTATTTCTTCGTTCATTGCGTGGGGGCCTTGGGCTTTCTATGGACGCGAGCTCTGCAAATCACTTAAACGGAGACAGAAAGGCTAGGCCCTATCTCTGCAGACGGGTTCTGTTTACCTCCTTCACCAGGCAGGAATGTGATTCTGTTGAGCAAGCAGATAACTGTTATGCACAATACTGTCTTGGCACCCCGGGCTGGGCCCCTCTCGGCTTAGCCAAAAGTATGCGAGGTCAGGGACACGTAGCTGCAGCTCTCAGAGTGTCTGGAGGCATGAAAACCTGAATTCGGGGACTGGCTGAGCTGAGCCACAAAATGGAGAAATGGGTTTTTCGCGATACATTAAAAGTTCACAATGCAAACACATGGGCCACATGGGCCTCGGTGCAGAATTAACGTTTCTTTTATGGGAGACTTGGTGACTGGCATCCTAATGTGGGACGCAAATGCAGAGGCATCATTATTGCAGGCCATAGAGGGAAAATGCATGGGTGACATGCACGTACACTAAACGTTGGGGTACACGCAGGGGACATACTGGCCATGTAAAATTTCTTTTTCCTCACCGTGATAAGCTCTGGAAGGTGCTTCAGCACCTGGGTATGCCATCCTACATCCTTGACTTTCTAAAAAGATTGCACATAGGTAATTATGCGAGAATTAGATGGGGAAGCCAAGGGGAGGTGACAGAGAGAATTGTGGTGAACAGAGGGGTACGACAAGGATGCGTGTTGGCCCCCACCCTATTTTTGCTATTCATTAATGGGGTGGTGGCCTACCTCAAGGAGGAACCAACAGACGCTCCAGTGTTGGCAGGGGAGAAGACACCCACCCTCTTGTTTGCCGACGATACTCTCCTAATTTCTAAGTCACTGGGTGGTCTACAGAAACTCCTAAACAGATTTGATTCATTTTGTAAGGAGCAGGGATTAACTATTAACACCAGTAAAACCAAGCTGATGACAATCAACCCCTCCAAACGCTTTAAGAGCAACACCACTCTAAACGATGTCCCACTAGATGTGGTTGAGTCCTTTGACTATCTGGGGATTAGAATTTCGAAAAGCATGAAGTGGTCCTCCCATTTAGATAAGATGCTTTTAAACCATAAAAGGGTGTCCGGGGCAATCGTTAGAGAGCAGCATCTTTCTGTGAGCAGGCCAGTCGCCCCGGGGCTTGCTGTTTCTGACGGGAAAGCACCACCCTCGGACCTTTACGGGGCACAACTCTGGGACATGGAGAATATTTAAGATTTATCCAGGTCTGAAAACAAATTTTTAAGAGACCTTACCTCGCTCCCTACCTCCACCCCCTTGAAGCCCTTGTTCTATGACACAGGAAGTAGGCATATCCAGGATATTGCTAGGCTTCGCCCCTTGCTCTTCTGGGCCCGCCTTAAAAGGTCTACTGAGATGTCCAATTATGCTGCCGCTTTTGATGAGTTGTTGATAGTTGATACAGGACGCAGGATAAAATGGTTGGCTGACCTCGGGCACCTTACTGGCTTCATTGGATTAAGTGAGGCTTGGGCTAGCCAGATTCCACCATCCAAGCAGGATTTAAAACGTGCTTATTGGAACTGGGTGTTGAAACGTGATCTATCCACTCACCAGTCAGGGAAACTCACTGAGGGGTTCTTCGAACATAAAAACATCTGTAGATTGGAACCCTATCTCGACTTCATCCAGGTCCCTAGGGACAGGACCCTATATATGAAGATGAGATTTGGAACCCTGCAAGTCAATACTGTGACATCATTATGGAAAGGGACAAACTCAGTTCCTGCACCGTGCCCATGCTGTGCACATCCAGATGAGTCTATTGCTCATTTTTTTCTGGCATGCCCGGCTTATAAAAATGCTAGAGAAAAGTGGCTTAAGCCAGTGTTTAAAGCATTGGGTTTTATGATCCACGTCGCTGCACTACGCATCCTGAAAACCGACACCTCCTCTCTGTCATTAGTTTGCGGAGTAGCCAAATATTTGGGATGTGCTTGGTTAACACGAATTAAAGCCTTAGGAACGAACGTAGCGGGCCCTTAAACCTGAAAGATATGGGGCGACTGACTTCACGTGACACTTTAATGCTTGGGAAACACTCGCTTTTATTCCCTTCCTTTTATGCATTTGTGATAATGGATTTATGAATTTAATCATCAATTTTTAATTTGTATATAGTGTGGTTTTTAATGGTTTTAATCCATATGGTTATTATGACATTTCTGCTCTTTTCTAAATGTGGCAATCTAACCTTATGATTTTATATATGTAATGCTTTTATGATAAATCTTTTATCGAATAAAGCTTATCTACTACTACTACTACTACTACTACTACTACTACTTTACAAAGAGTCCTTCAAAACATGGCAATAACACTTTTAATTGTATTTATATTGATTTATTTGTTTTTTTCATTTATATCAAAATTTATTTTATACTTTTTTTGAGTTCATTGTGTTCTTTTTCAATCTTTTCAATAAATAGTAAAAATTAGATCATCATATATAAACTTTTCAAATTACATATACAAATTCAAGAACAAAGGACACCATACAGAACACACACCTAAACATACTCCCATGTATTCATACATACACTAACACATGCATCACTTCTCATCCAATACACTCTCTTTCTTCTATGGCTAAGGTATCACAGATTGTCATGTGAACTATCACGCCAGGTCGACACGCGTTTCGGTGGGTTTGTACCACCTTCCTCAGGACTTCGACAGAAAAAAGCTTGCTTCCTTATTGTGTGTACACAGGGTATCCTCATTTCCTCCTTCACCTCTTCTCACACCTCATCTGGTTCATTTCTGGAAGTCTTGATTTGTCTCATACTCCACTGTATACTGGGTCCACCTCCCTTAGCACTTCTATCCTGCTGATTCAACCGCTCCTTTGAAACCTCTTAGGAAAGAGAAAGTTGTCCCACGGTTTTTGATACCATCAACGTGGCTAGTTCACAACACTCAGCATGCCCTCTTGAGAAAGGCAATGTTCCCTCAATAACGCTGCCCGCTATACTAAGGTCCAGAATGGCATGGGTTTGGGGCATATCCCAAGCATGGGGATCCAATTTTCCAGATTGTCTTCACATTTTGTGCTCAATAGTGAAACTGAATGAGCAAATGATTTCTTCTCTCAGTTGAGATACAGCTGTTATAATGAATAAGGATGTAGCCATACGCTGGAGCGGTGGACCTTGAAGTTGGGGAACCAGGTTCGAGTCTTGGCAACGGCGCTCAACATCCTGCATTTCTGGGCAAATAACTTAATCTCTCTGTGCCTAACATATATTTATGTGTCCTCGTGTAATGAAACTGGTGCTTATGTAAAGCGCTCTAATACCCGATGTCTTGAGTTTAGTTCTCCCTATATAAAAAGAAAATAATACAAAATCCAGCATTTATTCGATCTTAGAGGAAGGTGCACCACCCTATTAATCTCGTTCCAATCCTGTTCAGAGTAAGTATGTCCCAGATCACTCGCACAGAGTTCCCGTACTTTTAAAAATGTGTCCTCTCCAGTTCATTAAGCTCTGATAGCAATAAAGCCCTTGCTGTACAAGTGGAAAAAGCCTCATTAAATGTGTCAGTTTTCCTTCTTCTCTAAGCAGTAGAAAAATATCTGAATGTGCAATGATTTTTAGAAACTCCCTGAAATTGATGATCCAATTTTGCTGAATTTCATCATCTGGAATTATACCCTCTTGCCCCCAAATCTAGTCCAGTTACCAAAGACCCTTTTCTTTGGTTTGAAAGTTGTCTATTCAGCACATAAGGCAGCGTTCCTTAAAATTTGAAAACATGTCGTCCGTGAGTAGCCAACTCAGCTATTTTTTGCCAAAACCTGTGTGATTTATAGGTAGCACGAAGATGACATGATTTATTTTTTTTAAAATTGGGGGATATAACATACAGGGACAAATTAATGGCACTCATAATCCTCAGCAGAGGGCATTGATTATTAATTTCTGGAATTAATATTCTCTAGAACACAAATGAAATGGCAGCAACTTAGAATTACTCAATTTCAGGAAGAGATCAGCCACCCTCGTCTATTGAGCACATACTTGTATCCTTTTCACCAGTTTTGTTTTAGCTCCACATATAAAGAAACTTATCAACCCTTTATGTCTATTAAAAAGATAGTCTACATAAAATGAAGCGGACTGAAGGAGAAACGAACACCGTGGTAGTATGTCCCACTCAATAACCTGCATCTAACCAACTACAGAGAATGATATATGCTGCCAGGTCTCAAAGTCTTTGCTAATCTTTTGCAGAAGTTACCTATAATTAAGTCACTAAATGCGTCCTGCAGTAGCCGGGATAGTATTATTTGGTAGTGGGTATAGTGGTTAGTGATCACATTATGGAAAGAGGTAGATGGGTCTTATGAATCGCTATTAATCAACTGCTCTTCTACTTTTTCTGTGTTGACGTTATACCCAGAGATGTTAGAAAATGTACTGATTGTTCCAAATGCCAGTCAGATATTCTCTTCTTTCAGAAGTTGAAGTAAGGTCACATCATCTGTGTCTAAATTATTTTTACCACCCCTGGAATATCTGGGGTGCAACCTAAGCATTCTACCAAGCAGCTAGAACAGGCACACAATAAAGATGGTGAATAGATTGAAGACAGGTAATAAGCTCCTACCCCAATAAAAATGTGTCCATTGAATGTGCCACTGAGTTTCAGTTTTGCTCCTGAATCCTTATAGAATATTAATGGGCATGTGAATGGGCAGGGAATATAATTTTCTCTAAGCTCACACTCACGTATTCCTAATTCACCATATCAAAAGCCTTCTCTGCATCAAGAAACCACACTGCTAAAGGAATATAGAGAGGTTCTGCTAAAACTAAAGGTTTGTGGCATGTATAGTTATTGATAGACATGCTGTGCATGCTTCTGCCATATAGTTTTGGTCTCTGACATTTGCAGCTTGTTTTTCTTCAAAGGCATTTTCGAGTCATGAGGTATTGTGACTCTAACCTTTGCTGGTAATGCGCATGGGCATAGGCTCCATTGGTAGATAGTTTTTTTCAGTGATTGGTATTGGACTTATTCCAAAGAGCTCCTGGTCGACCCCTCTTAATAGACATTTTCAGACCTCTTCGGTTCCTTTCTCCAGTTGGTAAAAGAATCACTGCATCTACTTTCTTTTCGGTGTTTGCATGCTACCCATCTGTTTTGATGACCAGGAACTCTTTGGTGCCCCATTTGGGGCCACTCCCCTCATGGCCTACTGTATTGTGTTCGGCACAGAAAGTGCCCCATCAGTTATGGAAAGGACTCCATTTCCAAACTGCCCTCAGTGTTTTGGGCAGATCACCAGGTGTGTACCTCTTGCCAGATCAAAACAAGGCCTCCTATTCCGCCTGCCTTACCTTCCGATCGAAGAAAACATTGTATTACTGTCGGGCTTGATGAATCTCATCACAATCCGTGGTGTAGTTGCAAGAGAATGACATCCCTGATCTCTCTGGCAACCAGAACATCAAAATCAAACCTCAGCCAGGGACTTCAGCCTGGAAGCCCCAGAAAAATTCCTGGTTGGAATCTGGACCTGAAAACCATCAGTCAGTAAAGGTCCAGATCAAGAAGACTTCAGACATGGGTTCCATGCTCACTATGCCACCATATTCGAGCTAGCCTGGCTGATGAGGAGTAACACCCTGAAACCGGACCCAGGATGCTTGTTTCTGGTTCAGGGAGGACCTGGCCTGGCAGTTCGGGCTGGACTGTTCCCATGGGGAGCGGTGTCAAGACTTGGCTTATGGCTGGGTCTAAACTTGAATAGTGTGGCGTGCAAAAAAAAAAATGGGTTTAACCCAGATCTGTGACTGGGGGTGAATGTTTGATTTGTTCAGCATTCTGTCCATCATCTGCTCTTTTGTATTTATCCTACAGAGTCTCCAGGTAGAGCTCATTGCCAGGCAGAAATTCATCATGATCCTCCCACAAACTGGCAGGATCCTCAGTCAACCACATTCAAAGACACAAGATATGGTGCTTTCTAAAATGAAGTTGACTATCAAGGAAGCCCTTGATTTGGCACCCAAGCCACAAGCCCAAGATGAAGAGCCAACATGACTGCGCCACCAGACCCCTTCCTCCTCCGCCTCACCTGCCACTGTGTACTTTCACACCTTCTTTGCCTTCCTTTCTACCCCCTCTCCAGCCGCTTCAGCTCAGCCACCTCTTGCCCTTTTCTCAGATTTACCCCTGATCTCCCCTGATTTCGGCCTTGGGGTAAATAATCCAGGCCCTCCTCAAGATCCTTATGACACACCATTTAACCCCCAGCCACAGGATGACACATTGGATGATTGACATAAAACCTCCTGGGGATACTGATCTCAACTTGTATACAGCAAAGTCATACCCACCGGATGACATCACATCATATCACAAGGTTTTTCAAAGAGCAGCTATCTACAACCAAGTGGAGATACAAAAAATAAAGGAGGATGAATGTTTTCTTGTTCAGACGATATCATCCACCCAGCGCTCTGTGTAGTTTCTCCCAATGCTAAATGAAAACTGCTCCGGAAGTCTTTAAGGAGCCGGTTAAGGCCAGGGTAACCACCCCAAGAGTAGACCAGAAATCCTGGGCCTCGCCTTCAGACTTTGCATGCACCACGGCACTACCTCTTCCAGATTTACATGCAGCCTGCTACCTTGCAAACGCCAAGGCACTGGGGATACACCACTGCCTGACAAAGAGAGCGTAAAGGTCGATGCGACAGGTAATTAAGTCCCTGCTCAATCAGCGACACACTGGCTCATTACCAATTCCTTTTGCTCTCACTGTACAAAGGGGCACACTGGGATGAAAAGGAGGAGCTCCCCCAGCATCTCCCGGAGCTGTAAAGTGAAAGAGGCCAAGATCTGGTTACAGAAAGTAAAATAATATCAAACACCACTATTAGATGCACCCTCCATGCTGCTGGCACTGCAGTTCGAGTAATCAACTCAAGTTTTCTAATCTGTCATCACGCCTGGCTGTGTGTTTTGAAGTATGGCTGCATCTGCTCAACTTGCCATTCAATGGGAGGCAACTCTTTGGAATCGCAGGTCCTAGTAACTCGGAGGTGCCAAAACTACCGCTCCAGAAGTCTCCTCTACCTTTCAAAGGCAACAGACCCAGCAAACCCCTTCATGGGGTTATTCAATGGGAAGTAACAACTTCAAAGTAAGAGGAAAGGGCATTTCCATCCGGGGCGTTGGCCCAAATAAACAGTGAGTCCCTCACACTCCCACACCCCCGATCACACTACACCTGTTGGGGGAAGACTACAAGGGTTTCTTCCACAGTGTGCAGAAATCACCTCCGATCAGTGGGTCCTCGCCATCAAAGGCCACAGTTACTGCCTGGAGCTCACTACTTACTCATCAAACATTCCTCACTACAAACACTCCTGATCTCCAGAACATGAGTGCCTCCTTCAGGAGGAAGTAGAGGCACTTATTTACAAGGAGTCCATAGAACCCGTGCCGCTCCACAACCTCTGAAGAGGAGTACCCACCCTGTACTTTCTCATCCCCAAGAAAGACTGGTCCCTCAGGCCTGTACTGGACCTCAGACCCCTCAACAAGTACTTCTAGATAGAGCCCTACCACATGGTAGCACTCCAGGATGTCTTTCCTCTACTACAGCAAGGTGACTCCATGACTGCCCTCTATCTGAAGGATGCCTACTTTCATATCCTGATCCAACCTGCATATTACCAGTACATTTAGTTTGTTGTAAGTAGCCAGCATTACTAATTCAAAAGTCTGCACTTCAGGGTCACCACCTACCCCAGAGTGTTCTCAAAGTGTCTTGTTGTGGTGGCCGCTCATCTCAGGATCTTCCCTGACTTGCACGAGTGGCTGATCAGGCACTCGCACAAACAGTTCTTGGCACATACACATGCTACAATAGACCTTTTAAACGGTTTCCGGTTTATCATCAATATCACAATCTCACCTCCAACCCCTTCAAGTCCAGCTCTTCCTGGGAGCTGTACTCCATTTTTTGTCCGGGAAAGCCTATCCAAGTCCAGCATGAGTTCAGGCTTTCCAGTCGGTGCTCTGCCCTTTTTCAGCTGAATCGCCAATTAATGGTCACGATGTTCATGAACGTCCTCAGCGTGATGGCCTCTTGTATTGCCATAGTTCCCTATGCCAAGTTACATATGCGCCTGTTACAGGAGTGCCTGACTGTACGGTGGTCACAGGTGGAGGGTCATTAGGAAGAACTAGTGTTGATCTGAGGCCGCATTCATCACTCTGAAGTGGTGGGAAAACAAAAATGTGCTGCAATGCCAGCCTTATTTCCACCCAATTTGTTAGAGACCTTCCTAATGGATGCTTCTCTCACCAGGTGTGGGGGGCACTTACAGTATTTGACTTTTCAAGGTATGTGGGCTCCCCATCCACTATTTCGAACTACTAACCATCCAGCTAGCTAGCTCTCAAGTCAACCCCCTATCACATTCAGCAAAAGGTGGTACTCATTCGCACAGACTACCTGACCAACATGTTATACCTACAAAAGCAGGGCTGCACTCACTCAACAGTTGCCTACATTACCTCAGGGCATTTGGTGGTGGTCCCTCCATTACAGAGTCCATCTACTGGCAGAATACCGACCGGTAGTGGACAATGACTTTGCAGACCTACTCTGCGAGATACAGCAACAAGTCCATGAGTGGAAACTTCAACCACAAGTCCTGCTCCCATACGTCTTTCATTAGGGGTTTCCCGACATAGACCTCTTTGCCATTGATGAAAACTTAAAATGTTCAAGCTTCGACTCCAGGTCGACAGTCCATGGGAAAATCACTACGGAAGAACTTGTTAGGGATATTTGCCTACCCATTTCTGCCTCTCCTATTACTTCCTTTCAGGGTTCGGAGGCTTTGCAAATATCCCTTATCATATCCTGGTGGGCATCCACCTTGGCCAGACAGTCCTGGTTCCCCACACTCCTTGTCCTCTCCCTAGTGCATCACGAGTAGCTGCCCAACCAGCTGGACCTTCTCACGCAGAGCCAGGGCACACTAAGGCACCAGACAACAAGCAGCTAAATCTTGCTATTTGGCTTATGAGGGCTTAGAATCTGGGACCTCAGCTACCCTCCAGGCCTACAATGAAAGCTTGCTGTGAAGCCAAATGGAAAATATTTGTGCACTACTGTATTCCCAGGCACATCAGCTCCCTCCAGGCAGCAGTCCAAGGCATTGTCTGTTATCTTCTTCACTTACAAAGATCAGACCTCGCTTACACAGCCATTAGACTTCATTTAGTTGCAGTTGCCTCTTGCCTTTAAAATAGGCAACACCTTTCTTCCAAGTTCACACCTATAGACTAGTCAGGGGTGTGGAATTTAATGAAATATGTACTTGTCCATGGGACAAGTAGCTTCATAAATCTACCTGTCCTGTAACAAAATCCACTTGTCCCTTTGGTGCCACACAGTGCACCATAGAATAATGGCAGCAATCTCATTATAGAAGAGCTTTGATATTAGCCTCTCTGGTTAATGTCAGGCTAATACTATAGAAGGAATTGACTTTTGGGGTTTTTCACCAGCTCTTCTGTAATCTTTTCCCATACTGAGAAAGGTTGTAAATTTACCCCTGACAACGGCAGAAGTAAAGCTTCTTCCAGGGCTGGGAAAAATGTGGTTGGAGAAAAAGTGAACTTGTAAACTCTCAACAGATTTCCACTGGGGCACATTCATCTTTGCTCATGCTAAAATGCAATTCACAAATATTTTCTAGGATTACTGTTTTCTGGCCTACTTAAGGAAATTCATGTGAATTCATGAAAAACGTAAATCAACATTAATATAAGGACATATATCATGGGTGCACTTTTGTGACTTTCTTTGATATTTAAGCCCCTAATTCAATCTGAGTTAACCAATACCGTTTTGTTTTTATTAAAATGCTTTCTCTTCCTATCTATCTATCCTATCTATCGTCTGGCTTCATTGTGTGTGACCACATTTTGCTCTTTTATAAAGTAGTTTTGTTCAGTGCCAGGAATTTCTATGGCAATGTGGCCTTTGTGAGACCAAATACTGGCTTTCTAGTAAGAACGCGATGGCAAACAGCACCACGCCTGCCTGATAGTCCCCAGGTAGAGAAAGGAACATAGTGCAAGTGAGTAATCAGAAAATTAAAATACCCCCCACTTTGACCCAAAGCTCTTATGCCACCAAGCAAGTGAAAAAAGTCATTGGAATCCTCTCCGGAATTGCTCTGTCTCTTCCATTTAAGCATCTATCCTTTCACCCACTGATAACTAGCATTTCACCTTTACATTGTCATCCATTCATTCTTTCATCCAGCCTTTCACCAATATGTTTGTCCATCTGTTGATTCGTCAGTCCATCTGCTCATCATATCCAAACCTACCCATCCATCTCCAAACCTAACCATTTCAGCCATCCGTCCATCTTTCCGCTCATCCATACAGCCACCCTTTCACTCCATCCATCCACCATCCATCCTTCCACTCATCCATCCATCATTTCGCACCCTAATCCATACACCCTGTAACCCATCCATCCATTCACTTTCCTTCATTATAACATCCTTTGTCCATCCACCATCCCGCCACTCAACCATCCCTGTCACTCACCCATTTAGCCAGCCACACTTACACTCACTCATCCTTTCACCCATACATCTATCCATCCTTTCACCCACACATCCATCCATCCTTTCACCCACACATCCATCCATCCTTTCACCCACACATCCATCCACCCACCCATCCATCCACCCACACATCCATCCATCCACTCTTTCACTCACACCCACCCTTTCACATTAATTATGAGCCTTTGTCTGTCGAGCTGCAGACAGAAGAGACCCATCTAGAGCTCCACCTCTACAGTGATTGCTAAAGTGAGGCATTCACGAAGCCCCTGTTCAAACCTATCCTTCCAACTCCAAACCTATTGATCAAACTCATCCATCCCGCCTTCCTTTCACTCATCCATCCTTTAGCACATCCATCCATCCTTTCACCCCACACATCCTCATTTTCGCTCACATTCATCCACCCTTTCACTCATCCCTCCATCCATCCTTTCCATCATCCATCCATCCTCCTTTTCACTCAAATATCCTTCCACCCTTTCACTTCCTCCATTTATGCTTTCGCTCATCCATCCACCTTTTCACCCATCCATCTTCTGTTTCTCTCATATATCCACCCACGCTTTCACTAATCCCTCCATCCACCTTTGCACTCAACTATCCACCCATCAACCCTTCCACCCAGCCAGCCACCCACCCGATTCACCCACCCACCGACCCAGCCATCCATTCATCTACTCTCTCACCCATTAATCCACCCTTTTATTCAGCCATCCATCCTTTCACTCATCCATCCTCTTTCACCCCACCCATCCATCCATCCCTTCATTCACCCTTGCACTTATCCATCTATTCTTTCACGCATCCATCCTTACATCCATCATTTCACTCATTCATCCATGCATCTATCATCCACTATTTCGCTTATTCATTCATGCATGCATCTGTACATCCACCTTCTCACTTATTCATCCATGCATCTATCTATCCACACTTTCACTCATTCATCCATGCATCTATTCATCCACCCTATCACTCCATTTCAAATCCATTATGGGCCTTTGCGGACCTGCAAACTGAAGAGGCCCATCAAGGACTCCACAGCTGCTGTGATTGCTATGGCAGTGTGTTCAAAATGCCCCTGGTGCATGCTCAAAGTTAGTTGAGAGGCCTAGTGCAAGGACAGAAATGGGGGTGACCTTAGGCCTGCATGAAAGCCTCATGGAGAAACTAATGAGCTTTAATGTAAGCCCTGGATAGTAAGATACGAGAGGCCAAGGTGTGCAGGTCAGGGCTGTCAGAGGGCTGTGGAGGGTGGTGGGGTGGGGTTAGCAGGTTTAGGCAGCTGGTGAAACAGAAGGTGTACAGGAAAGGTAAAGTGCAAAGAAGGGGGGGCACGAGCTGCATGAAAAGGAAAGCAAAGTGAATTGAAAAATCAAAGTGAGTTGAAGATGAGCAGGGAGCTTGGGGCCGTATGAGGCCCAAGAGTTGAGCAGAGATTAAAAGGCAGGGGTCATACAGTTCAAGTCAGAGCAAGGGGCCAAGAGGCAGATATGGCAGCCTCTTACATGCCAGTGCTGTGAGTGTTCTGGAGCTGCAGAAGCACGATGTTTGTCTCATGCTCTAAAAAAAAAAAAAGAAAAGGAAGGGTGTGGGATAGGAGCCACACGAGCCTATGGAGCTGGCTGCAACTTTGAGCTCTGCTTTATCATGTTGTTCTTTTGCTCTGGGGAAATTAAAGTGCAGGCCCCCAGCTTTTGCATTGACCCTTACACTGCCAATAAACTGCCCAGAGCTACTGATTAACATGGCTGTGACCAACAGAGTTGAACAGCAGTGTATCGGATTACCATAAGACTGTCTACTTGTCCCTTGGACAAAATACAAATTAAAACCTCTTGCCCTCCTAAGAAATCTAGATGTCTGGAGCTAGGAATTCCCCACCCCTGCTAGTCCTTAAGACAAACCCCGAATTGTTCATGGGACGATGTCATGGTTCTTGCTTGTCCTGAGTTGCTATTGTCATGTCATTAAATCCCTACCACTCAGCTCTGCATCCCTTGCCACTCCACGTGCAACTCCCTTCAACTACCACCCAACCCACAGCCTGCCTGCCTGCCACTACTGCTCCAACATGCATCAGATTAACAGTATTGGATGACTCCTGTGCCCTGATATTGCCCATCACTTCAGAGACCTAAAATCCATCAACTACTATCAAGGCCCAAAGCGCACTCACTGTTTCCATCACATCACCTGCTGCCATTTTACAACCTGCAGCTGATGTCATTGTGGACGAAGGGGAGGCCGACTATGTGCCAAGTGAATTTGTACCCATTGAGACTTGAGGCCCACGTTTGGATTAGCTTGTGCAATGTGTTAGTATTGTGTTCATGCAGTATATTTTTGAAAAGGTATTAAATGAATGTTTTTGTGGTAGATGAATTTAAATTTTGATATTGACAGTATATGTTATGATTAGGCGCTGCGCCAATTTTGGGGAGTGTGACAGTGTTCATGTATTGGTATGCAAAGTGTGCCCTCTACTCTGACCAGAAGGAAGGCACTGGAGGATTGTCTTCAGGCCCTTAGAACTTCAGAAACGACAGAGCTTTCTGGGGCTGTTAGGACCCCAAGTCGAGACATCTAGAAAGTAATCCTAATTCTTCACTTGGGTTGTTAGATGCTTGGGGTTAGGGTGGCACTTAGAAATGAACAAGCTGGTGGTATAGATTGTGTACGTTTTTTTTATTCTTGATTTGGTTGGGGTGTAAGGCTTTGTGGTATGGTGCTGCCTTAAAGAAGGATATTTAGGACAAAGGTGGGAAGCAGATGTATTCTGCCTGGGGCAATGATACTATAGTCATTAGATATGTTTCTTGGGTTGTTGGTGGTGATTTTTCTTAAATGTAAGACTACTGGGGCTACCAACCAAGGAAATATACACATGTGTAATTTACAAATGTAATTTACTCTCAAAAGTTTGAGTAACATTACTACTTTTGGCTAGTCTCAAACTCAGAGTGTAAAGTTACTCAAAAGTGTAGACCTAAACATCCCCACCCCTGGAAAAAGCGAGTGTAGCCAACATTTTTAATGTAAATTATTACTGCCAATAAAGAAACACTAGTAAGTTCAGCTCCATACATAGCCAACCACTGGTACTGTAACATGCTCCCATTGAAAATAATGGAGGTAGTGACTTACAATAAAACCTCAGAAGAAATAATGTTGATTTAAATTATTCAAAATGTTAAAATATGAATACATTTAATGTTGAAAATATATAAAAATAAGCTGCATTTATTATATAATTTTAAAACATTTATTCTAGCTCTGAGCTGGAGTAATTCACTACTGTTTTGCGCCCTCCTTTTAGGCTGTAATAACTTTAGAAGTGCAGTTTGTGAATAGCAATGAGCTTATTCTTTTGTGCGTGGGTGAGTGTTGCTTCATAAACCCCTCTCCAACCCTTCCTAAACCCCTCATTACTACTCCTAAACGACTCCCATTTTGTAATAAGTATGCCCATTTTTCCAGCCACCCCCTTGGTCCCCTTCCCTATTTACTACTAAGTAGTAAGCTTCTGTGTGTTATGATCTCCACATAACATTTTTGGGGGAGGTGGAGGTGAAGATTTACACTTGTAGGTTGTAAGTTTCTGACTAGCATTTTGTGCTACTATTGTAGTACTGCAAACAAACTAGACAATTTAGTCCTCACATTCCGGTCATTTGCCATGATAAACTGCCATCATTGAGTGCGTGAAACATTAAAGAAGTATTTGCATCTGTCTGGCAGCTCCATCAGCAACTTCTAAAGAGACGTTTGCAGCGTGAATGTTTTCTGGATTCGCATGCTGCACATTATTCCTCTGTCTAGTGGTTGGGTCCAGAATCTTTCTTCTGCTTCTACAATTTTTGTGTTTGTTGTTGGTGGGCGTCGTATGACCATTTGGTGCAGCTTGTGACGCCATTGTGCTTCCTTAGGAAGCTCCGACCTTTGATTGCCATCTTTAGGGGGAGGTTTACAGACTACCAATCAGACAAAACGTGCTATCAATATAAAAAGGAAAGATGTTACATCCAGAATCAGGGTCCTTAAGTCTGACAGCATGGTTCCTGAAGACCTAGAGTTATGGACACTTAAAACTACTAGAAAAGAAAAGGCAAGAAGACTAACAACAAAAAAATGCTATACAGCAAAATGGAAAAAATACTCACTATGATGCAGGGAAGAAGGATTCTAGATAAGAATATATAAGGAAAAGACCGTTCAAAGATACTTAACACACCTGTTAGAGCATTGACTAACCTATTTATCGCTGAAGGTGCATTTTGCAGCAGTAGTGGCATACAGGGACACATTGGAATACGTTTTTTCCCCATCACCAGTCATCAAACGGTTCTTGGAAGGAGCAAAAAGAATTGCCCCCCACTCCCAGAAAAAAGTAGGACAAAAGATCTTACAAAATCTCTTGGCAAATCAACGCTCATCTTCAGCCCAACCACCACTGTCGTAAAAACTGCTACAAAATCAATGCACAGCATGTGAATCCAGAAAAGATTCACTCTGCAAAATTTATATAATTTCTTACCTCTTAGTGTAGTTTTGCAATTTAAGAAGAATTTCTGGATTTACAAGCAAACCCACCCTCCTCCACCAAATAGATGAGGGAGGGAAAAAAAGAAATCTGAGGACGGCACCAAAGGTGGGAGCTTTCAGACGAAGCACGACAACGTCACAAGGTGCACCAATGGAGGTATGTCCACACCCACCAACAAAAAACACTAAATTAGTAGAAGGCCCAAAATAATTTGGAGATGATTCTAGAACCTACCACAAGGTAGTGGAAAAATGCACAGCATGTGTATCCAGAAATTCTTCAAGCTGCAAAATTACACTGACTGTTAAGAAACTATACATTTTAAATCAGATCCAGTGTTATTTGTAATTTAACTGAGTCTTCTCACCACACAAATTCAAGCGGCAATGCTGTTCCACACCCCTTGTATTTAGGGTCATAGTCTGTTTCCGTCTTGTGCCCCAAAATGATTTATTCTTTTTTCAGTGCTATTAGTTGAACTTCAGTTCAACATGTCGCATTCATTTCACAGCGTGTCATTATCATTTCAACACACTATATTCAGTTACCCCTGGTTCAGATCCATTTAAACACATGCCTTATTCTTTCCTTTGCATGACACATTTAACTCACAGATTTTCATATCTTGAAGGATTGTCTAATTCAGTTAGTTTCAAATCACTGTAATTCAGCTGCCAGGGCCATAAAAGTACAAACAGTGTAAAAAGAGTATAAAATGGAGAAAATATCCATAAAAGATTTTCAAACAAGACAATTTGAAAGTTAAAACGTTGATACAATATAAAACAAATTACATGAGAAAAAATGCACAGCCATTCATAATCACATTCCTTAACTGTCTAGGCAATGTGGCAGTATACATAGCTACCAAAAGTAAGGGAGTATGCCTTCCTATCAGTCTTTGAAAAACGATGCAGTAAGATGTAACCTAGTAGTAAGCCTAAACAGGATCAGTTGTTAGTGAGACGAAGGACCTTGCTGTGGAGCACCCACATGGCACCCAGAATTTGGAAATGGAAATTGCTATTACTGGGAGGGAATCCAAACTGAGAATAAGGAGGGCAACCAAGTGGCTACACACTCCTAATAGCCTACATAAAGAGGCTAGCCAGGTTCGTCGAGGGGAGGTGTAATCTGGGCACACAAACAAAACCTATGCAATACTCTCTTCTGAAGAGTTACAAATTGGACACCTGGTGTCTCCTCCACCTACCCATCCTGAGATAAACCCTCTAAGGGGGTAAGGTGCATACTCAAAGCTGGAAGTATAAGATCTCAAAATGACTTAAACCCACATGTTGGCTTAATGTCAATTAAACCACTAGCTGGTTTAGAGTGAAATGCTCTATGAGATTCCTCAGCCACTACTAATTACCAATATTGCTTTTTCAAGAGGGCCTTAGTTGGAAAGACGGTAGAGTCCACATGGTCCCACAGATCATGCATATCTAGCGGATACAATGCTGACTTCAGTTTCAAGAGCCAGAGAACCTTATTGAATGTGTCGACCTTCATAAAATCCTTAAAACTTTCCACATAGTGGCCAAGTTCGTAATTAGTCCTTAGGCTTCGGCAATACAACAAGTACAAAGTCGGATTTTACCAGACGCCTCTGTTAACTCCCAGATCCCTGAACAGTGAATACAGCTGAGTGCTAGGAGGAAGAGAGGCAAGATTCCTAAGAAATTTGTTCTCAGTTCTCAATAAATCATCATGTAAGGAAAAGCCACATAATTCCGCCTCATATAAAGCTGAGCCCAAGGCTTTGGCCTCGTAGATCTTAAGAGTCGGTAAAATAGGTTTAGTGTGGGATGAAGAGAATTCATGGAGTATCACTCCAGAGATCTGTTTGAGTTTAATGGTTGCCTTGTTGATATGAAGGTGCCGTGACATGCCCTCTGCGATTGTGACCCCAAGATATGCAAAGGAATAAACCTTCTCAAGTGGGACACCCCCTAGCACAGGGTGCCCTTAACACCTTAGCTGCTTTGGAACGTCCAGCTCCAGTGCTGAACGTTCCATTGCACAGGTGCAGCTGGAACGGCCGACGGCAGCACTCCCGAGGTAGTGGTGCCGTCAGCCGTTGGTATAGGCGCAGTACTTAAGAGGTTAAAGGATTTGTTATGATTGAAAAACATCACTTTGGTTTTGGAGGTGTTGATCCCCAAGCCACGTGCGGCACAAAACTCATCAAAGTGAGTCAAAGGTTTCTGAAGCCCACACAGGGGCTTGGAGATCAACAGAGTATCATCCACTAAGAGCAGAATAGAGTTTTGTTTTGTGCCAGAAATGGAGTGTCTGCATCGACCTGAGACCGAAAATAGTCAATGTCTTTAATAAAAGTGAAAAGAAAGTGGGAGCCAGGACACAGCCTTGGTGAACACCTTTGCGGACCGGGACCCTTTTAGTCAGCTGAGCCTTCCCCCCCCCTCCCAACCGAATGTGTGCATACATAGTTGCCAAGGTTTCAGATTGATATGTGTGACATTTTCACTATTTCAGCAACATTGAGTGACATTTCAGCGACTATGAGTGACACGTCCTCGTGAGCAAAAAACATGCAATGAAGACGAGGGAAACTTCTAAATATCAGAAATTACAGCCATTTGAGCAACACGAAACTCCAAGAAATTCTTGAAACTGCTGCAGAGTACCCGAAATGGAAGGATTCTAACCCTAGTGCTCCCTCCTGTAACCTCATATTAAATGGCAAAATTACAGGAAGCTAAAAATTCACAGCTGAAACGCTTAGCGCTTAGAACTTCCTACACTGCATGAGATACATAAATGTACTACATGGAATTCAGTTGTGCACGTTTATTTTAAGGTTCGACTACTGGAGTGCTATATTGTAGGCAGCTTTCAGAGAACCCCCGGTCTTTTGACCAATTTTGAATTAAAAGTCTCACCTTGCTCTGGGGAGTAACTGCAAAAGGAACAGAAGCAGTGGCAGCAGGAAAGTGATAACGACGGACATTAAGCTGCCACAGCCGCTTGCAGACAAGCCAGGGCTATTTGGGCGATTAAGGACGAAAGGATGAGGCAGTCGGACGGTGGCGGCAGACAATAAACCTCGGAGTCTGCAACTTGAGGGCGCCCTAACAGCTGCAGTGCACGCGCTGTGCAGCTACGGCCCACCAGCGGTTTTCCGTGATCAAGCTCCCTCCAAGGTTCAAGCTCGGTGAGGTGTACCTAGTCCCCTCAATTCCTTGGCATGATGTTGAATTAGGCCCAAGGCTCGGTTCAGGCTAGTACACGACCATGGGCGGCGAGGCGGGCGGACGCACCGGTCGGTGACGACATGATGATTGCTGCGAGAGACACTGCAGGCAGCACAAGTGAACTCCCTCCATGTCCCCGCCTGCCGCTTCTGACTCGAGCCTAACTTCCTGCTTCCTGTGTGTAACGAGACTTGACATGGGCGCTAGGCCGCGCCGCTGCACAAACCAATTAAGGAAAAGGCACAACCACTTGAGGGCAGGCCCGCCGCCCCGCCGGGTCTTATTGGGCAGGTGGTGAGTCAGTCGAGTGGGATCATGTCGTCAGTGCGCCGCGGGCGCCGAGAAATCAGTCGGCCATCAACCTGCTGCCTGACTGGCGCCCGCGGCCCATTAATTTTGCAACATTGTAGGCTTGTAGCAGCACAGTCAGAGATAATGGCTGAGAGCAGCAACATTGTCAATTACGGAGCTCAGCAGCCGAGCCTCAGTGCTACAGTGGTCAGAGGCACCACCAGATGGCAACAGGCCCGCACGCTACCTACACCCTGGGCATTATGTTTTTTTTGCGTTTCTGCGCTGTCAGCAGAGTGGACAAAAATGCGTGACAATGCATTTCAGTGCGTTGATGCGGAACACTAAAATGCGTTAGTCACGCCTGATGCGTGATACTTGACAGGACTGTGCATAGTTGTCCTCATGCCGACTAATTAAAAGTGATAGAATATGAGGGAGCATTGCCAAGTCATCAAGATCTTTCCAATGGCTGGGGAGGGATCAAATTAAAAGCAGATTTCAGATCAACAAAGGCAATGTAAAGGCTGCCTGTGCCGATCAGAACTGTCCGCCAATAGATAAGCAAAAAACAGAAGGCCCGATCAATGGTTAGGACCCTCAGGTGCTAACCTGCTTGGAGAGGACTAAGGACATCGCTCTCCACGATCCAATATAAGAAGACGGCGACAAAAAATGCTTTGAACACAGTCTATAAGGCTTATTGGCCTATAACTAGAAGGTGAGGCGCGATCGCCTGTTTTATGTGTATAGGCGGTACTTTAGCACCTTTCCAAGAATCAGTAATAGGAGCCCCAGCAGCAATTGCATTAGCCATGGCTAAAATGTAGCACGACAAGGGCTGTATACAGATACAAATATATCTGTTAGGACACTTTAGAGATTATCCGCACGTCCACGCATGACCGCATTAAGGGAGTGGTTAATGTGAGCAATGCCAAACAATGGCATAGCACTAATGATGGTCGAAGGAGCAATAACAGTGGTTGCCTGGGTTAAGGGGTAGGAATCGTCAGAGTAAAGATTATAAGAATAATCAACCCAGACAGAAGCGGCAACATTAGTTGTGTAGAGCTATCCTTATCTTGTCTTATTCATTTTAATTCACATCATATTTATTTTGACACAGACCAATTAATTTCAACAGAGGCCACATTTATTTCAGCAGGTGCATTATAAACTTTAACATGTCATTCATTTCACTGCATGTCATATTTATGTCATCCTAATCTATATCAATATATATAAAAACGAAAGTAGGTCTGTTTGTCCTTTATGCATCACTACACCATTCATCCGATAGACAATAAACTTTGGGAAGTTGTTGAGTACACTCCAGCGAAGGTTTCTGGCAACAACAAAAAAATAAAAGATTGTAAAATATCGGCCCCCAGGGCCCTCATAATCTTTCCAATACTTGACATTTACAGTTTCCGGTGCGATTCGCTTTTGCAATGACCATCAACAAAGCACAAGGACAATCGCTGCAAATGTGTGGACTAGATTTGGAGAATCCGTGCTTCTCACATGGACAACTGTATGTGGCCAGCTCACGCGTCTGACATCCTTCTGATTTATTCGTGTACGCACCAGACGGAAAAACTAAAAATACTGTGTATCCACAAGCACTCGAATAAACAAAATTAAAACAACACTTTTAAATGTTTGCCATATTAAAAATGAATACGTTTCAATAAAAATGATACAATGTAAATTGAATGTTATCATAACAAGTTTCCTTAAATTTCCTTTTATTCTGAGATTGCAGCAACACGCGATGGTGTAAGCTAGTTTAGTTATAAAATGCATGTCATATCCCTTTAAAGAGGAGTTGTACTCATTTTGATACATATCATAATCAATTCAGTATGTAGTTTATTTCAGTGTGGGTAATATTAATTTCAAAGGATGTCATTCATTTAAGCATAGATTATATTGATTTAGTCATCGGTCATATTTATTTTAAAGTGTTTTTATATAATTTCAATGCATCCCATGTTAATTTCAACATTTGCCATGCTAATTGCAAGGTGTAATTTTCCTCTTAATGCATTCCATACTGATTTCAGTGAATGTCACACACATTTTAGCTTAAATCTGCGCAGACACTGCTGTGGCAGGTCTGAGATGCATTTACAGGGCTACTCACGTGGGTGGCAAATCAGTGCTGCGGACCCTCTAGTAGCATTTGATTTACCGGTCCTGGGTACACACAGTGCACCGTACTAGGGAGTTAACAGTAAATCAAATATGCCAATCATGGTTAACCAATCACAATAACAAACTACACAGAGAGCATATGCACTGATTAGCAGTAGTAAAGTGCCCAGTGTCCTAAGACGAACAAAAACCAGGCAGAAAAAATAGTAGGAAGAAGTAAAAAAAGAAAAAAAACTTGCGAATAACCCTGCAACAAGGCCATTTCCAACATTTACTGTCCTAAAGTATTACAGCTTTGCTCTCTTCATTCTCTGCAGTTCATTTACATTTTTGGCAGTCTTTCTAAGCTAATTTAGTACTGTGTAGGTATGCTAGTCTGCTGTTGTACTTCTATTGTATTTTGTGATATATCAAGGGCCCCCTGGTAGGAATACAGATCCTGGGTCAGGGAAAAATGCAATGTGAAGGTATCACCCAGGCTATCTTGAGCAAAGAACCATACTAGCTATGTATTAAAAAATGAGGTTATAAACATAAACTATAACACAACAATAAAGATTGATATGAAAAAGGATACTTTTAATTTAAAAAAGAGAGAAAATATTTGCATCGTATATACATAATAAATTGATATAAAACATATATTTCTCAAGTTTAAAACATATGTGATAAAAAAACATTCAACATGTAATATTGTTGTCTTTTGTATAAACGCTGCAGTAGTAGTGTGCCAACGCGTTTCGACACTCCGTGGTGTCTTCCTCAGGACAAAAGTTTTTTTGGCAGCTCAATGTTCTTTAAAAACACTTGTTAATTAACTTCAGAATCTCCTGGTAGTTGTAGCGCAGAGTGAGGCGCCTTTAAATATTTATTTCATGGTCTGTGAAATCTCTTAGTCAAGATTTCGCTGCCCCCATCTCACTCTTTGCAATTTAAAAACAAAGAGAAGTCTATTCTTTTTTCTCTTTGGAAGACTTGTCTTTTCGACTCGAGGTTTGCTCGCAATTTGAAACGGGACACTAAATGAAGCCGATACACACTGGTTGATTCTAATACTCCGATTGTATAGAACGTTTTTAACCAAAAGGATATCTTTATTGAGACCTTGACAAACACTTTACTTTCCCCGCGTAAGAAACGAAAAACTTTTACATCTTAGACGCCTCGCGCATTGAACAGCCGCTCGTCTTGTTGAATGCCGGTTGACGTTATTTAGACGTCCAAATAGGATAAAATGTTCTTCAGAGAATCGGTAAAGTGTTTTGTCCTCGTATTCTTGCCAGGTGCCGGTCATTCGTCTCAAGGAAGGGTGAGACGAATGACCGGCACCTGGCAAGAATACGAGGACAGAACACTTTACCGATTCTCTGAAGAACATTTTATCCTATTTGGACGTCTAAATAACGTCAACCGACATTCAACAAGACGAGCGGCTGTTCAATGCGCGAGGCGTCCAAGATGTAAAAGTTTTTCGTTTCTTACGTGGGGAAAGTAAAGTGTTTGTCAAGGTCTCAATAAAGATATCCTTTTGGTTAAAAACGTTCTATACAATCGGAGTATTAGACTCAACCAGTGTGTATCGGCTTCATTTAGTGTCCCGTTTCAAATTGCGAGCAAACCTCGAGTCGAAAAGACAAGTCTTCCAAAGAGAAAAAAGAATAGATTTCTCTTTGTTTTTAAATTGCAAAGAGTGAGATGGGGGCAGTGAAATCTTGACTAAGAGATTTCACAGACCATGAAATAAATATTTAAAGGCGCCTCACTCTGCGCTACAACTACCAGGAGATTCTGAAGTTAATTAACAAGTGTTTTTAAAGAACATTGAGCTGCAAAAAAAACTTTTGTCCTGAGGAAGACACCACGGAGTGTCGAAACGCGTTGGCACACTACTACTGCAGCGTTTATACAAAAGACAACAATATTACATGTTGAATGTTTTTTTATCACATATGTTTTAAACTTGAGAAATATATGTTTTATATCAATTTATTATGTATATACGATGCAAATATTTTCTCTCTTTTTTAAGTTAAAAGTATCCTTTTTCATATCAATCTTTATTGTTGTGTTATAGTTTATGTTTATAACCTCATTTTTTAATACATAGCTAGTATGGTTCTTTGCTCAAGATAGCCTGGGTGATATCTTCACATTGTACTTCTATTGTATACATTTGCATCTAGTATGAAGAGTAAGTGGAGGGCAAACACATGTTTTATGTGACTGTTTCTTTTAAGAATTACTTTATGGTGTTCCAGAGAAGTACGAATTCAAGTTTGGTAACATAATAATTGAAAAAACATCTTATTTAATGATTGAAGAAGATACAAACCTCACATGATGCACTGGAGCCAAGGCTGTTGAGTAATTGTTTATAAAAAGGATTCTGGGTGGCCAAATGGTTTGGCTCATAGTTGAAAGCGTTTCATCCTTGGGTTCCCTTTAGGAAAAAGACTAAACTCAGCAGATTTTCCGTCACATCTGGAGTCCTGTTGAACTGAGTCCTGAGCCTTGATGAAATTAGCTACTGTTCTCACAGTTTGTCAAGCAGCCGATATCCCTTGTAACCAAGAAGTTTGATGTGAAGTCATGATAACACTTTAGAGGTTACTATAGGTTTTTGAATTTCTTCCCGCTGCATGTTCTATACATATTGGTAGACTTTTGCTTGCCAAATTCTAGATACAAACTCAGGATGCCTTCCAATATAATAGATGGTTAAAGTCCTGTTCATGTACCACTTCTGTGGTTTAACTTATTGACCATTTATTGGTCTCTCCGACTAGACCGAGCACGCGCCGTCTGTTGCAAGACTTATTGTTAGCTTGAAGTGGACTTAAAGCATTCATGCCAACAAACCTGTTTAAAATGCGAGACTTTCAATTTTTAAAGCCAAAATTGGCTTTATTTTAGCCTTCTCTTTTTTATACTAATCACTGGGTTAAACAAAGTCTCCCAAATGTTTATTTCCCAGTTTTGAAATGTTGCCATTTATGAGTCTGCCAATTACTTTCCATTGGTTGACATCCTTGCCACTTTCATTTGCTTGCTTCTTATCTTGTGTAAGCTTTCTTTCCTCTCCTTTGGTTGTCACTCCCCTGAAGCATTGGCGCTTTACTTGTGTCCTTGCACTGCCCACTTTTTCGGGTGCTCCTTTTGAATTTATGTTAAAGTACTTTGAGACTGCATGCCTTTTCCAGCTGTCTCAGGGAAGGGGGGCTTCTCTTCCCCTTCCTCACTCCATATTGTGCTCTCTCGCTTTCCCATGTGCTTCTTCACCACCAGTTCCTGTTGCTCTCTAGCCTGTTTACTTTTCTCACCCCTCCATGTTTCTCTTATTCACGATTGGCTTACTTCCCTCCTCCTCAGTTATCCCCCACCCACATCCTCTTATCGCTTCTGCTCCACCCACTGTGTTGCTTTCCCTGCCCTCCTATTGCTTCTCCCACCCCATTGGTCCGTGATTCTGCCCCACTCAACATTACTTCCCTCGTCCATGTTGCTTTCTCTCACCCATGTTTCACCCTTTGCGTTTGACTCTAAAAGAAGCTGAGGATCTTTGGATCTGCTTTACCACACAGAAAAATACCTGTATGACTCCGAGGTGCAGGTGAACCAAGATCCCTTGGACCTACACTCAATGCCTGGGGTGTCACAGCGGAGGAGGTCCGCCCCCCTGACCCCTACTTTTGCTTCTTTTCCCTAAGCGCACATATTACCCTCTGTTGCGTAACACTGGCAGTTCTCTCACTCCCACCTCCAAATCGGTAGAGAGTGAGCGCCGCAGAAGTAGAAAATGGTCACTCCTTCTTTCTGCTCCACAGGTTTTAGATTTTCCTCCAAGGACTCCACAGTTTTACTACTTAACAACTTTAAGTTCTTGCCTTCAGCTTTCAGTTAAAGTCTATTGTGGAACACAGTGCTTTAAGTGAGATGAAGAAAGTAGTGGGAGGTGTTAAAGGGACATGTCCTAGGAAATTAAGGGCATGACTTAAAATATGTGAACTGCAATCTTGATTTTTACACAGCATGCTACCTGAACAGTATTTAGGTGCCGCTTTATGAGATTTCTGCAATTGCATCCGGACATATCACACGAACATATGCCTAAAACAAGCTAGACCTGTTGGCTTTATGAGTGCTGGTTAGCAGTTTGATATATATATCACTGCTCCAAGTACACCAAACAGCGAGGCACTCTTGTAGGCGGGTGCTGCCACGCGTCGGGGTGCCGTGTTATATGAAAGCTCCAAATCTTTCCCAATCCATAGGAAAAAAGGCAGCACTCGCGGGAAAATGTGCACAGTGGTCTTTATTGATTTTCAGACAGACGCGTTTCGGGTATCTCCCTTCTTCTGTGATCCTTTTTTCCTATGGATTGGGAAAGATTTGGAATATATATATATATATATATATATATATATATATATATATATATATATATATATATATATATGTGTGTATATATATATATATGTATATCCGGGGGTTACCGGACGAAACTCGTCATGTTTGCCTAAAAGGGAAAAATAAAAGCACTTGGATACCAACTTGCAGTGTGGTCCGCGTCCCGTTTTGGAGCCGTTTGAAGCGGTGGAGTCGGGAGTTTGTTTGATATATATATATATATTTCAGGAAATTTTCAGGCAGATTCCTCAACCGGCACCAAAGTTATTCCCAATAGAATGTTGCGGATTCCCTATGGAAAACAATCCTAACTATAACTACCTACTGGCAGCCGCCAGTAGGTAATATATATATATATATATATATATATATATAACATATTACCTACTGGCGGTCGCCAATAGGTAGTTATAGTTAGGATTGTTTTCCATAGGGAATCCGCAACATTCTATTGGGAATAACTTTGGTGCCGGTTGAGGAATCTGCCTGAAAATTTCCTGAAACTTGCCTCGCTGCGCTCCGCTCCTTCCCTGAAAGTTTGGGGGGGATTCGTCAAGCGGGGGGCGAGATAAAAGGGGGTCCCAAAACGTGTTTTCCCCATGTTAATTTTCATAGGGCGGTTGGACTCACTTTTAGCCCGAACGGCTGAATGGATTTCCACCAAACTTGGCAAATTTGTAGGGACTGGTAGCCCGATGTGCCTTTGCTATGTCTCAAGATATGTGCTCCAGTGGATTTTGAGTAATTTAGGTTAAAAACAATATATATATCTATAAGCCCGCCCCGGTACGCGCACTGGGACGCTCTCCAGCACGCTACGTGAGTTTGCGAGCGGATAGCTGATTTGCTCTCGGGTGTCTGTCAACATTCCAAACAGTCCGGAGCGGCCGCCGTCTTGTGTCTCGGTAGGATCGAGACACAAGAGGTGGCAAAAACAAAGGGGGAAATGACCAAAAGGGGGCAGGGTAGACCCCCCCCGACCCCCTTGGTTTGATGTGGGGGCCAATTTTTTTTTTTCGATTTGCGCGGGGGGAGCGCCTGGTACGCTCACCGAGGAGCGTACCATGGGGGAAAAAAGAATGACAGATTTTTTTAAAAATGTAGCATTTTTTTATAAATTGGAGGTAGTTCTAAAAAGACTAAAACATGGCAGATGGCGGAACCTTCATGAGGATGCACCTGATCCAAAATAACCTCAATGGTAAATTTACCCTTTTCTTGATACTTAAACAGAGATTATGTGCACACCGATAAGACACCCGTCGTCACAATGACCGCCCTAAACAGAACTTTAACATGTAACAAAAAAAAGCACAGGTGCACCATAAATTGAAATTGTGCAAAAGTAACAGTATTAATGTCAAAGCACAAATAGTGATGTCCAGAAGTCTTGTTTGTTTGATTCTTTATTTTTCAACAGAAGAAAACGAACAGCCGACGCGTTTCGTCCCAAGACGGGACTTTGACATTAATACTGTTACTTTTGCACAATTTCAATTTATGGTGCACTAGTTCTAAAAAGAACTGTTTTTGTTATTCATTTTGTTGTTTTATATTTTTTTATTATTTTTTTGAACATTTTGTACTTTTTTTGGCTTTTATGAACAATTTTATATTTTTTGGGGAATTTTTATGGGGACAAACAAAAAACAGGGAATTGTAAACGGCTCAACTGGAGCAAACAAAATCAGGAAAAAATTAAGGTTTCTTTGGGCACTTGTGGTTGTCACCAGCACGGTTGATGAGTTTAACACTTTGCTCACCATAGCAAAATGTACTCCCACAAAATATGCAAACTATTTTGAAATTTCCAAACTGGATTTGGATGTTTGGTACCATCGGCCTTGTCTCTGGTCCCAATGGAGTGGGTTGGGTACTTTGGGAGGTGCTGGGAAAAGATTGGGGAGGGTTTCTGGTCAGTTCTCTGACCTCTGCCGTACTATAGTTGTTAGGGTGCCGGCGTTGCATGTGGCGAATCATGGTGGTGTTGCCAAAAGAATATTTTTTGGCAGGGTTCCCCCTGGAAAGTACAGTGCCACAGATCAGACAAGTAACCTTTATCGCATTAACTTTCTTGAGGCCTCTTGGGATTTTAAAAAACTCCCACACAATGTGCTCCTTTGGCTTGTAGGGGGTAGTATCTTCTGGCAGGTAGCGCCTCTCCTCCTCCTCTTCTTCATCTCCACCACTGCCGTGTTGTGGTGGTCCTTGTGGTGGTGGTGGTGGTGGCTGAGATGCTCCTGCTGCTGCTGCTACTGTAGCCATTTCTCAGTACAAATGGGTACGAATAGGTCTGGAAACAGGTCTTCCTCACTTAAAGTACAAAGTGAGAATGAGGAAAAAAGGTGGGGGCTTTCATCATTAAGAAAACAAAACTGTCCTGAACCAATGAAAAGTGTTATATTCAGGTCACATGACCCGACGCGCTTACGTAGCGCGATCGTATACGCTTGGGTGCTTCCGGGTGCGCTTACGCCGTGCGTATCACGCGGACGAATCTACGCGATACGTCACGATGATGTTTTCGTTCGCGGCAACAGCGCTAACGGGACGCTCACCGGTACGCGCACCAGGAGCGCTCAAATGCAAAAAAAAATAATATATATATATATACATATAAAAAATAGTATTACATAAATATACAATATAGGATTCATTATAAAAAATATTATATTTGATAACAATATGAATTTTCTATTAAAAAACTTTGAAATTCACTGAAAAAAACATAGGTTTGAGGCCCTATATATAGTTAGGAATTAGCATTTACAAAACCTATGAAATTCACTAAAAAAAACGTAGGTTTCACACCAGTTATAGTTAGGAATTAGCATTTAAAAAACCTTTGAAAATCACTGAAAAAACCATAGGTTTCACACCAGTTATAGTTAGGAATTAGCATTTAAAAAACCTATTACATTCACTGAAAAAAACATAGGTTTCACACCAGTTATAGTTAGGAATTAGCATTTAAAAAAACCTATTAAATTCACTGAAAAAACCATAGGTTTGACACCAGTTATAGTTAGCTGGAAATTTTACTGACATAAAACCATTGAAATTCCCACGTTATAGTTAGTTGGACTCACTATAACTTGCACGTCTGCAATGCACTGCTGATGACGTCACCCATTACATCACTCATGACATGGTCAGTGACATCACTCATGACATCCCTGATGACACCATCCAGTGAATGTGTGTCTTTCTGAAATATAAATATGTTTTATATATGTATATGTAAAGGTCGATGGAAGAATAAATGTTTAAATAAGTTTGTTAATGGATGTTTTTTTGGCTTATTAAGTGTATCTTAGTGAATACATATATTAGCGAGTATTGTTTAAATATTTAAATGTTTGTATCAGTGTCTCACTTTGTGTATAAGTGGCTGCATGGGTTTTTTCAGTGAATATATATATATATATATATATATATATATATATATATATATATATATATATATATATATTACCTACTGGCGGTCGCCAGTAGGTATATATAGTTAGGATTTTTTCTCTATGGGATTTTTGAAAATTCTATGTCTAATAACTTTGGCGTTTGTGGACGGAATTGGCTGAAATTTTCAGGAAAATGGAACATTTTGTTTCTGAGCAGCCCCTGACAATTTGGGGGGGTTTCATCAAGGGGGGGCCGAGAAAAAAGGGGGGTTCCAAAACGCGTTTTTCCCATGTTAATTTCCATAGGGCGGTTGGCCTCACTTTTAGCTCGAACGGCTGAATGGATTTGCACGAAACTTGGCAAAATTGTAGGGACTGTTAGCCCGATGTGCCTTTGCTAGGTCTCAATATATGTGCTCAAGTGGATTTTGAGTAATTTAGGTTCAAAAAAAGATATATATCTGGGCGGAGCCTAACTACACATCTGATCTGATTGGCTGTCAGCACTTCATCCAAGAAGTGTTGGCAGCCATCTTGGGACCAATATACATGATAGCACCTCATTAAAAAGCATTGTAGTTAATAGAGGGTTTTAGGACTTTAGTTACATTATAAATCATTTGTTGATGGTACCATACTCGTTTTAGGAATTGTGGTGGGTTCTAAGGTGATTTTACCATGTGAAAAAACCTTCTGCTGTGATATCATGAATATTGTTTGAAAGAAAACGAATATCTCATGATTTTCCCACAGTGGTTTGGAAGGGGATCTATAAGCTAAACTGAAAGCATATTTTCTGTAAATTCACATTATCTTTCTCAGTCATGTGAAAATTAAGTCTGACATTCTCAGTAAAACATGTACATCCAACAAGGACAGAGACTGTCAGTTGATTCCTTTGTGTTCTACTGCAGCCTCCTAGAGTGTTCTAAAGAACAACTAGAGCGCTAACAGTCCTACGTATTACAAAGGTATGGCACACCTGAAGCCATCTTGATTGGAATAAAGTGGTAACTCTTAAAACATTTAATTTAAAAAGAAACAACATGAGGGGGTATATTTTGCCATAGAAAGAATGATTAGTGCTGCAGAATGAAAAATTAGGGCACATTTTGAGTGACTTCTCAAATCCTTTTCTATTTCATTAAAACATTCTGACATGCAGTCTCCCAAAATGGCCACCAGAGACAAAAGAGCCCAAATGTAGCCCAAATATCACCCAGATGTAGCCCAAGTATAGCCCAATGACAGAATGTCCCAGAGTGTTCTAAAGAACAACTAGAGCGCTAACAGTCCTACTTATTACAAAGGTATGGCACACCTGAAGCCATCTTGATTGAAATAAAGTGGTAACTCTTAAAACATTTAATTTAAAAAGAAACAACATGAGGGGGTATATTTTGCCATAGAAAGTATGATTAGTGCTGCAGAATGAAAAATTAGGGCACATTTTGAGTGACTTCTCAAATCCTTTTCTATTTCATTAAAACATTCTGACATGCAGTCTCCCAAAATGGCCACCAGAGACAAAAGAGCCCAAATGTAGCCCAAATATCACCCAGATGTAGCCCAAGTATAGCCCAATGACAGAATGTCCCAGAGTGTTCTAAAGAACAACTAGAGCGCTAACAGTCCTACTTATTACAAAGGTATGGCACGCCTGAAGCCATCTTGATTGGAATAAAGTGGTAACTCTTAAAACATTTAATTTAAAAAGAAACAACATGAGGGGGTATATTTTGCCATAGAAAGTATGATTAGTGCTGCAGAATGAAAAATTAGGGCACATTTTGAGTGACTTCTCAAATCCTTTTCTATTTCATTAAAACATTCTGACATGCAGTCTCCAAAAATGGCCACCAGAGACAAAAGAGCCCAAATGTAGCCCAAATATCACCCAGATGTAGCCCAAGTATAGCCCAATGACAGAATGTCCCAGAGTGTTCTAAAGAACAACTAGAGCGCTAACAGTCCTACTTATTACAAAGGTATAGCACACCTGGAGCCATCGTGATGGGAATAAAGTGGTAACTCTTAAAACATTTAATTTAAAAAGGAACAAAATGAGGGGGTATATTATGCAATAGAAGGTATTATTAGTGCTGCAGAAAGAAAAATTAGGGCACATTTTGAGTGACTTTTCAAATCCTCTTCTATTTCAATAAAAAATTCTGACATGCAGTCTCCCAAAATAGCCACCAGAGACAAAAGAGCCCAAATGTAGCCCAAATATCACCCAGATGTAGCCCAAGTATAGCCCAATGATAGAATGTCCCAGAGTGTTCTAAAGAACAACTAGAGCGCTAACAGTCCTACTTATTACAAAGGTATGGCACACCTGAAGCCATCTTGATTAGAATAAAGTGGTAACTCTTAAAACATTTAATTTAAAAAGGAACAACATGAGGGGGTATATTTTGCCATATGAATTATGATTAGTGCTGCAGAAAGAAAAATTGGGGCACATTTTGAGTGACTTCTCAAACCCTCTTCAATTTCATTAAAAAATTCTGACATACAGTCTCCCAAGATGGCCACCAGAGACAAAAGAGCCTAAATGTAGCCCAAATATCACCCAGATGTACCCCAAGTATAGCCCAATGACAGCATGTCCCAGAGTGTTCTAAAGAACAACTAGAGCGCTAACAGTCTTACTTATGACAAAAGTATGGCACACCAGAAGCCATCTTGATTGGAATGAAGTAGTAAGTCTGAAAACACTCAATTTAAAAAGGAACAACATGAGGGGGTTAATTTTGCCATAGAAAGTATGATTAGTGCTTCAGAAAGAAAAATTAGGGATCATTTTGAGTGACTTCTCAAATCCTCTTCTATTTCATTAAAAAAATTCTGACATGCAGACTGAAACATGCACTTTGAATACCAGCAGCAGACGTCCCTGGTGAGCAGTAGCTTTACTACAGTGATCTAATGTGCAACTAGAGTGCTAACATTCAGAATTTATGGCAAATGTGTGACACATCTGAATGCCTTCTTGATGGAACCAAAGTAAACAAGCATTGAAAATGCAATAGATCTCGCCCTCGTTTAAGTTAAAGCCATTCTGTTTGTAATGAGGTGGCTTTTTAGCTTTGCTTTTATTAGTGTTTTTTCAACTTTCATGTAAATAACATGCATCTGTATGCATATAAGTATATGTATGCATGCATTTATGTTTGTATTTATATAGATATACAGATGATATATGTTTATATATGTATGTATATATATATATATTCACTGAAAAAACCATAGGCTATAGACCATATATAGTTAGGAATTAGCATTTACAAAACCTTGAAAATTCACTGAAAAAACCATAGGTTGTAGACCATATATAGTTAGGAATTAGCATTTACAAAACCTTGAAAATTCACTGAAAAAACCATAGGTTATAGACCATATATAGTTAGGAATTCGCATTTACAAAACCTTATTTTACTCACACAAAACCATTGAAATTCCATATATAGTTAGTTGCACTAACTATATATCGCGCACCCGCAATCCACTGCTGATGATGTCACATATTA
Organism: Lissotriton vulgaris; assembly: GCF_964263255.1. Classification (NCBI taxonomy): domain Eukaryota; kingdom Metazoa; phylum Chordata; class Amphibia; order Caudata; family Salamandridae; genus Lissotriton; species Lissotriton vulgaris. The sequence goes on from NC_141687.1 coordinate 1,302,896,678, forward strand.
CATCATTCATGACATGGTCAGTGACATCACTGATGACATCACTGATGACATCTCAAATGACATCACTGATGACATCACTGATGACAACATCCAGTGACTGTATGTTTCTGTAAAGTTAAAATATGTCTTACATATTGAAGAATGAGTGGATGTATAAGTGTCTGGATGAAGGATTTAGTAGGTGCATGACTGACTGTATGAGTGAGTGATTAAATGTGTCTCACTGAGTGCATGGGTTAGTGACTAAACTGTCTTAATTTGTGCATCATTATGTCTGTTGTTCTGTAAACTGTTGCATGTGTTGATAAGTAGCTATATGAGTAACTATATGGGTTATTGATTGGTTGCCCAAGTATTTGTATGGGAGACTGAGTGTGTGTGTGGGTGGCTGGGAGGTGTATGACTCTGTGCATAGATGTGTGAGCAGTTGATTCACTAGATGTATGGTTTCAAAAGTGCATGTGGAAACAGCTGTATGGGCGGTTGACTGTGTGCATGAGTGTATTGGTGAGTGAATGGATATCTCAGTGCTACATGTCAAAGTAAGTACATATGTAAAACACAGTACATGTGAGAGTTGACATATATAAATAACTGTGCATAAGAGCCAGTGAATGTGTGAGTGGCTGTATGGATCATTGTGAACTTGTATCAGGGATTGTATAAGAGAGTAAATATGTGTTAGTATATGTTTGAATAAGTAAAGTTTGTATAACTGTATAGTTGAGGAAATGGAGGTGTGATTGATTCTTTGCATGACTGACTAGGTGTGTGAGTAACTCCATGGATTAGTGACAGTCTGTGAGTGTCTGTTTATACTGATTGTATCTAAGGTTATATTAGAGTCTGAAGAGGTTCATCGTATTATCACATGAATGATATCATCAGTGATGTGATCAGTAATGTCAAATGAGATGTCATCAGTGATGTCATTTGAGATGTCATCAGTGATGTCATTTGAGATGTCATCAGTGATGTCATCAGTGATGTCACTGACCATGTCATGAATTATGTAATATGTGACATCATCAGCAGTGGATTGCGGGTGCGCGATATATAGTTAGTGCAACTAACTATATATGGAATTTCAATGGTTTTGTGTGAGTAAAATAAGGTTTTGTAAATGCGAATTCCTAACTATATATGGTCTATAACCTATGGTTTTTTCAGTGAATATATATATATATATATATATATATATATATATATATATATATATATATATATATATATATATATATATATATCCCAAATCAAAGATTTGCCTGTGAAGGAAGAGCCACCAAACAGGTAAGATTCTGCTGCAATCTTTATTTTGGAAGCAACAACGGAGGGGATGTTCAGCAGCAACAATTAAAAATAAAGTCCAGCCTTGACGCGTTTCGTGTCAACCACTTCCTCAAAAGGCAACAGACTTGTGAGCCAAGGCATCATTTTGTCGGCACTGCTTTAATGTTATTTCACTTCGCCCCAGTGGGCGTGGCCATCCTGTGGCCTTATGGAAGCTGTAGTGTCAACTCTTCCTTCAGTGAGTTGCGTGCCTCGGGATCACAATGTCAATCATTATTACCACAGTGGGTTGTGCGGCAAGAACACTCGTATCCGTTGCTGTTTCTCACCTTCCAAAAGTCCTCAGCACCTTATTTCCAAATGCGGCGGCGTTGGTTAACGTCTCCACTGGTGGGATGTGAAACAGCCCAGGGGCTCAGCTCCGCGGCTCAGGCAGGCCGCTAAATTCCAAATCAAAGATTTGCCTGTGAAGGAAGAGCCACCAAACAGGTAAGATTCTGCTGCAATCTTTATTTTGGAAGCAACAACGGAGATGTTCAGCAGCAACAATTAGAAAAAAAGTCCAGCCTTGATGCGTTTCGTGTCAACCACTTCCTCAAAAGGCAACGGACTTGTGAGCCCAGCTTTTATATATATATATATATATATATGTGATCAAGTCCGGGGGTTACCGGACGAAACGCGTCATGTTTGCCTAAAAGGGAAAAATAAAAGCACTTTGATACCAACTTGCCGTGTGGTCCGCGTCCTGATTTGGAGCCGTTTGAAGCGGTGGAGTCGGGAGTTCGTTTGGCATATAAATACAGAAATGATTTTGTTGTAAATATTTATATTTAGTCATTACAAATGGTACGTATGTGACCATCACTATTTGTTCACTGGAAAAGGCCAATAATTGAATGAGTGTATGATTAGAACACTGTCATGGCCCATTGACTTACAGTTTTCAGCCTCCACTCCAGAGCTCTTGGGCGTGCCCATTATAAACACCCTCCCACAACCAGAACTCACCCAGACACCTAAATGCGACTCAGCTCACATGTACCATTAGAAAATCCAGTATCTCAGCCTTTTAGATCCTAGACTTCTTAACCTTGCCAGTTGTATCCTCTACTCCTTTTCACTCTATAAGCTTAAGTGCACTGGTGTATTACAAGATAAGAGCACCATTTTGGTTATCATGCGCAACACCACACAAGCACCATTTTCCATGTCATGTTTCTCGCCCTCAGTGATGTTCTATAAAGAAATTAAGTTGGAGAATCTTTGCCAGGACTTTTTAGAGAAACGCATTCTAATGAATTTACCCTCCTATTTTGGGTTTTAAATTTAATTTATCAACTTGATTACATTTTCTGAAAGAGATACTTGGGCAATTTCACGTATTACTCCTTTGCAGATGAATGCCAATGAAAATTGAACGGGAGTTCCCTCTCCATGAACTGTCCTTTCAGAAGTATATTTATTTAGCCTTTTTTACTTGGATGTGAAACATCTAGTTCTCGCCATCGCAGCTGTACTCAAGTGATTACGTTTTCAAGGCCAAGCAGTCATTGATTTCCATTGACATGAATATTCTATGAACCTCTCCCGGAAAGCACTTGAGTATGTACTAGTTGTATTTATTAGCTACTGTAAACCAAATTTATCCACCAGATTATTTTTATTCTGTTATCATCCTGAATTGAAAAAGCAACTCGTTTAACACCAGAATTAAATTTACACGTATTTTGAAAGCAGTAGATGCTAAGATGGCCGGCCAGTGGTTTCAAATCTCACTCAAATACCTTGCTGTTCTTTTTTGTAGGTTCATGGATGTTTTTAATGAATAAAGTACATCTTAAACCACTATGTGGCCTGTTAGCACTAGATTTAACGCTGACAAGCTGGTGCAGGCTTGTGTATGCAAAGTATGTGCTATATACAGCAAGCTTACAAAAAGTGGCTGTACATAGACAAAACTTCAGCTTGCACCCATAGGCCAGTTTGTCTTGTTTAACTGCTGAGACCGAGATTCCCATTGCTGTGGTGCCAGTACTGGCTTAAGCAGCCACGAGTGTGAATTCATAATTTGGGACTGAGCTGAGGGGGCATCTTCCCACCTAGGATACCATTAGGCAGTGGCAGCTCCTCCACTAAGGCGGAGGAGCTCCGCCCAACTGTTTTTTACCAGTGGAAAAGGAAAAAAAAAAATGATAATATTATGTTATCATTTTATTTTCCCTTTGTCATGCAGCTTTACTTGGAGTGGGTAAGGCAGTGCTTAGCTGTCGGCCTCCTGGGGTCAGCCAAACAATCATGCACACTTTGCATGTTCCTCACCAGGCTGCTTTACACATCCTGGGGCCTTATTTATGAAGGCCTTGCGCCGCAGGTGCGTCACTTTTAACATGGGAAAAAGTGACGCACCGGCGGCGCAAGGCTTTCATAAATGAGGCCCCTGGTGAGGAACATGCACAGGCTTCCTTTCCCCGTTTGAGCACCGATCCACGGCGCTCAGACCAATCACAATGCTGCATTGCAGCGTTGTGATTGGCTCAGGGGAGCCTGTGCGTCATTCTGAGGGCGAGGCGGCGTTCCGGCAGCAAGGCAAGTCACATTTAAATTTATTTTTCAACCTGCCTCACCTGTGCTACTCAGTGGCAACCATGTCTGCCAGTGAGCGTTCATGGAATAGGAAGTTTTTATTGCATCATATTTTTGGCCCTAATTTAAAATTCTCTGTTGAACAAAAGATGTATACTTCAAGCAAATATAGAATATGGTTCTCAAGACTTACACCTGGAGTACCTCCTAGACAATATTTGAGACCACCTGTTTGAGGGTGTTGATCACTGATATTGTGTCCTTAGATTCTGGTAATGTGATTTGTAAACTCGCCTGTGAAAAGAAACTGCAAAGGAAAACGTTATCCATTTAAATGTGACTGTTAATATTGAGATGTTCGGATAGTCCTGGTGTGTTATGATAATTAGCTATTGTTACAACTATATTTTGCCGGATTTGTTTAATTCGAATATTTTTGTTTGGGAAAGGCACCCACCATCTTAATGGCTGTGCTAAAGTAGGCACATTCTCCGTCCAGCTTCCCCACACCTCTGTACTATTGTGCCTCATAATGTGCTTATGTAGGATCTCTTCAGATGTCCATACTTTATCAGATTTTCTATAAAAGGTAAGGTTGAGGGAGCTACAAGTATGCCTTTGCCCCGATGAAATCTGAACCGAACACACACTTACTTTTCAAAGTCACGTCGACACTGCATGCATAGCAATGACTAATTGTGAAGTGCTGATCTAAAAAAGATAAAAGCCTTGCCAACCTTGCTTCCACCCTTACAGGAAGTGGCTGACTATCAGATATGCTCTTCAAAAGAGCATTACATGTCGAACTTGCACAGCATTCTTATTTTCTTAACTAATGTTCCTTCGTTTGTGATGTAAATAGGCAATTTATGTCAAAAGCACGCACTCAATAAACTTACTTTAGCAAGAGCCTCTTCATATATTTTATCTGTTACTAAATAAAATTGCAGTGTTGCCCCTCTTGTTTATTGAGTGAGTGTGTGTCGCCTGACTACTGCATGTGGAGGCTGATAGTCTGTGTGAGTTGAGATGTTACTCCTGTATGAACTTTTCCAAACCAAGCAAAGAAGCGTCCTATTGCTCATATGGGGCTGAAGCGGATTCTGAGAAGTCTTGGGCAGCAGTGAGCATGGAATGGTTACCGAGTGTGCCACGTTCAGCAGCAGTACTGCACAGGGAAGCAAAATGGCCTTTTCCACACTGAATCTTTTTGTCTACACTGAACCGCAGTGAGGGAGCCCATAGCAATTCTATTGTCTCGATGTATATTGTCTTTCGACTAATTCCTCTTTTTTTCCCATTGTTTCGAATGCATATTCCAATTTTCAAATTAGCTGAAATCATCCTCTATATGGTTTACTTTTTACTTCTGAATTTTCATCTTTTAAAACCGAGTATTTTGTTGCCACCTATTCGCTCATTGACTGCATGCCAATGCCTCCCTCAATTCGACGCACATATTTTACTAGTCAAATGCTACTTGTGGCATGCTATATTTAAGCCCTTGTCACTTAATGCCCTCGCTCATCAAGCTCATGGTGAGTGATAAGATCCCCCGTTTTATGGCCTACAGATTGTTTTGAACCTGTGGCGACAGGGCCGGCCTTAGGCATGTGCAAGCTGTGCACCTGCACAGGGCCACCAAATCCCAGGGGCCACCACATCAATATATATCCTTAATATAATAATCCTCTGAGGATGGATACATATTTGTGTGGGGGCCCCTGTCAGGGATTTGGTGGCCTCTGGCTCTATACAACTTCCAAACACCATGACACCCCCTCTTCCGGGGCCCCCTACCTACGCTCCCTGCCCAGGGCCACCATGAACCTAGAGCTGCCCCTGGTGGCGACATTGAACCCTATATATTTGGTCCCTCGTATGTGGTGTTAGACACTTTTGAGACCCAGCCTAGAGGTGATGCGAACCATTTTTAGGCAATGTGATTTTAAACAATGCAAACATATAGTTTACTGATAATTGACAATCTATATATATAAATGTTATGTAAAATGTATCATTATCTTAAGCTGCCACTGTTCAGTCACGGGTATTTCTCGAGGAAAGGGATAGGATGATGAGAAATAATCAATTTATGGCGTTAAAGTATTAAAGAGGACATATCAAAACATAATTATTGCATGGAAAATGTTTGTGTGCACACATGCTACCTTTTTGCGTAACCACTGAGACATAGCAACTTTTTAACTTCAGATAGTATTTACATTTATTTCAAAACACCCCACCCACAACATTAAGTGTTTTTACATTGTGCATGTTAATTAAGATTGCGATGTATCCCTACCAACCATATCTCGTATAAAATATTTTTTTAAAGAAAACTGTAAGTTACTTGCACTCTTCCATAAAAACTTTGAATTACAATGTATTAGATTGTACAATTGTTTTAATATCTTAGGCAGGGCTTTAATTGGGATGAAAAGAACTGGGGTGGGGGGTCTCTTAAGGGGGCATGGCTGATGTAATTAAACGTGTGGTTTAAAACATGTAAGCTAAAAATCTGTGATTAGCATTGTGTGCTCCATGACTGGTATTCTGCTGCTTCTGTCATTGCATCCCGATATATAACACAAGTAACCTTGCACACACAGCAAGGCAGGACTATTGGCTTTGTCAATATATATTAGTTGCATTATATAAATAAGCAACAACTATGTCATTGTTGTATATAAAATTGAAAATGCTTCCATTCTGAAATGATGAGACTGAAATAACTATAATTCGTCTCTATGAAGTTGCATCAAAAACAGTGAAGGGTGGCACTGCTGAAGAGTTTAGGGCCATCTAAGCACCTGCTTTTTTGAACTGCCGGTGCTGAGCACTGGTAGGACCCGGCCCATTTAAGGCTCCGCTCTCAGTCGAAATATCTTCAACATTAATGGCACTGACTGAGGAGTTTGCATGTTTATTGTCTCATGTGTGAACCGGTTGCTGATAAAAACCATCAGTTTGGGCTTTTCCTATTGTGTTATGATGTCAGTGAAGTAGGAGGATTGCTAATTGCTTTCGGAGATGGGCACTATCGTTTTTTTTTTCTTTTCACGAAAAGATGTATGTAATGAAGTCAAATACCTGTTTACCAAGAATACCCGTCTTAAAAAAAAATCTATCCGCTTTTACTGCACTATATTGATTGCAGTGTCCTGTAGACCGTACAGAAGCAGAAGCTTTGTTGTGCTCCCAGCAAAAGTAGAATGCTGATTATGAAGACTGATGGTGACTAGAATATGCGGAGTAGGATGGTGATAGTATTCTTCTGAAAAGGAATACAACATTTTGTGTTGTTTTGTAGACCCGTTGTATTTATTCGCCCAAGGTTCAGAGAGAGAGGATTGGCAACCCCACTTTTTGCTTGACTTCAGCAATTGCCTCTTTTTATTTTTTCCAAATTTAATTTACCTCAACTTTCTGATAAAAGACAAAACTATCTGATTTCATATTTAGCTGAACTGGTATTACTCGTGTACTATTGTACACAATAAGATAGTGCAGCATAATGTTTTACTTTGATGTCGAAAATAAAACTACCAACGTATTTTAGGTGGTAAAAAGGTAATGATACTTATGTAATTTGCATGTTTTACTTTTTCATCTTCTAAAGGTTGAAAACTGGTGTCCTCGCCTGCCATGGAGAACAAGAACATTAAACGAGGAGACGGATCAGAAGAACCTGGTATGAGAAAAGCATTTCTAGTTTCTTTTGTAGGAAGTATACATAATTGCAGAAAATAGCTCAATCCACCTTGGAAGGATGAGCATCTTAGGTCAATGTTATGATTGAATGCTTCTGAAGAAAATTCTATAGATGTTTTATAATATAAAATAATCCTGTACCCTCATCGCAGACAGATTTTCTGCCTTTTTTGGTGGTCCTTGATGAGACTAACCTCATTTGCAACCAATTCTGATGCATTCTCTCATGCATCTTATTCAGTAGTGACATATATTTGAGATGTCATCAGTGATGTAGTTGAGCATGTCCTTAGCTTTGAAATGAATGCTGTAATATGTGAGGTAATAATTTGTTCATGCATGGATACAAGTTATATTTACCTCAGTAAACTGGTTTTTTTAAACTGTTTTTTTTAAAAATTCAAAATGTTAACCAAAATAGCCTTATAATGTATTCATGCTCGATTACTTAAAATCATTACATAATATGGATAATTTGTTTTTACAATAGCACAGCTAAAAACGTAAGAAAATATAAGTTAGCACTCACAACTTGCTTTCTTTTCCATTAACATAATACGTTTTCCAAAACAAACATTTAGAATGGAGTACCTTTGATTTAAACTTCTAATTATAGCCTATCCACGTGTTCGTATATTCCTTTGATTAAAACATCGCTTAAGTAACCTACTTTCAGGTATTAAAAATAGACAAATGCATAACAAGTGAAGTTTGCATTTATTTTTTTACAGAGTCTGCACATTTTTCTTCTTTCCGCTAATTTGTTCTTAATTTCATGATCAAGTGAGGGCACACTGCCGAGGGGATATAGTAATAGTTTATGCTGTATGAAGTTCGAAAAACCTGTCGAGAAATATGTTTGAACATGCAGAGTTGCATAACTATTGATTACCATCCAGGCAAGTGAGCGTTTTTTCAATAACTAAGTCCACACTGCGTGATAATATTCTCATATTTTTATTAAGCAATTTTCAAAACCTGGTAAAGTGACTGGAGCATTCTTTAAGCTTGCCGCTTGGAGATTGGTCAAAGCTGCTTCCATATACTGATGTGTGTAAAGATTTATATTGCTGCTGGTTAGTTCGATCAATAGCACTTTGTTCTGGAACTGGTGTTTTATTGACCTAGGTTAGAAATAGCATTTGAGGAACGCTCTTTGCTGTGCAATTTCCTGATTTACAATTCCGAACTCCAAGCGAACATGTGCATGTTACATTGCTTTTGGTAATATTTTGTAGCAACTTGTCACGATTTTATCCAAAGTGTGTGCATCACGCCTTCAAAGCACTTCACTGTCATAACTGATTTTGGGAATTATTTTTCTATCCATGACTTTCAAAGTCGTAGTTAATATGGAACCTTTCAGCAGTTTGTAAAGACTAAAAAAAGCTGAAGTTCAAGCACATGCCTGTGCCCTCAACTGCTGGAGATGAGACAGAAATGATCGTCAAGCACCTATGGTCAGGCTCCGATAGTTGTATTATGAAACTTTATCTGCAACTTACTTTGCAGAAACTAAGCACAGTTTAAAAAATATATATCTTTCTATTAATTATCTTTATTTTTACGTAAATTGATCTCCAGATTGTTGATACTTGTGTACACATCTAGTTGGGTAAAAAGTAATTTTAGTTCAGTTTGATTTTTATAAACTAGGACCACATCTTCTGCGCACAGTGGATGAGCTATCAATTTGCCACCCAACTTTGCTGGGTGTGAATCTATTTGATCCGCTGCAATTGTAAGATATGTGTAAATTAAATAGAAGTCGGACAACCACACAGCCTTACTTAAGCCCTGTAGATGTTTTAATTTTTAATTTTATGCCATACAAATTTGTCATCTCCTATTTTGACTCTGATCTAGATATTACAATATAAAAGTTGCATCGCTTGAAGTGGATCTTCAGGGATACACCAGTTGACCAACCTGAGCCATAGTCTGTCTTGGTTACAACAAGGGGTGGTGAGGGACAGAGTCTCTGAATTAAGCAGAAAGCTCTCACCCAGTCAAGAGATCAGGGCTAGATCCAACACCGTTTTTTAGCTCACTGCACCATCCCAGTTTCAGAACCTGGCTGTATGCAAATTAGTCTGTTCCTGTCCCAGTGCACGATGGGAACAGGGCAAACCAAACTACAAAAGCCAATTCTTACACTGGGAAGGAAACAAGCTCCCGGGGACCGGTTTCTGGCATTACAGCCGTCTTCGGCCCGGTTTGCTTGAATCCTGATGGTGCAATGAGCAAGGGTCTCACATCTGAGAATACCCTTCCACGCTTAGGGTGGACAAAAATATTTACAACAAGGGGTGGTGAGGGACAGAGTCTCTGAATTAGGCAGAAAGCTCTCACCCAGTCAAGAGATCAGGGCTAGATCCAACACCGTTTTTTAGCTCACTGCACCATCCCAGTTTCAGAACCTGGCTGTATGCAAATTAGTCTGTTCCTGTCCCAGTGCACGATGGGAACAGGGCAAACCAAACTACAAAAGCCAATTCTTACACTGGGAAGGAAACAAGCTCCCGGGGACCGGTTTCTGGCATTACAGCCGTCTTCGGCCCGGTTTGCTTGAATCCTGATGGTGCAATGAGCAAGGGTCTCACATCTGAGAATACCCTTCCACGCTTAGGGTGGACAAAAATATTTACAACAAGGGGTGGTGAGGGACAGAGTCTCTGAATTAAGCAGAAAGCTCTCACCCAGTCAAGAGATCAGGGCTAGATCCAACACCGTTTTTTAGCTCACTGCACCATCCCAGTTTCAGAACCTGGCTGTATGCAAATTAGTCTGTTCCTGTCCCAGTGCACGATGGGAACAGGGCAAACCAAACTACAAAAGCCAATTCTTACACTGGGAAGGAAACAAGCTCCCGGGGACCGGTTTCTGGCATTACAGCCGTCTTCGGCCCGGTTTGCTTGAATCCTGATGGTGCAATGAGCAAGGGTCCCCGGTAGCTTGTCTCCTTTCTGGTGAAGAATTGGCTTGGTAGTTTGGTCTGCCCTGTTCCCATGATGCACTGGGCCAGGGACAGACTAATTTGCATATAGCCAGGTTCTGAGCTGGGATGGGGCAGTGAGATAAATAACGGTGATGGATCAAGCCCTGATCTTTGGACTGGGTAAGAGTGGTCTGCTTAATTCAGACACTCTGTTCATCACCACCCCCTTTTCTGTATAGTCTGTCTTGGGGCACACTATCAAAATCTGATTTAAAAATTTAAAAATGTTAAGCACAGAAAGCTTTTCATCACTAGTACTTCCTTTGACCTACCTTGGGACCACTGCCCTTGTACTTTGTCTGCCGCTACAAGCCCCTGACACCAGCGTTGGTCTCCCCCCGCAGCCGCCAGGACACCGCAGCGTGGCCACCGGGAGGGGGGGGGGGGACTACATCCCCCTAGATCCTTTGCGGCTGGACGCCGCCTACAGCCATCACTGTGCGCCCGGTGGGAGAAGCCCAGGACAAGGGCTGGACCGTTTGAGCCGTTCGAGACCGCGAGAGGCCGGGCTGGGCCACATCTCTTGGTCCTATTAATCAAGAACACGCGTCACATCCGAGCCCAGTAAGTGAACACATCTTAAAAAATCTTTACGTGGCGAATGTTTCAGAGGAAAATTATAGGATAAACCATGGCCGGAAGGGAGGGACGCGGCAGGAGGGTGGCAGGAGGAGGCTCTGTTGTAGGAACACTTAATACATTTTTAACGAGGGCCTCTTCCGTTTTAGCTCATGAGATTCAAATTACGGAGCGGAGACTCTCGATGGACCCGGTATTTTCTAAGAGGTCATCTCTGGGCTAGATCATGAATACCTCCTCACCACCAAGGGCACTACGCCTTTCTAGCCCATCACCGCCTCAGCAACTGAACAAGGGACTGTCAAGTACAGGAGAAGTTGGGCCTTGTTTCCGAAGTAATCCAACCTACCTCTAAAAACACCGTAGTATGTGAAGCCTTGGTTCACAATCAGCCTATCGTTTCGACGACCAATGTCCAAGGGGCAATCCCGAAAAGAAAGAGAGGGAGAGCACAGCAGAAGGGGCGGAATCCTAAAATCCCCAAATTAAGCAAAGCAAGTGAAAACCTATCTGCTGGGCATGATTCCACCGTGGCTAGTCCACTTCCTGTAAAAGGAACTAATATTGAAATCTTGGACGGAAGTGATATTGGTTCACCCGCAATGATGAAAGACTATTTGATTGAAATGAGTAACTTGATGAAAGTGTCGTTGGAGCCTATTCTATCAAGACTTACCTCGATCGAAAATAAGCTGGTGGAACTTGAGACATCAGTGTCCTTTGTTGTTAGTGCCACAAAGAAAAATCTGGTAATTGGTGGTCTAAATAGTGTTACTCCAAGGGTGGGCGATGGTGGGGGGCCTGTAAGGTCTGCTGTTCCAGTAGCTTTAAATGCCCACCTAAACAAAGGGGTGGGCCGTGGCCCATTCGAGCAAACTCCAGAGTTGCCTGGAGGAATAGTCCCCCCCCAATCGGTAACCCCGACGCATCAAGAAGGCCAAAGTGCTGGTCCTAGAGCCCCTCGGGGTCAGTCCCAGCGTTGGCCTATGGACCGCGGATGTATGAATGGGAAAGGGACATAGATTGTTCATCACCATCTAGATCTCCCCCCAGAGTGTGCACCATACGTGGCTGTTATGATTGGCGTCCCAACACTCAAGCAAGGGCAGACAGAAACCTATGATCAACTAAGGCAGAGGTATTCAAACTTTTCCAGGTTGAGCCCCCCCCAGCTGAATTCCCCCAGATGTTGGCCCCCCCCCACCACCCGACCGAAACCTCGGGAATCCGGCACATCACATGATCGACTGCAACGCGCACACCACGGGCCATATCCGGCAAACAATGCTCAACACAACAAGAGTGCCTAGCAAACGGCAGGCCTGTGAGTGGGTGTGGCGAAACGACAGAGGCGTACCACACAGCTCAAAACACAATCCTCCAAGGCAAAGAAAGTCATCACAACCCTCCCCATCCATCATGTACACCTTGTCATCCACCAACTCCCCCACCATTCATTCCTTCCCTCCATCTGTGCCCCATCCACATCCAAACCCCTGCAACCACTTGCAAACCCATCCACCATCCATCCATCCCTCCATCCATCATCTCACCCATCCATCCCTCCATCCACCCCCTCACCCATCCATCCATCATCCATCCATCCATCCCTTCACCCAATCCATCCCCTCACCAATCCATCTACTCTTCCACCCATCCATCCAACCACTCACCCCTTCACCCAAGCTATCCTCCCACTCATCCATCCACTCCTCCATTCATTCATCCATCCACTCCTCCATTCATCCATCCATCCACTCCTCCATTCATCCATCCACTCACCCAGCCACCCATCCCTCCATCCACCCATCCATCCACTCATCCACTCATGAATCCATCCATTGACCTCTCACCCACCCCTTCACTCCTCCATCACCTCTCTCATCCATCCACCCTCCTCAATCACCCATCCATCCCCACATCCACCCCTTCACTCATCCATCCATTCACCCCTTCACCCATCAATACATCAATACATCCATCCATCACCTCTCTCATCCATCCACCCACCGACTCGTCCACCATCCACCCCCCATCGATCCATCCACCATTTCACTGATCCATCCACCATTTCACTGATCCATCCATCCCTCCACCCATCCATCTACCCTTCCAACCATACACACATCCATCCACTCCCATCCATCCCTCCACTCATGCATCCATCCTCTCTCCCACCATCCATCCACCCCTTCACCTATCCATCCATCCCATCACTCATCCATCCACCCCCCCCCATACATCCACCATGTCACCCACACATCCACCATTCCACCATTCAACCCATCACTCCACCCATACATCCACCACTCCACCCATACATCTATTCACCCACATGGCAACATAACGGACGTCTGGTGGCCGGCTCCACCCGACATCCCTCGCTCTCCCTCTAGCTGCCTCTGTCTCCCTCGCTCTCCTTATGTCTCCCTCGCTATGCCTCCCTCGCTCTCCCTCTGTCTCCCTCTGTCTCCCTCTGTCTCCCTCTGTCTCCCTCTGTCTCCCTCTGTCTCCCTCTGTCTCCCTCTGTCTCCCTCTGTCTCCCTCTGTCTCCCTCTGTCTCCCTCGCTCTCCCTCGCTCTCCCTCTGTCTCCCTCGCTCTCCCTCTGTCTCCCTCGCTCTCCCTCTGTCTCCCTCGCTCTCCCTCTGTCTCCCTCGCTCTCCCTCTGTCTCCCTCGCTCTCCCTCTGTCTCCCTCGCTCTCCCTCTGTCTCCCTCGCTCTCTCTCACTCTGTCTCCCTCGCTCTCTCTCACTCTGTCTCCCTCGCTCTCTCTCACTCTGTCTCCCTCGCTCTCTCTCACTCTGTCTCCCTCGCTCTCTCTCACTCTGTCTCCCTCGCTCTCTCTCACTCTGTCTCCCTCGCTCTCTCTCACTCTGTCTCCCTCGCTCTCCCTCGCTCTCCCTCGCTCTCCCTCGCTCTCCCTCGCTCTCCCTCGCTCTCCCTCGCTCTCCCTCGCTCTCCCTCGCTCTCCCTCGCTCTCCCTCCCTCGCTCTCCCTCGCTCTCCCTCGCTCTCCCTCGCTCTCCCTCGCTCTCCCTCGCTCTCCCTCGCTCTCCCTCGCTCTCCCTCACTCTCCCTCACTCTCCCTCACTCTCCCTCACTCTCCCTCACTCTCCCTCACTCTCCCTCACTCTCCCTCACTCTCCCTCCCTCTGTCTGCCTGTCTCCCTCCCTCGCTCTCCCTCTGTCTGCCTGTCTCCCTCCCTCGCTCTCCCTCTGTCTGCCTGTCTCCCTCCCTCGCTCTCCCTCTGTCTGCCTGTCTCCCTCCCTCGCTCTCCCTGTCTGCCTCCCTCACTCACTATCCCTCGCTCTCCCTGTCTGCCTCCCTCACTCACTATCCCTCGCTCTCCCTGTCTGCCTCAGTCTCCCTCGCTATCCCTCGCTCTCGCTCTGTCTGCCTGTCTCCCTCCCTCCCTCCCCCTCTTCATCTCACCGTGCCTGTGTGTGCCCGGGCTGACACAGCTTCTGGGCACACACACACACACACTCAGCCAGGCAGCCGCACCCGAGCACTTCACACCTCTTTAAGAGACCATTCGCATACTAATGAGCTTTGTTCAGCTCTTAGGCCCCTGCAGCCCCACTCTGACGGAAATCGCCCGCCCTCACAGAGAGTCTCTACATCGCGCTGCACAAAGGGAAGATCGGAGTGGAGCACGCGCCCCCCCTGGGATGGTGCCGCGCCCCCCAGGGGGGCGCGCCCAACAGTTTGAAGAACCCTGAACTAAGGAATAAGACAATGTACTGGTTAAATGCTAATAGACCACTTCCCATCGATGTACAGTCAAAGATTCTCTTTGTAAGACGGGTGGATTGGGTGGGTCCTAAAAAGAAAAATTGCATGGGGGATTGTATTGTTAACTTTAAGGAAACAAGAGCTGCTGAGCATGCCTGTTGGGGCGTCCCGGTAAACCCATACTCCCTCATTCAGGTCAGGGATCTAAGTTATTTCTATTACCCACCAGACCCCCAGTTTGACCTAGGGAATTTTGAAAGGGTGGGAGAAAGGAGGATGCAGCCAGGCAGTTAGACAATAGGTTACAATGGGAACCAAACCCCCTCAATATCTCTGTACAACACATTTGCACAACTGGATTCAGTGGATTGACTGACTCCAGGTTATTCAAATCAGGACGTTGCCACTCCTAAACAGATAGTCCTGTATACTGAAGGACTCCCAGGGAGGACGATCCATGAATCCTCAGGCCTTGAGAAAGTAGGGATCCGTGTAAGCGCAGATCTGCAAATAGATGACAATAGAGTGGAGGTCCGCACACTGGAATATAATAAGGCTTTGGCTAACCTTCCTTGCCCTCCTACCCCCTTGCCTGAGGCCTTTGCTTATTCTCCGCCTAGCCCCGCAGATTCTTATGTACATGGGAGTCTAGTCCGGGAGGCCACACTAGGGAACACTCTGGGAAACCATAGGGGTGGTCTGAAATTAATGTCTTGGAATTAGCAGACCTTGGGTCCAAATTAGATACGCCTGATTGGGGTAATTGTGTTGATTCCTATGGGATTTGTCTTCTGCAAGAAACCTGGTCTCTTTCCCCTGTTCATCGAGTGGTTTTTGTAACCTACTATGAGCCAGCTACCAAGGGACCTAAAGGTAGACCCTAGGGGGGAATTTGCTTTTGGTTAGGAATTCATCTTGGTTTGGCGGTTAAGAGAGTTGACGCACACTGCCCCGATATAATCTGCATTCTTTTGACAACTAACAACGCAGAGAAATTTGCACTCATAAATATTTACTCCCATCCGGTACAGTACGGAGGGACCTCTCGGACCATAGAAATCTTGAATGGCTTTCTGAAATCCCTCCTTTACATCTCATAATCGGTGGGGACTTTATTTGCCACTACGAACCCCTGAACGGTAAAGCACAACCACTCACTGCTGAAGAAGACGAAACGCAATCAGTGCCCCCGCCAAATAGCTACCCAGCTAAGGGGTGGTCACCTGCTGTTCTACAGATGACCTCCCTTACCCTAACTTTTTCTTTGAGGGCCTGCAACGGGCGGCTCCCAAACGACAACCCAGCCCACCCGACGTTTGAACGAGTTGGTCAAAGCTCAGTAATAGATTATTTATTATTCAGTATAGAATTTTGGGACAAAATCCTAGATTTTAGCATCGTGCAACGCTCTGAAAGTGACCATAATCCTTTGGTCGCTTTATTAGACATCAGCTCCAATGATGTTGATAGTTGTACCACATCGTCACCAAGTGGAGATTACAGAATCAGGGATGGTGGGAGGCGTATTCGCTGGGCTAAAATTACCTAATCCTTAGAAACATTGGCTAGAATTTGCAAAAGTACAATTCCGTTGCTGGAAAGGGCATCTATAGCCTCAGAAAACCTTGATAATAATGCAGGGAGAGAGGATTTTGGAGAAGTTCACCAGGAAATGGTTGTAGTCCTGGCGGACTTCTTCTTTAATCCCAAGATCACAAAGAGTAAAAACAACGGACATAAGAACCTATGGTTCAATAAAGGATTTAGGGAAGCTAAGCATACCCTCCTATCCTCCCTTAAGGGGGGTGATCAGTCATGCATAATGCAAGCTAGGGTGGCTTTTAATAAAATTATTTTAAATGCAAAGAGAGAATGGGAAGTGGATAGATGGCACTCTATTAAATCTGCATTAGAGGATAAGGATGCGAAGACCTTCTGGAATCTGGTCCATACTGGTAAGCCAGAGGGTAAGTCCACCATCGAGCCCAAAATCTGTGAAGAATCTTGGTGCCTATATTTTAAAGAATTGTATTCAAATTATTCAGTGGAGGCGAGTGAGCTACCAACATGCCTTTTTAAATCCCGACCCCCTATGGGATATACCACCCTGTACCTTGGCAGAAGTACAATTGGCTCTGCTTAAGCTGCAAGGGAATAAAGCGCCAGGCCTGGATAAGATCCTGGGAGACCTGTATAGAGAAGAACAAGTAGTTTGGGCCCCCTATTTAAAAATACTCTTTAATGCAATTCTAGGGGGACTACCTGCCCCCTCCACATGGTTGGGGGCAGAGATTATCCCTATCTATAAAAAGGGATCTCCTATGGAGCTAGTAAATTACAGGCCAATCAGCCTTATTGATGTTTCACAAAAAATCTACGCAAGGGTTTTATTGGATTGCCTCCAAGACTGGTTGATCGACCAAGATATCCTTACACCTTTGCAAGCAGGATTCAGGGAAAAAACCTCCACTATTGACCAGCTGTTCAGGCTCCAGTTAATCCACTGGAAGCACATCATACTAGGAGGTGGTAGTTTATATCTAACATTTGTGGACCTGAAGTCAGCATTTGTAATGGTGGACCGTAACCAGCTCTGGAGTATCCTTCTGGATATGGCGGTTCCACCATACTTATGCCAACAGTTTCAGCTTCTCCACGAAGGGTCCTTCACAAGAGTTAGATATGGCAAGTTTGGATAACTAACAGCCCCTTTCCCCGTGAAGAAGGAGGTCAGACAAGGCTGTGTACTTGCGCCGACCCTCTTCTCCCTTTTTTTTTAACGGGTTGAATTCGACCTCCTTGCCACTAAGGACTTAGATTGCCCAAAATTGGCATCACATAGTTTTCACGCACTTATGTTTGCGGATGACACGCTGCTGCTCTCTAAGTCATCCATGGGCATGCAGCGTGTGCTAAACACGTTTTGCCAGTTTTGTAAAAAAAGGGACCTTGTGATCAACATCACTAAAACCAAGTACATGGTCTTTAATGCGAACTCTACAAACTGTCCCCATCCAATAATGGAAGACAGACCTCTGGAAAGGGTATCTGTCTTCGACTACTTGGGGCTCACATTAAATGATAAGATGGGGTGGGGTCCACAGATGGACAAAGCCAACCTTAGATTGACCCAGGCCATGGGGGGAATACTCAGAGTGCAAAAGAATTGTGCCGTAAAAACGATAGGCCCACCCATGGAAATCTATAAGGTCCAGGCGAGGGCGAGATCATTATACGGCTCAGAACTGTGGGGCCACAGAACCTGTAGCTCCTTAGCCTTAACTGACAATAATTTCATTAGGCAAATTATGGCCCTTCCAAAATCAACACCATTAGTGCCACTTAGGATGGACCTAAACATTCTTTCAATCTCTGACGTAATTGCAACCCGCCCGTTGTTATATTGGCGGAGGTTGTGGTCTACGCCTGAGTTGAGCTGTTATAGGGAAGAATTGAGAGCTGATATGGAATCATTTGGAGCTGGCAGTATACCGTGGCTAGCATACGTTAGGAATTCATTTAATGCAATAGGTTTGGAACACCTCTGGTCTAGTCCGGAGGCTTCTTGTTTAGCAATATCTAAAACACAACTGAAAGCAATAGTCAAGGAGTCAAAATTGAGGGAAGTATTAAGGTCTGTCAACACAACAGGCCTTACATCTGCATTCCTCGACTTTAAATGCCACTACGGATTTGAGCATGCACTAGATTCCATTCAGCCGTTACTAGCAAAAAAGCTCTTTCTCCAGTTTAGACATGGTACCCTACCTCTCTTTGCTTTAACCAGCAAATGGGCGGGAGCTTCAAAACGTCCGTGCCCTGGTTGCCGAGAAGAGTAAGAAACAGCTGTACATGTAGTTCTTTTCTGTGAGGCGTACAAAATTCCTAGGCGGAAATGGTTAATTCAACTATGTAGGAACTTGGGAATTAGGAATTATCTTGTTTTTTTCAGGATTCTAAGAGCTGATTCCAACTCCTTATATGTAGCTGCTATAGCAAAGTTCCTATTTTCAATGTGGCTAATCCGCAGGAAATTATTTAAATAGTACGTGTAAAAACTACAAAACTGTATTGCCCACGCCAAAAGGACACATTGTTTACTAATAGTCCTATGGTGGGAGAGAGAGAAGGGGCGCAAGTGTTTTCTATTTAACATGGGACAGGGTGATCAACTCTTGGCTTGTAGAATTTTAGACTGCATATTTATCTTATTTTTATGAACTGTATTATAACTACATTCATGTATTTGAATATTTATTGACCTTTTCGTATCTTAATGATGTTTACAGCCCGACTTGCTAATGTATGTGTCAAACAACATTTTAAAACCCCAACTTGGATCTGTAATTTGAGCATTTCTTTGCACTTTTATGGTAACAAAATAACCGCAATAAAGTTTTTTGACTTGACTAGTACTTTGTCAATGAGTAACGAGAGGGATAACAGGTTAGTAACCGTCCCTGCAGCCTGAGAAAATTCTGTTTACTCCAGAGGAGTGAGCTCAGCTGAATTAACCCACTCATGTAGGTCTTTTAGCTGAAGGGATGCAGAATGCTTGGCATCATTATGTAAGAAGGTGATTAAATGGTAATTCTCAGGAGCAGCTTTATCACCCTCTTCCTCAATTGGGTGTACAATAGCTCCCACCCATGAGTCTGGTATCATCTCATTTAGCAATTAAAAAGTATACAATTGTGCAAGGTTTTCTGACCAGAACTCAATTTCCTTCTTGTATAATGCTTGGGGAAGGCCATTAGATCCAGGAGTGCCGTCTTTGTGACTTTTTTGTAAGTTATTGGCTATTTGTTGGGCCATCATGGACACTGATTTTCCTGTTCGGGATCCTCCGACTTATATAATACAATGTTTCCCTCTTCACTGTTTGCATATTAAGTACATTTTTCATCACTATTTAAGTCTCCTTCTTTAGTTTTATTAATGGAGTACTTTGCGCTGAGAAACAATGCCTAGGTGGATTTTGAGATACTAGCGTTATTTGCTATTAGTCCACCTTCCTCTGCTTGATTGACCGTCCCCCAGAATGTAGTAGAATTTCTGTCTCTACTTGCATAAAGAAGCATGGACTCATAGGTTTCTTCCTGCTACTTGTTAGGTTTCTTCCTGCTGCTAGTTTGCCAACCAAATTCTTTCCTTAGGGGCTTTCACGCTTCTCTCACTTTGTTTAAGAACAAGTCATTTTCTGGGTCCCGTTTAAGATTTCTCAATTCCCAAAATACTTCAGTCTTGTATTGCTAAATGGATACCGTTTGAGCATGCCCAATGTTCCTATCGGATTCAAATCGCCTTCCTTTGTTTGACTGTTCACTGGGAACTGTTCCAATGAGGTCCTTTAGTAAAGTTTCCCAGGCTATTTCTGTATTGACCTCAGGGCTATCCAGGCTTTTTAATTGCTCTTTGCAATAGGAGTCAATATCTTCAATTATTCGATCGTTCATTTAAGTCTCGTGTTTGTTTCTATGTATAGGGATACAGCCATGCAATCAATCTCTTCCAATATTGGTAGATAGTTTTTTATCTCCATAAACTATGGGAGATCATCACTTTCCGATCTGGGCACAATCCCAAAATGTTGAATACATTTCCACAAGGCAAGATTTATTTTCATATAATCAGCGATGGTTGGTACTGGTTCAATTCGAGGACATGGCTTTCTCAATTTTGTCATAGCGATGTTTAATAGGGAATGGCTGTTTGGCTATCATCCACAGAAGATTGTGCTCTAGCAGTTGGATATCATCATTCATGTTAAACAGATTTATATTAAATCTCTTGTTAATGTTATATGCTCCATTATAATCGATAATAGGATAGTTGTAACCTGTCCCTTTTCTGTATAGGATGGTTATATATATATATATATATATATATATATGTATTTGCGATTACCTTGGAGAAATTACGCTCCTAATGCTTGACACACTATCTTGACTGCTAAGACCCATGACTCCTTTAGTGGGATATGAGTGCAAGATACGTTCACCTCTAGAGCTAAAATAATTCAAAATCCTGCCCCTAAGGCGACTGCGATTCCTACATTTGATCACAGGATTAAAACACTCTAAAAATGTAATCAGAGAAATAGATGTTTGTGACAATGTTTCTTGTAAAATCACAATATTTTGTTTGCTCAAATTTTATTGTTTCCTGTTCGTGTAATTTGGGGCTAGTCCTCCTATAGTCCATGTGCACATTTTTAATGGGTCCGATGGCTTTGATGGAAATAATATTTTGCTCTCGCGCTCCTATTTTATTCAGGTCCTTGGCTGAAGTATTAGAGAGCTTGGCAACCAGCTACACTCCAACTCTACTTGGACCGCGCAGCCCTGATAGCTCCTGAGGCGTGAGCCGGGAGCAGGTTACAATGTTGTTCGCTCATTGCTGCTACTGCGATTTTTGCACCGATTAGGATTCTGGGCATCTGGGAATCGAATTGTAGATTTAAATTTTTTTTAACATTTTGCCGAAATCTGTATTTTAATGCACTCTACTCACCGCTAAATGCAATATTGAAGCCATAGCTAGGGGCTGTGTCTCACGTACATCAGAGGCACTGGTAGGAGGGATCTTCATCCAGCGCTCGCCCGGACGGCCGCCATTTTGGGTTGGGCCAAGGTGAGCGCTCTAGGCTTTTTCCCAACACCATTTTAAAAGCAGGGCTGGCACGACCGCACCGACGTCGCGCCGAAGGCCGTCAAAGGAAAGCCCTTCTCCGCCCTTCAGCGCCGGTCCAGCGCTTAGCGCCACTATCCCTGGCTGTTTTGCCTCAGGAAGAGCCCAACGTAAGGTATATGGGCGTAACATTCTTATGGGTCTGAATGCGGGGAAGATAAAGACAGGTTGTAAAGCACTGTGGCTGGATGGGAGCACACAAGGAGGCCCTCATATTTGTCATGTATGTCACAAACATATCCCGGATATTCTCATGAGCCCGTCTCATGCAATGACCCCGGAGACTAGGATCAGTGGGGAGACCAAGAGGAGCGATCTCGACTGTCTCTTGATCAATGCAAGATCATTGGTCAAGTACAGTCTAGAGATTGCCGAACTGATTCAAGACAACAAAATTAAAATAGCATTTGTTACGGAGACATGGACGGATTCGGCCTCTGGTCCGGATCTAGTGAAAGCGACCCCAGCAGAATACCTTAGCTACACACTAGATAGGCCACAGAAAAGAGGAGGCGGGCTCGCAATCATTTATCACCCCTCGATCAAAGGTAGCTTCCTCCCGCAATCATTTGATTCATGCGAGGTCCTATCATTTAATTTAGTTCTATCAGACCACCAATCATTCAATGGCTGTCTGATTTACAGACCACCCGGCACCAAGACACGGTTCCTGGTTGTAGCGGCCAACTTCCTAGAAGAAGCACTGTGTGCAAAGGCTTATACGGTCCTGGGAGATTTTAATTTCCATTTGGAAAGTAGTCCAGATAATAACACGGCGGCACTGAAAGACTTGATAGAAGGGCTAGGGCTAGTCCAGGGGGTTACAGGTCCAACTCACATGGCCGGCCATACCCTGGACGGGATTTTTACAAATTACTCAGAATTAAAATACTCTCGTTCTGAGCCCGTAGCCTGGTCAGACCATGCCATAGTTCGGCTTTGTATATTAGGCATGACATCCAGGAATAGCAGAGCCTGGAATAAAATCGAGGGGACTACCCTGGAGGATTTGTTGGTGGCCTCTAAGGTCCCTCTGCCCACAGGGGCAGATGAAGCTGCATTAGCCTATGATAATTGGATCAATCAGGCCTGTACCATTTTGGCCCCACGAAAAAGTTGGCACCCCACCCGCACGGTTCCGTCAGCCCCCTGGTATTCAGAGGAACTCGGGGAGCTCAAGCTCGAGTGCAAAAAACTAGAACAAGCCTGGTGTAAAAACTATAATGAGGCCAAAAAAAAAGAAATATAGAATTAGTCAGGGAAATTACAAAGAGAGGATAAGACAACTCAAACAATCCTACTTTACAGACCGCATCCTCGGGGCCAATAATTCACCTAAGGAACATTTCTACACTGTTGGTAGCCTGGCTACGCCCAAGGCAGCAGCTACACCACCCAGCCAGGACCTCTGTGAAAACCTAGCTCAGTTTTTCATGAACAAGGTTGAAAGGATTTTTGTATCCTTGGAATCTCGGGTGTTACAGAGACTGCAGGATTTCAGGTCTAGGAACCTGATTGCTGATACACAGGGCATTAAAATGCTTGCTTTTGCTCCAGTTGAAGGAAATGAGATCAAGAGGCAGTTGTTGAGCATAAAATCAGGCTCACCCCATGACCCCTGCCTGGCGACGGTAGCAAAGCAGGCAGCAGCCCCCATAGCCGATACTCTAGCATTATTATTTAACCAGCTATTTGAGATAGGGGACTTTCCATCGAGCTGAAATCTGGCCTCTGTCAAACCCCTATCAAAGAAGCCCAACATGGATATTAATGACCCTAACAACTATCGGCCGATCGCAAGACTGCCAGTGTCAGCCAAGATCATAGAAAGAATTCTGAACATCCAGCTCAGTGCATACCTAGGAACCACTCAAAGTCTAGACAGTTCACAACATGGGTTTAGACCTGGCCATAGTACGGAGTTCGCCCTGATCAAATCAACGGAAGAGATCAGGAAAATGATGGACTCGGGGGTCGGGCAGCCTTGGTTATGTTGGACTTATCGGCAGCCTTTGATACGGTCCACCACACCATCTTGGTGGACCGGTTAGAAGAATGCGGGGTACAGGGGAAGGCCCTAGACATTTTGAGATCTTTCTTGACCAACAGGGTCTAGGTGGTTGCACACACATAAGACCACACACATAAGACCACACACATAAGACCACACACATAAGACCACACACATAAGACCACACACATAAGACCACACACATAAGACCACACACATAAGACCACACACATAAGACCACACACATAAGACCACACACATAAGACCACACACATAAGACCACACACATAAGACCACACACACCACTCTCACCACCACACACTCACCACCACACACTCACCACCACACACTCACCAACACACACTCACCAACACACACACTCACCAACACACACACTCACCAACACACACACTCACCAACACACACACTCACCAACACACACACTCACCACACACACTAACCACACACACACACACCACCAGCCGTCAGTGCACGCTTTTACTGGGCACAAACACCACCAGCCGTCTGTGCACGCTTTCACCGGGCAACAACACCACCAGCCATCAGTGCAGGCTTCCACCAGGCACACACCCCCAGACATCAGTGCATGCTTTCACCAAACACACACACACCACCAGCCATCAGTGCACGCTTTCACCATGCACACACAACACCAGCCGTCAGTGCACGCTTTCACCTGGCACACACACCACCAGCCAGCAGTACATGCTTCCACCAGGCGTACACAACACCAGCCATCAGTGCACAATATCTACAGGCACACACACCACCAGCCTCCAGTGCACACATCAATTGTTAACGCATCCACAATTAACTATTGTAGCAATCTCAATATGGTGCACTTTACTTTTACACATATTCATCTAAAGCGCAGCATGCCACCATTGCTACAATTCCAATCCAACCCACATAATTCCACTACACACCACATGCATACACTCTATAACACATGGCTAAAAGACATTGCCATTTACAATGCCATTAGCTGTAACTCAAATAAATCCGAGACCTATTGCATTTACAATGCTTGTTTTTGTATTGCTTTTGTTAGAAAGAACAGTTACACGTCACTGTGTGGAAGCTCTTTACACCCTGGAATCTTAGCTATCAGCTTGCCTTGGATCGAGAGCTTTTGTAAGTTTGTAGACTTCAATC
Source organism: Lissotriton vulgaris (assembly GCF_964263255.1). Lineage (NCBI taxonomy): Eukaryota > Metazoa > Chordata > Amphibia > Caudata > Salamandridae > Lissotriton > Lissotriton vulgaris. The sequence goes on from NC_141687.1 coordinate 1,302,921,458, forward strand.
TAGTGTCAATTTTAAAAAGAACATCTGTATTCTCTATGCTCATAAAAATAATTTATTAACTCTAACCACAAATCCTCAATGGGGATTTGTTAATCACCTATCCGCCGAAGATCGGATATACAAGGTTATTCTTTCGTGATTTTTTTTTTTTGGTAGAAATATCATGGCTCTTAGATCAGCTGCACAGCTAATATTTTGTACATATAGGCCCTAATTGTCACGAGAAAAGAAAATTACAGGTTTCAACGTGCCTACTGCTATTGAACTGGTTGAAAGTGAGCTTTGTGTCCCGGCAGCAAGTAAGCATTAGTACTGGAGTTGTTTACGTTTCTACAGAGCCTATAAAAATATGATTAAGTGTGGCAGCAACCGTTCAAGCCTTAAGAGGGCGTTGTGTCACGTCGGCAAAATAAATCTTCAACAATAAAATGCTGTGGCCTTCCATGAACTTACGTTGCAGATATTTATCTGTAAGTATTTAGTTTTAGCTGGTATTGTTTGAACGCTGGCCGCCTGATTCGCGACACACTGCATCACTGTACACTTTTGAAGCAACTCGACCCCTATTACCTTGTTTGTACAATACATTCATTTAACTTCTAGTGTATACCTGTAACGGCTGCACGTTTCCACCTCCATTGTACAGCGCTCTGAAGCCTGTCTCTTGGTGGAGTTTGTGCTATATAAGGAAACACATAAATAAATGATAAATGTCATTCCAGCGCTCCCTTCTCTTTGGCCTGTCGGTATTTTGTGATCTTTTGCTTCTAACGACCTCCCTCCATTCAATCAACGCACCTCTCCCAGGTTGCTGGGCAGCCAAAAAGAACAGAGGAGCAAGCAGCAACCTTGACACCGATGACAATACCACAATTAGGGAAAGTATACTTTGGTTATCTGTTGTTTGAATGCAGTTGCCTGTTTTTAGTCCGGTATAATTAACAAGACAAGAAAGAGCGATGATTGGCTGAAACATGTCAAAACACCTTTAACCTTCCTATTATCAGATGGTGATTTCCTTCCTGGTCAGCGTGCACTCATTCCTACCAGTTGATGGCTAAGGCGAAGAGTAGGGGTGGGGGCTGTTAAGTGGCAGACTGTGGGTTGTTGCCATCGGAGTTCATTGTCCATTGATGCTATGTGCATACATCACTTGGCACTTCATGCATCTTTGCAAACATAAACCCTAGTGAATCACAAAACGTGTGAAGCATTAATAATTGGCTTCCAGCTTAACAGTTTGCATATGGCCTCAGCTCTTCCTAAAACTGTGCTCTGTTTGTTAACGAAAAGCATGCACAGTTTGCCGCTTCAAAAACAGTGTACAGCTGCCCGCGCTGCTCAGATAAGTCTAGACTGTTGGAGGGCAGAGTCTTCATACAGTCAGGCCTGCAGCCACTCGGGCAGTAGTAGTTGTTTATTCAAATTAGGCCCTAGTCAGAGCCAGAGATCCCTTGGATGCTGTCGGATCTCCATCCTTCCTCCCACGGTGGTCCTGGCAGACTAGCACCAGGACACAGACCCCAGCCTTCCAAGCATCATCACCATCCCACAGCACCCGCTCTCAACATTTCACAGCGTGTCCACTCAGTTCCGGCAAACATGCCGTGCCGACAGACAATACTTTTTAACATTAACCAAACGAGGTATGTTACGTAACTAGTTAAAAAAAAAATTAAGTAAATAGAATTTAGTAGGATCATGTGTAAGATCTTACGGGGTGGCCCTTAGCGTTGACTCATTTGTGCGGTGAATTATGCGGTACATGGGATGCCGAGGAGCGCTTCTGGTTTCAAATGGTCACCACGTTAGTAAATCAACCACATGTCATCATTTATCATTAAAACCATTTGAATCAATTATCATAATCCAATGTATTTATTATTAATATACACATTGCAATGTTCATTAACAGTCATTGTTACTAAAGTATTTTAAATAATCATTCCTCATCAAAACAAGCATAAACATTTGCTTAAGTCTGTCTTTAAACTCTTTAAGCTATCTACGGTAGCCCTCTGACAAACCTTAAAGGGTACGTGCACTCCAGCTGAAGAGCATACAGCTCCGGCAAAGAGTGGTTTAAAAAAGATGGAAACGTCTCCTGGGATCATGTAGCAAATGAACATAGAGACTTAATATCGTTTTTAGGTCTCGCCTAGGCAGCGCTTGCGCGGTCTCTTCGAGACATGCTGTATTGAAGTATAGATTTGAAGCTGCATCCACTCTCTGCTCCTATTTGGTATTGGCTTTTGCGACTGTCCTTTGTAAATGATGGGCTTTGATTTTGTAATATGCTTATTAGTCCCTCCTTAGTACCTCCCTGTCTCCTGTTGTTGCCTCCCATCAGGACTTTACCTCTTACATGTGTCCCCGCACTCTACCTTTCATTAAGAGGTTGGATGCACTATTTATTTAATTCTCGTCTTGCTGAAGCAGGCACGACAGAGTGCATAGAAATGGCGTCCTTCTTTACATTTGCAGCAGTGCACCATGCACATTTCCGCTTTAATAATGCCTGCTGTGTACTTTAAATACACTCGTGGCAGCAGCTTGTTTGTATTTTTATCACACTTAAACAATAGCTGCCGCCTGGCATGTGGAGTGCGGTATGAAGAACACATCATCACAGCTTGCTTCCAAGTAAAGTTCTATGGTTGTTCCAAGTTTGGTGTAAAGCTGTTCAGTGGGTTTGCTGTAACTGAGAGTAACATTTGCTATAGGATCTAAAATGGGAAAAAAATCTCCCTTGACACTCTTTTGCATGGGAGGAGTTTGTCTTGAGTGAAGCGAAGAGATGAAGCAAAGATGAGCCATGCACAGAAGCACGGAAAGATGTTTAATTTTTAAAAGAAATTATTGATATTGTCGCCAGTGACTACATAAGGAAAACTGACAGGGTGAGCATTCTTCTGGGGTGCCTACTAAATGGTGGTGAACTTGTGAGGTGATTCTTGGAGAGGCTGGTTAGAGAGAAGTGTAGGATGGAAAGTGGAAGGAAGGAAATAATGGTGGCCATTTTGGAGGACATTATGTGTAAGGCAAGAGCCACATCTACTTGGGAGAGTTTGTGGTGCCCTGAGGCTGTTTGAGATGAAGGAGTTGAAGAACTGTGAAGCTATGAGAGGTGGTGGTGTAGTGCAGGAAGGCAGTGACATGAACATTAGACCAGAAGGGCAAGAGGATGCAAGTACCCTTGGGGAAGTTTGGCGGGATAAAGGTTTGCCGGGTGTTGGTGTATAGAGACTATGTAAAATTGAGGAGTAGAGCGCAAGGGATTATTTTCAGGCACGAATACAGAAGGGTGATGGGCACAGCAATTAAATGGCCATCTGCTAGGTTCAGATGATAGAAAGGCGTCCATGGTGAGGCACTGGACAGAGGGCTTGCAGTGTGGCCAACTGTTAGCCTTGCTTTGGTAGTTGGGTGACAAAATCCCCTGCCTCAGATTATGCTGATTCGTTGCAGAGAAGATGATTTAGTGCAGCGGATTGGGTTGGAGCTACTGACGATGTTGAAGAGTTCTGAATTCTATACACAATATGGGGGGAGGGGGGCTGAAAGCCAGTGGCCATAAATAGGGTGTGTAAAAAGAAAGTAGAATTTTTTTGTAAGGCCAAGAATAGGGGAATACTTCATCCTAAGGACATTCACTACAAGTGGAGAATATTGTTTTGTCAGGATAGTTGGTATACTATTATCCCTCACGAGAAATTGGATGTACCCGGTAAACATGATGGGGCCCCAGAGAACTAGTGAAGGGAGAGGACTGATTGGGAAAGGGGGCACAAAAAGATACCCCAGGGGGGCGTTTTTGTTATGGACGTTGAGAGAGTTCAGGTTAAGGCAAAGGGAAAGTTTAGGAGGAGATTAATGGGTGTCAAGAACATCAGCAAGGAGGGTGGACAGGGTGGGAAGGACGTCAAAGGAGAATTATGCTTGATTAACAGAAATTCATTAGGTACAAGAATAACAAGGGTTTGGCGTTATTGAACAGAAAGGAAGTTAGACATTAATGCAATGTGAATCGGTGGGGTTTGGGTCATAGTTCATTTGTTTGTACAGTTTTAGATACCATTAGTGCGTACAGCTTAGCCATCTGATGTGTTATTTCTGCAACATCTAACAGTGTTGAAAGATGGGGTTTAAGCCAATTCAAGTTTGGTGACAAAGTTTCATTCTTTAGAATTATAAAATGGAGCTTTCCCACTTATGAAAAATGTAGACTCCTCATCCTTTATTTTGACTAAAATGGTCACTTTTTAACATGTTACTGATTTAACAGTGCCCTTTTCTACAGGTTTGATTCACTAATACATTTTTGCTTTGGTGTCTCACGGGTTTCAAAATACATTTTTTCTTGCCTAACACAGAATTACTGAAATCTAGCTCTTCCTGTAATTAGGTTTTGTGTTAAATTCCTTTCTGTACAGCAGTTTACATTTCGAAACCTTGTGTTGGTTCTGCAGTTTGTCAGTGAACTGGGATAGCAGTCTACTCACTTTTAAAACCCATATGATGCTCCTATTTGTTCCTTTTCTACATAGATTTATTTAGTAGGATCAGCATAAGCATTCATCACATTAATCCTGTTCACAGCTCTGTTGAATTTTAGCTGGATCATCCATTAAAGTGCAGGCTTTGCACATATTTGACCAAGAGCTTCTATAGGATCACAGATTTAAAACCATGGGATTTGTCTACATAGTTGTGTACACTGGATGGTTAAATCAGTTGTTGACATTTATTTTCGTTGCTGCTGTCTTAATTTAATTTTGATAGGTATTGTTTTACTCTTTAAGGAAGTGGGTGGGAGAAGAGCGAAAGCCCTAAGCAAATCAGGTTCAGTTGTCCAGTTCAGTACTCAATCCCAAAACTACCCTTTTTAGGTCTCACCCAGGCAGCGCATGCTCTGCATGTGCTGTCTGTTCGAGACATGTTGTATCTAGAATGTGGGATTAAAGCACCTCCCATCCTTTTCAAGGTTCCTGTTACTGCCCTTCATAAATGTCTGCTTTTGTTTGGTGAATATGTGTTATAGTTCCTCCTTTTTGACTTTTGTAAACTCCCAGAAGGACTGTCCCTGTTACATGTGTTCTTAGCCTTTCTGTTATTTTTATTTGTATTTTATTTTTCGAAACACTTTGCATTACTAGAGAACATCATACAACATGACATGGTTAAGACCGCAATCTCAGTTATGCATACATTTTACTCTGTCTCATATATTACCATATTATGCTTTTCTGATACATATCTTTGCTGATTAGCGCTTGCATATATCCCTCTGTCAACTTTTATTTATTTTCCCATCCAGTCTGTTGCTCTACCCTTATATTGGTTTACATCTGTGTCATCCGATGGACTTACTCTCCCTCTGCCTCCCCAGTTTCCTTTCCCTCTAAGTATGTCTGAAACAGGTACCAATCATTTCTTGGTGAGCGGCTAGCATGTGGTAGCAATTCGTTATGGACATCTGATTGTGTGTTACAATACATCATATCTGACTTCCATTCCTGTATTGTAAGAGCTGCCCCTTTTGCCCACCTCATCCCTACACGACGTTTGGCCAAAAGCATACCCATAGCCGCCAGGTTCCTGTTGCATGCGCTAATGCCTTTCATACCCCAACAGTGTGAGCATGGGTTCAATCTCTAGTGTTGATCCCACAATATACCCTTTCTGTTATTAATGTACTCTGAGCACTCATTTTTTAGTTTGCCTGCCTCTGCTTGTGTTTTTACAGGCTTGAAAGGTTTGCTGTGCTTGTTTATTTTTTCCAGAAATTCTTAACTCTGTGCTGCCTACTACACCTCACCCCACGTACAAACACCAAGGAACGCGTGGCTTGGAGACCAATTTACAAAAATACTACTGGTTGCAGATGTGACCGTAAACAACTATGACATCACAGTGTTGACCCATTGTCCCATTTTTGGTCCCCTCAACAGAAAATGCAGTAGATGCTCTAGAGGAATAGCAAGAAGTGGACACTGAAGAAGGCAGACAGGCTGTAAGAGTTTGGTTTCCTTTTTGCTACTGTTGCTTCTTTCATTACACTTAAGACTAGGGGTAGCAAAGGGTAGAGCCAGTGGAAGCTTCTGCTGCCCATGGGTTCACTAACTAAATCCATAAAATCCATAAAAATGGCTTGGCGCTTGATAAGTACTTAATTTTTAGAGATGTATAGATTCTCACTGAAGACTAACAAATTTGAAGGTCAGCTTTATCTTTCTCCCAAAAGGCATAGATTGCCTGTGGCTGTAAGGAGCAAGAGCACTGAAAATGACCTTGCCGAGCTACTTATTAACCTTTACCTGTACCATTTAGCCTGCCATGAACACCATAGAATCTATCTTGTAACCCTAGATGAACAAATAAGTTTGATCCCCACCAGTGGTTGAAATAAAAATATACAAGTGCTGACACTCCCTTCATTAGAGTACAATTTTCCTACTGAGAATTGCAAAAAGAACAATTGATGGACAGAATGCAGAACAATGTCATACATTCACCCCAGTAAAGAGATCTGGGCCGTTTTTTTCTCCCCATGCCATTCTAGTTTGGACCGAGCCATATGCGAATCAGTCTTGGCCCTGCACCCAGAGGGGTGTTACCCTGAAACCAATCCCAGGATCCTTGTTACTGGTCTAGAGAAGACTTGGCTTGGCAGTTTGGTCTGGACTGTTCCAATGAGGCGTAGAGTCAAGACTGATTTGCATATAGCTGGGTCTGAACTGGGGTGGCGAAGTGAGCTAAAGAACGATAATGGATTCAACCCAGATCTGTGACTGGGGGTGACTGCCTGAAATGTTTCAGCGCTCCGTCCATCATCTCCTTGTGTTTGCTTTGTTCACCCTAAGTTGGTAGGGTGTGCCCAGACCTGGGTCCCTTGCTCACTTTGCCTTTGGATTCAAGCTAGCCTGGTTAGAAAGGGGTGTTACCCCGAAACCGGTCCCAGGATGCTTGTTTCCGGTTCAGGGAAGACCTGGCTTGGCAGTTTGGGCTGGACTGTTCCCATGAGGCATAGGATCAAGACTGATTTGCATATAGCTGGGTCTGAACTGGGATGGCGAAGTGAGCTAAAGAACGATGATGTATTCAACCCAGATGTCTGACTGCTGGTGAGTGCCTGAAAAGTTTCAGCACTCCACCCATCATCTCCTTGTGTGTCCTAGTGAGAATAGCCAGTACTCTCTCTTTAAAAGTATTGCACAAGTCCTGAGAAGTTCAGGTACTCTACTTTTTAAATTAAAGGAGGCACTCAAAGATTGATCTTCTATGGAGTGATGGCAAATACATCCATAGTAGAAATTTCAAATGAGTTATCAGAGCATGGAAGGTATGTGCATGTGGAGCTGATAAACCATAAATAATAATATAAAAAACACCGGGAAAAACTCTATTCTAGCTGCAGGGAAGACAGGCAATTGTCCATCATTCGGATATGGCTAGGGTAAGTCTGAAATTGAAGTGGTGCTAACCATCTGCTTGGACAAACCACATATTTACATCACCCTACTCATAGACTCACTCTGCACATTTCTGGCCTGTGGATGATATCAGCCCTAACCTCCCCTCCCCTCCCCTCCAACCAGCAATCTGTTTAATCCAAACGGAGAGCCAACAAAGCAAATACAGACTAAAGCAATAGCCATCGGCAGCAGATCATTATGAATAAGACAAATAAAATGACCATCCTTTAAATTAACGCTGAGCACAATAACGAAGGGCTTTATGTTGAATAACATTTCATCAGGGCTATTGTTATATTCTTTTTCTGTGTGTTTTCTTTGGAAATTATGTCAGAATTATGCTTGATGTCCGTGTAAAATGTGGTGTATATCAGTCTTAAAGATGCAGAGTTTAGAAGTGAAGGGGCTGAGCTTTGGAACAACATATATCCAGGTGGGGTGCTGCACCTAAGACTGATCCTATAGTTGAATCTGAATGAATCTTCCTAAAACTACTTATCAGCATGGACCCTTTTATATCTCAGCATAGGCAAAGAGGATGGAATTCAAACCCACATGTGCAGTGTTTCAATATCGAGTCATTCTAAAAAAGGTTCTGTCTGGGGTTTGAAGAATAATGTATGCTTGAGTGTGGCATTGTGTATCTGTGGGGTTGTGTTTGTATCTGCACATGTGTGACTTGAGAGTGTGTGTATATCTGCGGTTTTTGTGTTTGTATGTGTGCATGTGTGATTTTCGTCTACTGCCAGGGCTGAGGGAAGGCATGTTTCCATTTTTGCAAAGTCTGAACTAATAATATAGGTAAGAATCGTAATCTGTGGTAAACTCTCCTCTTATGCAGTCGAGTGTCGAGCTCTGTGGGGTGTGCAGGGGCTCTCTCATTTTCCCAAGCTCCAGGGTCTACAGTGTACAGCCCCTCCCACACCATCCTCCCACTCCTCGTGATTTTATTCAACATCCCCACAGCTCTCCGAAGTCTTTCCCACCCTCCTCACTTGTGTTGTTTATGGCATGTTTTCAGAAGAATTGGAAATGGGCTTGTACATTGAGTTTTCGCTTGCCCCTGCTTCTGCTGTGCTCTATTAGCAAACACTGCACATAGAGATCATCTGCCGGATTCCTTTGTGTTTTATGCTACTAGTGTGTGGCTTGGCTCCTTCCAGTGCAATGGCTTCCCATCTTTCCCTTTCGTGTCCTACATCACTCGGAACCTAAACGACCACATTTTCACATGAAATTCTGCCTTTTATCCTGCCTGGTGGAACAGCAGCACTGAGGAAAGAGTGGATGCAGCCCATTGAACGCAGCCTGGAGAATGCAGATCCTTAGTCTAAAACATATTCACTGATGGCTCGCTGCTTGTTTATATTATCGTGTTAAGAGTTCATCTTTGATGAAGCAGGTTTTGAGTAGCTCATAGACACTCAGAAGTATAATCGCCAGGAGCATTAAGGATTTTCTTCTTAATAACCAAAGGGAAAAGTAGCCAAGCTCACCGACATCTGGCAGATCTCCTGGCCAAACCAGGAGGGCATGCTGAACTCGCCTTCTCTTTCCAGCACCTCAGCATCACTCAGCACCACCTCCGTATCACTAACCACCACCTGAGAACCTCCTCTATCTAGACTTTATTCACCACTTTGTGCACAAACTTCCTATCCCTCTCTATCTTACTTTTTATCTATTCTGTGCAGCTCTCACCCCTATCTATTCACCATGTCACATAATCCCACTACACAAATATTCTTCATACCACATACCATCCCACACAATTCCACAGCTAACAATTCCAATTCAACCCTCATAATTCCACTTCAAATCACATACATCCACTCCATACCAAAACACATAGATTAAAGACATTGTCATTTACAATCCCAATAGCTCTAACTCTCGCGAATGCGAGACCTATTGCATTGCAAATGCTTATTAAAATTATGTAGCATGTACCAGGCATTTCTTCCTAGTTTGGAGCCAGACTGGTATTATATTTCTGTTTGAGACCAGTTTGTGATATGCTATGTTCAATTTTTTGACGATTTAGAAATGTACTTCATTAATACACTAAAGGTAAAGGTCGACATGTCACCTTGCCGACTTTAATTTGGAGCTAATCCCTTTACTTTTAGCCATCTATTATTATTCAATTTATTTAGAGGCACATAGCTGGATAATTTTCTAGATACTCGTCTCTAACCCTGTATTGTGGGATTTTTGCCTTGCACTTCCAGATGTCAAAGGTATGCTAATTTTCTCTGATGAGTTTGTGGTGATCTTCATAGATTCCTCTGGTAAACTTCTGAATTCCAAGCACCAGCTCAGAATCGTAGAACAAATGTCACTCGAAATATTACTTTGTCAGCCATTGCCAAATATCTCCCTACAATCGCTGTTGATGGGAGAGGGCAGAGCTGGCAGGTTTTTATGGGCATTTTGAATTGGCACTCTGTAGGCATACCATACAGGAATCTCTATGGAGTACATATATTGATAATGTGTCATGGAGTTGTTGCACACTGTTGTGAGGGGGGTCTGTTCTCTTATTCCATGAAGATGGATTTTGCATCCTGGCATCTGTTCTAGATTAGTATATCTTGGGGAGGTAAATAAGCTCTTATAAGTAAACCAAATAAAGATCACCTAAACTTTGTCTGTGTACCATCAGCTTGGTATCTGGAATATCTGTTGAAGGTGATTTGCATGTACATTTTTCCCTACTAGTTTCATGCCATGTCCAATCCTCTGTACCACTGTTACAGAGGAACCTAGTAAAGTGCAAATATATTTGCAAATTTCCAGAACCCATGTTACTTACCATGTTTCAATACGATGCAATCATTGTTATGGGTTACTTTTTATTTAAATCAGTTCAACCCGTGACCTACGAAGGTGGTCTCCAACTCCACGCCTTGTTGTTCTTAAGGTTGACTGGATCTTTGCCAACGTTTTAGAATAGAGCATAAATCAACAACAACTCAATAGACACCATTTCTTATGTTTTGTCAATAATGAGAGATTTAATTTAGTATGAAAACCTTATTTGTCGTTAAGAGTTTTGTTTTAGTATCTTAATTCAAATTAGAAATTAGCTAAACCCGTTTACAAAAATATCAAGAAAATGATGGTGAGTCAATCAAGAAAATTACAGCCTGTTACATAAAGGAACTATTAGCTACGTTCCGATTCAACTCTTGCAGATCCTAGCCTACCGGAACCCATAAAGGGTCCTTTCATAAAAGAGCAAGATTTAAAGGAGAATTGAAATAGAATCTGATTGTACTTGAAATTCTCATGAAAAGTAGTTCTGGAAGCGTGTCCTAGTTTCCTTTCTCAAACAGCACCAGCAAATCACAACAGTAGCAACTGTTCAAAGTTAAGATAGAAAAGTAGTCACAGACGTAGTTATAACCATTAAAGAAATTAGACTCTCACATAGTGTCCGAAATCGACGTCCGCAGTACCTCACTGTGAATAGGACAAAAGGCTAAGGAAAAGGATGTTCACAGAACAAATAGCCTGGATCAGTCTGGGCAGCATAAAGCTCTTTGGCGTGGTGTAAGGAAGAAGGTATTGTAAATTTAACTAGGAATACTTATATTAAACACAAAAACATATGCTTCCATCCACCCCGGTGTTGGGTCATCTCGAACCAATGAAAAAGGATCATCCATTGGTCTGCTACTTCTTTCTCCAGGTAAAAATAGGAAGTGTGCAAGGTATTATCTACAGAATGTCTACTTAGTTGCTAACATTCATGTGCGTTAGATTCACTCGGAGTTCCCACCAGAACCCTGCAGTCTAAAGTATTAGCTATTCAAACTACATTGCATGACAATTAACTATTGTAAAGCAGAAGCATTCTAGTTGTAAGTTTACTGAATTAAGTCATGAGATCCACGTTTGCATGTAGGCACCATTGTTTTAATATAATGCTTAGTATTCAGTATAGTGAATGTGGCAGCAAAATTCTAACTAAATACAATGAGAACATATAGCTTAGGAAAGAAAGAAAATACATTTTTTAACTCCGCACACTCTAAAAAGATGACGTCTAATAAAATCGAACTTGAATTATTTATCTAATACAGCACAGTTTAGCATATGCTAAAAGCATTAATTTATTTAAGAAGTTAAAAAAGTTAAAAGTTAAAGGAAACAAAGGGGTAGAGAAATAAATGAGGCTTAGTTTTACTCTACAGTGTAATTACGATAGAAATGAGCGCTCACCCCCCCCCCCCCCCCACAATAAAAATCATGCCACATGTTGATTTGCACGCTTAAATAAGGGTAAGTTTTCATTTATTTCATTCTTTAAGTAGTCTCATGTTAATAAGTTTCGCAAATTAGGACACTTATTTAAAGCTATATTTTCCTGCTCTATCAACATTATTGTATTGGGTCAGTATTGGTCATCATCTTTCCTAATACTAATGATATAGGGCTAAAACTGTTGATTGAGGGATTATGTGAGCTTCTTCTGGGTAATAGAGTAGTTTTAACCTTATTTTGTGTGTACCATTTTATAACAGATATTGTAAAATGCACCTTTTGGTTATATTGCAAGGCAATTCTTGGAACAATAAATAAAGTACGATAGGGCTTAATGTTTTGTCTTGTACAGCTCCACTATATTTAATTATAGGTGGAGAAGGATAGCTTAGGGATCTGTAAGTCCTAAAAGTGTCCACTGACCCAGTGTGGCTTGATTGCCTCGCTGACACATATTGATGAAGAGATGTGGGGAAAATTAACATCCCACTACCTCCAATGCCTTATGTTCATCTTATCAAAGGCACCCTAAATAGAGGTAATCTAAATAGTTTCTCCAGATAATTTTAATTATATTCTGAAAAAACAAAGCGTAACCCGTTCGACGATAACATCCGTTGAATGCAAAATACGCAAACAGTGGTTATAGTAGCAGAGTCCATTATACAGGAGATACACTTAAAATGTCTTTAGAACATTTATAGCAATACTGCCTCCTCTTCCCCCCACTACATTATCACAGGCATGTTTACAGTACATTTTCAAACTAACGTTGAGCTGTATACACCTCTGCCGAGATAATGTGTGGAGTTTCATGTTCTCTACTTTCTCTGTGTCTCTTACAGGGCCTTAGGTACCATATGAATGCCTGTTCATGGCAGTCCAACTGGCATGAAAAGACAGACGTAAAGGGATTTTGAGAGCCCCAAGCAGGGCCCCTCGTAGGCCCTTCTTAGTGCCCCCCATCCCCCCCCCCAACCATGCACCTTGTGCCTGGTACATGGTGCATGAATGTGCATAGTACAGTTTTCTACTGCGCTGCCATCATTAGGCATCTGGTAAATTGGAGGCACATCAGATGCCTCTCATGCAGACATCTCTATTGTGTCACGTTTGATACTCCAACAACTTTCGTTTGTCTTTTTGAGTGTTCAATTAAGTTTTAATATTCATATTTAATGTTGGAAGATAATGTCCTTTTTTTTAGGAAAATTTCTTTGTAAAACCTTTCAGTTCTACATCCGTGACAAATAGTATTACTTTCCGAAGCATTGCCATACTGTTTAGCTCCCTCATTCAGCTCGCCTTCTCAATACTGAAGTCGGCCTCGTCCTGGGTTAGAAGGGCTTGTCAGGCCTACATTTGATATCCAGGCCCTTAAAGAAAGAGTCGGACAACTTTTGGCCATGCGCTTGCAAAGTAGCCCCGGTGAGGAGAGCGAGTCCTCTCCAGTGAGCTCTGCCATATCTCCAGCATCTGAAGTGATGTGACTGGAGATGAGTCCGAGATACTGAAGGAAGAAGATGGCATCGAGTAGAAGTCGTTCTTGGCCATCTTCAGTGGTAACAACCTCCTCAACCGACACCATAAAAATTAATAAACGTCTTGGAGGTATGTGGTACTTAGGAGGAGATCAGGAATTATATTTGTATTTGTATTTTTTTAAGTTCCCCTTTAAAAACAGTTTGCAATTGGCACTGCGTAGACATCTATATTGGCCAATTTATTATACCTTTTCCTTTCTGATGATTGCAGGCGGAGATTCGTTCCAGTTTTGAGCAGTTGTACCAAGTAATGTCAAGACGTGAAGAATTCCGATGGATGATGCTGCGGATAAAAAGAATGGACACAACATGGATTGAAGCAATTAAGTCACTAGCAGAAAAGCAAAGCCTTGACAAGAGAAAAAGAAAAAAGGTTGGCTACACTCGGTTACTTTTATTATGAATCTTTGTATAACTAAAGTAAATGCAATTACCTTATTGCAAGTGGGGCCCCCTCGTACACTGCTCCCGCGGAACAAGAGATGATTTGTTTTTTGACACAACAATAAGCGTTTGAAGAAAGGTACAGGGATACTTGTACATAAATTAGGGCAAAAAAATTGGAAGGCGCACAACATTTTATGAGGCTTGTGGATCAGGGAGATGTGTCCTTTGTGGTAGTCTTGTTAGTTTTTTTTGCTTGGGTTTGGGATGCACGGGGCCTGATGTTTGGATTGAGTGTGCGAAGGCTCTACTTGGGTGCTCTGTAGGTCACTGTGCAGCAGCCTTGTTTCTGTTTCCACAGACCTTCCACAGAACTTTCAGCTTTTTGTGCCTGTTTGGTTGCGGACTATGTGCAGTGGCCTTTGTCCAGTCCCTTGGACCAGCTGCTTGGTTCCTCAGGGCATGAGAGGCCATACTGGATTATGGACTGTGGCCCATACCTTGTGGTCGCATTCTAGGAGTGTGGTTGTGTGTTGTGGATGGATTACAGCAATGTTTGAGTTGTTTGATAAATTTACTTTGCACTGTGTTTTTTAACGTTTTCCTTTTTGGAGACAGTGGCAGTGGGTGGTTCGTTGGTGAAGGCGCGCGGTGTTTGTTTTTTGTTTCTGTGTTGCTGTACATCTGAATGGGGGTCATAGATGGTAATTGTACAGGCTCTCGTAGGTGTTATGGGTGGTGCGGTAGGTCTCTGTTGTACTTCTTCAAAATGAAATGTCCAAAGCCAGTATTTTCCGACAAGTCTTGCATTACGAAGATTTCCACAAGTGATATTTGGTAGCTGCACCTTTGCAGATGTTGTACCAGAATGTCAAATTACCTGTTGCCTGACTCATTCAACTAGTGTATTTGCGCGCTGTGTAGCAGTACTTTTATTTGTGGTTTTCTTTGGACGTTACTGTTGTACTGGATGTGATACTGCTTTAATTTCAATTTTCAATTCAATTTAACTTTATTCGGTCTAAAGAACATTAAAGTGCACAGTAATAAATGCATTAACCCCTTCGGCGGTGCGCAAATTTTCCCGCTGTGCGAGAGAATTAATAAGTGGGCGGGTTTCCTTAGCACACGCCCACCGTGATGTCGGACGGCCAGGGGCCGTCCAGAGCACTGAAGAGGTTAAAAACATATAAAAAAACATGTTTTTTATGTTCAAATTAAAACGCCATTAATATATACAGTAATACAATAAGATTGCTTTAAGCAATATCAAATGATTGTCCAGTATATGCAATATGATTTTCGTTTTCATATTTCAGACCTGCTCAAACATGATTCATCAAGATTGGCAATAATGAATTAGTTTCTTCTAATTAATATACATCTAAGGTCTGCTCTTCAGTGACATCGCTAAATGTTCCGATTTTGTGCAATCACTTGAACAGTATAAAATATCCATAAATAAAAACCTATCAATTTTATATTATCAAATCTATAAATAGTAAGTGCCTCAGTAACCATCAGTTATCATAATAATTAGTTATCTTCAAATAACTACAACTCATAGTCATAAAGTGCAGTGTGTCTCAGGTCAACAGCATTCCTCTATAAGAGTTCCTCGGTTGACAAATTATTAAAACAAATCATGGCTACACTTACAATTCAGTTAAGGCTGAGACCTCGCAAACAGCCTGGGATAACTTCAGGCACCTGTACCATACATTCAACAGAAATCTGCTTACAGCAAAAACAATAAGTGGTGTGGGATCATATTTTAGAGCTACCTTATATTGTCTAATTCCCAATATATAATATATGGGACAGATCCAATTTTTATGATGGTAATGATATACATTACAGAAAAAGAGGATGTGTTCTACGGTCTCCTGAGCGTAACCACAAGCTATACATGCACTTGTATCTATGTTTGGAACCCATACATTAAATGACCGTAAGGGTAAACAGCCAAATCTAAATCTCACATAGAGACTTTTTGCCATAGGAGATGAGATCTGGTCGTAGAAAGGCTCAAACTCAGGTAAGGGTTTGATATTTAAAAACTAAGTGGGCAGATGGCCCTCTGATCTATTAGACACATACCGTTCTTCTACAAGAGCCCAGTACTTAGCTTTCACAATGACAGAATCATTCTTACTAATCATTCCGTAAATTCCCACAGATGAATCAACCCCAGCGCACTGCACCAGAATTTTACATGGCGAAGCCAGGGGATCCATTTGCCACCACTCCGATTTAAGACTTCTTTTAAAGATTCATGCTATTGACCTATCTGCTTTAATTATAATTTGTTGTCAGTTTTTTTTGCAAAGCCTAGTTGCTAACATTTTGGCAGTAAATCGAAATGTTTGTCAGGCGAGCTAATTTCGATTTTGAGAAATGCATCAAATCCAGTTTAGTTATTCAGATTATTTTCTTTTGTTAAAGACACCTTTTTTGCAGTAATGCATGTAAATTAGCAATACATTCAGTGTAGCAACTTGCGTTGGCCCTCCGTATCCAACTCATATTGGGTTGGACTTTTCCTAACCAGAGAGTTACTCGTACCCTCTGTAGAGATAACTCTTTTAGGAGGGGGGAATAACTGACCTATTTTCAGCGTCATCCAGGAATTCACCAAGCCCCGCAGTGAAGCCACGGACATCACCCCCCTCCCAGGGCCTCTGCGGCAAACTCTGATCTTACTTCCACCTGAAGATAAAGAACCTCTACGACAACTTCAACAACCATGCGCCTAGCCCCGCAGCCAGCCCACCATTTCCGCCTGGACACTGATCACAACCGGACAGACTGCCGCGACCATAAAAAGCATCGACTCCGGAGCCCCCTACAGCCCCCTGCCCTCCACACATATATCACAGAGCTGCCACCGCCATCGCACCCATACTACAACGCACCATCAACACCATCCTCGAGAGAGGCTCCTTCCCCGATGACTGGAAACGGGCAGAAGTCAGACCCCTGCTCAATAAGCCCTCAGCAGACCCGAGAGACCTCAAAAAACACCGGCCCATCTTGCTCCTCCCCTTTGCAGCAAAAGTCGCAGAGAAAGCAGTCAATACAGAACTGACGAAGTTCATATAAGACAACACCATCCTCGATCCTTCTCAATCCGGATTCCGCAGCAACCACAGCACCGAGACCACCCTACTTGCCACTACCGACGACATCCGCACCCTCATCGGCCAAGGCCACACCGCAGCCCTGATTCTACTCGACCTATCACCAGCGTTCAATACCTTCTCCCACTGCACACTCGCAGCCAGACTACACAACGCCGGCATACAAGGAACTGCCCTTGACTGAATCTGATTGTTTCTCACCTGCAGAAGCCCAATGGTCAGACTACCACCCTTCCTCTCCGAACTCCCGGAAATCAACTGCGGAGTCCCACAGGGATCATCACTAAGCCCAACCCTCTTCAACAACTACATGGCTCCCCTCGCCACCATTGTTCGACAGTACGGCCTCAGCATAGTCTCCTACGCCGATGACACCGAGCTCATCCTCTCCCTCACCAAAGACTCCACCAGACAACTTCCAGGAAGGAATTCAGGATGTCCTGACCTGGATGAGCAACAGCTGCCTAAAACTGAACTCCGAGAAGACAGAAGTTCACGTTTTCGGAAACCCCCATCGACATGGAACAACACATAGTGGCCCACCGCCCTCGGCAGCCCCGACCCCCATCGACCTAGCCAAAAACCTCTGCATCATTCTCGACTCCTCCCTCTCCAGGAATGTGGAATTCCTAAAGCCTGACGCCCCCGGACATGTTGTTTGGGGTCAAGGGCAACAAGTTTCCATGTGTATTTTGTCCTTGGGACAAGTAGGCCCAACCCCCTACATCACAAACCCTTTGACTGCCAGTTTACAGTACCACAATGAGGATCAGGGAAAGGCTTTGCCTGCAGTTAAGGTAATATTTGTGTCCATGTGTTAATGCTGTTCAAACTTGTATTTATGGTTCATTAATGCAAAACCTTTATTATTAGGGTGAGCGACCTAAGTACATGTTGTAAGCTCAGACTGTACTACTGATAGTGGGTCCAGCATAAAAATGTGTACACATGTTTTCAATATTTAGCAATATGAAGCTATTCACACTGCTCCCAAAATGCTCTCTGATTCTATGCAAATATATGCAAAAGCTTGAAAGCAAGATTAATTATTCTTTGCTTTCAAAATAAAATGTACACAAAAAATGCAAAAACATTTCGCTAAACTACTGTAACATTTTAGGTACCGTTTTCCTGCAGCATCATTCAGTAAAATGTGTTGATGTGTGCTAGTGTTTCCAAAAAATATTCAGAATGGAAAATCAGGGTAACCAGTTTTAATAAGATTATGGCAAACATACAAATAAACAAGCATTGGTAAAGCCAATAGGTCTGAAATTGTTGCTCAGCCTTTTGGTTTTGTCAATGCGTGACTTGTTTTGACATGTTTTTTGTAAAACCTTATTGGTGTGGGAGCTGCCAGGACCTCCTCATTATAACAAACATTGGCAAAAGCAAAAACTGTTTTGGTCTCAAAAAGCCCAATTGCCACAGTAGTTCCTGGCACTGAACAAAACGACTGTGCCGATTATGCTCCTTGTGAAAGAACCGAATGCTGTCACTCACAGTGTAGCTGGCCGACATAATTTTAATAAACCCAAAACATCTTATCAACGAGAGAGGGAGGGAGGAGTACATTCTCAGTCCCCCAGGTAGGTATAGTTCAAACCACGAAAGAGTGTAAATCAATAAATGTTATAAAAGCACAAAAGGAGAGAAGATGAATATGCAAATCTTATTAGATTTGTGTAGGAAGCCTTCACTCACCACCCTGGTTGGTGACATGCTTCATCATTGGGCCCATTGGGAGAAGCCGAATGCCTCCCTGGTGTGCTACCACGCCAGGTTACTGCGGAGCTGGTTATTTGTGAAGGTTATGTGAATGTGAAAAAAGGTAAAAATGTCCAGATTGTGTCTCACATAAAAACTTTATTCTGTGGCCAATCTGACATATTAAAAGCGATGTGTTAGCCAAACAATTGATTTGGTAGTTTCCTATCTCCACTTAAAGTGGGGTCAACATGTTTCTGCCCTTGATGTGCTATTTACTGGGCATTCGTCAGGACCATGGGGAGTGTACCTCGGCGGTATGGGCACGCTAAGGCCCACCCTAACCAGAGGACGTGAAAGTTAAAAATTGGTGTAGAACAAAAGGTGCAAAAAGAACAAACCAACAAGTTGTGAGGAACCTGTATAGTCTGAAAAAGAGCAATTGACACACAGACATATAGAAAGACAAAACACGTAATTAGTTCGATCTATCACGCTGGTTTGTGAAAAATCCATTCTCTGAAAGATGTGCTTGTAACTAACCACTAAATAGGTGGTTTCCAAATAATGACCATAATACCATATTAGTATTTTATAGTGGTAGGTGCACTGGCCTTGAAGAGGAGGACCAGTGACAATACATGCACAATGCAAGAAAAAATGGCGAAAAAGTGGCCCTCCACGCCTGTTCGGGCGTTATACCGATACTCGTGTTGGTCAGAGATCAATGGGCCAAAATGTGGGGCCAGTGGATAAAGGTGACGAAGATATGACCCTGCACAATCGTTATGGATATTAACACATTAAAAAGATTCTCACTTGCAAAGTAAAAGATCCACGCCTCATCGGTCTCGGGAGGGGGGTGGAGGCGAAAATGGCACACCCTGTTGGAGGAAGGACGACAAATAAAGCAGTTTGAGTAAGCGTTGTAAAAGATGCTCAAGGCATTGAGAATACTTAGCTGCCGAAGGAGAGGAGTGAAACTCACGCCCGCAACACCTGGCACCCGCTCGATACCTGCGTGTAGCCTCTTAACCGGACCTCATGGAGGTGGGTCGGTGGATGAGGCGTTGTTTAAGTAGTTACAGTGGAAATGCTGAATCTGGTCATTTTTAACTTTTTTCACATTCACATAACCTTCACAAATAACCAGCTCCGCAGTAACCTTGCGTGGTAGCACACCGGGGAGGCATTTGGCTTCTCCCGGTGGGCCCAATGATGAAGCATGGCACCAACCAGGGTGGTGAGTGAGAGCTTCCTATACAAATCTAATAAGATTTGCATATTCATCTTCTCTCCTTTTGTGCTTTTATACATTTATTGATTTACACTCTTTGGTTGTTTGAACAATAAACACAAAACGTCATGGTTAATGCCAGACCTAATCAGGGGCCCAATTATTAAATAAAGTCTCAAAAGTGCACTCATGTCCTTGCATTAAGTGCAGCTATACGACTTTCATGAATTCCCAAGACTTTACAGAAGTAGGTAAAGAAATAGTACTCCTAAAAAATATATGTGAACCGCATTTTAGCATGAGCTAATATGCAGGTGTAGATTTGCTCATGCGACAATATGAGTGTTTGCAAGTTCACTTTCCCTCCAACCATTTTTTTTGTTCCAACCCTGGAAGAGGATTTATGTCTGCCATTGTCCGGAGTAAATTTCCAACCTTTCTCAGTATGGGAAAAGATTAGAGAAGAGTTGGTGAAAACCCTTAAAACATGCAAATTAGTAGGTTTGCACAGACTCAAAAGGACATTCCAACCGTGGAACTGATGCTTACCTTCAGCGCTAGTATGTAGATCTGCTTAAACGTGGCAGCATAAGAGAATTGCTAGTATTCAAACCCTACTATGAAGGAGCCCTGGCATAATCAGAGAGGCAATTTCGGAGCTCTTCTATAATGAGATTGCTGCAATAATTTGTCACTGCATTACATGGCACTAAAGGGACAAGCAGAGTTTGTTACAGGACAAGTAGATTTATGAAGCAAACTGCCCCATGGACCAGTAGATATTTTATTAAATTCCACACCCCTGCTCTCCATGCACCGACAGGTTAACACCGTCGCCTCCAGCTGTTTCAACACCCTCCGTATTCTCTGTAAGACCTTCAGATGGATCCCCCCCCCACCCGAGGCAAGGAAGGCAGCCACTCACACACTCATTACCAGCAGGTTGGACTACGGAAACACCCTCTACGCTGATATCAGACAATACAGAACACCGCTGCCAAACTCGTCCTAGGTATCCCTCAACATGAACACATCAGTCAACACCTACGCAAGCTCCACTGGTTCCCTGTCAAAATAAGTCACTTTCAAGATACTCACCCAAACCTACAAATGCCTACACAACACCGGCCCCCAATAACTCAAAGACAGAATCGCCCTCCACATACCCAAAAGAAACCTCCGTTCCATCAACCTCTTCCTCGCCGAAACCCCACGCATCTATAGAGCCAGAGCAGGAGGAAGATCCTTCTCCTGCATTGCGGCAAAGACTAGAACGAGCCCCAGACCGTCATCAGACGTGCTCCTTCCCTGAACACCTTCAGGAAGGTTCTGAAGACCTGGCTCTTCGACAGCTGAACGGAACTGCAGACCCCCCCCTGTGCTTGTGGTGCCGCTCGCAGCCGCTTGTGGGACTTTGCGGACTCCACGGTGAATAGTGGTCTAGAGGAAATTGTACCCAGATTGGAGGTGACTTCAGCCCAAGGAAGGCGGGCTGCTTTGGTGAGAAGCGAGGGAGCGGGACTGCGAGTCCCAGGAGCTAGTGTGCGAAGGAGATCGAGCGCACCTGGGACTCTTCCCGCCCCCATCACTCCCCGTATCACCATATAAGAAACCCAATAACGCGCCCTGCGTGACGCGCCCGTGCGAAGCCCGGTCAAAGGGCGGGCCGTTTGAGGCCGTTAAAGGACGGTAGAGACCGGACCAGGCCACCGCCCTAAGTTTTTGCTCAGCAGGATACCTTAATTCCAAATCTTTGTGTGGTTACCCTGAAGAACGGCTTGGTCGACATGACAACTAGGGAAACAAGAAGCAAGGCGGCCACCATGGTTACAGGTACTCTGGACAGTTTTTTTGCTAAGGCTAATACTGTGGTAAACAAGGGTCTTACAGTCCTATAAAAACAAATAGCTTTGAAACCCTCACACAGTAGAGTAGTTCACTTATAAGTCCCCTGATTGATTGCTTTTCCTGAGCATTATTAATATAGGGCCCTTGTGGTTTACCAGAGAATATCACCTCTCAGATTCTGCAAGCCATTTGTTTGATGTCAGGAAAAACATGAAGGATGATAGAATAATGGCTAAAACTGCCCTGGGATAGAGCCAAAACCCTTCTCCTTTGTTCCGTTGATTGATGGATTCCTAAACCAGTTAGCACGTATTTGTCAATTACCTTCGGCTACCACCCAAAAAATATTAGTAGAAAAACTACTGGATCAACATGAATGCATAAATGATTGGTTTTCAGAGACACGTTGAGCTTTTTTTTTTTTTTTAGTTAACTTTAGGCTACTGATTTTTTTGAAGAGCGAGTTTATTCGTACATGTATTTTGCTTGTACTTTGTATTGTCTTCTACGTGAGTTTTATATTAACAATGCACAATAGTGCTTTCTTGTTATACCTGCCACTGTGTATACGTTTTTTGAAAATTTGAGCGATCTAGACTTCAACCTTCTGTTTAGGCTTTAGAGAGACAAATTACTGATGCTCATTAAGAATGGATGTGTGCTCCACCAACAGGAAAAAAGTTTATCTATTTACAGCCACAGAGTAGAATCCTGGAAGGTGTATTATTATTATGCATCAATCAACCACCAAGAATCATTTCCCTGTTTACAGAGACCCCCTACCCC
The DNA here is from genome assembly GCF_964263255.1 of Lissotriton vulgaris. Classification (NCBI taxonomy): domain Eukaryota; kingdom Metazoa; phylum Chordata; class Amphibia; order Caudata; family Salamandridae; genus Lissotriton; species Lissotriton vulgaris. The sequence continues at coordinate 1,302,943,848 of NC_141687.1, forward strand.
CTTTCCAGTCAACACTTGCCCCTTTACTCCTACAAGGCAGAATATCCTCCTTTGTTCCTTGATTGGCTGTGGCCTGTTCACCTCAGTAAGAGGTGGAGAGGACATCAATATATATTTGACTGGTTTTTAGGTTAAAGCCTGGGCCACGCATGCGCTGCGAAGCATGCTGTATTAAAGTATGGACTTGAAGCCTCTCACACTCCGCCCATATTTTTCATTGGCTTGCAACATTGTCCTTCGTAAATGCTGGCTTCTGATTCATTAATAGGGTTGTTAGTCTGTTAGTCCCTCCTTAGTACCTCCTAGTCTTCATTTGTACCCTCCCATGTGGACTGGCCCTTTTACTTCTGACAATGTCTTTTATTTATGTGTTAATTATCAAAACCGATAAATAAAAGGAATTGTCATTTACAATGCCAATAGCTTAAACTCTCGCAAATGCGAGTCCTATTGCATTGGAAATGCTTGTTGGTTCTTACCAGTATATATGAGGCTTATACTTGGTGCCAGGGACCTTAACACAAGCTAGTAAATTGCCCACTATCTTTAGTCAGGCACCAAAAGCACTTGTAATGTGGTGCAGTAGGCCCATCACATCTTTCGGTATCTGTGCTGCTGCACTAATGAGAGCTACACGCTAAGTAAATATGAAACCTCCATGGGTGCCTATCTGTGAAAAGTAGTCTCTTGTTTTCATATACTGTTACCAACGTATGGTACTCTTTTTTGCAATTGAAGCAATTGAAACGGGTTCTATCATCTAAAAACACTTTATCTCTCACACTCACAGCACCTTTCAACTTTTTAGAATCAACCAACTTAATCCATTGACTATTTTGCTCTGTAAGTGGCAACTTTTTGCCTGATCACTTGTGCTCAGCCATCTACAAAGAAGTGTACTTCCTTGCCTGGGTTGATGTGTCTGGCCTGTTGCGATACTCTTTTATTTTTAGATTCTTTTGTATGTGTGCTAATTTTTTTTTGTATATTTTTCCAAATAAATACACAAATTGCACACTTGTCAAGGCGAGACCTATTGTCTTTATCAATGCTTGCTCTCTCTTCCTCCCTCCATCTGTCCTTCTCGTCATTATTTTTAGCTTGGCCTAAACTTGTGCTCGCTGAGCAGGCACAGAATTCAGGGCATTAGCTCCGTGTGGTATACCCATGGTTTCAAATTCGCAATAGCCGTCGTAGCATATGATTATGCTGTTTTTTTTCCCCATCTGTGTTCAATAGATCTACTGAGCCCCATTATTTGATAGGGGAGGCTGTTACCTGTGAGTGAAAGTGTGTTGATGAAAAACAAGTCCACCCCCTGCAGCTAGCTACCTTCACAAACGTAAGCGCCGTGGCCTGCCTCACGCACAAGCCATGCCTCCAATACATTGCTTTTTAGGAGCTTCAAAATCTGCGTCTTGACGTGCTCCGCGGTGTTGACGTCAGCAGGTCTGAAAGGTTGCTACTGTCCTTTACATCAAACACACGAGTACAACGGAGCCGGGGGATGGAAATTAGTGCTGGCATATAACACTGTTGAATGGGTCAGGTGGCACTTGAATACTTCGTGTAGACGTGTGACCTTATCACACTGTTGGTGACACACGTGAGGCTTTCCTGCCATTTATTGCCAATTACTGTCGTTGGCATCTGACTTTCCTGCCTCGGTGTCTTTTGTCGTTTCTATTCCGAGCATCAGCAACAGCCACCTCCGTTAGCGTTCTGTTGTGTGTGATTGGTGCTGAAGGTCACCAGCTGTGCAGCAGAAAAAACAAATGGCCCAAATCTTTAGAACAGTACACCTCCATAAGGATTGGTATCGTGTATATTAATGCCTTTTTCTAAAAATAATTTTCAATGTGGTGTATATTTTTGTCAAGCTATTTTCAGGGCAGAGGCGTAGCCGTTCATGTAACACCTATCCTGGCAACACGGTTCTTGATGTCATATGTGATACCAACAGTGATCTTTTGTGTGACTTCATTAGAAGTTCAAGTGTCTGTTGAAAATTGCAAAGCCAACGATAACTGGGGTTCTCACTGATCATCGTAACGTCAGTCAATTATTATATAGCCCCCTGGGCACTAGGAATTAAAATGTTCATTATCCTAAAGTCCAAAGTAAACAGTAGTTCTTTATTTTGATCCTTCACATGCATCCAGCAATCATGACGAATCCTTTAGCCAACACGTGTTTTCTTCGTTATGGCATGTCCACCATCGACTTCGTTAGGGCAAATAGTAGTAAAATATCCAATTATAGACCAAGATGCCTGAAATGCAGCTGTTATTCAAAACAGTTACAATATTCATAAATATGTGGCTGTACATATGTATATAAATGAGTTCCACTGAAAAACTGAGTACATCCGTGGATTTACGGAGTATACTCACGGACAACCATGTGTATTCTTCTTGGCGTGTATGGCGCAATCAATCAGAGTACCTGTAGAACGCGCGCTACTTACCCAAGGCGCTGAGGGGGGGTGGGTGCTGCTACAGCTCGAAGAGCCAGATCTTGAGGAGTCTTCTGAAGGTGAGTATGTCTTGAGTCTGCCGTATGTGGGTATGGAGGGTGTTCCAGGTCTTGGAGGCGAGGTAGGAGAAGGATCTGCCGCCGGGGGTCATTCGTTGGATGCGGGGGACAGCGGCGAGGGCGAGGCTGGCGGAGAGGAGCTGGCGGGTGGGGGTGTGGAAGCTGAGTCTGCTGTTCAGGTAGGCTGGTCCGGCGTTGTGGAGTGCTTTGTGTGCGTGGGTGAGGAGCTTGAAGATGATCCTCTTGTCGACGGTGAGCCAGTGTAGGTATTTCAGGTGGGGGTGATGTGGCTGTGGCGGGAGACGTTGACGATCATTCGGGCGGAGGCATTTTGGATGCGTTGTAGTCGTGGTAGGTGTTTGGCTGGGATTCCTGCGGAGAGTGCGTTGCCGTAGTCCAGTCTGCTGCTGATGAGGGCCTGGGTCACCGTTCTTGTTTCGGTCTGGATCCACTTGTAGATCCTGTGGAGCATGTGGAGGGTGTTGTAGCAGGAGGGGACGGCGTTGACCTGCTTAGACATGGAGAGGGAGAAGTCGAGGATGAATCCTAAATTGTGTGCATGGTCGGTGGATGTTGGTGCTGTTCCCAGTGTGGTCGGCCACCAGGAGTCGTCCCAGGCTGAGGAGGTGGATCAGAGGATGAGGACCTCCATCTTGTCCGAGCTCAGCTTCAGACGGCTGCTCCTCATCCAGTCGGCGACAGCATTCATTCCCTCGTGGAGGTTGGTTTTGGCGGTGTGTGGGTCCTTGGTGAGGGAGAGGATGAGCTGGGTGTCGTCGCAACTCTATGACCTTGCCTCATTTCTCTATAACGTCGATGAAGTTTAACATTTTGTTACAATGTAGTTGAATAATTGTCCCCAGTGTGAGCACTGCCTGCTGCTATGCTTGGCAGGCACGCACAGCCTTGCTTCTTCCAGAAGCCACTGGTCGTGCTTTTCAAACACTGCTGCATGCTAGTCCACCTTAAAGCAGAATCCCCAGTATAGAGACATGGGCCTCTCGCTGAGGGCTCTGGGGCTAGTGTATTCTTTTCAGCCACGTCTTATACGTAGTCTCTCTAACTCCAAGTGTCTTGGGGTAGTGCCACCTAGAGAGTTTACCCTGTAATATGTGGTTCGTGCCCCAGTCCCCTTATACTCTGAGCCAGTGGATACTGATTTTACTCCTGCTCAGTAGGTTTAGGGTACTGCATGGGGCTTTTGAACATGCGTTCTCCACATTCCTACTGTGCTCACAGCCCACTAGGGATAACTCTTGGCACTGCAGTTCACTGTAGACTCTGTAGAGATAATGACGCTCCGAGGTGTAAACACTGATGACCATGCTCTGGCTTCAGAGTCCTCAGGGCGCAAGGACTTTGGAATTTGACGATGGCTGTAAGGACTGGGTGCAAGGCACATCCTTTTGCCATGCTTTGTTCACAAACCCAGTGCAAGATATGCCTAATTGTTCTCTTTCATTTTTCTCCTATACCACAAACAAATGTATACCAGGCACTTCTGGAATGCAAGTGTGACCACATTTTAGACTGTGTAATCACAGATGTCCCATTTGGCAGGCTCCAGAGGGCACCTCACTCCCATCCTGGGTATTCTGTAGCAGCCCTTTGAAATTGCAACTGGAGAGCAGAGTAACCACCAGGTGTGAACTGCAGGTGATTCTAGAGATAAATATGTATGGCATTCGAGTGCACTGGAGCTGATCTCATGCAAAATATATTTCATAACTGCTATAAGAATATTTGGTCTCTGTAATTTAACAGCTGGTTCTTTAGGCCGAGGTTGTCTGTACAATGCACGTCTAGTTTTGATAGTATATCAAATCAAACTCTCCAAATTATATGCAACATAACATTTTATATTTCAAGTGATATTTTCTGGAGCAGAGGCTGCCTGGAAAACATGCAGTCTGCACCAACAGGTTTATACTTACGTTTGTAGTAGATTTACATATTTTACATACATTTTAAACAATTTCAGGACCTGTGGCCATCTCCGATGTTTGCAGCATTCTCGGAGTACGCACTTCTGCAAGCATTTACACATGTTTAAATTGCATTGTGTAACTTTACATGTGTGAATGAATGACTATCAAAAAGCATGTTGGCATGCTATCTGTTTTTTCTCGCTATGAATTTTGTGGGTACCCTCCCTCCAAATCCGACCCTGCAGGAGTTCACTTATTTTGCTAGGCATTTGCATTCAGGATCGAACCTTTCCTGTCGCTAAGAGCAGGTTTCTACCACATAAATCCAATCCATACTGGTATGAAATGGCATGGAAGTAAAGCAATGCATTCATGTACGTTCAAGTTATTGAACTGCAGATATACATTTTGCACTTATAAATTTCCCCAAATGTTCACCTAAGTTGACCAATCCCAGAACACTTCCATAATGTTTTAGATGCTTGTTGAAAGACAAATGTCCTTTACTTTTTCATCCCATACAGGTGCAGAGGGGGACACACACAGGTTCACCACACCCATGTACTTTAGTATAGTTAAAAGCATGGCTGTTTGAAAGTAAAAATACCTATCATATAAGCAGCATACTCCTGGCTGAGCCTGTTAAGCATGCTGCAGCCAATGGAGAGATACATTTTTTTAAATCGAATAATAATGGAGGAAGTGCATGGAGAATAACTCATTTCCTTTACAAGCCATAGGATGCGTAGGCAAAGCACTTCACTATTGTTCCATTTCATGAGACAATCTCAATTCCTCAATTTTTAGATTGAGTTAGTTGAACAATTACACACATCTTGATCCAATTTATTTATTTTTATTTTATTTTTTCCATTTGTAAGGCGCTACAGCTACCCAGACAGGGTTTCCCGGCGCCGAGACACAGCATAAGGATGTCAAGAGAGATTTCTGGCTATTCAAGTTATTGTTCGAATAGCCAGGTCTTAACGTGCTTTCTGAACTTGACATGATTTTCCTCCTTTCGAATGAAGGGAGGGAGTGTGTTCCAGAGGGATAGTCCAAGGTGGGCAAAGGATCTGCCTCCCATTTTTGCCAGTTTAAATCTTGATACACAGAAGTTGGCAGCAGATTGCGAACTAAGATTACGCTTGGGAGTATAGGGGTGAGCCAAAGCTAGAAGGTATTTGGGAGCAGTACCTGCCTTGATTCTGAACATGTAGTTAAGGGCTTTGAAACGGATTCTGCTTTCAATCCTGACCCAGTGGAGTTCGCGACGGTAGCTCGAGACTCCAGTATTTTTGGGGATTTTGTGCAGTAGTCGAACTGCAGCGTTCTGTACAAGTTGTAGTCGACTGACTACCACTTTGTTTGAGCCAAGCTACAGAATGTTGCCGTAGTCAAGCCGTGATGTAATGAGGGCATTGACTACGGTCTTTTACGTAGAAGAGGGCAGCATCCAAATAATTTTCCTCAGCCATTTGATGATGGTAAGGCAAAGGCCAACAACTTTGTTGGCCTGTTGGCTCATGGAGAGGGAGCTATCCAAGATGACTCCTAGATCACGAACTTGAGTTACTGGGGTAGGAAAGTTGCCCATCTGGTTTGGCCAGTGTGAAGGATTCCAAAGATCTTGACGTTTTCTTAAGAGAAGAATCTCTGTCTTGTCTCCGTTGAGCTTTAATTGGTTTCTTTTCATCCAATTAAGGATGTTTTGGAGTCCTGATTTGAGGAGAGAAGGGGATGTCAGACAGGATTCAGATAGGGAGAAAATAATTTGGGAATCGTCGACGTAGGTCATGAGGGTAAGTCCAGATTTTTCGGCTAAGTCCGCTAGGGGTCGGAGGTAAAGGTTAAAAAACAGGGGACTCAGTATAGATCCCTGTGGCACGCCGTGGGGGGCCTTGAAGGTGTTGGAGCAGGCCAGTGAGGACGTTATTTGGAAGGACCGTTCTGCCAGGAAGGATCGGATCCAGTCGAGCGCTTTTCCGTGGGCACCATTTCTGTGTAACGCCTTGATGAGGGTTTCGTGGGATATGGTGTCAAAGGCCGCGCTCAGGTCTAAAAGTACGAGCGCGACCGTCTGACCTTTATCGAGGAGATTCCGGATGTGCTCCGTAACCCCTAGAAGGGTGATTTCAGTCGAAAAACCAGCCCGAAAACCCGATTGTGAGGGGTGTAAAAGCGAGTTTTCTTTGGTAAAGATGGGTAGGACCGAGTGGACGTGTCTCTCCAAGCATTTAGAGAAGGCAGGGAGCAAGGATATGGGTCTGTAGTTGGCAGGACTTTCTGGATTTGCTGTGGGCTTTTTTAGCAGTGGCGTTATCATGGCATTTTTCCAGAGGGTCGGAACTGTAGAAAGTTCAAACGAGGAGTTAAGCGTATCCGCGATGATTTCCAAGGAGCGATCGTCCAGTTGTTTGATTATTTTAATCGGAATCGGATCCCTGGGGGAGCCGGACTTGATGTTTTTGATAGTGGTTTTCAGTATATCCACCGAGATGGGGGGCCAGGCTTCCAGGGTGTTTTCACAGGCGGGAGTACATTCCAGGTCGGGAGAAGAGGGTGGTTCATTATGATTGATGTTAATGTCCCTGCTAATTTTCTCGATTTTGTCAGTAAAGAAACAAGCTAGATCTTGGCATTGTTGAGTATTCAGTGGGGGAGCCGAGGCTGTGGTTTGTGCACCTGCTAGTTCTTTGACTACATTGAACAAGGTTTTCGGCTTATTAGTTGCTTCCATGATAGTATTAGAAACGAATGAGGCTCTTGCTTTTGCGCAGGCAGTGTGATATAGGTTCCTGGCTTCATGGTAGATCTTTTTTGTGTCAGGGGCGAAGTCTTTGCGCCATTGACTCTCAAGTGCTTTGCATTTTGATTTTTCAGTTTTTAGAAAGTCATTGAACCAAGGGGCAGGGTGGCGGTGTCTGTTCCCTTTGATATGGGTGGAGGGTAGACAATGGTGAGCCATTTGTGAGTAGCTTCCGCTAAACTGTCCATGTTGTGACCCTTTCTGGGAGGGTTTTCGTGGAGTGCTGCATTTAATTTTGGCAAGTCCAGTAGCTTCCAGTTTTTCCTGGATGTAGCTGGAAAGTCAGATTGCCCATTGGAGGTGGGTGGGAGATTTATACAGAATTTAATTAAATGGTGGTCAGACCAACAAATGGGACTGGTGTTTTGCCATTTTAGTTTGTTTATTTTGGAGATAATGGGATCTAGCAGATGGCCCGCTTTGTGTCGGTCCAGAATTGACTAAGGTCAAATTTAGGGCCCACAGATCCTCTAACAAATTAGAGCAAAAGGGAATGGAAGGGTCCTCAAGATGTAAGTTTAAGTCGCCAATAAGTGAGATATTTTTTGAGGCGATGTAGTAAGGAGTGATATAGTTGGCTAAATTGGATGCCCATTGGGAAGAATTCCCTGGGGGCCGGTATATCAATAAGCCTGACATCGTGAAGTTCGGGTTCGAAGAAATTTTAAAGAAGCCGGCTTCGCAATCAGGGATGTCTACTTGTTCTAGCGTACATTTTAAGTCTCTGTTAAAAATGATTGCTATTCCACCTCCTAACTGTTTGTTGCGATCTATCCTAATGATTGCATAATTGGCGGGGAGGGCAGAAGCAACGTCTGGGCCCGCACTCTCATGCAGCCACGTCTCAGTCAGGAAGAGGGCGCTAGGGTTTTCATCCAGTAGGAGGTTGAAGATGTCCAGTTTGTGTTTTGGAAGTGAGCGGCAGTTAGTGCTTTAGAACACGCATTTTAGTGCCTCAGCGTTGCAAGGCTGTTTGCATTTCCTGTGTCTTCTAGCAGTGTCAGGATAGGGTTGGCAGATAGTCGTGCTAAGTTTGCAGTTTTTGCAGGAGGTGACTCCTGTTTTGTGGAGATTGAGAGTAGTGCACCTCGTTTTATTAAGTGGGCGTAGCGCTCTTAGTTCTGTAGGGGATCTTACCAGTCTTTTTTGGGTGGGAGGAGCATAGTCTATTGCCCCATGTCCCGTACTGGCCCGGACGAGCACAGACGGGCTAGTCTTTGGCGTGTCTTCGGCGTGCTGAGGGCGCGTCCGCTGCGCTCGTCCGCTGCGCCTCCGAGGGGTGTGCATAGTTATGGGAAGGAGGGGGGGGGGGCGTGGCTAGTTCGAAGGGGCGTGGCTTCGAGTCTCGAGGGAGGTGATGGCGGCTAAGAAATCGCCCTTCTTACATCAGCGCTGGCTTCGCTGTGCAGGTAAATGTCCTCAGAAGCCCATAACCAACAGAGTTAAAAGGTTTAAATAAAATGAACACACAGTGTTAGCAATATCAACAATGTGCAAATTGTGAAGTATTTTAAAAGTTAAGGAGCAACACCCCCGGCTTCCGCCTCAAGGGTAGCTGTTTGTCAACACTGGCTTGTAGTTTTAAGCGTCTGGGAGGGGGGGTGGCTAGTTCTAAGGGCGTGGCAAGGGTAGCTGTTTTACAAACCAATACTTTTCCATTAAAAGGTCCTGAAAAACTTGAGGTTGGTCAACTTTTGGATAACTGAGAAACTTCTAATTTATTGCACTGTCTCCAGTGTGGGTTGAGGCCACTGCATGGGGCACAGACCACACTGCTGGTGATGCAGAACAATATTTTGGTCTGCAAACATAATGCTTATGTCTAGACTCTAACAACAGTGTTTATATTAGTTGTCTCTGGCCGATACAAGACCATGAAAATTTCCTTGTCTAGTTATTAGAGGTAACCAGGTTACGCCAACCATCTGTATTGGCTCACTTCCATTAGGCAGTCCCAAGCTGTGGTTCTAGGGACTCATTCTTGACTTCTGTTACGTGTATGTGGCTCTCTGAGGGTTATCACGTTCATCATTGATGTTTGATTCATACAGAGAACAGGTAAATCTAATTTTTGTAGCAGGACTAGAATGTCAGACTTAGGCCATTGCCATGCAGTATATATGTAGCAGTTCCTGCTTGCCTCAGTCATTAACAATTGGTGCACTGCCTCTACTTTCCATAAACCTTTAGTAGGTAGAGCTGGTTTCATCTCTGTGTCTTAGCTAGAGCATTGCACAGAAGTAAACAAAAAAGTGATAGGTGGGATGCTTGACTTAATCGCTGCCACTTGCCAGTTCATTATATTTTTCCCCACTATGCTACCTAAGATTAGACCCAGTCATATGCAAATTAGCTTTGATCATGCTCCAGTAGCAGTAGGATCATTTCAATTCAAACTACCAAGCCAGATCCTCTCTCACATCTTTGCATTGGGGTCGGAATTAGGGCATGGCACAGAAGTAAAAAAAAACTGTGATGGGTGTGATGCTTGAATTAATCTCAGCCACTGGTAATTACTTGTGCCGCCTAACTAGTGGTCCGCATTCTAGTTACCTAAACTAGATCCAGTATGCCTCAGTTGTTCCAGTTTCTTTTTTTCTTTTTACAAACACGGTCCATGTAAACATCATGTTCATGTGGTACATCAAGAAGTTGACATATCTGAAAGAAACAGTTAGTTATAGATTCCTTACCTTAGAATTAATCACAGGCGTCAGACTGGATCTGGAAAGTTTTTCCTCAGCAGTACCCCTGTGCATCGAAAGGTGTCATCGGTCGGCTCCGCGTTTGTCGTTGGCGTCATGGTTGCCGGGATGACGTTGCGGTAGCTACTTAGATGACGTCCTCGTGCGCTGTCAGTTTTTTCTTTTTTCGCGCCAGCAAGCACAGATCCGGAGAGAAGGGTACCCCCAGTCACTTTTTGTCTGACTTTTTTGCGACATTAGTCGACTTTGTTTTTGAGTCCAACATAGACTCCTGGTGCACGAGGGATGGCTGTCTTTAAGGCCTCTGTTCCTGTACCCGACTGATGTCGGTGACTGATCCGCACCGCTTGTGCCTCTACTGCCTTGAGCGCAACCATGACCCCAAGTCGTGCTCAGACTGCCGAACCATGGCCCTGAAGTCTTTGCGGGATCGGTCCCGAAAGCTACTCGAGGCCCTCGGTCAGCTCTGTGTCGTTCGAGGTCCCGGTCGCGTGGGAGGTCGATGGACCGATCGTGGAGCCATCATCACACCTTGTCTAAGTCTTCGCACTCGTGGTCAGGTAAGTCGAAGCATAAGAAGAAGTTTAAGAAGCATCTTTTCTCTTTGACTTCCCCTTGCCCGTCGGCTGACGCGGTGAAGGGGGCGGGTGGTGCCACCCCCGCTGCTCCATGTGCGGAGCCTACCGGGTCGAGTCCGGCCTACCCTCCCTTCCCGTGACCGGGAGCGACCCCCGACCAACTTTGTCAGTTCTACGAAGCGATGCATACCATCTTTGGGCCTTCAGGCCCCGCGGCCTCGGCTGGGGGCCCTAGGCCTTCGACGGTGGCGGCTCTGGCCCTGGCATCGCAGGGCTCACTTGGATCCAGGCCTGGATCTGGATCGGTGCCTGTCGACCTCGTTACACCTCCACCAGTGCCGATTCCACCGGCACCACGTCCGCAGCTGGCTGGACCTCCAGCCGGCATCTATCTGGGCTACCAACTCGATGAAGATACGAAGCTAGACCGCTGTCGACCGACGCCGGATCCGGCACCGTTAGGTACTTTTGTGCCTGCATTCCACCCTGCCCATTTTTAGCCAGTTTGGCAGCCAGAGGAAGCTGAGGAAGACTGGGAGGGGTCTGGTGACCCTTTAACTGACCAGTTGGAGTACGACCGGGACTGGAGAGAGGAACTGGGGGATACCAGTGGTCTAGACACCTCACCAGACCTTGTCATGTTGTCTCCTCCTACTGTGGCTACGAAGTAGCGAGCGTCTTACGCAGTGGTATTGCGTAGGGTGGCCAAGGCTCTTAAACCTCGAGCTACCTACTGTGGGGAAGAGGTGTGGCGTCGCTGCCAGGGCGACGAAAACTGGACGCTGGGGCTCAAGGTTGGTGCTGGGCAGGCGTTTGCCCAGCACCATGTGACTCTGGGCAATAGCTCGCTTAATCTTCCCAACGGCCCCCAGCGCCGCGATGCCTCCGGGTAGATATGCGCTTTACAAATACTGGATTTACATTTACATTTACTAACCTCCTGAGAGAGGTGCTTCAGCCGGCAGTGAGTTTTGCGGCGCCCCTGATGCTGTTTAATGAGGTCCTGAAAAAGGATGTCTTTTAGGACGTCATTAAACAGCAGCAGGGGCGCTGCAAAGCTCGCTGCCGGCTGAAGCACCTCTCTCAGGAGGTTAGTAAATGTAAATGTAAATCCAGTATTTGTAAAGAGCATATCTACCACGAGGCATTGCGGCGCTGGGGGCCGTTGAGAAGATCAACCGAGCTATTGCCCAGAGTCACATGGTGCTGGGAAAACCCCTGCTCAGCACCAACCTTCTGTGGATAGGTTGGTTGCCCGACGCCACAGCCCGGCCCCAGCGACCCTACTTTCCTCTCCCAACATCCCTCCCCTAAGATCTTGGTGGTCCAATCCTTAACATCCCAAAGCGCGTTCACTAATCACCACCGGACATGGAATCCAAGAAGCTAGATCAGCTTGTGAAGAAGTTTTTTTCTTCCTCCCGCTTAGGGCTGTGGTCAGTAAACTCCGCATGACTGTTGGGCTGTTATTCCCACTGCATGTGGGATACGGTTGTACAAGTGCTGCCTCCGTGTCCGGTGGAGGCCCGGGCTGTATTCTCCCATTCTATTGCAGAGGTAAGCGACTCAGCAACGTTTACCATCCGCAGTGGACTGGACACTGCTGACTCACTGGGTAGGACCATTTCAACGTCGGTGGCGCTTCGCTGTCACGCCTGGTTGAGATCCACTGGCTTTTCTGGGGATGTCCAGAGCACTTTGATGGACATGTCTTTTGATGACCGTCACCTGTTCTGCGACGAGGCAAGTCCATGGTCCTCTCCACCAAGTACCCTGCACGGTCTGCCTGTTGACCCAACACGTTCCTTTCAGAGCCAAAGGCCAGCGCAAGCTGTTCAACCTCAGCGTGGGCGGGAACGTGCAAACCACCGATGTGGTTCTGGGGGCCAGCTGGCGGGCCAGTCCACCACCACCCCTTCTGCAGCAGCCTCCAAACCCTCCTAGTTCGACCTTTCAGGGCCATCAAAAGCCAGTGGGCGGCAGGATCCGCCATCACCTCCTCCAATGGAGCACCATTACGTCGGACAGGTGGGTTTTGCAGATAGTCTGAAGGGGCTACTCCCTCCCCTGCGAGGCTACCCATCCAGCCATGCCACCCCAGTACCATCGCATGTTAGGGGATCACCTGGCCCTTCTCCAACAGGAAGTTACGGCTCTCTTGGCCAAGGGAGCCATTGAGTGTGTTCCTGCCCCAGAAGTAGGTTGTGGGTGCTATTACCACTACTTTCTGATGCCCAAGAAGGACAAGGGCATGCGTCCTATCTAGGATCTCAGGGGACATCAACCGCTTCCTCCCGAAGGAGAAGTTCAAAATGTTGACCCTGGCTCAAGTCTGGTCTGGTCTGCCCTCGACCCTGGAAACTGGATGGTAGCGTAGGACTTGCAGGACGCTTTCACATCCTGTCATGTCGGCCTACAGGGTTACCTGCAGTTTACTTTTGTCAACAAGTACTTTCAGTTTATCGTGCTTCTCTTTGTCCTTATCAGCGCCCCTTGGGTGTTCACGAAAGTGATTGCGGTGGTCGCAGCTCATCTGGGCAGATCTGGGGTTCCAGTCTTCTCCCTATCTCGACGACTGGTTGTTGAAGGCGGGCTTGCCCCAGGCACTCGACTCCCACCTCCAGACTACGGCCGACCTCCTGCATTCGCTGGGACTCTCCATCAGAGGCCTCTGGTCTCTGGCGGAGTCAGAGTTCCACATCAAGTTTTTGGATCTTTGGGCAATCCATCTTGCACTAAAAGCATTCCTTCCCTCTGTCCGAGGAAGAGTAGTGCAGGTGTTAACGGACAACACCATTGGCATGTGGTACTGCAACAAACAAGGCAGGTTGAGGTTGTGAACCCTGTGTCAAGAGGCCCTCTATCTCTGGACATGGCTGGAACATCAGGATATATCCCTGGTGGTTCAGGTGTTTGAACACTTGGCGGGTTCACTGAAGGCCAGGTCAGACTAACTCAGCCGCAGGTGCATGATGGATCACGAATGGCATCTTGACTCGGAGGTGGTGCAAGGTCTCTTTCAACAGTGTGGAGAGCCTTGGTAGATCTATTCGCCACCGAAGAGAACGCGCAATGTCGGCAATTCTGCATATTGGAATTTCGAAGGCGGCACTCGGTATGCAACGCTTTCCGTCGCAAGTGGAGTTGTGGTCTTCTATACGCCTTTCTGCCTATACCACTTCTGCCCAGAGTGCTGAAGAAGATCAAGCGCGACCGGGCCCAAGTCATTCTTGTGGCTCCGGATTGGGCACGATGTATTTGGTATCCCTTGCTGCTCAACATGGTCATCGATACTCTGATCCAAATGCCTCTTCGGGAGGGTCTTCTGTCGCAGCAGCAGGGGACAGTGCTCCACCCGAACCTGTCCAGCCTGCACCTCCTTGCATGGAGTTTGAGCGGCGGCAGTTGACGTCATTTGACTTGCCTCCTGAAGTCTGTGATGTAATCTTGGCAGCCAGGCGTCCCTCCACTAAGATGGTATACACCTGCAGATGGAATACATTTGTTGCATGGTGCACAGCAAAGGCTGTGGATCCCCTTTCTGCCCCTCTTTGAGGTTCTCTTGTTCCTCCTGTCCCTGTCTGTGGCCCAGCAGGGCTCTGCTCAGGGCACTCTTTAGGGCTATCTCTCATTTCAGCCTTCCTGATCAGCTTTCTCTTTTCAAGTCCTCTGTTGTGAATATATTTCTTAAAGGCATTACTCCTCTTTTTCTTCCTGTTACCTTCGCAATGCCTCAGTGGGACTTGAACTTGGTTCTTACTTATCTGATGTGTGCTCCCTTTGAGCCACTACATAAAGGTCATCTCAGACTCCTCACTCTGAAAAATCCTTTTCTGGTGGCCATCACCTCTGCGCGCAGGTTGAGTGAGCTACAAGCTTTGTCTTCCAAGCCTCTCTTTCTGGTTGTTCAAGCAGACAAGGTCATCCTTAGAACTCGACCTTCCTTTCCTCCAAAGGTGGTCACTTCTTTTCATATTGGCCAAACCATCACTTTGCCCACCTTCTTTCTGCCTCCACATCCTTCAAAAGAGGAAGAGAGGCTCCACCGCCTGGATCCAAAACGTGCACTCTCCTTCTACTTGGATCGCACCAAACAATACCAGGTGTACGACCAGCTCTTTGTTGGTTACGCAGGCGCTACGAAAGGTTGGACTGTGCACAAACGGACCATCTCCAGGTAGGTCGTTCTGTGCATCAAGGCCTGCTATTCTTTGGCAAAGTAGGAGCCTCCAATGGGGCTTCGCACTCATTCCACCAGGGCGACGGCAGCTACTACTTCATTAGGACAGGGAGTCCCCCTACATGACATTTGTCAGGCAGCTACTTGGGCGTCGCTGCACACATTCACCAAGCACTACTGCCTGGACAGCCAAGTCCGGAGAGACAGCTTGTTTGGCCATTCTGTTCTCCAAGACTTCCTGGTCTGAACTTAGTTTGCAGACCCACCTCCGGCATTGGTATTGCTGGGGTATCTATTCTAAGACAAGGAATCTATAACTAACTGTTTCTTTCAGATCAACAAGTTACTTACCTTCAGTAACGATATATCTGTAAGAAACATAGGTTAG
The DNA here is from genome assembly GCF_964263255.1 of Lissotriton vulgaris. Classification (NCBI taxonomy): domain Eukaryota; kingdom Metazoa; phylum Chordata; class Amphibia; order Caudata; family Salamandridae; genus Lissotriton; species Lissotriton vulgaris. The sequence goes on from NC_141687.1 coordinate 1,302,958,971, forward strand.
TTATAGATTCCTTATGGCCAACCAATCCTCCCCGTTCTGCAAACTGACTTCTAGGGTTAAGGACATCCTTTCAGGGCCCTAGTTTTGTGCACCAGTGGTCAGTGTCCTGCATGGCTCTGTGCTCCCGCTGTGGAAAGTCGTGTACAGAACTGACATCAGAGCGGAAGGGCGGCGTCTAAGCAGCTACCACAACGTCATCCCGGCGACCACAACGCCAACGACAAACACGGAGCCAACCGACGCCACCTTTCAACGCGCAGGGCTACTGCTGACCAAAAGCTTTCTGGATCCAGTCTGATGCCTGGGGGTAATTCTAAGGTAAGGAATCTATAACTAACCTATGTTTCTTCCAGATATATCATAACCAAAGGTAAGTAACTTGTTCATCTATGAAATGCTAAGCTTAAACTATGTTAACACCAGTCTATAGTTCTCTTTATAGATTATCGAGCTCCTCCTTGTCATTCCCCAAGAAGAGTGGGGACTTGTAGTTGGTTCTGTCATCAACATGGGCTTGATTATTGAACCAGTCTCAGTGGACAATTTATCTTCCCAGCCGATTGAGTTGGTAGAGCAATGAGAGAGTGCCTTGGAAATCAGACTTCAGGTTCACATCCCATAGAAACATGCACTGGCTCTACATTAATGAAAAACCAGTATTGGCCAAGCCAATAAGCTTGGCCTGAGCAAGCTTTCAATTTTGTTTACTTTCTTTCCAAGCATATGTAATATGTAACAGGCAATAAAAGTTTAAAGGTAGAGGAAAGTAAAAATATGCTATCTAAAAGTGGTGTATGTGTTTGCAATAAAAAATAAATAATAAAATAAACGTGGTAAGGAATCAAAAACACATGAAATGAAGGTAATCTCCACCAACCTTGGCCCTAAAGTCGACACTGTTTTATACAAAAGTGCATATGTGCACAGGAAAATTACCATTGCTCACAGTGAAGAGAACCCGTGGCTGAAGTGAGCTTACCCACAGCTCCTGATGTAGTGTGTGGAACTAAATGTGAATGACATATGAACAAACCAATGAATGAAAAAGGCTAACAGAAATCCCTTCCATAGATGTACATATATATGTATTTTAGTACCTGTTTTGGGTTAACACGAGGCTGGAGAAAATACTAAATCTGTTTGTAAGGCTACTTGGCCTTTAAGACAATAGTAGGTTTGGGTTCAGGTTATTTTGGGATAGGAGGATGGCTTTCCATCTTCCCCAAATTTATTCTGGTGCGGTCATTCAGTTATGTGTTTTAATTTGTGACAACACACCAACTCTCATCCACATTGCAGCACCGCAAACATAACTGCACAAATAGTTGTTCTGTACAATGGATTGTAACAAACGACAATTAATAATCTACCAGCCAACTACTGGACAAATTACTACACTGGCTCTCTCTCCATATTAAGCCCAGAGGGGGCCCTTCTTTAAAAAACCAAATGATCATGGCACGAAGGGTAGGCTGGGTGGGGCCATCTCGGAAATCGCTAGGGGGTGACTGTGTGGTGATTAACTTTAACAACCCTTATTCATCGAAATATGTATTGGACCAACTAGACAGTCAACCCCCAAGAGACACACAGATCAAGGGTCTCCCACTTGTTTATTTCTACTGTCGCTCCACACCCGGCCTTCAAGATCTTAGTAAGAACCCATTGGGCGGCATAGTCAGACATATAACCGAGAGGGACACGGTTGTAGCAGGGCCAGGAGTTTGTACAACAAATAGGTATGCCCCACTCTCAGATCTAGATCGTTGTGATTGACTATACCCCTCGATATCCAAAGCGCCGATCTCTGAGCACCACTTATTTTTCACCTCCTTACTTTCCCACAGACAGAATGACCCTGAGGGAAAGAACAATAACCTATTTAAAATAAGTTCTTGGAATGTGGCAGGAATCTGCCTAAAACTGGATACCGCACAATGGCAAAAGCTTTGCCAGGCTAATGATATCATTTGCTTCCAGGAAACCTAGGCAATGGAACACGTTTTCATTAACGGGTACCGCTCTTTCCAAACCACGGCTTTGCCGTCAACCGCCGAGAGATCAAAAGAGGGCCTCTTAACTTTAATACCTAATACAACATCATTAAAATTAAGGACATTTGATGACAGGAGCCCTTTCTTCCATCTCCTTGTTTTTGAATTTACGAAAATGGGAACTTGAATTCTGATAAACTTTTACAATAATAACTGTGGCCCAAAAATGTACATGGTTGTAAATGAGGTTAATACCTCAATCGAGGAGATGTATAAATGCAAAAACCAACTTGAGGTATTTACCATAATCTGGATGGGAGACTTCCACATCCATCCATCCATGCAAGCACAATCAAAACAAACTATGCAGTTTGGTTGATTTGATGGGTAATCCTGCCTCCCACTTTGCCCATAGCATTTACTGTAAATTGCCTTAACAGGATCTTGTCTAGTGGAAATTTGTCTATTATGAATATTGGGGGTAATTTAGTGGGCTCAATGAAAACTTTTTCCCAGGAGGCCTACGAGTCAACAATTGATTTTATACTAGTTTCTTCTATGGTCGAAGGCAGTTTTAGTAGAATAGATGCTAAATTTAACAGTTTCAGCGATCACGCTATTTTAACTGGTGTAATAATTTCGAATTCCTATGAGAAGGACACACATATGGTAGCTGATTGCCCTGTATTTGGCTCGAAAAAACGGTTATCATTTGGAATGGGCTCAAATTGATAGGTTTAAATTTATCCCTAAATTAATAAAAATAAAACCTAGTACTGAAAGGTGTCTGGACCTATCCATAGCACCCTCAACACTGGTTCACTCATTTACTGATGTCTTGATGCATTTAAAGGCGGCCCATACCTGTAAAAGTAATGGAAAGAGTCCTACCCAAAAGGGATGATTCAACACCATCTGTACCAAAGCCAAGAAAGTCCTTACTAATGCTCTTAAAACTCGGTCATCCGATCAAACCCAGATCGCCCTACTGCATACCCAGTTTAAATTGGCTAGAAGAAAAAGGGGGAGCATACTAAGGGAGGAAATTTGGGAAAGGCTTATTCAAGCTACTATAGCATGAAAAAGTAGGTAGTTTTGGACCATAATCAACTCACCGTATTTTAAGACTCATATGGACCCTTCGTTGGATACCCATATTGGAGAGGAGTGGATAGAGCACTTCACTAATATCATCTTGCCCACTGACCCCCCTACCTATTGCCCATCTGTCCCTCTGAATAATAGGAAGGTATTCTTGTCATTCTTGCTTATTGAGGTTAGGAGGGCCCTATCGTCTTGCAGAACAGGAAGAGTCCCAGATCCAGATGGGGTCCCAATAGACCTCTTCCAGGACAACTATGACCTTTAGGTTCCTTTACTGACCAATGTTTTTAACAACATAGCAGTAGTAGCCCCCCCCCTTCATGGAAGACAAGTATAATTTGTCCTATCTATAAACAGGGGGACAAGAGTAGCCCTAAAAACTACTGGCCTATTTCCCTTTTAGACACTACTGCGAAACTCATGGGCTGTCTGCTTTTAGCCAGACTAGAGGCTTGGGCAGTTGATAAGAATATATTAATGCAAGCCCAGTATGGGTTTCAACAGGGTAGGGAAACTGTAGATCAGTGCCTCAATCTTTCACTGATCATTGATAAATATACAAGGGCTAAGGGTGGGAAAATCTATCTTGCCTTTATGGACCTTTCAGCAGCATTTGACTGTGTTTCCCACCCAGAGCTCTGGTATATCATGGAAGAGACGGGAATCGACCCTCCAATAATTGACTTTATCTGGCAATTGTACTCCGAGGCATCAGTTAGACACGGGAAAAACGTGGAATGTACCCGCCCTTTTAAGATCTTAAGGGGGGGTAAGACATGGATGTGTCCTCGCGCCGTTCTTGTTTTCCATCTATACGAACGGCGTGGGGAACGCCCTTCTGGGTGTAACCCCCGATCTCCCTGTGTCTGAGTCTATCCAGCTACCAATTCTGGCGTATGCAGACAACGCAGTCCTTATCGCCAGAACAGGGATAGGGCTGCGGCGCCTAATCACCACTTATGCCGCCTTCATGGTTTCTCTTGACATAAAGGTCAAAATCATTTGTAATTATTGACGGAGGTGGTGTTCGAGTAAAACTATCACACCCTGACACAGAATCAGGGAAATTTGAGATGGTGGAGTCGTTCCCCTATCTTGGGGTGCTTTTTGATCAGAATCAAACATGATCTAGACTACTTGATGCAAGGGCCATGGGCATGGAAAGGAGTCTTGGAACATTAAAAGCATTTACTTCCAGGATGGGCAGGAAACCTCTGGTCACTGTTAGGCAGATTTATCTAGCTAAAACGAAATCTACGGCCACATAAGGAGCGGGGGTCTGGCACACCACAAACAACTCCAAATCATTGAAGATAAGTTTTTTAAAGCCATGGTCTCCCTTCCCCAATCAACATCTAATGTTATACTCCACACTGAGTTAAGCCTACCCCATATTACGGATTCAGTTAGATTGGATCCTTTGCTTCTGTGGTTTTCAATTTGGCGAAGGAAAACTCTCACTTTAACCGAGAGTATAATAAAAGATTGCCTGAGCCACGACAATTATAAGAGAATCAGATGGATTAACTATGTCGAGCGAGATGCAACGGAGTTGGGGATGAAATTATTGTTTACAGACTCCCTGTCGTGCAGGTTAATGTCCAAGCAAAGACTGGTCGACACTTTTATGCTGAAAGCCCAGTGCCTTCATAGGGAGATCAACCACTGGAAGCAGTCTATACTGGTTTTTCAACCACATTTATCTTCTTGTGCAGGTGGATCCTCCTACCTAGATGAACTACAATACCACACCACAAATTTATATTATTCAATTTTCGGTTATATTTGATCCCACAAATGCTTGGGGTTCCCATCGAAAATGTATAACCATTCAGACTTGATAAACTGTCCTTGTGACAAGTCCTCTGCCCAAACAGATCTTCATATACTGTTCTTTTGTGTTCACTATCGTAAAGAAAGGAAAAAGTACATTGTACCGATTTTAAAGAGCCATAATTTTGTCCAATGTAGGATTGCACTATTCTTTTTAAATCATTACCAGACCATCTAGTGTGCTTCTCCCTATCCTCATTTCTATGGGCTTGTAGGAAAAGGTGGAAGATCTTGGGATTATAAAACTTTTTAGGTAAATTTATTTAACTATTTATATTTTGCATATTACCTTATATTTGATATGGCAGATTTAAGTACTTATAAACTGAAACTTTGTAAGATTTTTAACTTCATTCTATAAGAATCCAGATGAAATAGTTACCATATTTTATTCATGAGTTGTTTTTCCCTTTTAAATGTTTTGTTTCTGTACTTTTATGATCATACCTAAGAAGGATCGAATGAAGTTGAAATTGATTGATAATTAATATTAATGGGGATGTGGAAATTAATATTCAGTTTGAGGTCTGTTTGCTAGTAGTATGGAGAATATTGTTAGTAGTAGGACGTGGCGGAAAACTTGAATAATCGGAAAGTATAGAGTTACTCACATAAAACAGTAATATGCCATTTGTGATCATTCTTGTTGCATCGGTTGCTCTAAGTTTTAAGTAGTTTTCTGAAGAGTGGGTAGTTTGGTTTCAGCGTACTAGGAAAAAGGAGAGTCTGAAAGCTCTGGGCCTTGTCCTTTAGGGGATATGCCCCCATTTCTAAGTCCCCTTAACTTTAGCTGTTAAATGGTCTTTCCGTTGTTTAAAAATTAAAACAAAATTGGTACATAAAGTCTAGGCCACTGTTTCCCAGTTGTGGTCTGAATTATGGTTGGTTGCGAAACTCCAAGCAATAAATAAGAATGCCTTTATATTCTGTATTTATCTGATCACGTTTTCCGCGTTTCAAAGACAGAGGTCAAATGTCAGGCTGCGTCTTCTGACATTTTTTTTATTTTTAGCATAGTGATCAGGGTTTACAAACTTCTCTCTTTGCAGTCAGAGAAAGTAAAGTAAATTATGTAACAACCTTGCTGGCGTACAGCTGTGTGAAAGAAAAGGCTGTATATAAGGTCATTTTTGCAACACACTACAAAATGTAAATACCTGTAAATAAACTGAACACATTCAGCAGCGAGGAAAGCAAAAAATAAGCACATTTTTTGTAATTTTAAAGTGTTATGGAAGCAAAGAGTTTAATGTGATCAAAACAAATTAAGACAATTAACTTGGTGGTGCACAGATGAAATCTATTCACTGAAACTCTATAATGTATGCGCTACATAGTTTTATCAGTGAAAATGTATGCTTGTGCAAATTTAGTGGCCATTTCAATGGGAAATGTGCTAATGACCGTATGCTAATGACCGTATGCTCCCACATGATGCTTTAGTTGCATTAAAACATGATCTGCCTCATGTCCATTAAAGCTGGGTAGGTTGCGAACATTGGGCTTGCTGAAAAGTGGGTTGTGGTTCTAAAAAGTTTGGGAACCACCGGGCTTAGGCAATTTGACATGTAACATGGATCCTTGAATCTTTGTGAAAGGTGCATTTACATTTTTGACTATCGGAGTGCATAAACATTTGGTTTAATGTTGTCTCAATTGTTAAGGTTGTGGTCCAATCTTGCTGCCGGATGCTTTTTCTTCTTGTAACAGGTCAGTTCGTTTTTGTCGTGTTCTTTAGCTTGCACCTCCTGTCTCTCTCTCTCTCTCTCTCCCCATCTTCACCCCACCTTTACATTACATCACCAGCTGGAATGTTGACAGCAGGAAGTTCCATTCTGACAGTTTATCACCCCTCCAACTGTCATAGAGAATTCGCCCTGAGGCACACACACGCCGCTCCTGTTCATGGCTTGCTGACCATTAAATTGAATGAAAGACTTATTACTTATCTCTGCCTCCAGAGTTATACTTAACAGTTGTTTACCTAGGTGTATATAGTTCACATTATAGTAGTCTAACAGGACCATAAACACTGAGATGGTTTTGACGTTTTACAAAAGCTTGACTAAAACTGTCAGTTGGGACTAGTTCCTTTTACCAGCAAATGAACTTGTAAGAGTGAATGGTAAGTCTGAATCGAATATCACTCTTCTCTTGGCTGTCTGAGGTCTTGAGAAAGGGGTTGTGTTCCTCTCTTGTCCATATTGTAGTGTAATTCCAGTTGTTTGCTCCAGTGAGGCATGACCAGCTTTTCCACATGAAGTGGTAGATGTGGACTAACCAGCCTGTGAGTTTGTATAGATCCAGTTTCGACCCCCCAAGCAGAGGTCAATTTGTGTAGCATTTCAATACTTTTGTAATTGAAGGGGAGTGGTGAGTTTCATACCTTGAACCAGAATGTTCATACATATGAAAGAGCAGTTGCAGTGAAACTGTCCTGCTAGTAGACAGAGGGGTCCTTATTTTAATTAATTTGCTTCGATTGTGCCTGAACTGTAGCTTTAAATCTAAGGTTGTACCTGTGATGCTATGCATCTAAGTTGTTTTTTATTATATTAGTACAGTGCTGCGGTGTATCATGTGAAGCAGATAGGTACACACGACTGCTAAAGATTGTAAGCACGAAGCAGGTATAGAGAGCCGTTGGAGGGTGCATGGATACTGATGATTAGCATATATATCATTATATAAAACTGGGGATTTTTGTGATTCCTTAAATATGGAAAATCTAATCATCTGATTGTACAAGGACCTTACCTTCTGAATGAAGTATTAGGTACTCTGCCTTTAGTGGCTGGCAGTACCCTCATTGGGCATCGTGGCTATATTTTGCATATGATGTATTGTTACTCCCTGTACCATGGTGCACTGTTCCCAGACAGGGACCGTGCACCATATCACTACAAAAGTGCTGTTCGCAGTCAAAGTGCTAATTCGCGTCTGCTATGTAAACCGCTCATGGGTGAAAGGTGGGCACGCCTTTTCAAGCTGCTGTTCTGCATTTCAGTGAGAGTTAAAGATCCCACTCCTGGTGTGAGGAGAGAGTGACTGTGCCTGCATGTAGGGTGGTGCCAGGAGGGTCCCTGAGTTCCCCGTGACCCTATCTCAAACAGTGCCATCAGTGGGGTGCACTCACAGTCAGTGCGCCCCTTGACTGCTCTTTGTCTGCGTCTGTAATATGCAAAGGTAAAGTGTTTCCGTACATGGGGGAGTACTTAGGGAATGTATACTCCAGCGGTATTATAGAAGGGTCTGCAAAAGAATCTGCATGCCTAGATATACAAAGCAAAGTATTTCTGAGAGGTGGGGGACCTTCTATGCCCTCTGGACATTTTTTGTAATACTGTGCATATGTAATAGAAGTCAGGTCTGGAAATTTATAAAAGATGATTAAAATCAAACCTTTTGTGATAGTTGTTCAATGTGCAAAAAGGTCTCCAATTGGAAATTGCTCATGTGAATAAAATACATCTTTAGTGTTACAAAATCTAGAATTAAATGCATTCCAAATGTGTGGTTACTGAAAGGCTCCATGTCCTCAGATACAGCTGAATCCAGTCCACTATTGTACTCTACAAACCATGGAGTTACCATTGGTTTTCTGATGGACCTTTTATTTTCTGCCTGAGAGGTGGTGGGAGTGAACATTTACATCAATCAAATTCAGTTAACATTGTAACCCATTTGGCTACACAATGAGGACCAGGAATCGGCAGCTAGGTTAAGAAGGTTTATTACAAATTAAGAATCAAATTAAGAAGCACAACTCTCAAAACTATGCTATAAAGGTACAGAATAACAACAGGAAAGCCCAACCTCCGGAAGAAATTGAGGCAGACCAATATTAAGCAAACACGAAGTTTAGTTACAGTAATACAAACGATTAGTAGATATACGTTATGCTCAGAAAAAAGTCTCTGGTTTAGCTTTCTATGCATGGGTAAATCTAAATCACCTAAAGTGAAATCCCTGCTAAAGGATGGTTCTAAAAAATAAAAGGATTTCAAAAATCAGGCAACTCCTTAAAGGAAAATAGAACTAGGCAAGGAATAATAAGTTTGATGGTGTCCGCATTTCAGAAGCTCAATCAATAGTCTTCTTGGGTCAGGAAAGTAAGTGTGCGCTTTAGCCACACTCGGCAAAGAATCAAGGAAAGCATGTATGTCTAAACCTTTCAGAGTCCAGGGAAAAGTCTCTAACCTGTAGGGATCTATGAGGATTCTTCTCTCTAACGGTGTAAACATTAAGTTATAACACACAGGAGTTCTCTTGGGCAACACCCCCTTGGTACGCATCATCTGGGGCTCTAATGTCTTTCTCCACTTATCATGTTGTAGACTGCAACATTTGCAAAGAATCCCGCACTGAACATTTGAACAACATTGTCTTCTCACACACAGGCCAGGTTGCAGCATTGCTGAATTGGCCTTTCAGTTATCACTTGAATCTCCTTGTTCTTTTGTCAAGGTATTATTTTCAGGTTCGTTCCCTATTACTGAAACAGTAATATATATATACTTCAACTAACAATGTGTGTAAATACCTGCAAGAAATGCCATGTTAGCAGAAAATGGAAAACGTTATTTTATGCAGCATGAACAATTATAGGCCTAAAATCAACTTAGCGTGTTAGAGCAAGTGTGTACATTTAATAAAAATAAAATAATAATAATAATAAAGGGTTTTGTAGAGCGTTCAGTAACGCCATCACAGCGTGTCCCCGCGCTAATGGAGAAGTGGCAGACAAAAAACCTCACTAGGAAACCCCCTCACCAGAGCCTCACAGTGTGTACAAGTGGGTCTTCAGCAGAGACCGAAATATTGCCTCTCTGCTCTCCAACCTTAGAGCAAGCGGGAGTTTGTTCCAGTTTTGGGCGGCCAGTAATGTAAACGACCGCCCTCCCATTCTCGATCTCTTTATCCGCGGAACCGTCAGTAAGCCCCGTACCTCCCGAGCGCAGGGCCCTGGGCGGCTCGTATCTGCAGACTAGGTCCCGAAGATAGGCGGGAGCCCTCAACCAGACAATCCGGTGGCACATAAGCAGGCATTTAAACAGAACACGTTTCTTTATGGGGAGCCAATGGAGAGCATCAAGCGCCTTCTGTGAATTGGCTCTCCTCGGCCTCCTCAGCACCAGTCGAGCAGCCGCGTTCTGGATGACCTGCAGGCGGCCCATACTCCTCTCGGTAGTACCAAGGAACAAAACGTTCCCATAGTCCAACCGAGAGGCGACCAAAGCCTGCGTCATCGTCCTTCTGGCAGTCAAGGGTAGCAGATCCAGAGTCTTATTTAGAACCTTCAGGACCCCAAAGCACTTCCCCACAAGGCGTCTAATATGACCCTCCTAGGACAGTGTGGGATTAACCCACACTCCTAGGTTTTTTGCTTCCTCACATGGTACAGGAGTGGCGCCCAGACAGGATGGCCATCAATCGGTTGACCAGCTACTGCTCTTACCACCCACCACCAAAACCTCGGTTTTGGAGCCATTGAGCTTTAAACAATGGGCATCCATCCAGTCAGCCAAGGCCTGCATGCAGGCCTTGAAATTGGAGGATGCTCCTGTGGGGTTTTGAGACAGCGAGATAAGCAGTTGAGTGTCGTCGGCATAAGACACCAGCTCCACCCCAAATGCTTGGACAACCTTGGCCAGGGAGGCCATGTAAAGATTGAAAAGTGTAGGGCTCAAAGCTGAGCCCTGTGGCACTCCCTGGTCTAGTGGCACCTCGGAGGACGGCAGGACCCCTGTTGAACTTGAAAGCAGCGCCCCGTCAGGAACGACTGCAGCCAGTTCAGGGCGGCTCCTACGACCCCAGCTTCGTTTAGACACTGTAGCAAGATGGAATGGGCTACAGTGTCAAACGCTGCGCTGAGGTCGAGCATTATCAAGGCCATAGTATGCCCCGCATCCGCTCCAGCTCTAAGGGTCTCAGTTGCACGCAGAAGGGCCGTCTCCGTCGAGAAGCCCGCTCAAAAGTCTGATTGGGAGGGGTGAAGAATATTGGCTCTCTCAAGGTGTTCAACTAATTGAGAGTTCACCACCTTTTCTGCGACTTTGGCCAGATAGGGAAGCAGCGAGATGGGCCTAAGGTTCTCCAACACGTCAAGACCGACGTTGGGCTTTTTCCTAATAGGCAACACAACCGCCTTCTTCCAGTCCTCCAGGATCTGTTGAGTGGAGAAAGACGTCTGCAGTACATGCCTGATGTAAGGTTCCAGCACTGACAGACCACCCGACACCACTCTAGGAGGCGCAGGATCAATGGGAGATCCGGACCTGACGCTGCGGCAGATCCTGTTTAAGCTCTCAGTAGGGGGAACCGTAAACAGTTGTAGTGTAGTGCACGGATCCATAGGTGTCCTTGCAGCCCTGAATTCTGTGCCACTCACGGGTTGTTTAGAAAAAGAGGCATAAATGTTCTTAACCTTCCCCGAGAAGAAGTCAGCGTAATATGCGTGTGTACGTTTAAATAGAAGTAAAGGTAAAATGCTAGTACATTAGATTCAGATTACATAGAGCATATGGTAAATCCTTTGGATAATCATGTTACGCAGGGCTTAGAACTGCATTTAAGCACCATAAATGAAAGATTAATGCACACATTACATAAACTCTTAGTCATTTCTAGAGTAGTCACATTCTACGTGTATGAGGATGATTTCTATTCAGTTATCTAAACCGTAAATGTTATGCAGTGTATTAAGACACATTATGAAAGTTGAATTTCATGTTTATAAAAAAATAAGGATACAGTAGTGCACGGTACACATAGTTAGGGTAAATCCACTAATCCTACCAGAAATGTACTTCAGTTATAATATCAAATGCAGCGCTTAATTCTGATATTGTTGGACCTTACAAGAATCATGTGCAAAATGCACATTTATGTCATGTGTCTGTGATGAAATGGGGATGTATTTGTGACGTGTAAAGGGTGGGCTAAATAGGGCTTCCCCAAGGGTTTACCAGATTGGTTCAATTGAGGTGAACCCTGATTACACTTTTGAGAATACTTTCCATTGGGAATGTGTAGTAAACTACTTCTCTGCGGTGCTTTACTGATTAGAATGTTCATGACATCATAGAATGCCTGGGTGACTCTCTGGACTTTTCATCTTCCTTTACTACAGAATGAAAGCCCAGAACTGTAAAGCGTTGTACCAGCAAACATAAGGTCGCACCTTAACTCTAAAAATAAGAAACTAAACCAAATGTATGCACCTGTCGCGTGTTGTTCTGTCCGCAGCAGCTCATGTGTGTTTTTTTCTGTGGCTTCTTTTGCAGATCCTGGTCCACCTGGGTCTCCTAACGAAGGAATCGGGGTTCAAGATCGCCGAGAACGCGTTCAGCGGCGGCCCGCTCGGCGAACTAGTCCAGTGGAGTGATTTAATTACATCCCTCTACCTACTGGGCCACGACATACGGATTTCGGCTTCTCTCGCTGAGCTCAAGGAGTAAGAAGATTACTTTCCATTTTCGAAGTGAAATACAAGGAGGCGCGCTTGTAAACCCGCCGGAGCCTCCATTAGCGTTTAATTTGTTGAAAAAAGAAAGTCAGAGTGATAATTCACTAAAGACGAGATAAGTAGATTTATTTTATGAGCTAAATATACGTGCGCGCGAAGCAGGGTAATGTGTTTCCATTGAGTCGGCAGGCTCCAGAGACTTAATAAACGAACACACGACACGATTCAGAATAAGCAGCTTATTCCGCACATTTACAGGTGCCTGCGACATCTGCAGAGGGGCATTATCGAGCCATCCTTTAATTCCCCGTCTCCTGCCACAGTTTAAATCTCTCTGTCTTTTTTCAAGTCTTGCTTCGAACTCCTAACTTCATTTTCTTGGGATTAATGGCTCTAAAAACTCCAGCTCGTATTTCAGTGAAGAGTCGGGCGATTTATCCTGACTTTATTTCAGTTTTGACAATTCCCGTTGTGAAGGAAAGCTGAGCGTCTTTTTAGATGGTAATTCCCACAAAAGACCCTAATGTCTCCGTTGCAAAGCAAACTGTGTTGGAGGTGCTGTTTAAAACGTGCAGTTTTTAATTGATCCCACATAAATATATTTTTGGAAAATACATAATTAAGGTAACCCTGGTGGAAGTTCCAGTTGCAATTTTTTTTTAGTTATAGCATTTGCTTTATTGGAGACTATTTGCCTAATTTAGATTTTGGCAACAGTGTACCTGTCGGCGCCAGGTAGAACCTGGCGGGAAGGGGCAATGAAAGCAACAAAATGACCCCTATGCCATGAGAGAAAACTGCCAATGGCAAAGGGGGGGTCATTGCTTTTGTTTTTATTATCAAAACAAAATCGCGCTATGGGATTTTGTTTTTGAAAGTAAAAAAAAACCCATCAAGTTTGCTAGGTGGCTCTGTTATGTTGGAGTCCATCAAACTTTGAAAAAATTGAAAGGAAACTCTGTGAAAACGACTTCTGCCAATCGAGATGTCAGCTGAGCTTGCTGACCTCTCTAAATTAGGTGGGTGGAGTACCCTCGGAACTATAAACATGGCTCTGTATTTGGTGCTGTCAGTGGCTACGATAAGAGTGAATGAATTTGCCTTGCTTGCTAGGCATTCTGGGTATTTGTTTTGCCCTCTGTCAGCGAGGAATTTTAAAATTGTTTTGTTTTCCTGTCAGAGGTTGGGATACATTTGCAAGTGATATGGTCCTGCGTGACACATGAGTGCTGGAGATTCACTCTTGGTTTGTTTGCACCGCACTGACAAATCCTGGAATGCTGTATTTAGGACTATGTTGTTGAATTTTAGGTATGTGCATCCTGTTCTATTTGGGCATGGGTGCTTTATTCATGTGAATATTAAGGTGCTTTGGAAAACTGTATGTGAATATAAACATTTGGGTTGCAGGTGGGTGGTATGATATAATTGAGATACTTTGGTAGGGTTGAAGTTATGTGCCAGTAATGAAATAGCAGGAGCCCTGCAGGTGATGTTCAATATATACTTTTTGAGTTACACCAGTACTTACAGAGCAGTGTGTAGTTCTCAATGCCAGAGCAGCAGAACTGGAGTATACTTTAATAGGTTTGAATTCTACTTATATAGGTGTTTGCATTTTCAGTACTTAATTAGCAGGCGGCTATGCCATCAAGATTAGGGTGCACAGGCAGAGAAGGATGCTAAGAGTGCTGAGAAAGTGATGGCTCTGTGCACCGCAGGAGTGAGGCGCTTTGACACCGTTGTGCATGGGTCTGCCTCCTGGAATTGGAGAAGAAAGTGTCCTGCCCACCTTGTGGATCAGATTCCCCCTTTATTTGTTCGGGGATTAAGGTGTGTGCACAGGGTTAAGGACACTGGTTAATTTGTAAAATAAAAAAAGTGCCAGGGCTCTTGGTGGGAGGCAGCTTGCACCAGCCCCAGCCCCCTTTTCCTGTTCGTACTGCCTAAAACAGAACCAGCTACTAACCATGACAATGAAGAGAGGAAGTGGCGTAATGGTCAGAGCTGCCGATTTTGGAGCTGTATCAATAGATTTGGGGAAACCCAATAAACCCTTGTAGGCTTGGGCAATGAATAATTAAGGTAAGAGGTGACTACAAGGGATTTTGTTCGTTGACTAAGTACATATAATTTGACACATGTCAATCAAGGGTTCATTAAGCAATTAAACCCACTTGTATCCGAAGGATAACTTATACATTCTTAAGTTGTTCCAAACGACATTCAATGAAAATCAAGGAGAGAAGAATAGAATAAGCACACAGCAAACAAATTATATCTCAAAAATCTTGTATTTGAGCAAATCAAAGAATCTGAATCGTGGGGTTATAAAAGAAGCAATCTTCAAGTAAAAGTCACAAAGAAAGCCCCTTGGAAGAACTGGGCGCAAGTGAAGCTGATCGCCAACTTGAATATATTTCTAAACAGGAGGATCTGCAGATGCTTCTATGATTGGTTAGTACTACAAGGATTTGTATAATTCTGCCGGAGTTCTTAGTTGAAAAGCCAGAATCGTGGTATATCTCGCACAAAAACGGACCTCCTCAAAAGAATCCTTCGCCCTCTCGAGTTGAAATACAAATACAATGATGTATTTCACTCGAGAGGGCGAAGGATTCTTTTGAGGAGGTCCGTTTTCGTGCAATATTTACCACGATTCTGGCTTTTCAACTAAGAACTCCAGCAGAATTATACAAATCCTTGTAGTACTAACCGATCATAGAAGCGACTGCAGATCCTCCTGTTTTGAAATATATTCAAGTTGGCGATCAGCTTCACTTGCGCCCAGTTCTTCCAAGGGGCTTTCTTTGTGAGAAACACTAGTCCTGATGATGGTCTTATAGATGCCAACAAACAAGACCGAAACGTCGACCAAAACATCATCTCCACAGAATTTTTTGCACTGAAAGAAACCTTTATATATCTTTGAATTTGGTCTTCTTCGCTTATTAATGGAGTTGATGATATGTTGTGAATTGAACAGTTAATTTACATGTACAGCTATTCATGACTTTTACTTGAAGATTGCTTCTTTTATAACCCCACGATTCAGATCCTTTGATTTGCTCAAATACAAGATTTTTCAGATATAATTAGTTTGCTGTGTGCTTATTCTATTCTTCTCTCCTTGATTTTCATTGATTTTGGAGCTGGGCAACCAGGTTTGAATCTTGGCGCTAGCTCAACATCCTGTGATTCTGGGCAAATCACGTAATCTCCCTGTGCCTTCCATAAATTAATGTGTCCTTAACTGGTGCTCATGGAAAGCGCAGTTGTTGATAATTAAGTGCCGGTGCTGAACACCGGAAAACTCTGGCTCAAATTAAGGACTGGTTAAGGATAGTGTCATTGATATATACTCACAGAGGTGCGATCTGTATTTAATTGAAATCACTTTTGTGATACACCCTTATTTAAAATGGAGTACTTTTGGGTAACTCCCTCAAATATTTACAGCTTAGTAGAGAGGCACTGTACACTTCTTAGGTTGGTTACCCGGTGGCAGGGATAAGAATGCACACCTTAAAGAAGCACGTCTCGCAACTCTTACACAGAGTTGGCCGTACCTCCTCACTAATGACACAACCATTCTATCTCTCTCCTGTTACCCCCACGTTAAGAGGAATGGACGGGATGAAGAAGGTCTACCACAAAAGTGGGCTACATATACCTAGCAAAAAAGAAGGGACCTACGTATGTAATCAACTTACATTTCTTTTGAAGCACTTTTTGGTATGTCCACTGACCCTTTCATTGCCAGCAGGGGCAATTTGGAAAATGTTAATTTGGAATTTCTGTCAGGAGACCGAAAATATAAACTGCTTTTTGGAAGTGAGACTGAGGATATAATTAGGTAATCAATTAGGTTATGGATGTTTATCTACTCTTATAATCTCTCTTTTGGGTTTTTGTTTCTGTTGCATGTGTCTCTTTACTCTCATAGCCTTGATATTCTTCCACCTTGGCTATGTCTTTATAGGTTACTTAAAAGAAAAACTGCTCTGATTTGGTATTGGCATTAATTTTATAAGTAATTTATTTGTATTAAGAAACTTTCCAAATTTAAAAACAATTCAACGTCAATGAATAAAAGAAAACATTCATGTCCTGCCTTTAAAAATATATATGTTAATTATGAAAATTCACAGACTGGACGTTAATACATCCACTGCGGTATCGCTTTCCCAGATTGTAAAAGACATTCCGTTCACATGTTTTCAATTTATCCCATCAACATTCATTACATATTGAATTATATGTGGGATAACGAATCCCCTGATGTACATTATAAGGATAATGCAAGTCATCAAGGTGCTCCATCACCATACAGAGGAATCCAGCCAAAGGCAGAGTTCCTTTATAAGGTAATTGAACTCCAAGGTGACTTGAAATATCCTTATGTACGGCAGGTTGTAGGTTATTCCATATAGTGCATGGGCACACCATCACTTTTCCCACAAACTAGTTAAATCTTTGGTGCGCAGCTTTTTCACGTGTAAGAAAGAGCATTTTTGCAAACATACATATTGAAAACAGAAACTAAACCCATCAAAAAGCTGTTCAGTATTTGTTGCAAAATATATTCGAATCAGCTTAATAAAAGTCATGCTTTTAAAAAAAAAAGAAAAAATATATTCGAATCAGCTTAATAAAAGTCATGCTTTAAAAAAAAAAAGAAAAAATATATTCGAATCAGCTTAATAAAAGTCATGCTTTAAAAAAAAAGAAAAAATAGGAACAATAGCTCAGGTTGTATAAATGCAGATAGATGTTAACTTTGCTGTAATTTCAAAAGGAGTGCAAAAAATGAAAATATTGCCATAAATATCTAATTTCTGCTTGTCATTGTACAGCCAAAAAACAGAGCAGAACAAAGAAAAGCCACGTTTCATTATCAAACTTTACGCAGCTGCTTGAATTATGCTTCATGACCTGACCTGCTTTGTCCCTTGGCTGCTGGCAGGAGGCATTTTAGCGTCATAACTTAACTGTAAGAAGTTACATATGAGCGGCTACATCATTTATTTGTAAGAGGCATCTGAGTGCGCCACGAGTCGCCTATTACAAAGAAATTAGAGACTGTTTTTTTATACAGGGATTGAAGAATCCGTAATATAGAGAGTTAACCTTCAATAAGAGGGATATTTTTCAATGAGGGGTTGTGAGTGACATCAAATAGACCAGCACGAAGCTCAAGTTGTCTGTAATGTCACTTTGAACCCAAAAAAGCATTCCTGTTTTTTTTCGCTTTTTATAATTTTGCTATGTACGCAACCCCACAATCATCAGTCACTGCTTTAAAGTGCTAAAATTGGGACAGAGGTGTAATATGGAGCCACCCGTTGCACGGCCTCTCTCTAGAGGTAAAAATAAACACCTTGCCCTATGCCACCCCCCCTCGCCAACCTATCTGACTTAGTACCCTCTCCATTGGAAACCCTTCCACGCCCCCGACCCCGCCAAAGCTGTGCTGTCTGCTTTACATTAGACCAGAGATCAAGCGCTGCTCTGACAGGCTTTCAGGGAGCCCTATCATAGCAGCTAGGAAATTTTTTCATGACGTATAAACAGTGGGAAACAACTTTTGTTTTTGTGTGGTGCTTCATCATAGAAGGGAATAACCTGACTTTCATCCTGATATTCACAATAGTGCCTCTCTTTGAGAGCCAAACATAACATTTTGAATTACTTTAATCCCTTGATTATTCCTTTTTGGATTCTTACCCTGAAATTTTACCAGTTTGTAAATTACAGTGGTGTTACCTGCAGAAAGAAAAAAAAATGCTTCCGCGGATCTAACTATCAGTGTATTGTTGAGAAAAATGATCGCATTTCCCACCTCGTGTTCATTCAGTACTTTAACTATTTGGATGATGCCTAGTGGAGTTTAGAACCGGAATCTCTCAGATTTGAAGCCCATGAGACCACATTTCTCTGTGGACTCTAGCAGCAAGAAGCAGAAGTAACGCAGTCCATAGGTTACTTTGTTTTTATAGAGGGAAATAGCCAATTGTGAACACCAACAAATTTCGAGTTCTTTTGACTTGCAGTAAAGACATTCTAAATAAAAAGTCCTGACCTAGTGAAATGTCTATGGAGAAAGTGTGAGCATTGGCTAATATTGGTTTGTGGTTCTGGTATCGGAAGACCATATGATCAAAGTAACAGTCATTAGGCAGAAACCACTGCGCTGTTATTACTTCTGTTAGTCAAAGGAAGGATATGCCCCTATGTTGATCCAGGACTAGCCAACTCTGCTAGGGTTGATTGTATGTCCAGCTGTATTCCAGGGGAAGACAAGATCTTACACAACTCAAGAGTGACAGAGAGTCCATCCAATATATTAGTGCACAGCAGATGGCTGGCAGCCACACTCTTGATCATATACCATTGGAACCTCTGTGTAAAAGGATTAGCATGTTTACCGTAATAATTTCAAGGTTAACTGATAAACAAAAGATTGTGTATTTATTATTGGGCTCTGAAGAACTGAATGAATCTTACTCTCTTCTTAAAGATACTTATTATTTCATTTTACTGTGGAGAGCATCCCTTGAACTCGCACAATAAGCAGTAGAATGCAATATCAGTAGTTATTCGTTGCTACAGTGGTAGTGAATGAGGCAGAATATTGCCTTTTCATTTGTAGCTGGAACAGATGGCTGCAGGGAACCTAATGAGATATTCACTTTCCAAGGTGATCGGGTGTAAGAAATTGCCAACACATTTGCCATCGCTTTTTGTCTGTAGACAGGAATCGCGTACATAGAATCTCGCAATTCTAAAATATTCTGTTAATCACAGGAAATCAGCAAAACAATTGGAATAATAGTATGGTTTGTAAGCGAAGAAGAAACAACCAGGTGGGGGAAATAACATTACAAAAAAAATCTTACTCTGATATGTGCAGAATATTACAGTGCAAAAACAACAGGTGATGGACCGAATGTGGATCAATGTCACACACTCACCCCAGTCCAAAGATCTGGGCCCAAATCCATCATTTTTTTGCACTCCACACCACCCTGGGTTAGACAATGGCGATATGCAAATCAGCTCTGACCCTGTGCCCCATGGGAACAGTCCAGTCCGAACTACAAAAGCCATGTCCTTCCCAGAACGGAATCAAGCATCCGAGGACCGGACCGGTTTCGAGGTAACACCTCTCATCAGCCCGGCTAGCTTGACTCCAGTGGTGTGGAGTGCCTGGGACCCACGTCTGGGCATCCCCAGCGCACTTAGGGCGGAATATGCAAAAACAACAGGTGATGGACCGAATGTGGATCAATGTCACACACTCACCCCAGTCCAAAGATCTGGGCCCAAATCCAACGTTTTTTTGCACTCCACACCACCCTGGGTTAGACAATGGCGATATGCAAATCAGCTCTGACCCTGTGCCCCATGGGAACAGTCCAGTCCGAACTACAAAAGCCATGTCCTTCCCAGAACGGAATCAAGCATCCGAGGACCGGACCGGTTTCGAGGTAACACCTCTCATCAGCCCGGCTAGCTTGACTCCAGTGGTGTGGAGTGCCTGGGACCCACGTCTGGGCATCCCCAGCGCACTTAGGGCGGAATATGCAAAAACAACAGGTGATGGACCGAATGTGGATCAATGTCACACACTCACCCCAGTCCAAAGATCTGGGCCCAAATCCATCGTTTTTTTGCACTCCACACCACCCTGGGTTAGACAATGGCGATATGCAAATCAGCTCTGACCCTGTGCCCCATGGGAACAGTCCAGTCCGAACTACAAAAGCCATGTCCTTCCCAGAACGGAATCAAGCATCCGAGGACCGGACCGGTTTCGAGGTAACACCTCTCATCAGCCCGGCTAGCTTGACTCCAGTGGTGTGGAGTGCCTGGGACCCACGTCTGGGCATCCCCAGCGCACTTAGGGCGGAATATGCAAAAACAACAGGTGATGGACCGAATGTGGATCAATGTCACACACTCACCCCAGTCCAAAGATCTGGGCCCAAATCCATCGTTTTTTTGCACTCCACACCACCCTGGGTTAGACAATGGCGATATGCAAATCAGCTCTGACCCTGTGCCCCATGGGAACAGTCCAGTCCGAACTACAAAAGCCATGTCCTTCCCAGAACGGAATCAAGCATCCGAGGACCGGACCGGTTTCGAGGTAACACCTCTCATCAGCCCGGCTAGCTTGACTCCAGTGGTGTGAAGTGCCTGGGACCCACGTCTGGGCATCCCCAGCGCACTTAGGGCGGAATATGCAAAAACAACAGGTGATGGACCGAATGTGGATCAATGTCACACACTCACCCCAGTCCAAAGATCTGGGCCCAAATCCATCGTTTTTTTGCACTCCACACCACCCTGGGTTAGACAATGGCGATATGCAAATCAGCTCTGACCCTGTGCCCCATGGGAACAGTCCAGTCCGAACTACAAAAGCCATGTCCTTCCCAGAACGGAATCAAGCATCCGAGGACCGGACCGGTTTCGAGGTAACACCTCTCATCAGCCCGGCTAGCTTGACTCCAGTGGTGTGGAGTGCCTGGGACCCACGTCTGGGCATCCCCAGCGCACTTAGGGCGGAATATGCAAAAACAACAGGTGATGGACCGAATGTGGATCAATGTCACACACTCACCCCAGTCCAAAGATCTGGGCCCAAATCCATCGTTTTTTTGCACTCCACACCACCCTGGGTTAGACAATGGCGATATGCAAATCAGCTCTGACCCTGTGCCCCATGGGAACAGTCCAGTCCGAACTACAAAAGCCATGTCCTTCCCAGAACGGAATCAAGCATCCGAGGACCGGACCGGTTTCGAGGTAACACCTCTCATCAGCCCGGCTAGCTTGACTCCAGTGGTGTGGAGTGCCTGGGACCCACGTCTGGGCATCCCCAGCGCACTTAGGGCGGAATATGCAAAAACAACAGGTGATGGACCGAATGTGGATCAATGTCACACACTCACCCCAGTCCAAAGATCTGGGCCCAAATCCATCGTTTTTTTGCACTCCACACCACCCTGGGTTAGACAATGGCGATATGCAAATCAGCTCTGACCCTGTGCCCCATGGGAACAGTCCAGTCCTGTGCTATGGGGCACAGGGTCAGAGCTGATTTGCATATCGCCATTGTCTAACCCGGGGTGGTGTGGAGTGCAAAAAAACGATGGATTTGGGCCCAGATCTTTGGACTGGGTTGAGTGTGTGACATTGTTCCACATTCGGTCCATCACCTGTTGTTTTTGCAAATTCCGCCCTAAGTGCGCTGGGGATGCCCAGACGTGGGTCCCAGGCACTCCACACCACTGGAGTCAAGCTAGCCGGGCTGATGAGAGGTGTTACCTCGAAACCGGTCCGGTCCTCGGATGCTTGATTCCGTTCTGGGAAGGACATGGCTTTTGTAGTTCGGACTGGACTGTTCCCATGGGGCACAGGGTCAGAGCTGATTTGCATATCGCCATTGTCTAACCCGGGGGGGTGTGGAGTGCAAAAAAACGATGGATTTGGGCCCAGATCTTTGGACTGGGTTGAGTGTGTGACATTGTTCCACATTCGGTCCATCACCTGTTGTTTTTGCAAATTCCGCCCTAAGTGCGCTGGGGATGCCCAGACGTGGGTCCCAGGCACTCCACACCACTGGAGTCAAGCTAGCCGGGCTGATGAGAGGTGTTACCTCGAAACCGGTCCGGTCCTCGGATGCTTGATTCCGTTCTGGGAAGGACATGGCTTTTGTAGTTCGGACTGGACTGTTCCCATGGGGCACAGGGTCAGAGCTGATTTGCATATCGCCATTGTCTAACCCGGGGTGGTGTGGAGTGCAAAAAAACGATGGATTTGGGCCCAGATCTTTGGACTGGGTTGAGTGTGTGACATTGTTCCACATTCGGTCCATCACCTGTTGTTTTTGCAAATTCCGCCCTAAGTGCGCTGGGGATGCCCAGACGTGGGTCCCTGGCACTCCACACCACTGGAGTCAAGCTAGCCGGGCTGATGAGAGGTGTTACCTCGAAACCGGTCCGGTCCTCGGATGCTTGATTCCGTTCTGGGAAGGACATGGCTTTTGTAGTTCGGACTGGACTGTTCCCATGGGGCACAGGGTCAGAGCTGATTTGCATATCGCCATTGTCTAACCCGGGGTGGTGTGGAGTGCAAAAAAACGATGGATTTGGGCCCAGATCTTTGGACTGGGTTGAGTGTGTGACATTGTTCCACATTCGGTCCATCACCTGTTGTTTTTGCAAATTCCGCCCTAAGTGCGCTGGGGATGCCCAGACGTGGGTCCCAGGCACTCCACACCACTGGAGTCAAGCTAGCCGGGCTGATGAGAGGTGTTACCTCGAAACCGGTCCGGTCCTCGGATGCTTGATTCCGTTCTGGGAAGGACATGGCTTTTGTAGTTCGGACTGGACTGTTCCCATGGGGCACAGGGTCAGAGCTGATTTGCATATCGCCATTGTCTAACCCGGGGTGGTGTAGAGTGCAAAAAAACGATGGATTTGGGCCCAGATCTTTGGACTGGGTTGAGTGTGTGACATTGTTCCACATTCGGTCCATCACCTGTGGTTTTTGCAAATTCCGCCCTAAGTGCGCTGGGGATGCCCAGACGTGGGTCCCAGGCACTCCACACCACTGGAGTCAAGCTAGCCGGGCTGATGAGAGGTGTTACCTCGAAACCGGTCCGGTCCTCGGATGCTTGATTCCGTTCTGGGAAGGACATGGCTTTTGTAGTTCGGACTGGACTGTTCCCATGGGGCACAGGGTCAGAGCTGATTTGCATATCGCCATTGTCTAACCCGGGGTGGTGTGGAGTGCAAAAAAACGATGGATTTGGGCCCAGATCTTTGGACTGGGTTGAGTGTGTGACATTGTTCCACATTCGGTCCATCACCTGTTGTTTTTGCAAATTCCGCCCTAAGTGCGCTGGGGATGCCCAGACGTGGGTCCCAGGCACTCCACACCACTGGAGTCAAGCTAGCCGGGCTGATGAGAGGTGTTACCTCGAAACCGGTCCGGTCCTCGGATGCTTGATTCCGTTCTGGGAAGGACATGGCTTTTGTAGTTCGGACTGGACTGTTCCCATGGGGCACAGGGTCAGAGCTGATTTGCATATCGCCATTGTCTAACCCGGGGTGGTGTGGAGTGCAAAAAAACGATGGATTTGGGCCCAGATCTTTGGACTGGGTTGAGTGTGTGACATTGTTCCACATTCGGTCCATCACCTGTTGTTTTTGCAAATTCCGCCCTAAGTGCGCTGGGGATGCCCAGACGTGGGTCCCAGGCACTCCACACCACTGGAGTCAAGCTAGCCGGGCTGATGAGAGGTGTTACCTCGAAACCGGTCCGGTCTTCGGATGCTTGATTCCGTTCTGGGAAGGACATGGCTTTTGTAGTTCGGACTGGACTGTTCCCATGGGGCACAGGGTCAGAGCTGATTTGCATATCGCCATTGTCTAACCCGGGGTGGTGTGGAGTGCAAAAAAACGATGGATTTGGGCCCAGATCTTTGGACTGGGTTGAGTGTGTGACATTGTTCCACATTCGGTCCATCACCTGTTGTTTTTGCAAATTCCGCCCTAAGTGCGCTGGGGATGCCCAGACGTGGGTCCCAGGCACTCCACACCACTGGAGTCAAGCTAGCCGGGCTGATGAGAGGTGTTACCTCGAAACCGGTCCGGTCCTCGGATGCTTGATTCCGTTCTGGGAAGGACATGGCTTTTGTAGTTCGGACTGGACTGTTCCCATGGGGCACAGGGTCAGAGCTGATTTGCATATCGCCATTGTCTAACCCGGGGTGGTGTGGAGTGCAAAAAAACGATGGATTTGGGCCCAGATCTTTGGACTGGGTTGAGTGTGTGACATTGTTCCACATTCGGTCCATCACCTGTTGTTTTTGCAAATTCCGCCCTAAGTGCGCTGGGGATGCCCAGACGTGGGTCCCAGGCACTCCACACCACTGGAGTCAAGCTAGCCGGGCTGATGAGAGGTGTTACCTCGAAACCGGTCCGGTCCTCGGATGCTTGATTCCGTTCTGGGAAGGACATGGCTTTTGTAGTTCGGACTGGACTGTTCCCATGGGGCACAGGGTCAGAGCTGATTTGCATATCGCCATTGTCTAACCCGGGGTGGTGTGGAGTGCAAAAAAACGATGGATTTGGGCCCAGATCTTTGGACTGGGTTGAGTGTGTGACATTGTTCCACATTCGGTCCATCACCTGTTGTTTTTGCAAATTCCGCCCTAAGTGCGCTGGGGATGCCCAGACGTGGGTCCCAGGCACTCCACACCACTGGAGTCAAGCTAGCCGGGCTGATGAGAGGTGTTACCTCGAAACCGGTCCGGTCCTCGGATGCTTGATTCCGTTCTGGGAAGGACATGGCTTTTGTAGTTCGGACTGGACTGTTCCCATGGGGCACAGGGTCAGAGCTGATTTGCATATCGCCATTGTCTAACCCGGGGTGGTGTGGAGTGCAAAAAAACGATGGATTTGGGCCCAGATCTTTGGACTGGGTTGAGTGTGTGACATTGTTCCACATTCGGTCCATCACCTGTTGTTTTTGCGAATATTACAGTAGCATAAATTTACTTCCACTATTCACTCTGTTCACATGAGAATAAAGTTTTTTTTTTTTTAAATGTCATGACATTTAAATGTGTATTATATGTGTAATATATATATATTTATATATATATCTATATATATATGGATATATATATATATTTATATATATATCTATATATATGGATATATATAGATGTATATGTAGATATATAAATTAAGTGTACATTGTCCACATTAACTTAGGAGTAGTTCTGAAGTGATGTCATAAGATGGTTGTTGGAAATTAACAGTGGGGCACCGGGCAGAGTATTTTAATGTTTTCACACATTTAGAAGCGTCATTATGAATTTTTAAATTATGTAGAGCTGCCTGGTACAACAATTTAATTTGGATGCTATTTTTTTACCACTGTTATTATCATTGTATGTTTTTATTCATATTTACCTTTTAAATTGTGACAGTTGTACTAGTATTCGTTCCTTTTTTCCAGGATTATGAAGAAGGTTGTTGGCAACAGGTCTGGCTGTCCAACCCAGGGTGATAAAGTTGTAGAACTAATATATATTGATATTGTGGGACTCACTCAATTTAAAAAGACCCTTGGCCCATCCTGGGTTCATTACCAGTAAGTATTGTAAATATACTTTATTTGATATTTTTGTATATATATTTTCCCAATTTTTACTCTTTATGCATGCATGCACATGTTTTATGTGGCTTGTTAGTTCTTCTAATAACCAATCACCATGATTTGTAATGGGACGTTTCTCTACATGCTCGATTATTTTCTCTTTGCTATTTGGCAATTTTTAATATTTTATTTGCTGGTTTCTATGAAAGTAGAATTACATAAGCATTTGTTTCTGGATCTGGACTGAGGGATATAGGACTCTAATGATGTCAGGACTGTACCCATGTGAATTGTGGACAGTGCAGGCTCAACACATTAACAGCGATTGAATGCTTTGCGGCATGTCCTGGAGCGCTTGGTCACTCACTCCTCGATTAGTGCTGGCAGCTAGGTTACAACGTCCTTCTGTCTCCTGAACACCTTACACCCTTAAGAAAACATCCACTCCAGTGCCAGTCAAGCTCTTTCTCCCACTAATTACTCCGCGTCGGGCACCTCCTAGTCTACATGTACAAACATTGGTGCAGCTTCCCTTATTTCCAGAGCATCTACAGGACGCCTCCAGAATACTAATCCTTGTCTAAATATAAACCACTAAAATGAGTCTTTATGGGAATCATCTCTCTGCACAGATCTGAGATCAGTTGGACTATGAGCTGGGCTGAATCAGTATTTGTTATTTCGGGGCCACTGCCTACATTCCAAGGACAACCAAAGGGAACATTTTCAAATTCTGAACACTCTTCCAGTCTGCTTACTTCTCACCAAAACCAAACTCTCTATGCCACTGTCTCTTTCTGACATATCAGTGCCCAGTACTGCTCTAAGGGGCCAAAGAAAATGTGGATACTCTGGGAGGCAGTGATTGGCAAGGATGGATGCAAATGTGTGTTCTCCCACATCTACAGGGTTTCTGGGGGCCCTGAAAAGGTAGAGTGAGCATTGTGGTTTAATTATGATACCTTTCACCACATAATCGTTTCTGTGATTAAGCGGTGCGTTTACTGCAGAAAAATGCTGGTTAGCACTGCCTTTTGGTTGGTAGCCTTTGGTAATCTACCATTTCACTGGCAAAACATTTAAGAATTTGGATGAACACCGTTATTTTCCTGGGCATTTGTTCCTTGGGGAAAAGCTTGGATGCTGGGGTGAGCGCCAGCATCTAGCACCAGAGTCTATCGGAGTCTTTCTTTTTGTGATTGTCTTGTTTGTATTTGTTTGAATGCTATTTAGAACATACCACCACCACCTTACTTGCTTGGCCCACCATTAAGATGATTGACAATGAGATGTCTGGTACAAGAAAGGTTTATCAATGTTCAGTTGGCCACATATAGGCAAATCGAATATTAGTATAAATTACACTAGCAATAGTATGGTTCTTGTATTCACAGAAGTTAAAGATTTACAAGAGGCCTCCAGGTTTCCAAATGTTTTCAGTATTGTATTGCATTGCAACCTTTATATAACTCTTACTTACCCTTATGTGTGGCACTGAAACACTTACCTACATAAGCAACATCCTACATCTTGGAGGGTGTGTGGTCTGAAGAGTGTTGCCTTTGTTTTAATCCTCTGTCGGACGCGTTTTCATGTTGTGCTCGAGGACCACCAAGGTGTGGGTGTTGTGTTATAGGACGCAATACTTAGCAGTGCGATGGGTGAAGAAGTGTTCCAGAAAGACACATAGTTTACAGTTTTCAATAGGCTGGCGGGTCTGAGCTGCTCTGTAGGTCCCTTTGTTGCATTCTTGTTATTATAGTTCATTTTGCTGGTTACTGTGCTGGTTTTTCCATTCTGAGGTATTTTGTTTAAAGTTTATAGTTCTGAGATGACATAGGTTGGACAGACAAATGGTGGAGGGATCTGCTGAGATAGACTTTGATAATATCTCAAATCTGATTGCCATTGTGAGATGTCTGTAAGCAGTCACACTATGTCACTTACTTGGACCTGCAGGGCTGCACTAAAATTAAAGTCCTTCTCTGACCAGCGGCATGTGGCAGATCTCTTCAGTTATTCCATGTCTATGGAGTCATTGATTGGTGGTTTATTACTGTGCACTGGGACAGTTCTAGAAGATAGAAATCATCTGTAGCAGTTTTGTCTTAGATGAAGGTGATTTTCAAGAAGTGTAAGGGAGCTATTGTGCAGCCTATATGAACTGTCCAACCTCTGTTAAGGTATTCATCTTAGTTTAGGCCAAAAGGTTTACATAGTATTGTATTGGATTATAAATTCATGTTCGAGGCATATGAGCTGCAGATCGTACACTTAGCAATAGATCGCCACCTGGTGTTGGGCTCGGATGATTGCAGGTTGTTGTCTTCTTGGAAGAAGTCTTTGTAGTCACGAGTTAGGTGACTTCTCCCTTGGACAATACTGCGCATGGTCATCGACTCCATCCTCACATTTTTTTTTTCCGCCACTGGGTTCGGATGAAATTTTTCCGCTCCAGCTAGAAAAGACTTTTTCAGCAACTTCAAAGCGTGAAACTTTATAAAAACAATTTTCGACATCGAGTAGACTTTTCGACATCACCAACTACTTTCCGGTGCGTCGACGCGGGCCGTTGGGCCTATCTGCGCCGTGCGGCCTACGCCTCATGGAAAGAACTCCATTCAAGAGATGCCCGGTATGTCGAGCAAAATTCCCTCATAGCGACCATCACGAGGTTTGCCACCTCTGTCTATCGCCGGAACACGACGAGTCGACCTGCATAGCCGGTGCCTCCTTCCGATCGAAAAAGACCATTCGGGATCGGAGGGCCCGTCGACATGAAATGAGGAGATCAGCGACAGCACCGGAGGCCATCTTTGAGGGGGAGATCGTCAGATAGTACGACTCCGGAGAAGAAGATCCACTCGAAGATGTCTCCGAGGACGAGGCTCCACTCGTCGCCGAGGAAGACTCGCCTGATCTCCAGATCATATCGGGGGCAGAGGACTCAGATGATTCGATTCCATCTCGACAACCCGTGAGTAACCCTGACCCTGCACAACATACACTACCCAAGACAAAGGCAGCGGTCGGCACTCCGCCTATGGGGCCTAGTCAAGCCCGAAATTTACCCTCAGACGCCCCGCCTTCGGGCTTGGCTCCGAGGAAAAAGACTATGCCTTCCAGTGCTTCGGCACCGAATAAACCACATGTGCCAATTCCACCTCCTCCATTGGCACCGAAACATCCTTAGACACCGAAGCCAAAACACCCTTCGGTGCCCAAAGACAAAGACCCTTCAGCACCCGAACCATCGGTGCCGAAGCCAAAGACTGTACCAGATTCGAAAACTTCGACTCCGAAACCATCCGGTCCCAAAAATAAGGATGGAAAGACAGATTCCGGCGCCGCAGGCCCAACGAAACCTGCCTCCACGCCGAAATCGGAACCGAAGACTCCAAGGCCTGATATCGACACGCCTAAACCATCTGACAAGCCTACCAAGCCAAAACCACCTTCGGCACCGAAGATTTTGCCACAGGACTCAATAACTCCTCCTAAAAGAAAAACCACTAAACAACCTCTACCGGCACCGAAAAAATCGACGCTGAAAAAGATTGTACATGAGGAAGAACTGTTTAGACCACATCCTAATCAGAAAAAGGTCTATATTAATCCAAAGACTGGACATGTGGAAGCAATTCCTCACAAGAAAAGACCAGCAGACACACCACTTCCACCTGTGGTTCCTGCCAAGAAGAAGGATTGTGCAACTTCTCCAATGCACCATTACTCTCCTTCACCTTCTTCCTCTCCTATCCCTCCTTATTTTGAACCTATAACTTCTCCTTTTCAATCTCCTGCATCATCACACCACACCGACGAGGAGTATGATTTAGGTGGGGGGAATGACGTACCAGAGCCACATGCATACCTTTTAGATGAGGATGTCAATCCAGAATATCCTAAGGATGACGACATATACAGTTTTCCACCACATAATGTGCTAGACATTCCTGATCCTCAGTACTACCCAACAAAACCTTCCCCTCCAGAAGATAGTATTGGGTTTAATCATCTTTTAAATAGAGCTGCCCTTTACCATGGGGTCTCAATGCACTCTGATGCCATTGAGGAGGATTTTTTACTAGACACAGTTGAGCAGTCACAAAGGGCTACACAAATACTACCTATGATCAAAGGAGTCATTAAACATGCTCCAGACATATTCAAAGACCCGGTACGATGTAGGGTGTTCAACCCCAGAATAGAGAAAAAGTATAGACCAGCACCATCTGATCCAGTCTATATTAAGGGACATCTGCCACTAGACTCTTTGGTAGTGTCTAATGTACGTAAAAGAGCCAATTCCCAGACCTCTGGTGATACGCCTCCTCCTGACAAAGAATCTAAAATCATTGATGCGTCAGGGAAACGGATTGCTGCGCAGGCCACAAATATATGGCGCATAGCAAACACACAAGCCTTACTCTCACGTTATAACAGGGCTCACTACGATCAGCTAGAAAAACTAATGGAGCACCTCCCAGATCAATGTAAGGATCAGGCAGCAGAGCTCTTACAAGAAGGAAAATTAATATCCAATGCCTCAATTAAACGTGCACTAGATGTAGCTGACACAGCATCCAGAGCAGTCAATACTAGTGTCATACTGAGACGACATGCGTGGTTACGCATTTCAGGTTTTAAACAAGAAGTACAGACTACCATCTTGAACCAGCCCTTCTATCAGAACCAGTTGATCGGGCCGGAAGTAGAAAACACACTAGAAAAGATGAAGAAAGACACGGACACAGCTAAGTCTATGGGTGCATTAGAATCCACGCAGACTAGAAGTTCCTTTCGCCGCTCCTTTTATTGAGGAGGCTCCAAGCAGACCGGCGCAGATACAACATCATCTTTTAAGACGCACACACAGACCTCGTCTAACAAAGGCTATTTTAGAGGAGGATACAGAGGCAACAATAATAAGGGAATAGGTAGAGGTAATAACAACCGCTCCTCTTCCATTCCCAAACAGTGACTTCCCTCTGCCTCCCCTACAGCATTCCAATCCTGTGGGGGGCAGATTATCACAGTTCCTACCTGTCTGGAATTCCATCACAACAGACAAGTGGGTAAGACAGATTATCCAACATGGCTACTGCCTAGAACTCACAGCAACCCCCCCAAACATACCACCCAGGCAGCGTCCAATGTCCACAGAACACATTACTCTGCTTCAACAGGAAGTTCTAGCACTTCTACAAAAGGATGCTATTCAAGTAGTTCCTTTAGAGGAAAGGGGAACATGAGTTTACTCCCTGTACTCCCTAATTCCCAAGAAGGACGGGACATTAAGACCAATTCTCGATCTCAGGCCCCTCAACCATTACATACAATCAGATCATTTTCACATGATCACTTTACAACAAGTACTCCCGCTATTACAGCAGGGGGACTTTCTTTCAACACTAGACCTAAAGGACGCCTATTTTCATGTTCCTATACATCCTGCGCACAGGAAGTATCTAAGGTTTGTCATACAATGACAGCACTATCAGTTCAAGGTCCTTCCATTCGGGGTCACAACAGCACCACAAGTGTGTACAAAGTGCTTAGCAGTAGTAGCAGCACATCTCAGAAGACAACAGATACATGTCTTACCTTACCTAGACGATTGGCTCATAAAAGCAAAATCGTTCAACCAGTGTGTACAACACACAAAACAAACAATTCAAACATTGCACAACTTAGGGTTTACAATAAACTACACCAAGTCGCACCTAGAGCCTTCGCACGTTCATCAATATCTAGGACAGGGGTCTCCAAACCGGTCCTGGAGGGCCGGATCCATGCCAGATTTTTTGGATATCCCCATTGAGATACATGTAGTAATTTTAAAAATCTGGCATGGATCCGGCCCTCCAGGACCGGTTTGAAGACCCCTGATCTAGGAGCTACCATAGACACAGCTCTAGCGTATCCCAGTCAAGTCAGGATACAAAGCATTCAGGCCTTAGTCTCCCTTTTTCAACATCAGCACTCTCTCCAAGCAGGAGTGTTCATGAGATTAATAGGCATGATGGCGTCTTGCCTCTTCATAGTTCCTCACACAAGACTGCAAATGCGCCCATTGCAGGAATGTCTAGCACAACAGTGGAATCGGGCTCAAGGTCAGCTCACAGACCTGGTGTTGGTAGACAGCCGTACATATCGCTTTCTGCAATGGTGGAACACCAAAAACTTGACAAGGGGACGGCAGTTCCTAGATCCTGTTCCACAGATAGTGCTC
Source organism: Lissotriton vulgaris (assembly GCF_964263255.1). Lineage (NCBI taxonomy): Eukaryota > Metazoa > Chordata > Amphibia > Caudata > Salamandridae > Lissotriton > Lissotriton vulgaris. The sequence continues at coordinate 1,302,990,787 of NC_141687.1, forward strand.
ACAACAGATGCATCCCTCACAGGATGGGGAGCCCATCTCTTCCATTATACCACACAAGGCCTATGGAACAACCAAAAAAGACAGTTTCATATCAACCATCTAGAGCTGCTAGCAATTTTCCTAGCACTCAAAACGTTTCAGGTACAAGTAAGAAACAAAGCTGTTCTAATCCGGATGGACAATATGACAGCTATGTATTATATACAAAAACAGGGGGGAACACACTCTCTGCAACTGTCCCAGCTTACACTGAACATTTGGAGATGGGCCATTCCTCAAAACATACACCTGACAGTAGAACACCTTCCAGGAATTCACAATCCGATAGATCTGTTGAGTCGTCAGTAACAACAGATTCACGAATGGGAGATACACCCACAAGTTCTTCAACCATTCTTCCAAATGTGAGGCATCCACAGATAGATCTGTTTGCCACCCATGAGAATGCAAAATGCCCAACCTTCGCTGCCAGGTTTCCACACCCACGGTCGGAGGGGAATGCGATATGGATGAACTGGTCAGGCAGATTTGCGTACGCTTTTCCACCACTCATTCCAATAGTAGTACGCAAGCTCAGACAACAGTTTCTCAAACTGATACTAGTGGCTCCCACATGGGCACGTCAGCCGTGGTTCACCGCACTACTAGATCTCTCACTAGTTCCACATCAAAAGTTACGGCTCACGCCATCCCTGTTAACACAGAACCATGGAGAAATAAGACACCCAGAGCCAAGCCAACTGAATTTGGCGATCTGGCTCCTGAAGTCTTTGAGTTTGGTTACTTAAACCTACCACCAGACTGTATGAACATAATTAAAGAAGCTAGAAGACCCACTACCAGAGCATGTTATGCGGCTAAGTGGAAAAGATTTGCAATATATTGTAACAACAATCATATTGATCCACTGGATGTTTCCATCCAGATTATTTTTTGTTACCTTCTACACCTACAAAGGTCCAATTTGGCTTATTCTTCCATACACCTGCATCTGGCAGCAATTGCAGCCTATTTACAAAATAGGCAACATCTATCTCTTTTTAGAGTACCTGCAATTAAAGCATTTATGGAAGGATTAAAACGAATAATCCCGCCTAGGTTACCACCTGCTCCAGTATGGAACCTAAATGTGGTCCTTACAAGCCTTATGGGGCCCCCTTTCGAGCCTTTACATAAGTGTGAATTGCAATTCCTAACATGGAAAACTGCTTTCCTTGTTGCCATCACCTCTCTCAGAAGAGTTAGTGAAATACAAGCATTCACAATAGAAGAACCATTTTTTCAGATACATCCTAACAAAGTGGTTCTTAGGCCCAATCCTAAATTCCTACCAAAAGTTATTACTCCTTTTCACCTTAACCAATCAGTAGAGTTACCAGTGTTTTTTCATAAACCGGACTTTGTTGTGCAAAGGGCTCTACACACCTTAGATGTTAGAAGAGCTCGGTTATACTACACAGACAGGACTAACTCCTTCAGAAAGACAAAACAACTATTTGTATCTTTCTCTCCCCCACACAAGGGCAATCCCATCTCTAAAGGAGGAATTGCCAGATGGATTGTAAAGTGTATTCAAATATGCTATCAAAAAGCTAAACGTACACTAACTGTTCCTCCCAGAGCGCACTCCCCTCGCAAACTAGGAGCCTCTATGGCTTTCTTAGGAAATATACCCCTAGAGGACATATGCAAGGCAGCGACATGGTCTACAATACACACTTTCACTAAACACTATTGTGTTGATGTGCAAGCCAAGCAACAAGCTGCAGTAGGCCAAGCTGTCCTTAAAACACTATTTCAGTATGCTGCAACGGATACAAGCGACCACCGCTAGGGGAGACACTGCTGCACAATCGATGCTAAGTGTACGATCTGATGCTCATATGCCTCGAACGGAAAATGCTACTTACCAGTATGCATCTGTTCTTGGCATGTAGAGCTGCAGAATCGTACATGCCCTCCCGCCTCCCCGAGACTTGTATCCGTTCCAGTACTCATCTTACTTAGATGCACTCACATGGACCTCCTTATTCTTTACTTCTACTAACTCCATCATTTCCCATCATGGCGAAAAACAATCTGAGGATGGAGTTGATGACCATGTGCAGTATTGTCCAAGGGAGGAGTCATCTATCTCGTGACTACAAAGACTTCTTCCAAGAAGACAAAAACCTGCAATCATCCGAGCCCAACACCAGGTGGCGATCTATTGCTAAGTGTACGATTCTGCAGCTCTACATGCCAAGAACAGATGCATACTGGTAAGTAGCATTTTCCTTATATAGCACTTACTACCCATGACGAGGGTTTGAAGCACTTTATTCCACATATCACGCTACTCCAGAATGCAAGGTTTGTGTTTTTTCCAGTTGTTTCTGTTGATTTTCGGAATTAGTCTTGTACAGTTATGGAAATCTTTATATGCATTTTCTCCAGTTTCAATGGGGTTGATAAAGTTAATAAGAGTTAGGAGTGATCTTTAGTAGGAGGGAGGTAGATATTGTTCCGGCGCATGGATATGTCTTTTGAAGGAGGAATCATAATCTTTGGAATGAGATGTCAGCAATTTACAGAGATACAATAATAGCGACTAAGGCAAAAAATATTAATTTGAATTAGAGTAAGCAGTGCTCATAGAGAGGAGGCATTCAAAGGTTGGAAAGTAAGGGGAAGTTAATTTAAAAGGAGAGACAACAACTGGAAGTTTTAAGTCAGTCTGATTTTATGTGAATACAGATGACGCTTTGTGAGATTCGATGCAATCTGACAATGCAAAACTGTGAGAAGAAACATTATTTGCATGTGAGATAGTAACATATCAGGTGCTTTTGATAAGGTGAACAGTCTCTCCCTCTGAAAGGCGACTTCTGGACCAACACTTTAATAAGAAGAGTTCAGTTCAAGGGCTGGAGGCGTAAAGTAATGGCTGGACACATGTATAGGGAACTATCAAAAGATTTAGGCAGTGCTCAAAGGCAACACTAATCTCATGAAAAAGTGAGGGTGCATACAGGGTAAATATTGCAAACACCTAAAAGGTGAGTCTGCAAATGAAATCCTGGAGCGGATGTCTTGTGATGTGTACCCTTAAAATTTTGCTCACAGTATTCATTGTAAAAGTGAAGCGGTATGCGTTTTAAATACCCCTGGTTGTGGCACAGTATACAATGGGGCAGAGGATAGCTTCCTCAAACAGTGGAAGTGGATTGCTTACAATTCTGTAGCTGGAAGGTGGAGACCCACACAATGAACTGCCGAAGATGTAGACAGGATTACTTTTTGCAATTCCATGAACCTTGTCAATAATGGTATATTATTTAGTTTTTCCTGAGCACCACTATTTGGTAACTGATAGTGGTAAAGGATATTGAAGGTCAGACTGTTTCTAGGACAGACTCTAATTGCCCGAATAGAGTGTCCCTCATTGCTGCTTCAGAATGTGAATATACTAGATCTACCCAAGCACGCTCGTAAACCTCTTATGGAGCTTGGGTTAAAAAGTATTTGATTTAACATTGTTCCAATGATGTGCAGTTCAAATACCAATTCAAGTATCCACTTACCCCACACATCAATGAAGGGAGGAATGGAAGCTTTGAGTCCCATGCAAACACAGTCATCCCTCACAAATACTATATCTTAGCGACTTAAACAACAGCAGTGCCTGCACACAAAGAAGTGAACACACCCTCTGGGACAGCATATTATCAAGTTCTTGTGCTCTGCACAGACCCAGACGGCACATGGTGAAACAGTAAATGTGCTGCTCCTGTTGCAGGCATGGGTTTGTGCCTGCACTGCAACAGTGCATTAGTAAAAAACAAAATGACAGCTTTTTCAAGCTGCTTGTTCGCTTTTCACAGGAGGCAGCGACCATTTCAAATTGAGGGGTGGCGCCCAGACATGCCCTTGCAGGCAGGTACAGTGGGTATCTGCATTGGCTGGTTAGGGAATTTTCGGAGGACAGTAGGATCCCTTGGAGTGCCTCAAAATGTTTGGATATAAGATCATCCCTGGAGAAATGAAGAAATTCCTTCTGTATGTGATGAAGATTGTACCAATTAATGTTAGCTAAGCAGTTTACAAGAAACCTTTGGACTCTTGTAAGGCTGATGTCATAAAGTCAGTTGAAGTGATGAGATCCCTAACTCCTATAGCCTAGAAATACTCATGAAAAATATTTTTGCATAGATCTTATAGAACACCCATGGTATGATGGTCAAATCACATTTTTGTTCAGTGATGATCCTGTGCTTTAATCAAACAGGCACCTACACGAATACAGGTCAAATAAAGTTTTGACCTTGCTTAAGGAAAAATGCTTGATGGTTAGTTTGGGGTAATTGTTAGTTATGAAATAATTGAAGGTGGACTATTAAGGCATCGAAATTTGAAAAATAGTATTGCAATCTAAGAAGGATTTGGAGGCTTCTAAATGGGAGGTGTCGTGGCTTAGCAACTACATCTGTCGACTTTGGAACCTGGGGACCTAGGTCTGAATCTCAGTCTTGTTGCTTGACCCATCATTGTGCAGTTCTGGTCCAATTGCTTATTCTCCCTGTGCCTAAAAATGTGAAATGTAATGTATGAAATGCATTTGTTTAATCTTCACTTGATTTACATGATCTTGCAGTTCATCTTCCAAGACTCCAGTACAGTACCACGCTGCATCCTGCCTAGCTTCGCTCTATAGAAATACTAATACACATTAACACACCTAAGGGTGCAGTGAAAACATTGAAGAAAAAGTTCTTATAATGTGGCCCCAGGGGTGGGCTCCCCAGGCCTATATTCGAAGATTGTGACCTCAGCCTCCATTTTTGTTTACTATCCAGCGAGATCCTGTGGGATCAAGGCAGAAATAACGGATTTGTTTTGTATTTTGGCCCCAGGTGGTCCCTCTGGGTCCCCTCATAAGGCTTGGGGGTGGGGGAGATATTTCCTACCCTGTCCCCTTGTATTACTTGTTTTTACTTCAGTACAGGAGACTAAGTCCCAGAATCCTGTAACAGCAATTTCCCGATGTTGCTGATAGCCAATCAGAGCGCTTGCTCCCGCCGGAGTGAATTCCCCCAGGGGAAAAATGCTTGCTGGGCCAATCAAAGTGCTTCATTTTTAAATGGACGCTCCGGCGAGTCTCTCGAACCTCTCACAGCCTCAACCTTCTAGATATACAAATATTTTGACCCTTCATTTCTGAAACAAATTATTGAACGGATTTATACCAAATTGCAAAAAGCACAATCTGCTGACCAAGATTTAGCTTTGTGTCAAAATTGGTATAATTCGGTTCAGCAGTTTTTGTTGTTGCCCTACTTGATGAGGCCAGTAACAAATGCATGGGGATTTTGCGTTTCGGGACTCCCTTTTTTCTCGGGCCCGGCTTAAAGGATCACTCTGAATTTTTCATTGTACAAAATAGACCAAAAATCACTATTTTGGAAGGTTTTCTGGAGAGTCGTCAAACGGTGCCGAAGTTATTAGCATCACAAAAACCACATTTCGTATGGCTTTGCTAACCGAATTATAACTAACCAGTGGCAATCGCCACATATATATATATATATATATATATATTTCCATTGAAAAAAATGAAAGGTTAAAGTGATGCTATAGTTAGGTGAATATGTCAGTTAAAACATAACGGTTTAAGCTAACAAAACCACTGGAAATCACGGGTCATAGTTATCTCACTTAACTCCAACTCGTGCCCTAAATTAGGTATAACTCGTACCCTCGCCATGGACAGTGGTCATATCAATGATGTTATTTCAGATGTGTTTAGGGATATTATCAGTGCTGTCATGGAACATCTCATGAATGATGTAATATGAGAGGGATGAGGACCCCCATTATTGAATCCCACATTTGCAAACCAATGGAGTTTTAAACATGTAAATTCTGGCTATACAGAGGTTTTGCAAGGTATGGGAGACTGTATGCATCTGCACTTGCTGCGGGTAATGTTTGTGGCAAATATCAGAGAAATCAGCAGTACAAACCAGCCCAGCAGACCACATAACTGGCCCACAAACAACGTATTCACTGATTTGTCACACCATCCATACGGGTCATGCTAGTTTGCCTCATGGGTCAGTCCGACCCTTGCTAGGTTACCGGTTTACAAGAGATCCCATAGGGCTGTACAGTGTTGGGAGGGCAACCATTGCCTTCAATAGAGAAACCGGTTTTGTTTGCTCTGTCTGATCATGTCCTGGCCACGTACCTGGAAATTGTGATACACGCCAACATTTAGTTCACATAACGTAATTGCCATACTGTTTTCTGAAATTTACTTCCATTCCCTGACTGGAAACTAAAGATACACCAGAAGAAGGAGAATTGCTTTCCTTATTGTAGAGTGCTTGACGACACCACTTAATGGAATTACACATATTATGATATCATCTCAACGAAGTGTGCAGTTATTTAGTGTCTTCTTTATCCTCTTCTACCATATCAGCTTGCATCTAATAACTGAATGCTGAAGTCATAAATTGCATCCAAGCTCATTTATTGTATACTGAAGTAATAAATAATTGCATTAAAAGCTTCTATCATTACATGTAAACCTCATCTTTTAAGTACAGCAACCTTCTAGAAACAAGGACAACAGATAAATTAAAATGCCAAACCACCCAACATTAGTCTACCTCCATAGAACTCTTTCCTTTCTGTGGGACCAGAAAAAACAAACTGAAGAATTGAAGCCCACAAACCTGCAAATAAATGTTCAGATCCTCCAGAAAGAATTTAAAAGTGGTAATGTTCTCATTGGACATTCGACAGTGTGCTCTGTCTCAAACTCCTACCAAAATAGTTATTATGTCAGGTTGCATATAGGACATTAACTTCCACATGATTCATTAACCAGTATCAGCATATGGAAATGCACAGTAAACTAGGGCAGGCTGTGCCTAAACATGCAAAATATTCGCCACAGACTGTTTCTTCATATTGCGGAGCCCTGAAGCTGTTTCCGACATTTTAATAGCATTTCGCGAAAATTATTGATTAGAAAAGGCACATTTAAGTTATAAAACAAAGTCACGATTTTGGTAAATGCTTATGTGTTTGTAGACTTTTTTTGTATTTCCAAGTATACTACCACAAATTTATAATAATGCAATTCTGCTCTTGGTCTTTTAAGGTGCATGCTGCGAGTTTTGGATTCCTTTGGAACAGAGCCCGAATTCAACCATGCTCATTATGCTCAGACCAAAGGCCATAAAACACCTTGGGGAAAATGGAACCTCAATCCGCAGCAGTTTTACACTATGTTCCGTAAGTATACTAAATTTCACGTTTTTTGCACGTCCATATCTTCATAGTCTGGCACTAAGTTTAAAGTTCTATGTTATGTTAGTACATATATTTTAAACATTATTCAGTTTTTGTGATGTCACATTTAGATTAAGCTAAAAATTCGACACTAAACAAGAAGTATTAAAAAAACTCCTATTATACTCCATTACATCGGATATAGCATCCCAATTGGCATCTCTTATAACTTCATCAATGAATTTATCAATTTCATTTACATTTGTTTTAAAATGATCGTTATTGTACCATTCCCCTGTAGCAAGAATGGACTTGGACTGTCATGTTCATGACCATACACCACTGTGCTGAACTGTATCTGTAATTTTTAGCCGCAGCCGCCTTCTTTGACTTTTGTGGGAGAGTTTCACAACGAGCCTGCCTGTGCAGTCCATATTTTTAGGATCTACTCTGTAAACACAATCTGCAGCCTGTGATCTTGATGGTTTTTAAAATTATGTTTAGGGGAATTGTGTGGTAAACGTGGACTGATGACGCGTAGCAGTGCTTATTTGAGGGACCTGTCCCATAATCATGAGATACGACAGGTAGTGTATAATAGGCCTGTTAACTAAACATGGACTGCTGCCTGCAGCAGCAGCAGCCTGTCCATGCTGGACTTGACTGGTTCAGCATCACTGCTTCGGTAAATCTATTCTGCGGTCTGTGGAAAATTCAAGTTTTCCTCAACGCTCAATGAATGGCAGTGTATTGCGGAATCAAGTTATATTTGAAATAGCTAGCTGAAATATTAATAAGCAAATTAATAAATTAAATTGGCCTCATGAAAGACCCTTTAACAGATTGCTGATTGATTTACGTACGTAAAAGTACAGTGTGTTCTAAACTGAGCGTGTCAAACATTTACTCCCATAGTGCCCATGTACATGAACATCCCAAGGGTTCATATGGAAGCATGGAAGAACCAAAAAAATCATAAGTCTTTCGATTTAAGTTTAATATTGAGGACGGGAGTGTAGTGCCTATTTTATACTTTAATTTCACAATTCGAGGAATGACTCGTGCTTCTGTTTGAGTTTCCAGCCCTTATGCTGATGACGGAGACTGCACCTAACCTCCAGAGTAGATTTGCATGTGGATGGTATCTTTTCGGCTGCACATTGCAGAAATTGATTTGTCTTGGAACACTTGGCACCAAAATGGAAGGAGCAACAATAGCAATTCAGGCATCCTTTGACCCACCATGATGTCCTAATGATGACCTTTGTCCTGCCTTTAGATCCTCAACAGTCTCATGTGTGCTCCTGAGTTACTATAGTAAGGACAATAAGTGGAAACTACAGATTGTAAAGAGTGCTTCTATGCTTCCTGTTTACTGTCAGCTCCTTCCACTGGTTTTATGACCTCTGATACTTGGAGTAGCAAGGGAAGTGCAATGGGACCCAAAAACCAAGCCAGTTACAGGAGCTGCTACACCTGATTACCCCCATTTGACATCAAGGATGCCATTGTCTAACCAGCCAAGAAGTTACCTGATCTTGTTACTTACCCTACACTGAATTTACTATACTTTCTAGAACGCTTCCTATTGAGTAAGAACATTTAGGTAATCCCATTTCGATTTTAAGAGTGAATAGTTTTTGCACGTAGAAAAAAAACAACAAAAAGCATTGTGATCAATCTGTAGTTGAACCTAAAACAATATTGTTTTCTTCGCATTGACTTTGGCACTGGGGAGAAACAATACGACAAGGGTCGCTGCCTTTTTTTTTTCTTTTTGGAATGGCATGAGTGACAGTGCTATTCTGGGCTGTGCTGGAACTGACTTTGTCCTATTAACGTTTTAGCACTTCATTCTTAAAATTAAGGGAATGTGTGTGCAGTGACACTCGACTCAGTAGGACGTCATGTACCTTCTGCAAAGGCCTTTCTTCTCCGCAAATTAGAATTCTGAGTTGCAAAGAGCGATGTTGACAACATAGCCGTGGCAGTTTTGCGTCTCGTAGAGCATCATATTGGTGCGGGTGCTCGTGCATGGACACTGTGCTTTGATGTTTTGTCTTTAACTTGGATGTATTCCAACTTTCTTTCTGTGTCACATGAGGTCATTCCGAGGCTGGCTTGTGGTGGCTCGTAGACTACCAAGTCACTTTTCTCCCAAAATGCAGGCAGTGAACACCCCTCCAACCTTTTTGTTAGCCCCTGGCACGTGCCTAGGCAAGTATGACATCAGGTTTTCAATTGTGGAGTTGTCAACAGTGTGTTTGGTTGCTTTGCAGTCAAAGTGCTGGAGAATAATTCTGCACTAATACAAATGTTTAGTTGCACCATCAGCTGCTTAGCTAGGATACCATGGAAACTGATGGATTTGAAGAAATAACGCCCCCTCACCACATACCACCTAATCCGGGCCCTGCCCGCATTTAATCCCCAGAGCAGCCGCCACAACTCTCATGCACGTTTGGGGCCACTGTAGTTCACATTTCCACAAATGCTGCTGCAAGTATGGAATGTTTATATGAAACGTTTTGTGACAGAATCCCCAACCCTGAGATTTCAAAGTAATCTAAAATGTAAAGACAATAAAAAACATACAAGAACAAAACTTTTTACACAAAATGCAGATTAGCATTGAAGTATAGCTGCGCAGGCCCAATTCCCACAACTATCTGTCCACTCCTGCAGGCATGTAAAAAACAGCTTCTATCCCATTCTTTCATGGCGGGTTGTTGGCAGGTCACTGTCGGTAATGCCAGAGCTGTAACTTGTAACACCTATTGGGCACCGGGGACCAGAGGCCTGAGGGGCCCACTGAACCCTGATAATGCTGTATTCTTATAATTAATTAAAACAGTAGCAAGTGGTCCCATTTCGTTCCTTGCACTATGGCCCATGACACACTGGCTACCCTGCTGGGTAGTGAAGGTGTAGACACCACCAGATTGATTGGCCAGAGACATCTTAAGAATGTTGGGTACTCTGGGCCAAACTATTTCTGGGTGCCCCTGTTTGGAACAGCTTTGAATTTATGAACCCATTTCAGCTTTATCATGCTTCTGAGGCCAGGTCACTGACACTGCAAAGGTGTACTGGCCCAAATTCTAAATATGTTTACATATAATGTTCAGGGACAGTCGTGTGCGTTCAATATTTTAACACAGAAGCAGGTCACAATTTTTACCTCAAATGAACTCTGTAAAACTCTCCAATTTCGCATAAAAGGAACATTTTTATGGATGTTGCATAGTGTTGAAAAACACATTTCTCTGCAACACATCTGAAATACTCAGACATTGCCATACAGGAAAACGGTATTTAAAACAATTTATGTTTAAAAATCATTCAACATCATCAGGGCAGGAGAGTGTGAAGAACAAAGCTGGATCTATCAGGTGGCCCATTGAAAGGCTGGGGCCCTGGGCCAGAGACCACCTTGCCCATGTTTTAAAAGGTTTCTGTGATTGGAACTCCAGTGGTGGGTGGTAGTTTTTGGCAGATGGAGGCTCCTGCCTCCCTCTACTGAGGTGAAAATCTACGCCATAGAGTATGAAAGGGGGCAATTGGAAGTCAACGAGGAGACAATTTTCCCTTCTGCTGTCTTTAATTCAGTGGTGGCTGCCACATAAGGCATGTGGGGTGTGGAGGTGACGGAGAATGAGGGGAAAAAATAATAATTAAAAACACGTACCAGTTCCTGCCGCCAAAGCCGATGGCTGCCTTGGTGCTTCTCTCTCGCAGTCTATAGAAAGCACAGGCTCCCCACCCAATCCAGAGGTTGCTCCCATTCTATGAGAGCAGTGTCCGGATTGGATTGGTCTGCCGCTCAGAAAGTACTTGGGAGCCTGCAGCTTTTCTCCAACTCGGCTGTGAACACATCTGAGTTGGAGAAATAGCAGTGTGTATGTCTGTTTGGCCTGCCTAAGATGGCCGGTCAAACTTACATGCATTACTTCTAAGTGCTCACCACTCCTCCCTCTCATGCCCGGCCCGCCCTACACAGGCATGTCAGCCAGAGCCAGTCACAGAAAAATAAAATATTATGGTTGTATTATCATTTTATTTGTCTGTGAGTGACTGACCAGTGGGGTGAAGTTCCTCCGCCATTACGGAGGAGCCGCCCCTGCTTTAATTGCGGTTATGTGGCTTTACCTCCTGGTACTAAAAGTCTCTGATTTCTTAACCCTTTCGATGCTGATGACGAGCTCAGCTCGTCATGATGCACAGTTGAGCTGTGCTGATGACGAGCTGAGCTCGTCATGAATACATAGTAAGAGCAATTTCCAGCACAGGGGGGGAAAACGCCTAGCAGCCAAGGTGTTAAGGAAACATGTACAAACTCAGCATGGGCCTAGTTTGATCAAGTAGTCATAACACACAGTATGAACAATTAGTGTGGGCAGAATTCGGGCAAGCTTCCCTCACACATACTGTACAGGCACACCACTGGCAGTAGCACTGAAAGCTACCTTCACATATGGAACAGCTACCAGTCAAGTCAGCATCATCGAAAGCTTCCATCAAAAAAAGTAGAGAACCGAGGAGGCAGCGGGCCAAGTTTTCATCTCCAAAAAAGCATGCAAAGCAAAGGCAGCAGCACAGAGCCTTTAGCACCAAAGTGAACTTTGTTTACACACAAGAACGGGAGCAGCACAGGCTGCAGTGGTGCACGATTTCTGCACAAAAGGCAGACGGTACATGCATTAGCAGAATATGCTGCCCTAGTAAACGAAACCAGCATAGCTAGCACAGCATCAATACAGGGCTGGCTATCATTTGGGATTGCAATAGTGGTACTTACAATCTATCCCCAATAGGGGATGCTCCCATCAGGAGGGCACTTTAATTGGCAACTCTCTCCAGATGTTAGAGGGGGGTTCAGTCCTTGGTTCTGCAGGTCATATGACCCCCGCCGCCCCCCACCCCCCCTCCCCCCAACTGTTGTAGTAGTCCTGGAAGCAAAGCTATCCGCTCCGTCTGATTCCCTAAGCTGCCGGAGTCTAACTCTGAGCAGCAGAATCTACTGAAGCACCTACAGGGGCACAACAAAGGCCACATTCAGTGCACTGAATGGCCGAGCAGCGTGCACGCTCACTTTTTGTAAATGCCGAGTGTGTGCTATGTAGCCGTGGCTGTTTACTGCTTGTAGAAGTGAAAGAAAAAAAATATGCCCATGCTGCTCTTTAGCTTCTGAAGACAAGGCAGTCACAGTAATCACTGAGTACAACCTGACGGTGGAAGGCAGCCAATGGTGGTTATTAAAGGAACATACTTATTTTTGACAGATGCTGGAAATGGGAAAATGAATATTCTGAGCCCTGTTAGTTAAACAATGTGCAGGTAATTTTAAAACAACTTCTTGTGGTTTCTAACACACAATTGTTCCCTATTAAAACTGGGATTCTGAGAAAGATACCCTGCAGAGACTCATGCAAACCAACCAGAATCTCCGAAAACAAGATGTTGCTTCTCAAAGTGAGATACTGTGAAATGGGCACTCAAGTAACTGTTATACAAGACACTATTGCAGAGGTAGGTGGGCCATCGAGATAGCAGTTAGACCCAAGCCAGTCTTGGCTCCAAGAGCCCATTTTGGTTCTAAGAGCACTAGGCACGAGCTGAACTATGGGAACATTTGGCATGGAAATCGTGCAACAAATGATATGTTAAAATATGATTAAGTGTCTTCAACATTCTAAAAAGTATATTTCTATAACATGTTTCACCTTACTATATTATATTATATCACTGCATTGAGAGGCATTTATTAAAACTGACTATTTTTTAAACATGAACTTATAAACATTCATGCCACCACTCCCCACCCTAATTACAATACCATTAGGGAACTCCGAGGCAAGACAGTTGTCATGTATTTGTGGGTTATATCCTTATTTTACACTGAGAAACGTTATAGTCTATTAACTCGCAGCCTAGGGAGATTGTTGTACAGCACACATCATGACGTAATTTAAGATTTTCTCATTTGGAATAGTGAAAAAAAGGAGGCATGATAAAATAAAATAATTACCTAAGAACACACGTTCTGGTAGTCAGGTGGCCATACCGAGATAGATTGCAGGTTTTCTGATTCCACATTGTGTAATTCATCCACTAGATTGGTATCCCTTTCCCTCTCCTGTTTGACATACAATATATTTCCTTGTTTGTCATACTTTGAGCATGAGGTTAGAGCATGGTTACATGCACGCAGAAACCATGTGAAAGGTCAGTTCAGATTAGGCTCAAGAGAGGACCTTGACCTGAACCAGAACTTAGCATCCGGCTCAAATCTTCACTGTCTCACCTACCTCTAAACTTTACTCTGGGTATTTTGTGCCTGAAATATGCTTAGATGCTGCAGTCAGTGTAATAATTGTTTTGTATGTGAGGAAATCATAACCTGCACTGCTGCTGACCATCTTGTAGCTTTGCTGGGTGTGAGGAAAACTTACATATGTATTTTTGTGTTTACACACAGGCTTGGACTGCAGGTGCTGTCCATGTTCTGTGCATGCTCGGGAGTGGTCTGTGGGTATAATGGAAGTGTGTACCTCTCCCAGGGGGAGACAGCGTTTACAACACAGTCATTACATCGCAGTTCCTGTACAGTGTGGTTGTTACAGCAACTGCGTTGTTAAAACATGATTCCTTTACAACGCAAGTCATTAGATCTACTTGCTGTAATGGGCGCTCTAACCTAAGGACTAGTATAATTTACTATTCCAACACCTTCCCTATTGTTGCGCAGGCTGTAGTTGGAATAGTAAATTATAATATACCTAAGTCCAGTGCGCCCCATACAGCAAGTCCATCTAATGACTTACTTTGTAAAGGTATCTGGTTCTAACAACAGTCGTTGAAACGAACGCGTTGCAACGGAACACGATTAAATAAATTGTTTTTTAAAAGCATGCTTGAAATTTCGCTTACAACCACCTGAGTTATCTTCATAATCCTTATTTAATAGATATCAACTGTCTTTTCTTAATTTCGAAACGCTTTTTACCATTTGTTAGGAACGTGTATGTGACAATCTTTTTAAAAAAAAGTTTTGATGTAATCTTTTTACTATGCACTTTTTATGATTGTAAAAACTCAATCGGAATAAAGACTTTTGAACTGAAAAAATAACATGTGATATGTAAGATGCTATATTCCCTCCTGGGTGCCTTATCTGTTTTGTGTGTAGAAATACTGTGAGGTTGGGAGTCAAACTTGCACTCATACACTCCCGTACTGTTCCTTACACTTGTATTAAATCTGAAAGGCTGTTTATTTGTTGTATTTAATGTAGGAAAAAAAGGTACTGTCAACTGCACACTGTTCCATGTCTTTTAAGTAAGCTTGCTCTGGCCTTGCAGTACACTATTTGTTCCATGCCTTTGAAGGAACTTGCATTGACTTGCCCTTAGAAGCATCCTTGTTTCATATCTTTGACGGAAACTGGCTCTGCAGTGCCACATTGTTATAGGTTTGACTAAAAGAGTGTTTTAGCTGTCGTACCAGCCTTTTGTTGTATCACAAATAGTACATATTCTTCCTTAGAGAAACAGGGATTTGGGCAAGCCCACTTCAGCTATTCATCAGACAGGGTGTCATTCACATCTTGGCTCAGCCCTTTAAAAGCGCATACGTACAGTTGCGCTGTGGATCAGCCATCTTATGCCATTGGCCTTGTTGCAAATATTCTGCTTTGCCTAGTTGACAGCCGCTAGTTTTTAGGATATCAGGTAGTTTAAGCAGGAGTGTTTAGACTGTTTAGTCTGTGTTTCTTATCAGGAGTCCAACCTCAGGAAATATTTACTTTAGTTCATCCCCCAGCAGCCCCATTGTAAATGTGGACTAGTGCTGCTTGAGTAATGAAAGTACCAGCAGCTCCTTTGCCACTGCTACTGGACCACAACTTTCTTGGGAAACGGCATTTACAACAAAGGCTGAACCATGTGTTCTGTTGTCCCGCGAACATTACCATGCTTTCTTTTACCATGCATATGCTTGGTAAAGGCAGTCCGCTCTCTAGATTCAGAGAGGATGGGTGGGGTGAGTGTATTGAGGAATAGGAAGTATTGGGACGCCGCTTGGTAGGTATGGCTGGGGCTGAGTTTTAGGGCTCAGGGTGGGGGACACAGGTAGTTTTTTCTGGCTGGGGCAGGGTGGTTTCCAGGGCTGGGGCCAGATTTTTGGGCTCGGGGCAGGTGGTGTCAGGGTAGTTTTTAGGGCTGGGGTTGGTTTTAGGCTCAGGGAAGGGGGCTGGAGTTGGGTCGTTTTTAGGGCTGGGGCAGAGTGGTTTCCAGGGCTGGTGGCCATATTTTAGGGCTTTTTGTGATCTTTCTCACGTATATGCCTTTACCAATAATGCATTTACAACTAAATTATTTTTAATGGCAGGCTTGGTAAAGACGTAGTTGTAGTCGACACCGCATTTTGAAGGCGCGATATAATCACGTGTGGTTCCATCATACAACCACCTTTTTTATGCAGAGAGCCAGGCGTCACTGCTTAAAAATAATACCACCATCTTGAAATAGTATTCTGCATAATTTTTCACTGTCCCAGGGTGACAGACCAGTGTTCAGCTTTACTTTTTTATCTATTTATTTAAGCACATGTCCTCTACATTTAGTTGGCACTTAAAATGTTTTTTTTTTTTTAAACTTAAGTGGGACTTTTTTTTTTTAAGCCAAGAGTCTACCGCGCAAAGGTCCTCAAAGATCAGACTCAAATAGTCTGCAGTGCTCATCCAAGTGTAACTGATGAGAGGTTAGATACCATCAGTGGTCATTTAGGCTTCGGTGTAGTTTACCTCACAGCTCTTAATTGCACTAATGGACTGATGCACCCAGATACTCAACCTGTGCCTCCCATGCAACCATCTGTCCAACTCTGCTCCTTCCTAGTGAGCAGTGTGTATAGTTTCCATGTGTTGTGCATTGTGAGGGGTGTGCCTGTATGAATGTAGGATTAACATTATCTTTTGTGAGTGCAAGTTGAAAGGTGAAAACTGTGCCTGTATGAGTGCAGAGGGAGGCACATGCCTGTGTGAGTGCGTCATGAGGGGTGTGCCTGTGTGAGGGCACCAGTGTGAGTGTGGGCCCCCTGCATGGTATGTTTTCGTGTGCATATACTTTAGAAGGCTAAACCAATTGGCTTTGTTAATGCTTTTTATAGTTATGGATTTGACTTGCAGTGCAAGGAGTGTTAATACAGTAGTGTGTGTATGAGAATGGTGGCGAGTTTTGATATGACTGACGCAGAGTATGTTGAAGGAGGTTGAGGAGTTTTGGGGGCAGCTGACAAACTGAGATGTCACCCTAGTGAGGGGCCTAAGTTACTTTCATACACTAGTTTGAGGCAGTTCACAGTCACAGCTGACAAGAATTCAGCCTCACCTGCTCAGTTTGTATCCGTACCTCTTACACAGCTTTTCCCACTTGCCTCCTGACGGGTGCACACAGAGCCAATCACCAGCCAAGAGCTGGCACTCCATGTAGACCATTTATGGGTATGCCCCTGCATATTCTCTATTAGAGATTATAAATGCACCATTGTAGGAGACTTGAAATAAAAAGACGCAACCAAAGTTGCACCAAATGCTCAGAGAATTAAGGAGTCAATGAAAGAGGAAAGTTGCATAGAGGTGCTACACAAATGGCCTCTGCACATTTGTGCATGCCTACCTTTCCACATACCACAAAAGAATAGACCTCTTGGCTTTGTCATTGCTTGTTGTATATGAAAGGCAGTTAGTTGCCTACTACACTGAGAGAAAGAGGCCCATTTTTGCAAGAACGTCTTACACCTCAGTCTCAGTTTGTACATCTTTTGCTCCACCTATATTCCATCTGTATTGTCGATATTTATAGATTTCCTCGCTTATAATTCTTTAAATCTCATTTTTTCTTGTCCTTAGCTGTCTAATGGCTTCTTGCCATTAGACATCTTGCCATGTGTGATGTCTGGCGTTGTAGACAAGCTGACTTTTAGTTTTTGGCTTTTTAGGTCGAGCCTGGGCACTGCATGCGCTGCTCTGAGAGGCATGCTGTATTGGGAGTATGCAGGGCTCGAGTCTGGGTACCATGCGGGTTGACGGCGTCCCCCCACTTATTTTACCGGGGGGACGCTGTCCCCCCTGACAAACAGCAGGACTTCACTCTTAGGCCTCTCTGGAACGAGGAGCTCGGCACCTTTTGTGACATCACTTCCTGTCTTGACGTCACTTCCTGTCTTGAAGTCCCTTCCGGTGACAGCGTATCCCACTTCTTTTTTTAGGACCTGTGCCCTGGGAGTATGCACTTGAAGCCCCGCCCATTTTTTTTGGTTGTTACACGTTATGTGCTATTTAGTCTATAAGCACTGTTTTCTTTAGTGAGTTTCCCTTACTGCAGACTCAACATGCGTTCCTGCAACATTCAGCGCACCATGTATGCTTTCATGGGGTGCTTTTACAAAAAAAAAGCTTTTGTTTGTCAACTTGAAAAATGTGGTTTTTTTGGTAAAAGCACCCCATACCGCACTTTCACTTTAATAGCGACCACGGACCTTTCTTTAGACACCGCTCATCTAAAGAAAGAAGCGTAGCCTCTATTAATGTGGACCACAACAGTGTAAACAACAAGGGAACCCGTCTAGGTACTTGAGGACCTCGGGTAGATAATGGTTTTTACTAAAGACAAAGGTTCTAAACTTTTTACGAATGAAATTATGAGCAATAAACACAGACTTAGATAAGAGCTATGTCTCTTTTATTCTAATGTCCAGACGGACAGAGGAATTTTTATTTCCAAAATAAAGCGAAGATTCAAGTTTAAGTGAGGCACAACACCGATCAAGAACTGGGCACAAGCCTGTACCAAGTGAGAAAAAAGAGAAAACAATACATGGGGAAAATGACAGGCAAACAGGGTGGAGCAAAAGGTGGCTTACAATGCAATGCAATCTTGTGTAAGCACAAGCCAACAGTAACTACAACACATAATGCACAAATGAAGGATGTAGTACTGTTAAAACAGTCGACGTGACGTTTCGTTCCCTATCTCCAATAATAAACTGGGATCATCTTCAGGACTACTTAAAATACTATTGCCTGAGTTTTTTAGAGGCCTGTGGGAATAAACAGGAGGAAGGAAGAGGGAAGAAAGACAATTTTATCTCAGGAACTATTTACATTTAAAATAAGCATGACAGACGCACTTAGGGTGATTTATAACCAACTGTGACAATATGTTCGGATGCCACCAAGTCCAGTGAAGAATTTCAAAAACAAAGTTGTGCTTAGAACAGTGCCAGGTGCAGTCGTGGTGACTGGTGTTCAGCGACGTGTACTGTGTACAACTCGACTGCGACGTGCGTGGGGTGACTACTAGAAAGGGCATAGGCGTAATTGTGCTAATTTTTCTGCTAGCTCAGATGGTGTATTAAGTGCACGTGTGATTGCCAAGGTGTTCAGGCTTTTGGCGGTTTGTAACCAATGGGGTGCCGGAGTAGGTGAGCAAGACGGCGAGCTTGCTCACCTACTCCGGCACCCCATTGGTTACAAACCGCCAAAAGCCCGAACACCTTGGCAATCACACGTGCACTTAATACACCATCTGAGCTAGCAGAAAAATGAGCACAATTACGCCTATGCAAACAACAAGCATTTGCAACGCAAAAGGTCTTGCCTTTATAGAAACTTTGACCTATTGGTATTGTAAATGACAATGCCTTTTTATTATTGCAAGTGTTTTTTAACACATAAATAAATGGCAATGTCATTTACAACGAAAATAGGTCAAAGTCTCGCAATTGAGAGACCTATTGCATTGCATTGCAAATGCTTGTTTGTTTCTCTTTTCCTATTATATGTACAGGCCCCCTCCAACTGAGTTGTTAAGAGCATCTCAGTACAGTATTCGAGACATGAAGTTACTAAGCAATTATAGAGGCCCAACCATTAACACCTTTTTTCTGTCTTAAGCATTTTATTGACACGTGTGTCTTTCGATTTACAAGTATCTGTTAATATAACCTACATTTTCCAGTTTCATTTGAAGTTTTTGTTTGTCCTTGCACGATTTTATCCGATCCACGTGATTCTCTTGGGTTGCGTTTAAGCTGCTTCTGCTTGTGTAAATAACGCACACATAAAAAATGGTGTCACCTGTGTGTGGCACGAGGAGGCATTTAATGGCACACAGACGAGACATTTCATATGCTTGCAGAAGAGTGTGTGCCCAGAGACGAGACAGTTGGCTACGCAATTCAAATAACAAGGAACACAATGTCAAAGTCAAGAGACACTGCTCCTTGCCAGCAAGAAGTTCCAGCAACATTTCAGTGCTTGTCCTCAAGTTATTTTCCCTCCATTTAAAGAACGGGCTGTGGGATCCTCAATTTGGAAACCGCTGGTTGACTTGAGCACACTGAGTTGGCTTTGATCACAATGTAGCGACGTGTTCACCAGTCGTCAGTAGAAACGGCGACATTCCTCATTCCTTCAGAAGTGTCACCAGAAGACCACCGAGCACAGCGCGTGGCTGTGGGCGTGCATAGCGTGTCAATTTTGTAACTCTTTATTCTGGTGTTTTGTTTTTTTTTGGCAAACCACGTACATGTGTACTGTAGAAGAGTGTTATTGCTTCCACATTGTAAAACTTGTGAATTTTCCCGCGCTTTGAATTTCCAATCACCTAGGTGGATGACGTAGAATAAGAATATTGTGAAATATATCACAAACTATCCCATGTCCACTCATCGTCCATATAGTCTCTCCCTATTACGCCTCATGCTCAAGGCTCGCATGTAGCCATTTGTAAGTGCCCCAAAATATGCTGGCTTGTGTTTATATTGTGGCTGCAAACAGTTCTCAAATTGGGTTATTTTTGTCCCACGGCATTTCCATATTTTGTGTTACCCCTTCTGTTCGCTTTTGTCTTTACTGCACTTGCTCAACTGAGCTGAACTTGCTCTGGCTGCCTGACCTTCGCTGTTTACTTAGCTTCGATGGACAATTGCTAATAAAAATTATTGCAGTTTCTTTTACAGTCATATTTGTTGATCCTTGCCAGTAGCTGCTCAGATGACAGGAGAGATTCAGTGGTGTACCCGGTCCTTTGTGCAAGCAGGAACACGGGCACCCTGACTGTTATTTGGGCAGTAAAATAAAGCAATAATTTGGATTCAGTAGACTGCCCAAGCCTCTGCATACTGGTGTTTCTGCACCCATTGCTCTATTAAAAGCTAAATTCCTCCAAAGATGTTTGGCCCAATTCCTGATGTCTGTTCCTATTTTATTTTCACAATGATTCTGTAACTTTCCTTTGTCCAGTTCACAGGCTCAGATATTAAAAACATTACTTTCTGCCATTCAAATCTGCCTATAGGTATATGGTTTGCCACATGTTAAAACAAGTGAGCAGAACATTATTTTGGCTGCCCACTGAAACTTAAAACTAATGTGATTACCAAAGCTTAACCTCTATGTTAAGCATTTGTGTCATAGGAAGGCTTAACATTTTGTTTTATGGTCCGTGTCGTAGAGTAGTCCACTAAAGTGTTGCCCACAAATAGCCTCCATTGTGCGACTGTGAATTAAGCCCTCTTGCTATCCGTGTCCTTGCAGCATTGAGTGTTGTGTAGATGGGTTTAGCCGCATGGAGACATA
This sequence comes from Lissotriton vulgaris, assembly GCF_964263255.1. NCBI lineage: Eukaryota > Metazoa > Chordata > Amphibia > Caudata > Salamandridae > Lissotriton > Lissotriton vulgaris. The sequence goes on from NC_141687.1 coordinate 1,303,011,710, forward strand.
CTCTGTGTAATCACATGATCCAGGGGGTTGCACTGTTGATATTTATCTGTCTAGCCCTAGCGTAGAGTTGTTAGGTCATATAGACCTGTGCAGTGGACAGACCCACCCCAAAGGTGGTTGGCCAAACTCCGTTAATGTTTATCGTCCCCCAACAAGACGCATTCTTCTAAGACATCTTTATGAATCATCTTGTTTAAAATGCCTTGCTGAGCTTGTGATAAAGTGGTCTCTCTGAAGATTTCCTAAACGTAATTTTTTTGATTTTTTTTCTTTACTCAGATAACAGACCTCTTGCCTTAGCGTTCAGAAGATGAATGAAGAGAGGTGGCTTTTTGTTTTTTCTGTTGATAGAGCTAGTTTCAGTTATTTTCCCTACACTTACATCTAAGGTGTATAAATGTTCCCTTGGTCCCAGGGGATATGATAGAACTGCTTGTGTACATTCAAAATCTGTCTGGAAAATTGCGACCCAAATTGTAATGATCTATTTTGAATTTGAGAAGAAACAGACATCCTTTTATTTTTGAAGGTACTATGCTTTGCTTTTGAGGGAGAGAAATAAAGTTGACTACGCATCTTAAGAGGACAGCTTATCTTCAGAAGGACAGCACACAGTGTCCTCCTTAGAAGTTCAAGGCAGATGGATGCACTTGTCTAAGGTCATCACAACTCCAACCAGAGATCCCGTAGAAAAGATAGAGGAGGTTGTATGTAGCAAATTTTCTCTGAAAATATGTTACCGAGATGAAGCCTAAGAAATGCATAACTCTTGCTGTTTTTCTGACTGCTCCAGTAATGTCTCTCTTAAACAAGGCTACCTTGTAACCTCCTGCATGGAGCCATTTGATCAGGAAAATTCCAGAAATTTATCTCAAGACCAGTTTCCCCACTCAAGCATCAAGAAAAACGACAATGATGCGTGCTAGAGCTCTGATAAGAATAATATTTTTGTTCTTCATAAGCAGGTGCGCGTTCCAAAATTAGTGGTAGAAGTACTGGAAAAAGAGTTTTCCATTGCCCCTCTTCCAAGAAGCAGCAATGATAGTTCTCACTCTAATCTCAAAGTTAAATACATGTGGTGTTTGCTTCAGAGGCCATTGAGGAGGTTTCTGTGGCTGAAAGAAGAAAGGTTCTCCTGCTCTTATTTAATTATGTACAAGTAACACATTTGACATATTGGGGTCTGCACAGATTGCAAATAAGAAAAGTAAGCGTAAGACCTCACGTTAGGGCACATTTTGTATTGTGCAAGGGAATGAAAGCATGTGAATTCCCACAGCTTAAAAGATGTATAATTTAACATAGTTTGCAAGTACCTGAAATTTCTTTAATTTCAGAGTGCTGCAGGTTTTGACTGTCAATGAAGTTTTCAGAGTTTGTGGCGGTGATTGCAGAACATGCCTAGTGTATGGCTTCAGGCTGGATGGCTTATAAAGATACCTTCACTATCTCTGATCTTTCCCAACTTGCCATTTTGTTAGTGGACTCCAAATCTTCTTTCTCTCTCCGAGCATTGTGCCCACCTTTCTTAGTCGGTTGCGACATACATTTTTTAGTCTCCAAACAAGGTTGAGGGCGTAACAGTAGTTCTTTAGGCAAGAGACTTCAAAATGCTAAATCTCTAATAAATAAATTCATTTGATCACTCATTTCAATAGTGAAATGATTCATCCCTCTGAATTCTGTTATTGTCATCACCATCACTGAAAATCTAATACCTATTTTATATTGAGTGTCTTAATCTGGATGTTGTGCTATTTGGAAGTACTAGACATAACTAGCAGCTACTGATCTTAATGTTTCTCAGTGTCTCATGCTCAGATGGATGAGATGTTGAGCTGGAGCTTGGTATGCCAATTCTTACCTCTATGAGCGGTCTTGCTTTTTAATCAGACTACTCATCAGGTGGAATATCCCTCCTAGTTCAGAGTGGGCTACCTTTTCAGATCTGTCCATGCATGATGGAGACGCCCAAGGTCCTCAGCATTCTGTAAGTTCAGACTAGTGAGTTTGCACTGGGTTTTTTGTGGCTCTGAATTTAGGGCAAGAGATTTTAAAATGAACATTGTTATTACAACATACTTTCCAAATACAATAATTACTAAAAGGAAATAATCGTTCATGCAAGAAGTTTTTGAATCAAATAAATTCTTGTTTGTTAATAAAGCGATATTTTCACAATCTGTATTTTTAACTTGACATTTCTTATTTGCAAGAATAGATCTTCAATACTAAGCCTCAAGCTATTTCGAGAGGAACGTTGCAAATTAACAAACATTTGCAAGTTGTTATTCTGAATCTTCTTGTGTTATTTTATTCATTGATTCAAGCTATTTTGAGCTATATACAAACGAGAATACAATTTAAGAAAGGACTACACACATGAATTGTGATTGTTGAAGGCATGGGAAAATAAGGAGGAAACATTTTTTACAATGAATGTTGCAAGGGGAGAAATCTTTGGCCTTTTATATCACTGGGTAATGTATTCATTTTGTCACGTGGCGCAAAAATAATTGTTGCTAACTCAGAAAAGACTACCGACCCTGCTGGGATTTGTTCTTTTAGTCTACTTGTCTCTGAGCTGGCGCTTAGCCCAGTAACCTAGCTCTCCGATTAAAAAACAAGATTACACTATAAGCAAAATGCAGGTTTGCCCCAGTATTGGAACTTTCATAGATTCCCATGCTTTGTATCATTCCCCGTCGTCGGAATGGGAGCCTCGGTAAATAGTAAAAAACTATAGTAGTAAGCACAAAGTGAAAAAATAGGCCTAGGCCTCATCTCATTTTGTAGCTTATCCACCTCTTTTTGTAAAAGAGACCAAATTTCTGCAGCAGCCAATCAGAGCAGCCTCACCCCATAGAACCTTCCTGAGAGAAGCTCAGAGCCTCAGATTTTCTACCGCACGTTGTGCAAGGGAGTCTCCATTGAGCTCTGCTCAGTTTTCTTCAGTTTTTTCTTCAACTACTTGGATTTTTTTCTCAGCATGTCGGAGAGGAAAGCCCTTTTTAGAGCCTGTGCCACCTGCTCTAAGAAGAGGTTGTTTGTCGAGGACAAACATGAGGATTGTATCTACTGTTTATATCCGGACCATAAACCAACAGGCTGTCCGATTTGCAGATCCTTCTCAGCTAAGACCCAGAGGGACAGGGAAGGACGTCTCCTCACATGGCTTCAGAAGATGAAAGACCGGAAAGACGACATCTCTTCGGACAGTGAGGGCTCCTCGTCTATGGTGTCTTCCAGAAGGTCTCAAAAAAGGGGTAGGTCCCCCCTTTCTGCTTCAGACGAGTCCCGTCACAAGGCCTTACCAGGGACCTCTGACAGGTCCGACAGGCCGGCTGCCCAAAAATCTCCTCACCGAGGTGAAAAGGAGAGGCAGGGTAAGCCTGAGGAACTTCCGGCCTCAAAAAAGGTGAGAAAGGCTTCTACAGTCTCTTCGCCTTCCTCAGAGAAAGATCGTGGGGTCAACAAGCCTTCAACCCCGACTCAAGAGGTCGCTTCAGACAAGAAGCAGAAACCGTCGACGACTAAACTCCCAGGTACGTCGTCTACGAGTGTTAAAAAGGACAGCTCTACCAAGGTTGCCTCGTCGACGGGCTCGTCGACGACGGCTGCGTCGACGCCTACACCGTCGACTGTTTTCAAGGCTCCGGAATCCTGCTCGTCGTCGACGAGGGTGACCACCTCCACGTCGACGACAATGTCTGCAAAGCTGCCGTCGACGGCGGTGTCGTCGACGAGAACGACTTCGACGACGACGATGTCGACGACGCCTGTTGCCATGTTGATGACGACGAGCTCGTTGACGGTCCCGTCGACGATTCCACCATCGTCGACGATGAGCTTCACCTCGTCGACGACGCTATCCTCGTCGACGAAGACACTTTCTATGTCTACACTTCCACTGTCGACACAGACACAGAAGACCTTCCCGTCGACGACGGCCTCGTCGACGACGGCCTCGTCGACGACGACCTCGTCGACGATGGAAATGGCGGGAAAACATGTTTTTTCACGGAAAAGGCATCAGATCACGCCAGAGATGACGTCTCCTCGCCAGGTTCAGAAGCTACCACCAACACTACTATTGGAGGATGACTCTGAGGAAGAGACTTTCAGTGAATTTGGGCAGGCCTATAGCCCTTCTGACCTTCAGGTTAAGGTGCAGGAGTTTAGCTCTGAGGAGGAGCAGATGGAACGACAGCACTATGCTCCAGAGCATTATTATGGGGAGGAACGTACTGCTACCAGGCGCGTGCCTCCACAACAACCGAGGCGTCAGTTACCTGAGGGTATGGTGGCAATACCATCCACTTTAGTGACGGATTTACAACTTATGTTGCGGGATTACAAGCAACGTTTCCCGGCGCCTCCGGAAACCCAACAAGTGCGCCCCACGACACCTCCGCCTCAGACATTACGTCCTGGGGCAGACCATTCTTTACCTCCAAGAGAGCGTGCCGCTGCGCTGGAAGTGCGCCCTCAAGAGGTAGTACAGGTGCCAGATACTGATGATGATGACGCTGCGTCTTCTGATGCAGACCAGCAAGCGGATCCTGATCAAGATCAACAGGCGCCATGGAATACTGCTGACCCTATAGATCCGGACAACACCGACCCGGATAATATTACTTCGCCTCCAGCGGACGTTGGAGGGTTTCACAACTTAATGGACAGGGCATCCAAAAGATTTGGTCTCCCAGTGACCACAGTGCAATCGGATTGCTTTTTGTATGACTTTAAAGAACCATTCAGAAAGTCAGTGAGGTCCATTCCAATCATTGAGCATGTCTGGTCTGAGGGCTTGAAGGCTATGCATAATCCGGCCACAGTCCTCCCGGTACTTCCGAGACTAGAAAAGAAGTATAAGGCACCGGATGGCAGTCCAGCATGTTTACTTGGCCAACCGAAACCGGATTCGGTCATTTCGCAGGCTGCCCAGAGCAAGTCCAAGAATCCTTCTACGCCGATGACTACGCCGCCGGATAAGGAGGGCAGGCGCCTAGACAATGTGGGCAAGAGGTTTTCAGCTATGGCCAGTCTCCTGGTTAGGGCAGCCAATGCGTTAGCGATTCTGGGACGCTATGATCGACAAATGTGGTGCGATCTTGCCCCATTTGTAGACGAACTGCAGGATTCGTCTAAGGAGGATGTGAAGAAGATTTTGCTCGAAGGGGAGCGGGCCTCTTCGGAGGTCATTGATGTGGCAATGGATATTGCAACCACCGCATTCCGAGCACTAGCCGGCTCGGCGGTTCTGCGACGCCAAGGGTGGCTAAAGGCCACATGGTTCAGGCAGGAGGTGCAGAATAAGATCTTGGATCTACCATATGACGGTGAGATGCTATTTGGCAAGCACGTCGATGAGGCCCTGCAAGGAATCAAAAAGGACACGGATACAGCTAAGTCCTTGGGTACATTGCAGTATCGTAAGGTGCCCTTCAGAGGAGCTAGAGGAAGAGGTTTTTCTTCTTATCGTGGAGGTAATCAAAATCGCTTCTCTTCTGGATCTCAGTCCAGCCAGTCGTATAAGCCTCAATACTCTCAAAGGGGTACTTTCTCTCGCCAGCAGCCTAAAGGACGTCAGGGGCAGCAAAGGAGAGACAACACCAGGAAACAATAGCGGCCAGGTGGCTCTTTCCACTGTTCCTGTTCCCTCATTCACATCTGTGGGGGGCAGGATTTCCCATTGCCTACACAACTGGATGATTATTACATCGGATCAGTGGGTCCTCCAGATTGTCAGAGAAGGACACACATTGGAGTTTCAAGACCTTCCTCCAACAAGAGCGCCGGATGCCTTCCCTCCAAAACATCTCAGGCTCCTTCATCTCGAAGCCCACCAGCTTTTCACCAAGGGGGCGGTGGAGCCTGTACCCCTTTCGCAGAAGGGGAAAGGGTTCTATTCCAGGTTCTTCCTGGTTCGGAAGACAAGGAACAAGTGGCGTCCAATTTTAGATCTACGGCAGCTCAACACTTATCTCGTGAAGTTGTCCTTCAGGATGGTCACTCTTCAGGACATCCTTCGTCTGCTCAATCCGGGGGATTGTATGGCGACCCTCGATTTGGAGGACGCCTACTTCCACGTTCCTATCCATCCAGCTCACAGGCAATATCTGCGCTTTACAGTGGGCAAGAGTCACTTTCAATTCAAGGTACTGCCATTTGGTCTCCGGTCCGCCCCACGGATCTTCACAAAGGTTCTAGCTCCGGTGGCAGCTTTTCTCAGAAAACAAGCTATTCAGGTGTTTCCATACCTGGACGATTGGCTGCTGAAAGCTCCATCTGTTCAAGAAGCGTCCAGTGCAGTCCGGACGTGCAGGGATCTGTTCGAGCGACTAGGTCTTCGACTCAACAGGGAGAAATCGGTTTTATACCCATCCAGGTCAGCAAGGTTCCTAGGAGCCATCCTGAACACGGACAGTTGCTTAGCCCTTCCATCAGAGGAGCGCCAGACCAAACTAATGTGTTCAGCTCGTCTTCTCCAATCTCGAAAGACACTGACAGTTCGCAAGTACAAATCACTTCTCGGATCGATTTCATCTTGTATTCCTTTAGTTCCGCACTGCAGGCTCAGGATGCGTCCACTACAAGAGCAACTGGACAGACAGTGGCGGCAGGTCACAGGATCCTTCGACGACAAGGTTGTCATTACCAAGGAAATGAGAAAAGCAGGCGGCTGGTGGCTGGAAAAAGACAATCTTTCCAAGGGCTTATCGTTCCTCATTCCTCCATCTCCCCTGATTGTGACAACGGACGCTTCCATGGAAGGATGGGGAGCGGTCCTCCAGGAGCTGAAGGTCAGCGGTCACTGGAGTCCAGTGCAACGCAAGTTCCATATCAACCTCCTGGAACTTCTCGCGATCCGCTTGGCTCTTCAAGCTTTTCTTCCGAGGATTCAAAACAGGGCAGTGCTGGTTCGTACGGACAACACTACAGCCATGCACTACATAAACAAACAGGGTGGCACAAGATCCTCCACCCTCTCCAAGGAAGCCCAATCGATATGGAATTGGTTGATACAGAACAACGTTTCCCTCTCAGCGGAACATCTAGCGGGGACACTCAATGTCAAGGCGGACGCTTTGAGTCGTCAGAGGACAGTCTCTCACGAGTGGGAACTGGATCAGACCGTTCTGGAGGAACTCTTTGCTCGATGGGGGACACCATCAATCGACCTGTTTGCGACTCCCCAGAACGCCAAATGCCTGTCCTTCGCAAGCAGGGTTCACCATCGGGAATCCTTGGGGAATGCGCTTTTGATTGCCTGGTCAGGCGCCTTTGTTTACGCCTTTCCTCCCATTCCACTGATTCCGAAGTTGGTCAGCAAACTCAAGGTGGAACCGTGCAGGATGATTTTGATCGCTCCAGCATGGCCCAGACAAGTTTGGTACTCGGAGCTTCTTCTCCTCTCCCAGGACCAGCCAGTTCTCCTGCAGCCTGTTCCAACTTTGCTAACAATGTCTCACGGTCAGGTTCTACATCCGGACTTGAAGTCCCTGCGATTGACAGCGTGGCTCCTGAGTTCAGAGAGTTCCAGGGTTTAGATCTCTCAAGTGAGTGTAGAGACATTCTAGCTCAGGCTCGAGCCCCTAGTACCAACAAGACCTATCGAGCCAAATGGAAGAGATTCTGTGTTTGGTGCCAGAAGGAAGGTTTACACCCGTATACTTCTTCTCCACACAAGCTCTTGCCTTACATTCTTTCACTGGCGAAATCGGGATTGGCTCCATCGTCGATAAAGGTCCATCTGGCAGCCATATCTAGATTCAGACGTTCATCTTCAGGGCCTTCCCTATGGTCGGCCAGGATTGTCAAGCAATTCCTGAAAGGTTTATTCAGGGTTTTTCCTCCAGTCCGGCCACCTCCTCCGACCTGGCACTTGAATCTGGTTTTGTCATCCCTCATGAAAGCCCCTTTTGAACCTGTGCATAAGTCTGACCTTAAGTTTCTTTCCTGGAAAGTGGCTCTTCTCTTGGCCCTGACATCGGCTCGCAGAGTAAGCGAGATCCAGGCTTTCACGATTGAGGAACCATTCCTCCAGTTTAAAAATAATGTGCTGATTCTACGGACGAATCCTAAATTTATCCCGAAAGTTCCTTCGGAATTCCACCTAAATGAACCCGTGGTCTTGAAACCATTTTTTCCAAAACCTTCTTCACCTGCGGAAAGAACTCTGCACTCTCTGGACATTCACAGATGCCTGAAATTCTACCTGGAGCGAACGAAGCAGTTCAGGAAATCTTCACAGCTCTTTGTTTCCTTCAGTGCTCCACGCAAGGGTTGTGCAGTTTCTAAGGCTTGTATTTCCCGTTGGATTTCCAGTGCTATACAATTTTGTCACCAGGCGGCTGGGAAACCTCTGCAGCGAGCAGTTCGTGCTCACTCTACCAGATCCATGGCTTCCTCTGCGGCGTTATTCGCAGGAGTCCCTATCAAGGACATTTGCAGGGCGGCAACGTGGAGCAGTGTCCACACCTTCACCCGCCACTATTGCCTGGATTCTTCTGTGAAGGAGGATGCAGCAGTGGGCCAAGCAGTCCTGAGGAATCTTTTCCAATAAGTCGGTGAGCTTTCCTTTCTATCCCGCCTTCCTTTGCATATTTTGTATACTGCATTGTTGTCATATTTCATGATCCTATGTGTTCTGCTGTTTTTTACAGATATGTGTCACATTTTCAGGTTCAGGTATGACAAAATATGTTTTCTTTACTGCTAGTTACTCTGATACAAAGCATGGGAATCTATGAAAGTTCCAATACTGGGGCAAGAAAACAAGTTACTTACCTGTAACTTTGGTTCCCCAGTATTGGTAACTTTCATAGATTCCCATGCGCCCACCCACCTCCCCTGGGAAAGCTCACTCTTCTGATCTTGGTGGATAGCTGTATACAACGGCTACGAAAATCTGAGGCTCTGAGCTTCTCTCAGGAAGGTTCTATGGGGTGAGGCTGCTCTGATTGGCTGCTGCAGAAATTTGGTCTCTTTTACAAAAAGAGGTGGATAAGCTACAAAATGAGATGAGGCCTAGGCCTATTTTTTCACTTTGTGCTTACTACTATAGTTTTTTACTATTTACCGAGGCTCCCATTCCGACGACGGGGAATGATACAAAGCATGGGAATCTATGAAAGTTACCAATACTGGGGAACCAAAGTTACAGGTAAGTAACTTGTTTTCTTATGTGGAAGGACATTTGCAGTTAAATTTCTCAGAGGCCTTCTAATACATTGTTGTTCAAAATAATCTTTTCACTAGTTTTACATTTTACTGACATACTCAGTGTGCAGATAGTGCCATGCCACAAACATTTTTTCTGTCCTACTCTTTAATTGTGGGTCTAGGTGTTTCTCGTTTCTTGCAAAAAAATAACTTCTTAGGCATCATTTGAGATCATATGGATCTGTTGATCTGCACTGTTTTCCTTTTCTGTACACAATATATGCCCAAAAAAGCCTACTTTCTGTGAGGAGAGCAATCATTTTCACTAGGGATCTACTTCTGATTAAGCTTTCGAAAGGCCTTTGGTACGAGCAACAAATTGGCTTTTTGCCGAGAGTGATCATTTGTAGTTGTAGTAGATATTCTTGGTGCACCCATTCTTGTTGTGCCTTGGATTACACTTAGTAAAGGCTAAACCAGTCATTTGAGAATATCTTTTCTATATCCATAATATTCAAGTGATATTTCTTTTAATAGTTACAGAAGGTTTCATGATTAAATTATAGTAAAGTTTTAAGACTAAACTTTCTTTTTAATTACCTCATCATTTTGGTGGACATAGTTTGGTTTTCCTGGCACCGTGAAATGAATTAAAATGCATACTGCCAGAATGGCACCTGACGCATATTTTTCTGTAACCAGAGAGGTTGCTGAGGGAGGAGGGGGACCGCACTGGTCAACATTTTGATGTTGGTCTTAAAAAGTAATTATGTCCACGTTTTCTTATGTAATCAGGCTAAGGATGTGTGAAATTCTCAGAGCCGAGGTCTCTAATTTCATGTTACTGTGCTATTAATAAGTGCACAACTAGACAAACGGTTAGTATTGTTTTTTTATGTTGACCTGCAATGTGCCATGACGTTCAAACCTTTTGTATCCCTCAAAGCTAGTTTTAAGGTGGCGTCAGCCACCATCAAAATGTAGTCAGGCTATATTCATTGTGATTTACTCGAAGTTCATGAACATGTTGGTATACAGCTTTTACCCTGAGGTCTTTGCCCCGCAGGACCTTACTACTCATGTCTTTACCAGGCAGTTAATGCAGGGCTATTTTGGTCCTTTACCACGTAGGTATGTATACTTTTTTATGACATCATTTCTATGTCATTTAAAAAAAGGGATTTAAAGGTTGTGGTATTGGTAAGGGTTTAAAACTGTTTTTTAGAGTAGTAAGGGTTTTAAAGGTGTTTTTAGGGTTCAAGGAAGGACAAGGGTACAGGGTGGTAAGTTTTTTTTTTTAGTTAAGGTAAGGGTACAGGTAGTAAGGGTTTAAAGGTTTTCTCGGAGTTCAGGGATGAATAAATGTACAGGGCAATAACTGCTGTAAAGGGGGTTTTATGGTCCATGGATGGGTAAGGGTATGGGGTAGTAAGTGGTTTAGATTTCTCTTTTTTTTTTTCTACGTTTAAGGATGGGTAGGCATAAGGGGCAGTAAGGGATAACTGTTAAAGGGGATATATATATATATATATATATATATATATATATATATATATATATTTATATCTCTCTCTCTCTCCAAGGCTCTTCGATAAGGAAGGCCCCCCGATCCGAGGGCATAGAAGAAAACAGCATAGCCAGGTCACAGCGGGTTAAAAGTAGTCCTTTGATTTAATTTTCAACCACCAACAGTGCAAAAAGAGACCTACGCATTTCGGCCGGAGCCTTCAACAGGGTCATAGAGTATGTGTGTATAAACAAGCTATTTAAAGGGAAAATTCCCTCCAAAACTACCTCCATAATTAATGGAAACACATACTGATGTTTTTACATTTTACACACAACACAAGCAAAGTGGTTGGAGAGAGACAATACGTTTTCTAAGTTCCCCGCAAGTTATTATATAATATTATATATACACACAAAACACAGTTTGTAATACAGTTGTCACTGTAATCTTTGTTTTTGTTTTTATTTTCATTTCATTCTCTAATTACGGTAAAGTACCTGTATATCAAGTGGTGATTATACTGCATTCTATAGCCACATTCAATCCTTGTTATCAAATTATTGGTGGGGAACTAATACTTCAGCAATGTTTTGTGCCTCTGTAGGGAGATAACGGTCTATTCTTAGTAAAAGCAAAAACTCCACTACAAAAGTTATCATATTAATTCCCCAAATATGATTGGTTAGTATATATTGTGAAAAGAAGAACCGGGGAAATGGGAGTGAAAGAAAATTGAGAGAATTGCAGCATAATACCAGACTATTGCCCATACTAAACCAGTTTGTAAGATTCCTGTCATGTCCTGCTGTTACAGTATGAACTGTGAGGTTACAAAAAGTGCAATTTAGTGCTGCAGAAAGTGCAAAAGGTGTGCATTTCTATGCTTTAGTCCAGTATTGGAGAAAACTGGACAAGGGTAGTTACAGTGAGATTAGACACAACATGGTACAAGCAGGGACATATCCTCAAACCGAGTCTAAAATTTCTGACGATTCTGAAAATTCTAAAAACTCTTTTAACCTCGAAATTAACACTCTGTAGGTGTTCTCATGTGGATTTCAGGAGCAATACAAATTAGACTGTAATCTTGCTACTTGCTAGAGGCCCAATAGATAGTTGATGCCAATGAACAGTACTTTGATGTTAAAGTGCTCTGTGCTGTAAACGTTACCAAGATTTAAGAGGTGTCTCTTAAGTTAATCTCATAAGAAATGTATATCCTAATTTAGAAAAATATATACAGGTAAACAAAACCTCTTTTAAATAAAAAAGGCTCTTTTTTTATTTAGCAGTCTGCGCAAGTTTTTGTGGATAGATTGAACATCAATGATTTCTTATTACTTTTCACCTCCAGTATCCGCAAACAGCAAGTGCAGTTTTTAGGTCTTATTGTGTATATAGAACAGGGCAAGCTGTTTACCAAGACCTTTAGTAAGCCCTCAGCGGTAAACACCATTCTATATGCTCGCAGTTTCCACCCGAACAATCTTAAATTCAGTATTCTGTATGCAGAGAATTTACAGATGCAGAGAAATTGTAGTAATACGCAACAGTTAAAGTAATTACAAGATCAACTAGCAAAATGATTCTTGGATAGGAGATACAGCATAGAGGTATTTGAGGGGGCAAGACACAGAGCCAATCTAAAAACCAGGAAACAACTTCTGTTTAAAGAGAAGAAACAGCAAGAGGATGGCGATCACACAATTCACCATATTATGAGCGTGAGTATGCAACATCAGGAGATTAGATGGATCCTGAAAACTTACTAGCATTTATTACAGAGTGATCCAGTGATAGGATTTTCCTTGCAAGATAGGCCTTTCATTGCTTTTCGTTGAGCTAAATCGATGAAGGAACAGTTAGTTGTGAGCAGTCTGAAATACACAGAATTGTAAGTTGACTAAGTGGCAGTACTGGTTTTAAAAAAATATAAGTGCAAAGCTTGTAAACATGGGTTCCACATGACCCAGGTGCTCTTTCCCTTTTCAAATACTCCTTTGCGCATCAATTAACCCCCTCATTGTAATAGTGAATATGCTGTGTATGTGTTGAGGTGTACATGTTCTTTAATGTGCATAGGCAGCACAATTCTCAAAGTCCATATGCTTATGCTGCATACCATCAGAGGCACCAGGAATAGAGACCATGTGCATCCCGTAGCGCCCCATTTTGAAGAAGCAATTCTGTCCTAGAAGTGGTGTCTTTCAGTATCCGGGGTGGTAACAGAGAGGATTCTTTAGATAATTGGAATTCAGATACATTCTCAAGCAGAACACTGAAACTCCAGCAGGGATAAATACGGAGGAGGATTTGTTTGTGGACCTGTAAACTGATCACTGAGTTTTAAATAGGAGTAAATCTCAAAGCCAAGTTCAGGATTAGGCCATGTAGACATTTTGTGTAGTCATTCCAATGTGCTTGGCCGGTGGTCCTTGTAGATTATTACTATTTTAGTGCATTTCACATATGTAGCAATTTTGTAAGTTCACTAGGTGTTCACTTAGCATTTTGGTTACGTCTTATGTGCAGGTTTTTGATTGTTATGATCAGTATAATATTTGGGCACCATAAGATGCTATTGGAGTATAGCTATTTGTTGAGCTTCCAGTATGAGGGTACTGATAGCCCACTAGGGCAACAGTCCATTGTAATGCTTATGAGTTGGATTTCAGTTTATAATCATGTAATTCAGTTTTATTTGATATTTTGATTGCATCATTGTGCATTTAATATTAGCAATTTTGCACAGGCAAGGTGTTAACGAAGTGTATTGGATTATCAGCCAACTGGGGCTCAATTCCAGACTTGTCAAAGATGTGATTAAGGTCAAAAGCTTTGATGCCTATTGGATTTATCATATACTAATTTGTGAAACTAATTTTTATGATTTTAGCATCCTTTTGCCATTTTTGCACAGATAATCTAATGGAAAAGTCTCTGCTGCACAGACTGTGGTGTGTGATAATGATATTAATTAATTTTAGGCACTTACAGGGCGTAAAACAATTCAAGAAAAGACATTGGATTGTATCACTGTGGAAAAGAGGTTCAAAGGAATTACATGTGGGATTTTAGTGTGCATTATAGATTGAGTGAATTATTTGTCACTTTAACCCTTTAAGTGCGCCCGTCGGCCAAAGCCCGTCGCGAGCACTATCTCGGTAGTGCTGCGCACGTCCGTTGGCCGACGCGGCCCTGCCCACTAATAGAACGCCCTTGTTAAGGCTTTAAAGAACTATAGATGCCCATATCACTTTAAAAATATTTGAATACACTTTGTATTAAAAGAACAAAATAGAGATTGTTCGTTGGCTCTCTCTCTCACTCTCACTCTCCACATAAAAAAATGCATTTGTGTGTGTATGTAGATATAGAAGTGTGTGTGTGTGTGTGTGAGAGAGATTATCAGTCAATACCGCTTACAATTGTGTGGAAAATCCCTGCTTGGTATTATTACAAGTTGTAAAGGTCAGCGCATTTAACTTCACATATATTACATATTTAGAACCTTGCTGTTCTAGTATATAGCCATTGTACCACCAGGAGAGAAACTGTGAAACAAAAACATAAGTTGTTTTAATTTTTTTCGCAGATGTCTGTCATACCTAATTACTGCAGACCGCTGTCTCTCAAATCTTTGCATTGGCCCGAGCAAAGCTGGCCTAGTCAAGAAGCATGCCAGTGAGTCCGTTGTCCCTTTCTTGAGGCTTCCTAAAGTTATTGGAGTAGGATTAAAATTTAGATTGAAATGGTGTCACTACTTGTTTTCTCTAACTTTAACATCTTTATCGGCCTGGCTTTGGAAGCCTTATTTACTAAACTGAACTGAGCACCACAAACGCGCCTGAATGTTTGACAGCATTCAAACATTCCTTAAAGATTTTATAGCGAAATCTTTCATTTGGTTTTTTACAGTTTTGCACCATCAAGAAGCACCTATAGAATCTATGGTATCAATCCGAGTACTCTTTTACTGACTTTGGTCACAGTAACCATAGTAATTAAAAAAGCATGGAAAAAAACGGTTATGAATGCTCCACCTCGGTGCCCACTTCAGCACAGCAGAGAAATTGTTGTTCTGTATAACCTTGAAAAATATTATTTCCAGCATCCTGCCAAGGTTAATCTCTGACGCACAGCTGTGGTCTGTAAATGAACATGTTTAATATTTTCACTATTTTTTTTTATGTATGAAGATATAAAGTACACTTGGTTCCGCTTGTAAAATAAAATTGTGCCTTGTTTTGCTTCCCGAAAGTACTTTTTTTTTCTAGTAGAGGCAAAATATTTCCCACTTTAACATCAGTTGCTTATGTGCATGCATAAGTAAATATTAGTGCAGCCAACACCCTAGTGAGAGAGCACTCTAGTGCTACGTGGCAACACTTTAGGAAGGGAGAAGGTTTGAGCTAGTTTAACCAAGTTGAGTATTAAATAGTTAAAATACAAATTTTTGAATTCGAGAGAAGTCGCAGGATTCACACAATTGTTTCGGAGTAGTTTTCCATTTTCCTTGACGCAGATGAGGCTTACTACTGAATTTACAAGATTAAGACCTACTCTCATGTGGGGAAAAAAGATTTGAGAATCAGGATGGTCATTTACTTTTACATTGGCAGTCTGTCCATTATTATGGATTTCTCACATTATACCTGCCAGAAAAAAATGCATACCGGAATGCCTGCCCTAAATATGGTGGTTTTCTGCCATTCATCAGCTGCCAACCCCTGTGGTAGATGAGTTCTGGTAGTGGAAACAGCTGAGCCTACGCCATTAGAAACAGAGTTGTTCCTCCACCACTATAGGGGCATCTCTGTAATTGCAGGTCTATTACAGCGGAGGAACTGCTGATTTACTACAATGTTCCTACTGTACCAAGCCGTAAGTAACCTGTTGTAGTGGTGACTTGGCGCAAGGAGCTTGTGGTTTGGCGCACGGCTTGTTGTCACGAGAAAGGTATTGCTAAACTGGAATCCAATTTCCAAGAGGACCATTGATCAGTGGAAAATCAGATGTCCGCACTGTTGGATGTGTGTTGGTGGGTTCCACATGTAAACTTGTATAAAGAGAACTTATTTTTCAACTAAGTAGTGCTGTTGTCATTTGTTTCACTGGGAAATATTGGCAACGTGAGAAATTAGTGTTAAGAAGGTATTACTTACGGATTTGCATCACAGAGCCCACCGTGGTAAAGCAACTTTGGATTTGTGGAGGTTGTGGGGAAGGAAAACGTACGTCGGCGCATTCATTGTTCAGTTGAGGGCTGTTCTCGGCTTGGCAACAGCGTGCCTGACATCAAGGAAGCCATTTTGGGGGAAATTACATTGTGCTGGAGGACTGTGCTAGTCTTCTGAGACGTTGCAACATGCTACGACACAGCAGCCATTTTGGACGTTGGTTTTCTCTCTGTGACACAGGCATTCCAAAAGTGGAATCTGATCTCCAGGAGGATCGTTGGTCGTTGGGAGAACAAATGTCAGCGCTGGTGAACATTTGTTGATGGGCTTCCCTTGTAAACTTGAATAAAGATGACATTTCTCAACTAAGTCTTGCCGGTGTCATTCGTTTCACTGGGACATAACCACCTTAAGGGATTTACTCAGAATTGCATCTTTATAGGTCAAAAACCGAGATAAGAACGATTCGCTGTAGGTTCCAAGGTTAGCAACTTAGCCTCTATGCCAAATTCCCTCCACCTGCTTATGAAACATGCCATTCCTTGATTATTGTTGAAAACAGATTTCCTTCTTCCAAGTCGTATCCAGTAGCCTCATTTTTCCATTACCGTCTTCCATCTCCTAAATTGACATTAAACTTCTGAAATCAATGTTCAAAATGGATCTTATTACTGTGTCACCTTGACTAGATTTTATGTTTAATGCTACATATAAGAGGTGATGCCCAGGGGTCTAAGCCACCTTAGAATGCCACTGTATCATGAACCTTAGTCTTAGTACCTGATTCAGATCTTGACAGACAGGTTTTTCTGTCATAATGGTGACTGATATCCCATCTGCCAAAATATGAATTTAATTATATTCAATGGAATTTATATAAGCCATCGTACCAAGAACTACATCTGACCCTTAGTTTGGTTTCACTTTATTAATCCGAACAGGAATGCTGAACCTTGCTCTGTCGTTAACCCGACTATAGACTAAAGTGTAATTCCCCTTTTTTTGAATTTGGTTTTGCTTTCACAATTAGACCATAGCATCCCCTAAAAAGCCTATATTTTATTGATATCTTTTTCTTAAGAATTTAATCTACATTCTTCCCCATTTTTCAGTTTGCTGGATAAATCATTATTGACACAAATAAATAATGAAGCTTTATATGGGCACCACGTAAAAGTGATTCAGCTGTGCTAAAACTGATATAATAAATCCTTAGCTTTGGTAGGAATAAATTCTATATGTTATTGGTTGAACAAGAGAGATCTATTAAAAGTCCGCATAGACCGTACCTATTTCACAGTATCTACATGTATGAACAGAAATGATAAAATAAATGACTGGCTTCTTGAAGAGCATCAGAAACGTGCAGTACAGTGCTTGAGAAATCAGAATACATTTATAAGGGCTAAAGGTGTATTCTATCATTTTTTATAGGGGTATTGGCAGTCACCAAGAATTTCTGTGACCATGTAGTGGGGCAAGACTGAAGGCAAAGTCTTTTTGTGAACTACAATATCCTTATTCCATAAATTCCATACATTGTGTGGTATTTAAATCCGTTTTTTATTCATTAGAATACAGGATCACTCCATCACTCTTCTCACACCCTAAACACATTTGGGGTCTCTTGGTCCTTCCACCTAAAGAGATCTTCTGACTAGATAATGTATAATATACTGTGAATCGGTACTGTGTAAATGGAAAGGGGCGACCAACTCGGTCCCCCCGAACGTATGGCCGAGTGCCTCGATCCCCCCGGGAAGCCATTTTTGGGCGGGAGGCGCGCCTCAGCTGGTATGCCCGAAGCGGCGTAGCTGGGGCGCGCTCGTTCCCGCCCTAGAGTGGGCTGGCCTAGACACCGACGCAGCCAGCCACGCCCTCGGGGCAGGCAGGGGCGGGTATACGCCCGCCCTGAAGATGGATAAAAAGGGACGCAAGACCAGAAGACATCCTCTTGTTCTTGTGCTCTGAAGCTGCACCTCCTCGCTGCACGTGAGCTCGGGACAGAACGAAGAGCCAATTTTGAGCGTTTTAATCCCTCTTTTTGTCTTCTAGATACTTCGTCTGGAAAATGCCCAAGAAAGGCGCGAAGAGAATGTCGACTGACCAGTTGGTTCGGGCCCTCATGAAGGACATGTCCGAAATTAAGAAACGGTTGGCGGAGCGAGACGGTGAGGAGGGATCGGGGCGTCCACCGGCCGGAGGGAAGCCAAAGAGG
The DNA here is from genome assembly GCF_964263255.1 of Lissotriton vulgaris. NCBI lineage: Eukaryota > Metazoa > Chordata > Amphibia > Caudata > Salamandridae > Lissotriton > Lissotriton vulgaris. The sequence goes on from NC_141687.1 coordinate 1,303,029,786, forward strand.
CCGAGAAGGGGGCCGGTCGGAGGAGACGTCCCGGTTCCCTGTTCCCCGCTCGAGGCGCCAGCCCCGGTACCGGCCCCGGTACCGAAGGAGGGGAATCCGATCCCCGTAGTAGTCACCCCGACATCCACTGAAGATATGCCTCCCGAGTTGGCGGCACAGTTAGCGGCGTGGTTGGGGGACAGCAGCGAGGGCGCCACGGCTGCCGAAGCGCAAGCACTCATTAAACAGTTGCGCGAGAAGCGTGATACAGCCAAGGTGCCCGCGTCGGATGCGGTGATAGACAAGCCACGAGTGGCGGAGGCAGCGTCCGGTGCAGGTAAGCGGCCATTGCCGATCGCAAGGGATGAGTCAACACCCTCTCGTAGAGAAAAGTTGGGGCAACATGTTCCTTTGGCAATAAAGGAAAAGATTTGGGCGGGGGAATACGTAAACATTTTCTCCTTGCTCGTTGATCATTATGAGGTGGAAACTGTTAAGGGCCAAAAGGATCTGATGCACCCAAGTGTTTGGCGCGCAAAAATGGCCGCCTTTAAAGTGAATGAGAATATTGGCAACTGGGGTAACGCCTGGGGAATTTTTACGTCAATTTTGGGGGAACGTAGGCCTGAATTGCTCCCTGAATTTCCAGTATATCAGTCACGGATTATGGGGTACTCGACATCGCACCAAGGTAACCAATGGTTCTGTTATGACAACCTTTTCAGGAAAGCGATGGAGCATAACAAAAGTTTAACCTGGGACTGTTACGATTCTTTGACATGGAATAAAATGAAAGAGTCGGGGATGTTGAAAGTGCCGTTGGTGGGGAGTTCTGTTGGTGAGTCCTCCCGCCAAAATGGGGGGACGCCCTTTCGGTCGGGTACGGGTACAGACGATTATCCGAGACCCGCCGGAATTACAGGGAAAAGGGGTTTCTGTTTCAATTTCAACAGAAGTAAATGTACTAGGCCCCCGGGATCTTGTAAATTCAAACACGAATGTAGTGGTTGTGGGGCACCCCATCCTGAGTCCTCGTGCAGAGCCAAATCGGGTGAAAATGGGGGTAGAGGAGGCGCCAAACAGGTCTAATATAGTCCGAGGGGCGCCTTTACCAACCCCGATTGATACCCTGGCAATGATTCCCTGGCTCAGCGAATACCCGGATCGTACTTCCGCTGGGGTGCTACGAAACGGTTTTTCATACGGTTTCCGCATCCCGGTGGGGGACTTTCAGGGTATCGGGACGTGCAAGAACCAACTTTCCGTCTTGCAGCATACGACTGTAGTACAGGATAAGATCCGGAAAGAGGTTACCCGAGGTCGGGTTGCCGGCCCGTTCAACGTCCCCCCGGTACAGAATTTTGTTTGTTCTCCTTTAGGGGTGGTCCCCAAGAAGGACCCAGGTGAGTTTCGATTGATTCACAATTTATCAGCGCCTCATGGCCTTTCTGTAAACGACGCAATTGATCCAGAGATATGTTCGGTGCGGTACGCATCATTCGATGAGGCCGTAGCCATTTTGAATCGCCTGGGGCCCGGGACGCTGATGGCGAAATCAGATATCGAGTCAGCGTTCCGTTTGCTCCCGGTATACCCGGAAGACCAACGTCTTTTGGGATTCATGTTTCAAGGTTCGTATTACATGGATAGGTGTATGCCGATGGGGTGCTCTATATCTTGTGCATATTTCGAGAAATTCAGTAGTTTTCTACAATGGGTTTACACGAAGAAAACGGGTTTTCGGAATGTGATGCATTACCTCGATGACTTTCTGTTCCTTGGGGCCGCTGGGGATGATGAATGTGCCCGGGCCTTGACTGAATTTTGTGTTTTAATGAATCAATTTGGCGTGCCATTGGCACCAGGTAAAACGGTGGGTCCCACGACTTGCCTCGAGTTTCTCGGGATCGAGTTGGACTCTAGTGAGGGTTGTTTTCGTTTACCAGCTGCCAAAGTGTCGAAATTCAGGGCAGCCCTGCAAATGTGTATTATTGCATCTAAAGTTACGCTGCATCAATTGCAGCAATTGGTGGGGAAGTTGAATTTTGCCCTAAGGGTGATCCCGATGGCCCGCCCCTTCTCCCGTTCAATTGCCCAGGCGATGGTTGGCCTAAGGGAGGGTCATCATCGCACGAGATTATCGGCAGAGGTCCGCCAAGACATGCGTATTTGGTTAGCATTTTTGGCGGATTTCAATGGTCGAGTCGTCTGGAACAAACCGGCCTTGTCCTCGGAAGAGCTTGGTCTATGGACAGATTCAGCGGGAAGCATGGGTTTCGGCGCCATCTTCGGCACAAAATGGTCGGCACAAAGGTGGCCAACATGGTGGCATGAGGAGGGGCTGACGAGCAATATCGCTTTCCTTGAACTGTTTCCCATTTTGGTGGCCCTCAGAACCTGGCCCGATGGATTCAAAAATCACTCTGTCATATTTTGGTCTGACAATATGACCGTTGTAGAATGCATCAATAGTCAGGCAGCACGTTGCAAAATGATTTTAAGGCTGCTTAAAGAAATTGTCTTACTGTGTATGCAACTGAACGTGGTATTCAGAGCAAAACATGTCCCAGGGGTGATGAATCAGGCTGCTGATGCACTGTCTCGTTTTCAAATGCAGGCTTTCTTGGGTTTCCTTCCATCAGCGGACCCAGAGCCAGCACCCTTTCCCGAAGCTCTCTGGTCTCTCGGTGCCCCGAACTTCGTTACCTCGTGGGAGAGAGTCTAGCACCAAGGACGAGGAAGGCATACGAAGGGGCGTTTCGGGCTTATTTAGCCTTTTTGGGGACTGAGAGAGGGGGGCTTTGGGGGCATGAGGATTGGGTAGTACATTTTCTGATGTCCTTGCGTAAGGCTGGGAAGTCGGTGGCTACGGCCCAGAGGCATCGTGCTGCCATTTCCTTTGTTGCCAGGGCGCATAATATCCAGGACCCGACAGCGTCTTTTGTGGTACAGAAAGCGCTGCGTGGGTGGCAACGCCTTGAGGGTCGCAAAGTAGATGAGAGGCGCCCGATAGGTCTGGATAGGTTGTCCCAGTTGCTGGCCACACTCCCCGCCACATGCTCGTCTCAGTTCGAGGCCTGTTTGTTCCGAGCTGCTTTTACGCTTGCATTTCACGGGGCAATGAGGATAAGTGAGCTGGTAGCAAGGAACAAGCGGGATGTGGTGGGGGGTTTGTGCCGGGAACACGTTCAGATCAGGGGTGAGACGATGACTGTATCCTTTGTCAAGTCAAAAACCGACCAAGGTGGGGTGGGTGACTGCATAGTCATTCGCAGGATTTCAGGGTCTCCCATGTGTCCGGTGAAGTGTTTAGAAGATTACCTAGCACGAAGGGTGGCATCATGGGGGGGGACATTGTTGAGACACGCGGACGCCACCCCACTGACGAGGTTTCAGTTTCAGCGGGTGCTCGCGATGTCAATTACCGCAGCGGGCTTGGACCCGGGTGAGTTTGGGACCCATTCCTTTCGGATAGGGGCTGCCACTGAAGCTACAGCCAGGGGTCTTAATGTGGAACAAGTAAAACGAGTGGGGCGTTGGTCCTCCAATTGTTATAAGAGGTATGTGCGGTTGCACATGTTGTGAAGCTGTAATAATGTACTCACGCTTCTTGTCTTTTGTTTGGTTTTCAGTTACGCAAGCCTTCGAGGCGGGGCGGACTATGCAGTCGACCCAACACCAGGCCAGCGGTCAGACATCACCGGCTGTGAGAAAGGAGGTGTGGGTCGTGGGCCACTCATACGTGAGGCGTGCCGCTGACGTATTCGAAGCAGGTGACATGATTCACGTAGCTGGGGAATACGGGTACAGAATGTCCTTCTACGGAAGGGGCGGTCTCTGTATTGACCAGTTTCAGGCATTCTTTGAGGGTTTGTTAGGGCGGACGAGGTCACCGCCGTCTATAGTCATAGTACATTTAGGGGGCAATGATTTGGTCACCACCGGTAGACGACTTCTCCTGGAGGCAATGCTTTCCACTGTAAGTTGGTTGGCGAGGAAAGTTCCGGGGTGCATAATTGCGTGGTCTCATATGATCCCACGTAAAGTGTGGCGGGGGGCTGTTTCGATCCCTGCTTTGAACCATTCTGTTAGAAAACTTAATAACAAAGTGAGTAGGTTGTTTCGTTCCAGGACATTGCATTCTATCTCGCACGGTTGTATTAATGATGACAGTATGTATCTAGGGGATGGTGTGCATTTGTCTCGGGTGGGAAATGAGTTACTCATAGGAGACTTCTTAGCATGGTTAAAAACGTTGGAACATGACCTTTAGCTAGGAGTTTTGTGGGGGGCCCGGATAGCCGGTCAACTATCCGGGCCTGTGGCGGTAAGGTCATGATCGGTGAGCACTAATTAGTAGATCCCTATGAGTGGGCGTCACCCAACACGGATGGGAGCGCTCGGGAGAGGTGGCCATTGGCCCCTCAATGGGGAGGCGGTCCCTTCTAAGGATGGGTCGCCGGAAGTAAAGGAAAGGCGGTCAAGGCCCCTTCCTTTGTAGGAGGGGTTACAGCCCCCTCCTGGGGAATTTCCCGGGGCCAGGGACATCTGCGACGGCAGATGCGGTAAGTAGTGTGGGGTTGGGATAAGGTCTACGGTACCTTCTAGATACCTCACACGAGTATTCGAACGACCTTTAACTGGCGTCGAGTCTTTAGGTGCCCCCGTCAAGTCAAGGGAAATTGGTAATAGTTGCACTTGAGGTACGCCTCCGTGCTGTCGCCCAGCCCAAGTGGGAGGGGTAAGTCTGGTTAGGGATCTTGACACCGGTTATGATCTTGCCGTTGGCCCTTAAACGTTAGGTTGTACAATTTCAATATGTCAAGAAATGTTTTGTAGGATGCTAGTTCGGCTAGGAGAACCTCTGTATTAGAGAATCTGTTAAGGTTAGCCAAACATCGTAATATGGTAATGAAATTGTACATAACATGAAACGTTTAATGTTTTAATTTTGTTTTAATAAATACGGCCGGGATGGTCACTCCATCCCACTTCCAAAAACTTCAAGAACTGTTTCCGGTTTCCCTCCATTCGGGGATTGATTGTGTTGAGAGGGGGTGGCGGGTATCTCGGCCATATGGAAAGGGGCGACCAACTCGGTCCCCCCGAACGTATGGCCGAGTGCCTCGATCCCCCCGGGAAGCCATTTTTGGGCGGGAGGCGCGCCTCAGCTGGTATGCCCGAAGCGGCGTAGCTGGGGCGCGCTCGTTCCCGCCCTAGAGTGGGCTGGCCTAGACACCGACGCAGCCAGCCACGCCCTCGGGGCAGGCAGGGGCGGGTATACGCCCGCCCTGAAGATGGATAAAAAGGGACGCAAGACCAGAAGACATCCTCTTGTTCTTGTGCTCTGAAGCTGCACCTCCTCGCTGCACGTGAGCTCGGGACAGAACGAAGAGCCAATTTTGACCCACCCACCAGCCCCTGAAGACAGCCAGTTGTGTATAATAAAATTGATTAATTTTTGCTTCGGTTTTCATATACAGGTTGTAGTGCCATGTTGATGAGTTAATAAAGAATGGTTGTTTTTTGAGTAGGTTTGCCATTAAAGATATTCAGTTTAATGTTGAATTTTAATGCATGCTCTTTCGGTCATAGTGGCCAATGTATTCGTAGGTTAATTTGCACTGTCGTATTTATTTTGGTAGGCGGTAAGGTCATGATCGGTGAGCACTAATTAGTAGATCCCTATGAGTGGGCGTCACCCAACACGGATGGGAGCGCTCGGGAGAGGTGGCCATTGGCCCCTCAATTGCGAGGCGGTCCCTTCTAAGGATGGGTCGCCGGAAGTAAAGGAAAGGCGGTCAAGGCCCCTTCCTTTGTAGGAGGGGTTACAGCCCCCTCCTGGGGAATTTCCCGGGGCCAGGGACATCTGCGACGGCAGATGCGGTAAGTAGTGTGGGGTTGGGATAAGGTCTACGGTACCTTCTAGATACCTCACACGAGTATTCGAACGACCTTTAACTGGCGTCGAGTCTTTAGGTGCCCCCGTCAAGTCAAGGGAAATTGGTAATAGTTGCACTTGAGGTACGCCTCCGTGCTGTCGCCCAGCCCAAGTGGGAGGGGTAAGTCTGGTTAGGGATCTTGACACCGGTTATGATCTTGCCGTTGGCCCTTAAACGTTAGGTTGTACAATTTCAATATGTCAAGAAATGTTTTGTAGGATGCTAGTTCGGCTAGGAGAACCTCTGTATTAGAGAATCTGTTAAGGTTAGCCAAACATCGTAATATGGTAATGAAATTGTACATAACATGAAACGTTTAATGTTTTAATTTTGTTTTAATAAATACGGCCGGGATGGTCACTCCATCCCACTTCCAAAAACTTCAAGAACTGTTTCCGGTTTCCCTCCATTCGGGGATTGATTGTGTTGAGAGGGGGTGGCGGGTATCTCGGCCATATAAATGACCCAATAAGTAACTTGTAATTTCATTCCAGCAATACTCATAGGCAGTTTAATGAAAGTCTATGTCAAAGCTTTTTTGCGCTTTAGAAGATGTGGGTAACAATTAGATATATTCTTCCACCTCTATATTGAAGTTCAAATGTGCATCACATAATTATGTTACCACAATCAGCTGATGATGGTAGAGGAAGGGCTTCAAATGCAATTAAGTGTTGTGCCCAGTAAGTTGATTTCACATCTTGCTCCGGCCTTGCATGGTGGTGTTGAAACTCAAGTGTCAAACTATTACAGTAGTGGCTGTGTCATTTTCTGATTACTGGTGACTAGCGATGTCGCACTCGGACTGTAATAAGAAAGCTAGAGACTGTTTGTATGCATGGGATAGCATGCCTACAAGTATCTGTATATTAAGGATGACTAAACTTGAAGAAACTCTAGCCCAATTTAGAAAAATAACAAGTGTTTATGTATTTTAACGTCAAGAGCTTCGTAATTGGTTATGTACTTTTTGAGATATCAGTTTTTACAGATTAGTAAATTTGTAGCACAAGATGTGTAAGTATGTGGTAATGCTTTCCTAAGGGGAGAGAAACATCTACTTTAGATAGGAGTTGAAATAAGGGTGTTGGTTATCAATAGCAGCCATATTGGTCACAAAAGCACATGAATCATATGACCAGTTTTTGTTGGTAGTCACTCAAGTGCAAACCAATTTCAATGTCCAGCGCACTTTTACCTGAATGTATCTATACTACTATAATAAAGGAAGAACTTTCAGCCTTTGAGGCGGGTAAACTCGGGAACCACAGCGCCAATCCACACACCTGATACACCGTTGGAATCGTCAGGGGGTGTAGATGGTTATAGGCTATATAAATTTTAAAAAAAACTTTATTTTAAAGAAAAGTAGTCCCTCCGAAGTAGCGCCGGCCGCGACGTGCATGCTCACGTCAGGAGCGCAGGGAGGAGCGGCGTCCAGGAGCGCGACGAGGAGCGGCGGACATGGCGTGGGGGAGGAGCGGTGATGTGAGGAGCAGCGGACATGCCAGCGGCGGTGCGAGCAGCGGACAGGCTGGAGGAGCGGCAGCTGAGGTAAGGGAGCGGCGGACATGGCGCGGGGGAGGAGCAGTGTCGTGAGGAGCAGCGGACAGGCCAGCGGCGGTGCGAGCAGCGGACAGGCGGGAGGAGCGGCGGCTGAGTTAAGGGGACCCTTTCGGGCAGGCGGGGGTCGGGGCAGGCGGGGGACGGGCCCTGCGGGGGCACAGGCTGCTGGACAATGTCGGGGCGGGCGGGGGTCGGGGAAGCCTGTTGATCCCGGACAATGTCGGGACGGGCTGCTAGTAATATATATAAGTATGATTTCACGTTCTTAAATCGCTAGTGTTGTTAATCATGGTGAAGTTTTGGTCTGCATTCTCATTTCTACATTCTCAGTAGAGATGCCCACCTGTATGTGTGGGATGCTGACTGAAATATTATCATCTATCAAATTGTAGGATAATTTAGAGATTTGCAGATGCTCTTGGTTCAACCAATTTCGCAGAAAGCTCTGGGAAGCTATTCCCTGGTCCAGCATGATGATTACTGAACATCAAATTGACACATTTGATTGGCACATTTTCAGCTTAACACATAATCCTGTAGTTGTGACTGAGATGTCAAAGTTAATTCCTGAAGTCTTCAATGTTCATTAAATCCTGTATTTTGATGGAGTATGTGAACACGGAATGGAGGCACTGTACCTTTGCAAGAATGAATCATCATTAGAGGCACAAGCGGAATTTGTAACATATTGGCGGGCTTAGCGCGAAGAATGTTTTATTTATTTAAATATAATATATTTTCCGCTTGAGTTTCTTCAAAGAAGAGGCAGCACTTGCGAGAGAGGAAAATAACTCAATTTAATTAGACGTGTTACAGGTACAACGGACACGTTTCAGCTTGCACCTTCATCAACATTCAGCTTTCGCACAACATTTTTGTGTATTATAAACATATGATGGACCCCGGCTGTGTCATCACAGATTTATTTTCTTTATATGTCCATCAGTTGCACTCTTGTTGTTCCATTTTTTTCTATGTTTGAAAAATTCATTAACGTTGTGCGACTCCCTCTGTAAGTGTTTTGTCTCGGAACACTGTCAAATAATTCAACATAGATGAGGGCAGGAGTACTACTCTCGGTTTAGAGGTGTGCACACTTTTACTTGGACCAAAGACGGTCCTTTTCTTCAATTACTCATCACTCCATGCAAAAATCCATAAGAGACTTTTTTCTGAAGCATCTTTCAACGAAATATTTTTTATTTTCATGATCTTTTCTCATTAAAACTCATTTTCAAATATTTGCAGATTTCATTATTTAACGCATTTCACATCAACCCAATGCGTTTCGGGTACAGATGGACCCTTCGTCGGGGGTCACTGTTCGGGACCTGTCTCTTGCATCACTAACCTAAGGGTCTGCGAACGAAAACTAGCTCCCAAACACCTGCGGCTGGCAAGAGGCGGTATATATATATATATATATATATATATATATATATATATATATATATATATATATATATATATATATATATATATATATATATATAGTTTTTGTGCACCGCAAACTTTCAAGACAATTCTTTTAACAATCACCGCGCCCACTCCAGTAAGAAGAGTCATCAACGATTCCTTAACTACTGGAATATTTCCAGAAGAACTGTAAAAGTCCTACTTATGCCCTTTACTAAAGAGAATAAACTTGGACGCGCTGAACCCTGACAACTACAGACCCAGTACAAATGGACCTTTCCTGGGCAAAGATCAGCGTTCGCCCACATGTCACAATTCATTAAAGAAAATGCCATACTTTCAGACTTCCAAACAGGATTCCATCTGGGAAGAGGCACAGAATATTCCCTCCTTGCCATCTGGGATAACCTGAAGAACACAGTAGACCACAACGGGGTTGCTACACTACTCCTCTTGGACCTCTCGCCTGCCTTTGACATGGTTGACCGTGACACTCTGAAACTAAGACTCTATGAAGCCGCATAGATGGGACTGCTCTAGACTGGATCGCATCCTACCTTCGAAACAGAACTAATATCATCCATACCCCACCTTTCTCGTTCAAACCATACTCCATAAAAGCAGTGGTCGCTCAAGGCTCTATCATCTCGCCAATGCTTTTCAACATATACATGAAGTAATTACCGGTACTGATCAATCCGTTTCACCTCACCTGCTATAAATATGCAGATGACACACAAATACTCCTTCAACTGGAATGCCCCAAAGGCATTGGAAACTCTCCAATTTTCAGTTGTCTCGGAGCCTTGGATCAGTGGATGACTTGGAGCCATCTCAAATTGAATGCTTCCAAAACGGAAATACTCACGTGTGGCGATTGGATACATTATGACCCACTTGCCACCGGGCCTGATGAACTGAGATCACCAGACAAAGTATCGAAGGAAGTAAGAAACTTCGGAATGAACATGGACTCCAAGCTATCGATGAATGCCCAAGTGGACAAACTAGCAAGATCAAGCTTTGTCACTGTAAAAACGCTGCAACAAATTTCCCCTCATTTGGGATTTTCACGCAAGGTCCAAGCTACCATCTCCCTTGTTCTGTCCAAACTCGATTACGTCAATAGCCTCTACCACGAATCACCTTTAATGACCATGAAAAGACTACAACAGATTCAGAACTCGACTGCCAAACTACTCTTGCATATCAAACCGTGAGACCATATCTCACCTGCCTTGAAAGCCCAGCATTGATTACCGGTTGCCAGAAGATTCACGTTCAAACTGCTTTGTATCATCCACAAAGCAATACCTGGAATGGGACCACTCTTCATCAGGAATAAAATCACCAAACACGTTCAACAAAGGAACCTCTGCTCTAAAGTGTCACCTTGCCTCAAAAACCCAAGATACAAGAAATAAACCATGGGTGACGCATGCTTCTCTGTTCAAGAAGTCAAACTATGGAACTCTTTACCCCCCAACATAAGATCCACAGACAACCACCTTATTATCTTCAGAAAACTACTCCGGAATTGGCTCTTCCCCACATAAGCACCATACGCAAACACATTTACAGCATATCCCTTTGTATATAAGCATTTATGTTTACTATAGATATGTACCTATCTTTGTTTATTGCTTTGTATAAACATGTAGAATAATTGTCGTTAAAAAGTACAATAACACTTGAAAACCAGAGTTTATCTAATACATATTTAAACTACATATACATACTTCCTTTATGCATATATCTACCTTCCTTGGATCTATATATGTATTACTTTTCTTCTAAAAAACATATCCAATGCACTACCCTATTTCTCACCCTATACTTCTCTCAATATATCTTCTACCCAAACTTTTTGACTCATCTCAAACTTCTTTATACTACTCTTTCCAATGAACTACCCTATTTCTCACCCTATTCCTCTAACAATATATCCTCTACATCCACACACTCATTTATCCAAAACCCCACACCCCTACTATGATCCCCGAAATAACCCTTTCTAGACTCTCCCCTACTCTACCCCTCCTTGCATCATCTGACACTTCTTTTACTATACCTATCACCCAAAACAAGCCTTTCTAAACTCTTCCCTCTGTCTCTTCCCCTCCATATCTCATTTTTACTCATCCCAAGCCTCCTCTAACTGCTATGACCTCCAAAATAAAACAAAAGTCTAAATCCTTCACTCTTCTATCCCTCCACTATCCTTTTAAATCAAAATAACAGACTAACATGTCCACTTCTCATATTTCACTGTACTAATTCACCACTAATCCTTTATAAGTTCCAAAGTAGCCTGCTACTCGCCAAAAGTCGCTTCAACGCCTCATCAGAGGAAGCAAGCACTGTATAAATGCAAACCTTTTTTCCTCTTCTATCCCTCCATTACCCTTCTCTATCCAAATAACTTAATAACATATCCACCACTCAAATTACTTTCATATGTCACTATACTAATTTTCAACACTACTCCTTTATGGGTTCCAGAGTAGCGTGCTACTCGCAAATAAAGTGTTTCAACACCCCATCAGGGTTAACAAGCGCTACATCAATGCAAACCTTTTTTCCCCGCTTCTATCCCTCCACTATCCTTCTCACTCCAAATAACTAACTAATATCCACCACTCAAATTACTTTCATAATTCACTATACTAATTCATCACTAATCCTTTATGGGTTTCCGGAGTAGCGTGCTACTCGTCAAAAAAAGCACTTCAACACCCCATCAGAAGTAACAAGCGCTACTTAAATACACACCTCTTTCCCTCTTCTATCCCTCCGCTATCCTTCTGAATCCAAATAATTGACCAACCTATCCACCACTTGAATTACTTTCATATTTCACTATACTAATTCAACACTAATCCTTTAATGGTTCTGGAGTAGCATGGTACTCTCCAAAAAAGCGCTTTGACCATTGTCAGGGGTAGTAAGCACTCCAAATCAGAGGGCACTTCTTCAGTTTCGGACCAACAAAGCCAGGTCCGATTTAATATTCAAAGCCACCTCGCAAACGAGGAATGCCGACGCCGTGTTCTGGCCGCATTCAAAATTTATTATCGGCTGAACGGACGCATTTTGCCTGCCCGGCAGGCTTGCTCGCCAACAACCTTGTTTTCGAGGTGGCTTTGAATATATATATATATATATATATATATATATATATATATATCTATTTGTGTCGGAGGTCGGCTCCGCATACTGACACGCCTCTTGGTTTGGAGCGCCCCATATCGCCTGCAACCCAGCGGGCCCCGTGCAAGGACTTGATATTGGTGTAGGCAATGGGGAAAGAGCAACAGATGGACTGTTGATGAGTTGCCCTTTGGCGATGAAATCCGCCATGGATCGCGCAATGTAAAAGGAACAGGTTGCTTGAGGGCTGACTTAGTCAGTGCACAAATGTATGCACGAGCGGGTCACTGCACCTGGCTCGCGACTCCGGTGTTCACTGTCCCTTAAGCGTGATCGGCACACTGGAGGAACCTTGTACTCAGAGAGGGGAAAAGTATTACTTATGGAACTTTCCCAGTCCTCTCTCTGTGGCTACATCTATAGTCCAATGGGATTACTCACCTGGCTTTTTAAACGAACTGCCTGCGAAAGTCTTTCATTTCTGAACTTTCCAGCATACAACAGGCATTGATAAAGGCATCCGCTGAAATGCATCTACCAGGAGCTGTGTGAGAGGACATCGCGATAATGTAACATTGCTGTATGGTGGCATTAAATCCCTGAAGTGCAACCCTAGGTTGTGTCAGACCTGTTTTTAGTCATAAAGCGGGATTGGTGGTGTTGTGTTTGTATGTGTGTGTGTGTATGTATATATATATATATATATATATATATATATATATATATATATATATATACATAGTAGTACAAAGCTTTATTTCGATATAGAAATATCTTAAAAGCACATAACAATAAAAATACAATTCATGTTATTAATAAAAACACTTAATAAATAGTTAAAAAGACGAGTTAAAACAGTATTAAACCATTTACAGCTTTGAGTTAAATAAAAAGAGAAAAACAAGGGATTGCGTGGGAAAGAGTTCTTACACATACACACATTAGAAATCATATATCAAAGCAGTTTGATAAAGCACATGCAATCCAAATCTAGCTCTATATGAGCCTGTGCTACTCTTAGAGCAACACAGTCTCAAATAGAGCTAGATTATAATTGTACGTGGTTCTTCGTAAAAAAAAAAACTGTCCAATTAATAATTTCTTAGAACCAGCAATGGATGTAATCTATTTATGGAGTGAATTGCTTCACAAAAGGCTCATACAGAGCATTATTTTGTTTGAACTTGCTCTATCAAAATGCTTTGATATGATTGCCTATAGTTATTAATCAATGGTATATAATCATGAAATGCTAAAATTGACACTGATACCCTTGATATTAACAAGAAAACATTAATTGGGAAGGATAATACAGCAATATTTAATCTCGCATGAAACCCTAGGGCAGCCCGAGTTTGTGACTGCCCTGAGTGCAGTGCGTTCACCATAATGGGGGCGCACTGTCATTGTTTGCCTTCCAAAAGGTGCGCAGGCGCAAACCATGACCATACGTAATACGGCCCCAAGACTGTCTTGAATGTTCAGTGATTGAGGATTGGTGTTGTGTAAGAGTTGTGGTTAGGCTAAAGGGGTAGTTGCACAGTTTGTTGATTTTGTTCTCTTGTGTTTTTCCCACCGTTGAGGACAGGCCATGGATAGGTTTGAAACACGCAGGTCTTCAGGTGGTGCTAGGTACTAGGTAATTTTCATCCGCATTTTACTTATATAGATTAGCATCTACTGCTCACAGCATTGCATTGTGAATTAAGAATGGAAAATAAGTCTTTCAAGACAATTTAATTCGATTTAACCATAGAAAACTTTTTGTCTTCAGTTTACAAGATTTCACAAAGTCAAGGGATAAACAACAGATTTGTGTGCCAAAAAAGTGTTTTAGAATGGCACATGTACAGCCTTTGTACAGAATATAAAACAAGAAAGAAAAAAAGATGGATGTGTGTTAAAAGTAAAAAATGTGCCAGCGAAGGCAGCCATCCACACAGTCGATGTGCTCGGCCAATCCAATAAATGGTGCAGATCTTTAAGAGGACAATTGATTTACAATTGTACCTACAAAAACCCTATCCATAAACATATCATTTGTATACAAATTAGAACTGCAAATCACAAATTCAACTTGGTAAGCAAGAGAGACCTGGTTTAGTTTTATCAGGTAAAAAAAAAATCCTAAGAAGTCCTAATAAGTAATATAACCCAATACTAAAAACAAATGCAGCAACATCTTTAAGGAGCTGCCTAGAATGATCAACAAAATTACATAAAAAGTATATATGAATTGTAGTACTTAAGAGATCCATGCTGAATGTGTACTTAAAATTCTTACTAAAGTCATTCACACAAGAGGACTGTGTTTTCTCAAAGATGTACGAAGAAGCCATTAAACACTTAAAAAATGTTTACTGGAATCAGACGTAAGAAGAAAAGAAAATCAGTTTTTCAAAATGCATGGTGTGTTACTAGCACTTTGTACTCTGCTCGTATATATTTCTACAGTTAAGGATGATCTCAGAAACCGACTGAGTTTCTACCTATGTCTGGTTACAGTTTCATTGGCTTTTAACCCGTTTACCGCGGCCGTTATTTCGGCGCAGTGCAGGCGTTCTAAGGAGTGGGCGGGGCCGCGTTGGCCATTGGACGTTCGCAGCACCAGCCAGGTAGTGCTCGTGACGGGAGCACGGAAGGGGTTAAATATTGTGTGAATATTTTGAAAACAAATGTGTTCGTTGGAATCCTTTGTTTTATTGTTACAGAATAATAACCCAGCACCAGATAACTGAATGTTTATTGTATTGCGGCACTGTCGAACTAATCACCTACCGGATAGACCAGTGGTAAGGTGTTCCAGATCTATAATTGCCATAATGTAACCAGACACCAGTTAATGTCACTCTGTGCTGCAGGAATTAATAAACTAGGGGATCTATTCAGGTCTGGTAATATTAGTCTGTTTACAGAACTTCAAACCTACTATAAACTGGGCAATAACCAGATGTTTCAATACCAGGCTATAGTGAGGTTTTTAATACATAAAACTGGTGGGACAGCGGGCTTTACCACTGTTTTCTTAGTCGATAAATTAATGAATCCTAGTCTTGCTAGGATAGGTAGTATCTACTCCATTTTGAACGGACATCGAACAGATGACTTGGACAAAACTGACACCAAATGGCAGCTCAAACTTAATGTCCCACCAAACGTTTTTAGCTTAGCCTACGACCAATCTCAGTTATTTTTGCTCTCTTCCAAACTGCAAGCGCAGTTTTACAAGACTGCTTTCTTTCTGTATATAACGCCGTCCAGAGTAGCTAAATGGTCATCTGGCCCTGGAGTAAATTGTCCGCGATGGCAAGTATTTTATGCGGATATTGTACACATGTTTGCCACCTGCCCTAATCTCCAGCCATTAATACAAGACGTACAAAAATTTTTGGGCAATCTAATATCTATAAATATCCAACTCACACCTGGTACTATCTTGTTAGGGTGATACGCCCAGCCCGACCCAAAGGCAGGAGGAGCATTGATCTTCGTAGCAATGACTATTCTTAGGATATGCATCGCCTCATATTGGAAAGATTTGAGCCCCCCCTTGTTTTGTCAATGGCAAGCTAGGCTATTCGCTACGTTTAGGCTGGAGTGGGCTATCTATGCCAAGAAGGGGCGAAGGGCTAAACAAAGGGGCCAAGTAGTTTGGGGCCCCATGGCCAATTGGCTGGAGGCCATTAAAACTTAGGTTTACTCGTATGCCTTAATGTTTTCTGTTTATTATTAGTCTGGACTCACCAGGAGTTGTTTTTTCTCTTTTTTTTTCTCTTCGCTCGTAATTTTATTGTTTGTCAAAGCAAGAGTGTAACATTGTTAAACTGGTACACCGCCTGTAACCATTTTCATATTCATTATGATGTCTTTTTGTTTTTGTAATCATGGAACCCGGGGGGAAAGAGGGGGTGAGGGGGGAGGGGGGGGGGGGGGCTCGTCATGTAAATATCTACCTGAACTGTAAATTGTTGAATCAATAAAAATTTAAAATTTATAAAAAAAAAAAAAATAAATAATGTCACTCTGTGAATTATTGCATCAGTTCAGGATTAGGTTAGCATTGTATGCTAGGAAAAGGCTGTGTTTAACCTTTAAATTAAAGCTGAACCTGCAGGAAAACCTTTATAAAATACTTGCATTGTTGCTAACTACAATAATCATCTCATGATCAGATTTAAAATGTTCAGCTACTAGATTCTCTAGTTTTATGTGTAATCCCCCTGGAGTAAATTCAGGTGTGTTTATTCTTAAATTTTTGAGTAATGGATCATCGAACATGTCGTTCGTTTTAAAAATGCACCTGCATACCCCATTTGGCTCAATATGAAGCCGGACCCTTTTTGCGTAAAACGAATTTTCCAATGGTAGGGTCACTTGGGACTCTGTCTTCCATCAATTATTTATTGAAGCCTTACCCATGTGTAAATGTACTTGCTAAAGACCTGTTAATGGCCTGTGAAACGAATGCTTCATAAATTGTATGCCAAAAGTACCTTCCTACATGCTGGATTGAGTGCAACATTATAATCTCATCAAGAAGGTCATTAGACCTTCCGTTGCAAAGCCAATAACTGGATTGATTCTCGGATATTAATGATGACTGAGACCACCAATGTGATTGCTATACCGTTTCACAGTAAAACCCAGCAGATAAAAAGGTTCTTATACCAGAACGGTGTTTAGAAAATCTCAGAGCACCACTCTATTTTGTTATGTTAGTAGCAGTAGAAAAATATGTAGGTATAAAATAGAGGGGTGTTTTTTTACTTATAATTGCTGTGATCCTGAAAGATGTTTATTTCATCTTATGTTATTTGACAGATATGCAATGTTGCATATCCTGCCTGAGGCCATTTGACTAATTTTTCAATTACTTCCATTGGCAGCTCTTCCGTTATGGCGGAGGAGCGTCGCCCCATTGCTTTTAAGCAGGGAGAAGCAGTAACAAAAAATGATAATATCCTTTGTGTTATTATCATTTTAGGTTTCTTCCTGCTGCTTTGTGGGCAGGTGAGTGGGCGGGGCTGCTCTGCTCTTGGAGCAGAGCAGAGGAGAAGTCGTTTGCCCACTCCAAAGTAGTACCCTCTCGGGCCTCCCAAACCAGTCATGCACATTTTCTCCGTTCTCCATGCAGGTTGCATTACAGCCTGCATGGAGAACATGCCCAGGCCCTGACGCTGACCTACAAGGCCCTTCATGACTCAGGCCCTAGGTACATTAGGAAGCGCCTTGCTCTTTACAAGCCGAGCAGAACTTTGCGATCTGCCTCCTTGTCTAAAATGGTTGTTCCGTCCATCAAGCGAACCAGACAAGGGGGGCGCTCTTTTCATTACCTGGCCCCGCGCGCCTGGAATGAGCTTCCCATTTCTCTCAGACAGGCCCCTAGTCTGATGTCGTTCAGAAAGGCATTAAAAACCTGGCTGTTTACCAGTTAACTTCGCTGTTCCTTTTATTCTGCAGTTATGTTTCCTCTTCTTAAAGGACCTCTTCGCTAAAGCGCCGGGACACTCCTACTGGAGTAGCCGTTGCGCTATAGAAGAACCTAAATGACATAACATAACATAACATATTCCCTAGTTAAGCGTCAAAACTTGACGCTCAAAAGCATTCACAATACTGCATTGCAGCGTTGATTGGTCAGGGGAGCCTGCGTGCCTACCAATCACAATGCTGCATTGCACCGTTGTGATTGGTCAGTGGGGCCTGCTTCCTGGGCCTTGATGGGCACAAGGAGAGCAGGAGCAGAGGCGCAGGACCCGTCCAGCGGCAAGGTAAGTTTATTTTTAAGTATTATTATTTTTTTAGAATTGTGCCATGCTACATTAAGAACATATCGGTCCCAGATCGTCAATTTAACGCTATGCTCTTACTTGTGTCCAAACGTAGAGTAGCCAATCATTGGGTTGGGCAAACAATTACCACCAATGTGGCCTGGCTACAGGACATTGTAAATGGCCAGGAACAACTACACACATTTTGGGAACAGTGGCCAGTGTGCTCTCGACCCAATGATACTTGGGAGCCCTTCTTATCTTTCATGAGGTGGAGACACGCCTCTGTGTCCTCCACAGATGGAAGTGTTTCGGAGCAGCCCCATGCCTGCTGGACATCATCACCCCACCACTTCTTATGTGGTGTCCGCTGAATGTTTAGAGCCTGCACACGTTGACACCCGCGCCTACACTCCTGATGTTGTTGTTCTCCAAGCAACAGGTCTTTTGACGCTGCTGTACTGGGGTTGAGCACACTTTGCTGGTCCTTGTGCTCTGTAAACATTGTGCTTGAGATACGCCTTATCAATCTTATTACACCAAGGGCTGATGTGTAACTGTGTAGACCATTCCTCCTCCCTCCTCCCTTCTTCCGTTCCTTCCTTATCCCATTTGCCCCCTGCTGCCCCAACCTCCCCTCTATTTCCTAACAAGATGAGCGTCGTTGTACTGTTTATTCCTGTACTTTTGCGCTTCAAAAGCCAACAAGAATGTTTACAAAAATCCCGGCACATTCAGAGCCTAATCATGATCTGAAACATAGCCTATAGAAAGCCCATCATAAACAGAGACCCGATATATTCAAAGCATGTGAATATTAAAAGATCTGAGATAAATAAAGCCCTGTTAACTTCATAGTCCACATAAACAGGGGAGGGAGCAGGATATCATAGGACACCATAATGAGAGGTGTTTACAAAAGTGGTATTGCCTTCCCAAATGCATATAGATATTACCTACCAGCACGTATGACAGAAATAAATAAATAGATTTTAAGCTGTAGATGCACCTTCTTTGAGAATGGATAAGTATAAGGTGGGGAAGATGGAACATCTCCACAATTTAAATTAGTGTGGCTCTCCAACCACTGAGCCAACCCTACATTTGTGGTGATCTATTCAAGGAAAGTGGCAAACAGAGAGATGGATTATGATACCAAAAAAGGACCCCAGTGGTTGAGTAACATGGATGTTGGAGGGTTACGAAGATTTAAGAAATGAGACCTGATAAGTATTGCAAGGAGATTTAATGGATGGTTTGACACTACCTTTTACTGAATTGCAACATGAATCGGAACTATCTAAAAACCAATATTTTACATATTTTCAATGTAGATACAGACTTGACAAATATATGAAACAGGGACTGATCAATCACCATTGGAGAACCAGCTTCTCACAGAAACTAGGAAATCAAAGGCAATATTAATGACATGCAAGATTTGACTAATAATGAATTACCCTCTCTAGATGAATTGATGTGGGTGAACTATGAGACCGGAGAGAAAGCTTGAGGCATAACAGGAATTTTGCAATAAAGTTAGTGTTCCAATAAACAACTGAAAATTCTGCATAAAACCAATTATTCAAGAACCCTGATGAATGTGTTTGGATATACCATCTCCTTTTTCTTAAGGGGCGTTATATAGATATGACCCAAGATACAGGCCTTCTAACAGGTGGTACAAATGGTCATAGATACACAAAGAATGCTGTCATCCTGACTGATAACAATAGGGGTATGGGATTATCACGAAATTACAAAGCATATCAAACTATTTGTTGACTGTGCACTATGGCTAGCTAAACAAAACAAAGCTGGAGTAGCACAGTGACGCCAACAGTGGAGGAATGGTGCAATACTCTGGTCCATAAAATGGAATTAGCACAGGCAACAAATTAATATGGGATGTCCAAAAACATGTAGTAAGGTATGGGACACTGTTGCCACTCAAAAATCCACTTGCTAAAAAAATAGAGAGTCTATATAACAGCAATAATTAAAGGAGGGATACCAATGAAACAAAAACGATCACCTGAATTCTCTATCTTACAAGAAATGTGCTGTTAAAATTTCAGAATTCAGTAAAACGTAAGTGGTGAAGCCTTTAAGAATATGAATTCATCTGTGGTTGTTAGTCTGTTGTGCATGAATGAAAAATCGAATAAAAAGGCTTAAACTGCATCGTTTCCTGCTCCAGATTCGTGACAAGATGATCTCATTGTTTTATTTTGCCATCATATAATTTCACTTTTTCAGATGCCACCTCTAATTTGACTTGTATAAGTGCAACATCCAAGGAACTATTACTACAGTTTAAATGCCTTTATCGTTGTCCTACCCCGGTGTTCCCTAACCCCAGAGAGTAAAAGGGGTTTAAATAGATATTCTGTGACCTTTCTCAGTGTTTCTTCAGTATTGTAATTTGCATAGTAAAATAATGTTCTGGCCAAAGTCTTTATTTTATCTATCTAGTGCAACCACAATAATATAGAGCCTACTGCCTAACTTTCTGCTTTTAACGATTGGCAAGCATTAGATCACATTATATCTTCTACACATTCTAAAGCAGCATCTAATAATCAAATCCAGTTAAAAAAAATATATATTTGGAAACTCTCAGAAGGAGCTTTCATCATGTCACACACTGCCACAGCAACTGAACTTTGTATAAATATCCACAATGGTTCAGCAATAAATATAGGATGAAAAAGGTAGAACAACTGACAGCCTTTGATCTAGCACGGAGCCCTTTCCTCTTTTTCTTGCATCAGCATCCACAGATCTACTTGTTCCTACTTATCTACCTAAGGATAGCTCATCCATTGCTGAAAGGCCAGGTGAAACCATAGTATGGCGCAGATGTGATGAAACAAAGCTGCAACAATGCCAATATACTCACAACTGCTTAAATGGTAAAGGAACTGCAAAGAAGATTAAGAGCAGAAGTAACCAGGGGCGGCTGGCATGGCTCGCAGATGGCGAGGCGGGTGCGGGGTGATCGCACGTGTAGTGGGATTGCGCATTGATTGGCTACTCTACGTAGGAGATGTAGAAATGTGGCCTGTGGAGAACCGTCCCAGCACGAAGGGCCAGCACCACGAGTTCCATCCTAAGGAGCTGCTGCGGGGTATGATATAGGCGATGCAGAAACTTGAAGTGTATCATCCTCAATCTGTAGTTGGGTATAAGGGGTTTGATCTGGCCACAGCAATAGGACCATTGGACATCAGTAATGGGGGAGTCGATGTCCATATCCAAGGCTGCACAAGCGATGAGAAGTGTGGCTCAACGGTTAGAGGCGGCAGACCCGGAAGCTGAAATCGGCCCGGGACCAGGGTTCGATTCCCAACGCGGCAGGGTCTTGGGTCAAAATGTCCGCGGGCCTGATAATTCTCGCCTCGGTGCCTAATCTAACCTTGGGCTCCACTCTGCAACTCTGGGCAATAGCTTGCTTAATCTTCACAACGGCCCCTTCAACGCCGGGGATGCCTGGTCTCACCTTGGGGGTGCCCAGAAGGGACCATCTCACAGGGAAAGCCAGGACTGGTTCCCCAGCGGTATACAGCGCTGGGACGCCTGCGGTGTGGGCAGCTGTGTGCTTTACAAGTATACAACATTTACATCTGAGTCAGTCAACGTAGTGGACTGCATAGTGTTATAATTAGCTTTCGCGGCGAGGGGTTGGTGATTATATGTCCAAGCGCCTGGAGTGTTGAAAGCGGAGCCGGGAAAGTGTCATGCCATATACGGCAGCGAATGTCCTGGGATTTTCATTATGCCACATGTTTATTTGAAACGGGGCTTAGGATACATCATTGCTCTCTTTCCCACTTTAGTTTCTGGTGACTCATCTTGTGAAATGCTCTGGAGAATTTATTTTTCAATAATAAACGTCTGGCTTAGTGCATGGGGTACCCACTGATGATCAAGGAGATAGCTTCCTGTCTGACATTTTCCACTTGAACACATTGTGAACTTCTTCGGCAGATCACTTCATCTGATTGTTCCACACTACTAAGTGTCATGTCATTCCATGAATATTGGCATTCAAGAACTAGATAAATGCAGTGTCTTGTTAGATACAAAATGTGGTCAATCTATGCATACAAGTCTGGCTTACACTCAAACGCTCGGTTTTCACTCTTAAAACGATTGTTTTAAATTGGTCACTGACTGGAAAGCATTGTGTTTGAGCACACCCACAAACTTACCAGTTTGGTTATAGTTATTCACTAACTCCTCTTCCACCACCTTCGACTCTGGAAAAGGTCAGAAATTTACTCCCGAAAAGAGAATGAGTAAAACTGTTTTCATGGAAAAAAGTGGGGTTCTCTCCTCTTTCTCTTTGACTTCTTCTTTTTTTCCTCTTTTTTCCTCTCTTTCTTTTAGTTTTTTGATGATGCTGCTGATTTTGATGGATATATTGTTTTTATTTGAACTGTATTGTCAATAAACATGTTTGAAACAAGTGGGTTTCTCAATTGGGGAAACTATTTTCCATCTATTTATTAAAATAAAAATGAAAAAAAGAGATCAAGGTTTTAATAAGTTAGTTTGCATTTGCTCGACAGATTTCGGCATCAGCCATAATATCAAAAGTGCATTTTCTTCTCTGTAAACTCTGAACTCTTAAAAGTTATAAATGTTCACCAAACTAAGGCCCTAGAATTGAGGGTTCACATTTGTGTCTTTCATAAAGAATGGGGCCCTTATTGACTTCAAATGGGTTCTCCATTATTATTGTTTAAATATTGGCATGCATCGAATAAATGTAATTACATGATGCTTTAGAGAAATGGTATTGAAAGTGGTCAATAAAATTCCTCTATATTATAGTAAAACAGTTTGTAACTTTTTTTTTATTACAAGTTGCAAATATGTTGAGGTACTTTTTATATTAGGCTCAAAATGGCAGACGTGAGGAGCTCTGGCTGGGAGCTCACGGCTAGGGATTGACTTTTCTGGCTTTATTCCCCTGAAAATGTACCCGATCCGTGGACCCATACACTTACCTGGGATCATTCTTGTCTGCGGGCCTTTTCTCTCCAACCTCCTGCATTTGGTCTCGAGATCTTCAGAGTAATCGTGATTGTTGTTTCTGGCCGCGGACACCGAGCAATCATGGCCGATGCCCAGTGGAGCTGCTAGACCGCTATCAAGGAGATTGGCTCCGGGACACCCCCTCAGCCATCACCTACCTAGCCTGACATTGGGCACAGTTCTCCTCGGTTCTCTGTGGCATCGCCTTCCTCCCCCGCCTTTTCCAACGAAACTCAGACGATCTGTAGCACCATCCGGGACTTCCTGCTACACCTTCCGGGTTTACTGCTGGAATGCACAGCTGTTGTGCCACAGACAGAGCAGCAGCGAGAGTGCTGCGACGAGGATGCTGCACCGTTTCCCTGAGCCTGTTATTTCACTGCGAGATCCAGGTGAGCGCGCCCTCTGGACCCCGTGGCTTTTTCTCCTCTTCGGGGGTTGCTGCCTGAGCCCCTGATCCGATTTTCCCCGTCTCTTCAACAGGCGGGGTCGGGATACTGCTGCCAGAGTTTCTGTGTCAACCCGAGAGATATCGGCAATTCCCAGCAGCCTTCCTTCCTCCCTATCCTTTGACAGCCGGCCCCAGCCAGTCCTTGCTCCTTGAGGCTGTTTTTTCTCTGAGGGCTTTGACTTGGACTTTCTAGTATCTGTGGGTCCACCATTTTATGCCGAGGCCGTTGAGTACCGTGACTCTGGGTCAGCCATCTGGACTGCTGCGACAGAGTCCTTGATCGCTGCTTGACGCTGGTCCACGCCTTGTGGCTCCTGCCTGTCCATTAATTCCCAATGACCCCCTTTGAGATGCCTTTCCCCCCTCCAGGTATTAATGTTTGCTGCGAGGCGCACTTGTTTCGCCCCCTCCTTGTTGGCCCACCACACTGCCGGGGTGACCCAACGCAATGAGTGTATTGTGGCACTGGACACCGTGACTTCGTGACCCCAGCCGGTTTGTGGGCTCGTTTACTTTATCTTTTTCAGGCCCTTTATGTAATTTCTTCCTTTGCCGTTCTTCCTGATATAATATGCCTCCCAACCCCCTGTATCTACCCCCTTAACCATTACCTTCTTGTCTTGTCTTTTATGTTATACGAAACTACTGTACCCTTGTAAACTGTCACTCATATAAAGCGCTCCGATACCTCCAGGTCTAGCCAGCGCTATATAAAACTTTGTAAATAAATATATTGACAGAAGTAAATTGCACTGTAGTTTAGCAAAACTGTCTGCAGCCTTACTCCTTTTTAGGCCTCAGCCAAGATTTAATGATCTAGGGTATTTTCTGCTAGCGAGATTAAGCCCCACCCCTATTTTCCATTTGGTGGCATCCTAAACGGTGGCCAGCCATTGGAGAAGGGGTCCTAGTGACGTTCTTCTTTCTCTTTTAGCCCTGTCCTTTTCAGACTGGGCCCCTTGACTTACTGCTGTGGTAAAAGCTTTCTTATCTTCTTTATGGGGCGACAGATGGCCCCATAAAGAAGATAAGAAAACTTTTACGCAAGCAGCAAGTCAACCTGAGGCCGTCCGACTGGGACAGGGCTAAAAGAGAAAATGGCACATCACGGCCAGCGCTTGTTGGGGAAGGTCGCGGGAATACCGAGGGCGGTAAGTTTTCATAACTTCCTGGTTAGGATTAAATATCAGCCCTGATCAGAAAGCAGTTCAGGTACTATACAGATGCTGCTGAGTGAAAGTTGAGTGTCATTACCCCGTGTTTGCTTCGACCTGTGAGAGATGACGCCTCGCGCCCGATGGCAGGGGAGGGGCGGAAGTACAGTCCACTTCCTCGCTGTCACCTGCCCCGTTACTCCTCCCCAGGCTCTCTATCACTTTATGCTGCACCCCCCTCCCCAGTCCCCTCGTGGAGCCCCTCTCTGCTTGATGCGTGTGGTCCCCTCCCCTCTACCTACTGCATCTTCGACTTCCCCCTCCTTGCCCCCTCCTGAGTGCTCCACGCTAGTCAGTCTCGTCTGGTCTCTGTGCCTTGTCTCTCTCCGCTAAGATACTGGATATTTTCATCTTGATATTTTTTCCCCATCATCGTGCTGGTGCTGTTCTCTAACATCATCTACATGCTGTGACAGGTGCCAGAGCCCCTGACCCCTCTCCTGCCCCCATGCACGTACATTATAGCTCCACGCTAGCTGCTCCTCACACTGAATGGTAGCCCCTGAAGGGCTGCAGGCAGTGGGTCGTGACTGAGGGGAAACGCCGAAATAGCCCTGCCCCACCCGGTGTCACAACTGTGCCTGTAACAGTCTGCGGGGTGGGCCGAGGGGGTGCCGGCGTCGTGTGGAAATAAACCTCACAGTGCCCGCAATGCTCTTCCCCTGTAAATTCAGCCTTTGTCTTGTTCTATTACTTGGCCTCTTGCCGCAGAGCCCGCCTGTGCTTGTCCACGGTGTTTGAGGGGAGGGAATATCGCTGGGTATGTGTGTGCTGGGGGGGTGTGCTGGGTTACTTTGACGGACACTGGCCCCATGAGCGCGTGTAGACTGGAGTGCGGTCAGTTCTGAATAGGGCGTTTAGCATAAGGTGGTAAGAGGGGTATTCACCGTGAGCAGGGCCTTAGCAAGTTGAAGTCTTGTTTCTGGGAGCTGCTCGTGTTACCTGCATGCCTAAAGCATGTCTAACTTTGACTTCGCAAACGAACAGAGACATTTCGGCTGGAATATTTGCATACAAGGTGACCCCCTTGCTGTTTGGCCCTAGATCACCCCCTTCTTATACGTTCCCCGTGGCAGTGCTCTTTGGTGTCGTCTTATGTAAAGAGCAGTAGTGGCGCCACCCTACAACGGTGCAAACCATGAACTTGCCATAGATTCTTGGTGAGTACCCGCCCGGTGGGACACATGGCGGCAGAAGGATCCTGGTTCACCGGAAAACCCGAAACTATAGACACAAGAAGTTCCCAAGGTGGCTCAGCGAGTTCAAAGGTCACTGCTGCAAGATGCAGCGATGTGAATACAAAGAGGTCACATTTGAGCTAGGTCCATCTGCCTTCCATCCTTTTGAGTAAATTGGGTACAGTTGCAGGATTAAATGACAGTGTAATTGTAATACTCTATTTAGTTAAAGCGCATAGAAACAACAGACGTCCGCTACCAAAAAGCAATTGATTTTATAGCCAGGGCTTTAAGTGGGATAAAAAAAATTGGGGGGGGGGGGGTCTCTCAAAGGGGCGAGATCAATGTAATTAAGGGTGTGGCTTAAAAACACATAAGCCAAAAATATGTGCTTAGTGTAGTGTGCCACCAGACTTGTACTTTGCTGTTTCTGTCATTGCAACCAGATCTAGGATACAGGTAACATCATACCTACAGCAAGTCGGGACTATTGGCTTTGTCAATGGTTGTTAGTTGCATAAGATAAATAAGCAGCAACTACTCACTCTTTCACTCTTCACTACTCACTCTTCACTACTCACTCTTCACTACTCACTCTTCACTACTCACTCTTCACTACTCACTCTTCACTACTCACTCTTCACTACTCACTCTTCACTACCCACTCTTCACTACCCACTCTTCACTACCCACTCTTCACTACCCACTCTTCACTACCCACTCTTCACTACTCACTCTTCACTACTCACTCTTCACTACTCACTCTTCACTACTCACTCTTCACTACTCACTCTTCACTACTCACTCTTTACTATTCACTCTACTACTCACTCTACTACTCACTCTACTACTCACTACTACTCACTAATACTCACTCTAGTACTCTCTACAACTCTACTACTCACTCTACAACTCACTCTTACTCACTCTAGTACTCACACTCTACTGACACTCTACTACTCCACTGCTCACTCTTTACTACTCACTCCTCTTTACTACTCACTATTTACTACTCACACTCTACTACTCTCCCTACTCACTCTACTACTCACTCTCTACTACTCGCTATGTGTGGAGAAGTGTGGCTCAAGTGGTTGGAGCGGCAGACCCTGATGCAGAGGTCTGGCCCGGACCAGTGTTCAATTCCCCGCCTCGGCGGGTCTTGGGCTCAAATTTCCCTGGACCTGACAATTCTCGCCTCAGTGCCTATTCCAATCATGGAGTCCCACTCTGCAACTCTGGGCAATAGCTTGCTTAATCTCCACGACGGCCCCTCGCAGCGGGATGCCTGGCTTTCACCTTGGGGATGCCCAGTAATGGGTTATCTAACAGGGGAATACCAGGACGGGTTCCTTAAGCAAGCGCTTATAAACCGGTCGGTGATACAGCGCTATATAAATGAACTACATTTACATTTACTATACTCACTACTACTCACTCTAATACTCTACAACTCTAATACTCACTAATACTCACTCTCTATTAATCACTCTATTACTCTCTAGTACTCACTCTACTACTCTACTACTCTACTACACACTCTCTACTAATCACTCTCTAATAGTCACTATTTCTCACTCTACTACTCACTCTCTACTACTCACTCTCTACTACTCACTCTCTACTACTCACTCTCTACTACTCACTCTCTACTAGTCACTTTCTACTGCTCTCTACTCTACTCACACTTTACTAATCAATCACTACTATCTACTACTAAACGCATTATTTGCAATGTCAATAGCTCAAACTCGCGTAAATACGCGAACTATTGCATTGCAAATGCAATAGGTCTCACATATGCAAGAGATTAAGCTATTGGCATTGTAAATGACAATGCCATTTATTTATTTGTTTTCAAAACCAACACATAAATAAAAATGTTGACATTTACAATGCCAATAGCTCTACCTTATGCAAAGGCGAGACCGTTGCATTGTAAATGCTTGTTTTTTTCTAGCTGTTAAGGTACCTTGTTTGCTTTCAAAATAAAATCATCTTTTTTAGTTCCGTTGTTCTGCATGTATGTGTTCTCGAAGCAGCATAAATAGCCCAGAATTGCTACATTTTGCAAACAAGTGTGCATTTTATATAAAGGCCTATGAGACGGTGGCTGGACAGCCAGACTCCGAATCAGGCCCTTGGTGTTTAGGAAGATGAAAATCTTGCCTTCCAGAAAAAGTTCTAACTTATTTTATTGCTTCTTTCCGGATTCCTTTAAAGCATGTGCTATTTCAGCAGGAAAAACCTTAGACATCCTCTGACTTCTGCTGCAGAAAAAAGATGTTGATCAACAGCTGCTCAAAACATGTATTTAGCTGTGCAGTATTATCTATTATTATGTATAGCACAATCTCTGTTGTCTTTCTTATTTCATTACTTTTGTTTATCTTGTGGAAGCCGACCCTTAGCTAATTAACTTCTGTTATCAAAGACAGCTACTGCTTCTTCAAAGAGTTTATTACTTTTATTACTGTGTAAGTAAAATATTATGTACTTTACTCATTTGAAGCCAACCCTGAAATAAACACGACTTTGTTCTGCCCTCTTCCTTCACACTACTGTTGGTGTTTTGACTTACTACGTGCTTATTACAAGTGGGATGTTATTGTTTTTCTCTCATGTTTCTGTGTTTTTACTGCTGGTGTGTACATTTTTTTCCAGGTTATTATTTTGTTGAATTTTGCTTTGTTTTGTGTTTAATCATACATATATATATATTCTTTTAAGAAGTTTCCGGGGAGGTTATGTTGTTTGCCCAGAATTACAGCTGATGCAAAACTTGAACTTGTTTCCCCAGCTCCAAAGTCGGCTGCTCAGGTCTTTACGCAAAATCCTCTTTAGAAGTTCCTGAATGACTGCAACAGTTATTCGCTGACAGTAGCAGTAAACAATCAAAAACATGTATTCTATCAGATAGAAGCATATGTAGAGCCGTGGCTAGGGCGACTGACTCCGGAATCTGTGGATCACGGTTCGATCCCTGGCACCGGCGGCAGATTAGCCCAGCACCATGTGACTCTGGACAATAGCTTGCTTAATCTTCCGACGGCCCCCAGCGCCTAGATACCCTTACGGGTGATTGTGCGCTTTACAAATGTGGATTGTTGTTATATCTATCTACTGCACCATATATGCATTTATATTTTTATCGTCTCATTACCATCGCTATTTCCACAAATTCAGCTATACAATAAAGTGCAATATTCTAACAGCGGATATGTTCATATAATGGTTGAAATCCTGATGCTGTTGTAAAAAGAAAAGAAAAAAATCCTAATTTAAGTATTTATTTATTTTGGTGTAAATGCGTATATTTCTCCCATAGATGGACTTAGTAGTACGTTGTTTTAAAAAAGTTTCCCAAGTCTAGGTGAAGTTTCCCATACATAGATATAGGGCTAAATACTAAATATCTGCTGCCAACAAAATGCATACATGCTGGTCTGATAAAAAATATAATTCTGTATTTACGGTTAGCGCTTCCTTTTAGATCGTGTCTGATCATGATACCCGGTGCTTGAATAAAATGGGCTGTCTCTGTTAGATTTACTTTCATGCATTGTTTTAAGATGTTATTAACCTAAAGTGAGCCAACACAGCGTTATATTGAGTCTTCCTCAGTTACATGCAAAATCAGAGAGGTTGGTACAAATACTGGTAGTCCTCATTCGTAGAAGGTATTAGAGCGCTTTACATCAACACCAGTTACATTGCCCTAGGACACACTCATTTGAGTAAGGCACGGGGAGATAAGGGATTTGTCCAGAATCACAAGTGGTTTAGCCGACGCTGGGAATCGAACCTATTCCCCAGCTCCACAGTCTGGCTGCTTTTGCCTTTATAAAACATCCTCCTTAAATGTTACTGAATGACACAACCGTTATTTGCTGACAATAGCAGAAAACATTTAAAACATGTATTCTATCAGATAGAAGCATATGTAGACATCATATCTACCTGCCACATGATATATGCTTCATAATTTTACCGTCTCATTACCATCGCTATTACTACAAACTCTTAGCTATACGTTGAAGTGCAATATTCTAACAACTGATTTGTTCATATAATAGCTGGAATAATCCCAAAGGGGTTATTTAAAAAAGAAAAAAACATAATATGTGCATCTTTTAAGAAATTTCCCAACCAGCTTGAAGGTTCATATATATAGATTTAGGACCAATGTCTACTGCCAACAACATCCACATATGCTTGTCAGATCAAAGATAGTGATCTTTAGAGCTATGCTAATTCTGGCTTTACTGGAGCCGAGTGGTACCTTTTGTTAACACTGCTACAAACTATTCAACCTTGTCTCGCCACTCCAGACTCCTTGTCTCTAAATTTGTGTAGTTTAGGGGGAAAAAAGTTGAAGCAGATGGCTTCAAATGTTAAATGTGTAATATAAATTCTTCAGGCTATCTTTACACAAGCCGATTGAAATGTGTTTACACCTCTTTTTGACATTGAGAAACATCAGGCAAGGAGTCTGGAACGGTGTAAAAAGTTAAAAAAAGATTGTAGTTCTGTTTTTAAAGGTGCTACCTTTTATTTCAAATCGGAAATCTGCATAACTGAAAAGCTCTTTGTTGGTGATCCGATCTGCATACGTGTATTTTGTTGAAATAAAAACTTCCTGGCAATTGCTCTACATCACCTGATGTTAAGCTTCCTGTTGAGACTAGAACTTAGCTCCAAATCAGCAATGTCATTTGTCGTGCACACTCTCTGTAATCCAAAAATGAAATTGGCCGTGATTCTAAGTCCTCAAGACAGTGCTGCACTCCAAACCAAAACACATAGCTAAAAGACATTGTCATTTACAACACCAATAGCTCTAACTTTCACAAATGCGAGACCTATTGCATTGCAAATGCTTGTTGTTGCTTGTTTGGTAGGTCTATCTTTTCTCATGTTGTCGTAGGGCTTCTACAGTCTAGCTTGTACGTGTGCCAACCAATGTAGCCATAGTGCCTGCTGACTGTGTCTTTGGGACAGAGGTCACAGTTAATTCCTTGTAATAAGAGATGTGATTGCTCTTCTCAGTCTTTTGCATTCCTTGTATGCTTGTTTCCCAACCCCTGAACTGAATTTAATTGTAGGCTTTTTATCAGAATATGCATTGTGAGGAGCATCCAGTGATAACTCTACTGAATTCTCCCTCCCTTGGATTAATTTACTACTACTGTTAGCAGTCTTTGTCCTCCCTATTTGAATGAGCAATTCCTTATAGGTCACCTTCAGATCACCGCATATTGCGTTGTGCCTCCAATGTATTTCCATTCTATTTGTTAAGTCCATTTTTTTAGTTTCCCAATTCAAGATGTATCCTACTGAGAAGGGGAGCTGCTTGTGTATATTTCTTTACCTCTTTACTTTGCCTACCCATTTTCACTTCAGTCATATATCCCCTTTTACGCCCTTCTGCCTACCCCACCTCTTGAAGCCCCAGCGTTCACTGTCTGTTGCCTCCTTTAATCTGGCTCGCCAATCCAGATCCAGTCTCCACATGCCGTGCTGTAATTATTGCTTGTGTTTCACAACTTTTGGCTCCATCCCTGGTTTTATTGCTAGGTCCAACTGCCATGCCTTTTTTCTCCTGAGTTGGTTCGCCACTCCACTTCTCAATATATATATTACCTATTCCTTAAACGTAGATGTCTGCACCGTGTCAATAATCCACATTTTGTATAGCGCAAATTTATCACCCCCCCCCCACGGGTATCCAGGTGTTGGGGGGGCGTAGGGGAGATTAAGTGAGCTATTATCCAGAGTCACATGATGCTCAGCTAAGCTGCTGTCACAGATCGAACCGTGAGCCCTGGCTCCAGAGTCAGCCGCTTTCGCCACTGCGCCATACCTCTCCCTTGTAAGACACATTCTTTCTTTCGATTATCTCCCCCTTTCATCCCTGTAGCAACCTGTGAGGGATTCCACACCCATGGACAGCTTCTCCACAGAGTCAACCAGTATTCTTACCTAGTCAGTAGGGCCCACATCTGCAGCCCAATCTCTGAGGCGTGGAGTGATGGTGAGCCTCCATTCTTCGCATTGGCTGCAGGCTCTGTAAACTTTTTCTGTGATCTGCCTGTTGGCAAGATAAATCACCTGTTGTAGCGAATGATGTGTTCATTTATTCTCCTTGCATGCTGTTGCAAGATTTTGAAAACCTTCACTCTAGTAATGGCTCAAAGCTGGAGAAGTACGCTACTACTAACTTCACTCCTGTATCCAACACTGCCTGCAGGGTCAGGTGTACTTCCTTTTAGTAAATTTATTTCTACTTTAACCAACTAGGACTCTTTCTTATGTTTGGTATACTACGACACCTATAGTAACGAAATCTTAACAACTAAGAATTATGCATTTCCTAATTCAGCAATTTCTATTCACTCACACTTTCACTCATTCACTACCTGTAAAACTCCGAGGATTAGCTTCTCTCTATATGGCTGCATCAAATATATACTAATTTCAATAGTATAATGTCTCTTATGTCCTTCTTGTTTCTTTTTAGAAAGTCTCAGAATTTGTTACCTTTGAAGTCTCTCAACAAGGATAAAGAGTCATGAACCAAAAAGGCGTAATGTCTTTGAAAACGTTAGAAGTTGCAGAATACACTATAAAACTTGCAACGTACTCACTTTATCCACGAAGAGATTTGTTAGGCTAGTTTCTCGTTACTGGAATCCGCTGATAAGCATATTTACACAGAAACTCCAACAAGGACTTCCTTCAGAATAGCCAACTCGCAATGGAACACTAAACTCACCAAAAAATGGAACAACCTGCAGTGTGCACACTAGAAAATAAGCGGGTAGGGACTACAAATTAGAAATTGTAGTCAAAAAAACAATTTCTGACGAGCACTGAAGAAACACTACTCTCTTCATGTAGCGACAGTTGAAGGGCACTTTGTCAGAGGCTCGCTGGAAGGAAGAGGAGATCAGAGTGAGGGGAGTCCTGAAAGTCTAGAGTGCTAACTGCTGAAAGCGGGTTGGGGCGCCAAACCCAACGAGTCAGACAGCATCATGAGCAGTGTTTCAGATAATGTGAACAAGAGGTCCTCTCTCAGTTTCCAACGAAAATGAGGCCAGAATATCAATCTCTTTGTAAACGGTGAATGAATTTGTTAGGCGGCTATTTTGTTTCTGACACGTATAGTACAGGGGTGTTGAGTGCATTTGTTTTGAGTGAAGTGGTGTGGAATGTTTTGGCGTAGAGTGCAATAGCGTACAGTGGGGTGGTACAGGGCGGAGTGGCGCAGAATGGAGTAAAGTGCATTGGCGTAGATTGCAGTAGAGTGGTGCAGAGTAGATTGCAGTGGCACAGAGTAAAGTAGTATAGAGTTTAGTAGTAGAGAGTGCAGTCTTGCAGAGTAGAAAGTTGTAGAATGCAGTTGCATAGAGTTCAGTTATGTAGAGTGCATTGGTCTAGAGTGGAGTGCTGAAGAGAGCAGTGGCATACAGTACAGTGGTGCAGAGTAGAATAGAGTGGTGTAGAGCGCAATGTGTAGAGTGTAGTGGTGCAGAGAAGTTGCATTTGTTTGGGAAGCCGGGTATGCAGTGGTGCATAGTAGAGTGCATTGGCATAGAGTACAGTGATGGAGAGGAGAGAAGCGTAGAGTAAATCTGCATAGGGTGGAATGGTGCACAGTGGAGTGGGGTAAAGTGGAGTATGCATGGTATGATAGAGCACTGCCATTACAGAAAACACACCTTCAATTGAAATGATCATTGCATTTCCACAGACAGTTTTACTGATGCAAGTATACATCGCACAAAGGATAATGTGTGGAAATGTCATCACCTAGTGCATTGACTTGTTTTGATCGTATTAAAATATTTGTTTCAACACACTTAAGAATTACCATAATTCCCATCCTTAGCCAGCATGATTGTCACATAAATCCTCTCACTTTGAAGTCAGAGAAAGAGAAGTAGCCACCAAGCTCCCTCGGAAGAAAGAGCCTGACATATGACCTCTGTCCAATGTGACAAGAACAAGATTTCAAGTCCTGTTTACAGAAAGGCAGCGCTCCTAAGGGTACAGTAAATGAGGTATGGGACACGAAAGAGACCAACCCCAAGATGGACAGCCTAAAACAAATAGCAAATAGAAAGCAAAAATATGTACGTTGCAAACCAAAAAGCCAATGATTAGCAATGGGCGGAATGCACTCCCAGGGAAGCTTCTGAATGTGCCTCAAGATGTTCTTAGCAAACCACACAGCTGCACTGCCTGGCAGGCTTCGTTTTAAAAAGGATTGAAGTGAATCAGACCGAGGACTAATAATTAAACAGCCAGTACCCTAAGCTTTCCCGAACATTTGTGAAGACTGGACGCCTGCCTTACACTCAGAGGGAGCGAATTGCACTATTTGGCTGTTAAGACTCAAAAGGATGTACCACCCCAGCTTTCATGATGAAATTCTGATATCTTAAAAGGCAGGTTGTTGGGAGAAAGTGTGCGACAGCGAATATTTAACAATCTTTGATGTCAAGCGAGTCTTGGTAGAGTATACGATGCATGATGGGACAACATTTGAGTTGATTTGTACTCTCAGATTCCTTAAGCCTGCAGATGGAAGAAATATTGTTATGTCAGATGTGGTAGCGGAATTCCCGTTATGGTGGCTATCTGACTTATACGGATTCCGTTTGAGGCAATAGGTGTTCATCCAATAGCAAAACCCCGAAACCTGAGTATATGTAATTACTGTATGCATTTTAAAAACCTCTCATTGAGCATAGATGTTACAGATTTATTGCAGAAATTTTCAATTTGAAATCTGTATAATTATTGTTAACATTTAAAAAATATTTGTTTTAAATTAAGTTTGTGATTATAGTGTTTGTTTTATAAATTAGTAATTATTCGACCGTCATTAAGTGAAATTACGAAATGGGCATATGGCCATTGCTTTACATGTCAATCATGGAAAATCAAACCGTACCTTTTTCTAGCAAGGAAAAAAAGGGGTTGTGTACTTTAATTCTTCAAAAAGTGTTTTCCCTTTACACAAAAATGAGTATATTTAATATTTGAGCGAAACAGCATTTCCAAAGAATATATTGTATGTTTGTCCTTTTACTGTACCCGCATACAGACATTTTCATCTAGAATACGTGTTTTTCCATTTGTTTCATTGTGGGAGTAAGTTTGTAAAGCGTGGTAGCTGCCAACAGTGTTGGAGTCTATCTTGGTTTTTTTTTTTCAATAGAGGCCTAATTTAAAAAAATGTATTCCTCTGTTCTGTGCTAGCATTCGCTGGGAGGAAAGTGCAATTTTTTGCAAGCTCTAATTCACAAAGAGAATTACTTGTGTGCAAAATGAGATACCCGTGAACAGATCAACTAGCCCCCATGCATCTGTTACAATGCAAGATCTGCTCTTTGGGGCGCTCCAAGGCATGTAGCAGTGAAAAATTCTAGCGCATCTTTTTCTCACGTGCACTGAAATTTGCACAGCCTGGTCTGTCTTTCCTGTGTAGAAAACTGTATACTTAAGTGGTTAGGAAGGTGCATAAAGTTATGTTTCTACCCAGAAGATACAGGTGGAAATGTAATTTTATGACATTGCCAATTGGTGCCTTTTAAGGAACCTACATGACAATTGCTCCAATTTTTACACATGTGGAAACCAAACTTTACATAGTTAGGCCAAAAGTAGATCCTGGTCCTCGCCTTGTTTCAGGGTATAAGTACAGAGGTCGACCCTACATTTTCTCGAATTAAATATGACTCTTAGAAGCTGCAACGTTTTCCCCCAAATGAACATATTTTGCAGATGTCTGTGCTTTGTAATATAAAATTAAATATCACATAAAAATGCCGTATGGAGTAAAAGCCTTAAGGGGTGCAACTCCTTATGGAAGACAGGTACTTGTGGTAGGCTTGTAGGGGTAAGTCTAAAGTTTCAGGATTGAGTTTGTCTTCAGACTCGTAGATTCCTGACTAGAGATGGAGAATAGTATTTTACAGAACTTGCCTGAGAAACTAAGCCTGGAAATGGTAGTCCACATCTAAATGCGAGCCTTATCGACCTGGATTGTATATTGCAGTAAGATCATAAAGCAGATAGCCTGGGGCCTTAGAAGTGCAAACCATGAGCCACAATTAAATATATGCCAAATACAAAAAGCAGTTTACATGGACGGGCAAGCTGTAAAGCAAACATGGTTTAACTGTTCCTGGCCCTGTATGACAAATGAACTTGGCACCTCATTAGATTGCCAAAATGGAAAGGTCTCTTGGTAAAACCCAGTTTTTGCAGAGGCAGAAGCCATCTTGAGGAGCCACATTCGCCCCTTCACCCTCAACTCTTTCTGACCTATACATTTGTGATAACTGCATAATTTACCCCTAAACTAAACTGTATCTACACAGAATCATTTGACATACTCAATTTGGATAAACTGGTCACTCACCACAGCTTCTGCAGGTCAATCTGCTTGACCACTACTGTGGGTTTCTCAAGTCCTGCTTCCTTTCCTTTAATATGTCTGGGAGCCTTGAAACATATATCTCCTGTTACATGATTTCTACTATAATTTCAAGGTGGACAGAACATCTCCTCCTACCTCGACAGCACTCAGATCAGATGGCTCAAGGTTACTACCAAAACAGTGAAGAGCTTAGTGGATGGAAACTCAACAGTCACTCAAGGAGGAACATGTCAGACTTCAGCAGCATCCAAAGCTCATAGTACCTTCATCTGAGAGCAGAGACCAGTGGGTACTGATTGTCACAGATTGCTAGCTATTTAGAAGACACAGGGATTTAAACTGGTGCCGTAGACAGGCTGACCCTTTAGCTTATTCCAGGGTTTTTTAGGGCCCAGGCGTGCATTCATTTATCCCATTTGTAGCTAAGCTACTACAAACACATAATATTTTGTAAATTGCCTTCCCTGTCCATCTTCCCTGAAAGGCCTTTAGTCACTCCTCTCCACATGCCCACAAAACATTACATTTTGGAACAAGCTAGGATATCAAGGCCCGTTAAGCAAAAATAGACATGGTGGCAACCAGAAAGTGGCTGAGAAAAATGCATATACTAGCGGGCCGACCGTTCAGCGATCACAATAGCAGCTGAAGGGCAGAGAAATGGCTGATCTGTTGAAGGTCGGTGTATGAAGGACAATAAATGCCATAAATGTGGCAGACATGAGCACTTTTTGTAGAATAGATAGGTTTTGTTCACTGTCATGTAAACCAGCATTCTGCAAGGAATAGGATCATATCAGTTGATCATTAAAACAATGCGTGCATCTCGTTTGTTGATATATTGTCCTGGCGTTGGTTTATCAGCAATTTGCCAGGTGGCTAGCTTCCCGCGGAAAGCACATTTATTTCTCAGTTTTGTATTCCAGAGCTACAGCTCCTGCTGTAAAAGTCAATGAAATATGAAAACTGTTGTAATGTAATATAATGGGAGCATCTTATCTCTGCTGTGCACAGACATATCACTGGCAGATGCTCAGTGCCCTGTTCCAGCCCATTGCAGGCTGCATCTTTCTGAGCTGTACTTTCAGGTTTGGGGTTTTTGTTTGGGAAGCCGGGTATTCATGGAGGTTTTGTCAAAATTGAAGAGCAGGTGACATGGATGATCCAAGCTGAGACTTGAAGCATTGCCGGGTGCTGTGCTGATAAAGCATGATGCCTACATTCAGCCTATTGTTGATTTACACAATGATGGGGACTCGGGAAAAACGAATCCAGGTTTCAGATTCATGGATATTTGTGATCATACCAGCAATATCATGTAATTGTTGGCTGCATGGCAACGGGTACTGTGCCAGCTGTGTATAGAAAATCCTTTTACACCAGGAAATCCACTTCCTTGCATAGCCTTGTTGTTAAATGTATTTATCCTTGCGCTGCCCACTTAACCGTTGTTCTCTGAATCCAACAGCTCACACTCCAGATAACAGCTTCCTTGGATTTGTGGTCGAGCAACATCTTAATTCGAGTGACATCAAGCACATCAATGAGATCAAAAGGCAGAACCAGTCTCTTGTCTACGGCAAGGTTGACAACTTCTGGAAAGTAAGCTTTTTTTGTATATAGTGTCGGTGTACTCATAAAAGCATACTATATTAAAGGAATGATATTGTTCATGATATTGATTATTGCAACTTTTAGCAGCAAAAAACATAATTTGAAGCACCTCAGTTCATACAATATCCTTCTAACTTTTGTGTTTGTATACATGATATGTGCTTGCCTTGCTAGAGAAAGCACACATTTTGCAAATGTGAAACTACCCGAAGTATCCTCATAGGTGAACAGACCTGTGCTTCTTAACATGTTTTGCTAGTTCAGATTAGTTCCACAAATAAGTCGTAATAAAGTACATAGATTGCAACTGATTACGTTTGCTTTTGATTGAGATAAAGCTTTATACATGACACCTGAAGATTACCATGTGGAGTAGATAGCATCGTACTTTTTATATTCATATCTGAACGCTAGAAATGCGTCATATTTGGAAAATAATGAAACTAAATTAAACCATACTTCAGCCACTTCATAGAACCCGTATTTTCCAGAACCTTTAAACTTTAAAAGGCAGTTTAGCAGTGTTATTAGCAGGAAGGCACCTACCAGTAGATGTAATGAAAATCATGGTGTCTCTCTGGGTTATGAGATCATTATCTTCCCTCCCCCAGTCCTATGCACTGAGGCATAGGGTGATTCCTGCCCTCAGAGACTACAATGCATAATTTAAAGTCTGCAATGCTGGCCATAGCCCCAGCCCAAGGCCTTTTCAGGGTAAATATAATCTTCACAGTGGCTTAGAAAACAGAAAAAAGTGCGAGAGTGAGCTATGTATTAAGACTCTCCTCTTCTCTGTATGTTAGAGAGTGTCTGGGTAGTCTGTGGATTCTTGCTGCTTTTACTATCTGTCTACATCTGAAGCTTTTTCAAAAAACTAAATACATCACTTCTTAGAGAAGAATCTTAAAGGACCAAACAGACAAACCCTGACAAGCACCGTACCCATATACCAGGCCTCTTTTCCTGCCTTCACTATGTCAGTGAGTGTCTTTGTAGGTGTGGCTCCTTTTTTTAGGTCTCGCCTAGCGGTGCAGCTCATGCGCTGCTCGCTTTGCGAGGCATGCAGTATACACTATAGGGGAGGGAAGCCCCGCCCACTCACCTGCCCACTTTTTCATTGGCTTGTGGCTTTTTTGTTTCTAAATGCTGCCTTCTGATTGGTTTAGAGGCTGCTAGTCCCGCCTTATGGCAGCCATGTCTCCTTCCATGGCTATTGGCCCCTTTACTGCATGTTTCCTGAGCACTACGTTTGTGCCAACCCTCCCGATGTACGTGCCTTCTCTCCCGCCCCTCCCACTCCAGTTTTTCATGCCTTAATCACACCCGCCTGCAATGCATTAGGTCTCGCGTAAATGCGAGTTCTCTTGCATTGCAAATGCTCATTATATCTTTGAAGGTAAGGCAATTGGGTGTACTAGGCTCTTAGCAAGACAGAAGGTGTGTAATCCTCTATTTGGTTAATGCCGGCATCGTAGTACTCTCTTTCTACTGTGCCCATGAAATGTCAGCCATTTTGTTGTCCTACCTTTATGGCTAAGACAACAACAGCAAACTCTGTCCGGGTGCCCCTTGTCTACTTCTATGACTGGTCCTGTCTATTGACGCTCATTGTAGTCTGCTCTCTATGGCACCGCTCTGCAGTGGCGCACTCCGGTGACCCGGTGGTTTGAGTTTGGGGGTAAG
This sequence comes from Lissotriton vulgaris, assembly GCF_964263255.1. Lineage (NCBI taxonomy): Eukaryota > Metazoa > Chordata > Amphibia > Caudata > Salamandridae > Lissotriton > Lissotriton vulgaris. Next base: position 1,303,069,243 of record NC_141687.1, read on the forward strand.
ACCTAGAAGATGGCGGAGAATTAATTGTTACGCCAACAGATCGAGCTGCTGCTCGGTGAGTAGGGGACGGAGCCAGGGAGAGGGTGGAGCTAGACCTGGGGGCAGAGGCAGCACAATCACAGGCTCTATAGTTAGTGTCAGCTTCAGCTTGCTTGTTCCGTCACAATTGACACTTCCCACGCTTGCCACATGATTGTTCTGCCACATTATCTGCCTTCTCCAACCCACTCTTTTTGCCTGTTCGGTACATATTTTATCCAATGTTATGTCTGGTCCATTCCTCCTCGTGCCTCATCTCGCTCTAGTTGCTTCATCCTTCGGTTTCACCCAGTGCCATATCCCCTGCTTCAGCCAGCCACTAACATGCCTATGCCTTCTTCTCCCTACTGCTTGCGCCACTGCCTCTTCAACCCCCTTCCCTACAGTTTCTCAATCTCTTCCTGCTTCATCAGTGCCTCCCCAAACTACGACAGAGCTACTTTAACTATCCTAATGACTGCCAGCTCCTTATCTACCTTCTCCAAACACGTCATGTCTGATTAATTCAAATTTTTTAGTGAGAGCAAGCGGGCGGCGTTTGCCCTGGCCCCCAAATCAATCGAGACCGTTGCTAACGTATGTTGCCTCAAATGGCCCCGGATTGGTCTGGGAGAAGATCCGAGATGCAGGCCAGCTCACTAGGGGAGACCTCGAGACAAGATCTTGGTGCACACTTGGTTCGTGCCTGTTTATGCACAAATCCCTGGTAAAAGCTGTAAGCAGTTATACTAAGGCGTTTGCAGCACTTCATGATTACGCTCCCAATTTAAGACGGGGGCTCCAGATTTTTAGAAGCTATCAGTCTTCCAGGTGCTAATCTCATCAGAATGCAGATGACGTGCACACTGACATACCCTCATCTCAGTCTCCGTTCGTGCTAATGCAATGGCAAACTGAAAGAGGATGCGCTTCAATTGCAGCTACATCAACAGATGGACCTTATATGTCTGGCATGTGTAAAGTGCATTCACAGCTGGAGATGCACGTCTGTCACATGTGTTTGGTGCTAGACGTGCTATACGCTGCTGTGTGTACAATCTGATTGTATTAGTAGCGCAAGGCACCTGCAGTTCTCACTGCCAGACTTTCATTGTAAAATATAAGTGCAGAAAGGAAGGCATAGATTTCACCGGAAAGAAGGAAGTCTTTGCAGCAATTCTGGGAATCGGACTCGCTCCCACCTGGGAAATACTGGCCTTGGGGACATATTTTAATTAAAAACTCAGTGACAACTGCCCCATTTCATTATTTAACAGGAGGACACACAGCTGTACTACCGGAGAGGTGTCCCTGTATTTTCATCGTACTGTCCTGCTAATATTACCACAGAATCGCAACAAACATGTAAAAGAATATGACTGCAGTGTGGGATTAGTAAGTGGTGATGGTGGTAGGGAAGTGACTTCAGCAGGAGAGACAGTTGACCTAATGTTTTGTGGGAGATGCAGTGGTGAGGTGGACAATAGTTGCAAAATTGGGCGATAGGTTGGCCTGACGGCCGGAGTTAGTGCTTCACAAGACTGGGTGTTTGATAGCAATGGGCTTTAACTAAAAAAGGAGTGCAGATGGTCGCATGGATATTATGGTGCATAGCTAAATACTTAGAAAGTCACAAAGGCGAGACCGTTGCATTGCAAATGCATGTTTGATGGTATACAGGCTCAGGATCAATATCTTTGGGATGTCCCGGGAAGCTGTCATTTCCAGATACCTCTTTTCCCCTAATGTGATGGTGGACATAGTTGCTGTCTCGGAGCGGGAGCTGGATTCACTTACCACTCCCCACTCGCTCCCAGGATGTGTAAGCCTATGTGAAAATAGTGGCTACGTTAAATTTCACGGCCACTGGGTTGTTCAAAAGGTTCTCCTCTCACAACATTTGCATCTCACAGGTACGCTAGCCTAGATGCTTACATCAGGCACTGAGGTACATCAACAGAAATGTGCACCAGTTTATCGGCATGCCAGTCACTAGCTGAAATGCAAAGTGTTCATAGAAATGTTATGCCTTCCCTCTTTCACTAGGAGCCATTGACTGCACCCACATGCACTTTAGCAACCTCATCATACAGCACAGCACATCCTTTATCACATCAGACACCACTGGCACTCCATCAATGTGCAGGCTCTCTTTGATGCCAGGGGTTGATTTGTGAATGCTGTCTTTCCTCAAAGCACCTATGACAGCTACATTTTCCAACAGTCTCCTCTTGCACTTCATTTGGTTGCTGGGGATTTTGGTGATGTGGCTTATTAGTAAGAAAGACACCTCACGAGGGGCCAGTATTTTTACCTGCGGGGGGGAATCCCAAACATAATCACTACAATTGAGTATGCACACATTACTGTGACATACATTACATTACATGTAAATAGGCATGATGTAGTACAATTAGAATAGGGGCCCCTTAGTTAAAAAAGCCCATTTCTTTTTTGCAGATGATGCTGGGTATGCTTCCACTCTCAATCTTCTTACCCGACAGGCATTCAACCACTATATCTCAGCAGAGATACAATAGGGCACACATAGGTACGAGTCAATATTAAATGCACTTTTGGGGTCGTCAGGTCATGGTTCAGATGTCTTGACTGTACAGGGGCTGCAGGGTTACTGGTGTACTCCCAGAAGTTGTGTGTGATACTGTTTTAGACTGTTAAGTGTTGTTCAGCATCACCACATCGCTTACATATATATCTTGACCTTTATCTACGCCCACATCCAGGGTACCGGGATGGGGTACAGAACAGAGGTCAGGATATGCAGGTGTGGGAATCAGCTGATAAACTCTTTTTTCTCATGATTAGATAGATTGGTTACTGCATTCATGTGGTTGGATAGTCTATTGTCTGTTATGAATGGTGGGCAAGTAACACCCTGTCCTTAGATACCATCCTGAGACAACTCTGTTTACTTCATATAATGTCGCCAACTAACATGCAATGCTCAATTTGTAAAAAAGGTTTTCAATTTCTCAAACACTGTGACCATTATCAATACCAACACGCAACCACCATATGTCACATACAACACACATATTTTAGGGCAAACATACTCATATTCTAACTTAGTGCTCACACTTTAGGTACACAAACCACCTTTGCTTTGATTTTGTCATTTTTATCATATTTTGAGTTCTTGTAGAACATGTTGGGTATTTCCCTCCTGCATGCGGAGCCTTTGCCCATATGTGGAGGCTATCCTCCACATGTGCAGCGGAGACTTCTTTACACAACAACGAGAAAAAGACATACTAAGAGGAAGTTGCATATTTTTGAGTCATTATGCGCCATTCCTTCAAGCACCATCCTCTTCCATCCTGCTACTTCTTCAGAAAATCTTCACCCCAATATGGCGGAGGGTCATGACAGTAAGGGTTCCCATTCTCTGGGAATGAGATGAACATCATCACTGAAGGGGTCATTGAGCAGTACCGTCCGCGTTATGGGGTCCAAATACACAGTTGAGAAATGCGGTGCAGGCCCAATTCTGGTGAGACATCATAATACGCTGCAGTGCAGTGAGTGTCCTGACCTGGCTTGGAAAACTGTTTAGCATGCGCTGAGAGGACCTTTGTCGCTAGGCTAGAATTAAGGCACGGAACATTTTTTAGCTTATCCACCCAGCCACATATGCCGCCCCCCCACACACGAACCTATATTATGGGCTGTATTTATGTGGTTATGAAGGAGCGAGTCTGGTCGGTCAGATTTCTTTCAGGTGTATACGTAAGTTACATGTAGAAACTATATGAACTTAATAAAGATTATTTTTACTCCACTCCTAAACTGAGTGGGTGGAGACATGTAAGTCTACAATTTTATGTAGCGTAACACTCTAAGTTGATGAGTAACCAAAAGTAGTAAAGTTACTCAAAAGTGTAAGAGTAAATAACACATGTAAATTTAACCATACGTCTAAGTTGCCTTTTGGAATAGCGCCAATAGCATTCACAATAAAAGGTGTTCAAATGCCAAAGTACTTCCATGGTACAAGAAAAAGAAACTAAAAAGAGATCAAAAATAAATTAGCATCTTCTTTTGAAGACGCTGCCTTTTTGGAGCATTAATAGTGGACTATACCTTCAGATGTGGTTTCAGTCGCCTTCAGTGTATTACTGTAGATGGCTGAAAACATTCTTCCGTGTCTTCCAACTCGCCCCCTTTGTCAAACTTTAAAGCCAGAGTCTCCTGTGGAACGTTTGCTTGCACGCTGGGTGCATGACTCTTAGAAAGCATGGACTTGCATGGAGTAAAATTACCTGCAACCAGAGAGATCTACTGGCCAGTGAAGCATTTGGAACGAACTGTGATGACTGGAAATGTGGAGTAGACATTTACAAATTTTGTGGGGAGAATTGGTTTCCTTGAACTGTTGTGTTCTGCTGTGCACTGTTATTGCTGATATCTGAAAGTGCCTACAACTGTAGAACATTATAGTTTGGGGAATCTTGTGGACGTACGAAGCATTCACAATTAACTGGTACAAGAGGCCTCTTTATCTGGAGACCTGTGAAGCGTTCTTGATTTGCGAGGAAGGTTTAGCAGTACAGTCAATTAAGAGAATTCAGCTTTGAAAAGTTAGGTGACGGGTCTTTCTTGTTACTATTTACTTATGCTTAAACAGATGCTTTACTTGCGTCTAAAGCATGCTGAGCCCTCGTTCTCTGTGGGCCCAGGATGCAATAGTTTATAGTTTCTGCTTTATTTGCGAACGCCTTTCTTTCAAATATCTCGCTTTGCCAACTCCGATATCTACTTCAGTAGTGACAAACCCCCTTTGTTCTTGTACAAACCACAACTTTTAATTTTCCTTCCAAGTCTCGCCATCTAGTTAAAAATAAAAGTGGTTTTAAACGGTCACTTAGCGATGCCTAGTTCATTTTAATGTTTGTCATTCTCTAAAAACTGCTTGCAGGAAACGTCAAGTGAGTTTTAGGCTTTAGATGCCCTTGTCGCTAGTTCCGTTTGTGCAAAGCTCCGAATATTGTAGTCTTGGTAGCAATTTGTTTAGTTTTTACCTGAGACAGCACAATTAATCTTCAAACGGGCTTGGAGCCCTCTCATTACTTACCATTACTTATCATTGTTTGGGTTCCACATCACTCTAGTTTCTTTGCTTCTTATTGGTCAGCGCCCCCCTGCTTGCCTCTTGCGCATCCAGTGTTTGTCCCTTCCACGGATCATGGTTTTCTGTCTGCGGCCAGAGTCCTCCCACTGGATGCACACTCCTGCATGTTCTTTCTCCCATGCACTCTATAAGATTGCATGTGTCTGCTGTCAATCCTGCTCCTTAACCCCCATCAAAGCTCTTGCCCCAACCTCCCTCCTCCCCTTGTGTTGCTTCTCCGTCCCTCCTCCCCTGCACTTCCCTCGTGTTGCGTGCCCCGTCCTTCTACTATCTATTGTGGTACTGCTCTCTCCCTCCTCGTCGTAGCGCTTTTTTTCTTTACTGTAAGCCATGTTGCACAGCTGCATACGCTGCTGTGCAACACGCCTTAAAACAAATTGACAAAGCCAAAAGATCTCCCACTGGCGAAATCTGTTGGCTTTTCTAATGCTTGTTCTGTGTTACAAATGCCTCAAATAAATGTTCTTACACAGTTTTACTTGGAAATTATTTTGGATTGGTATTTGGAATCTCGTGGCTCTACTGGCTGTCTATGTACTTTCCAAATGTAAAAATACAGTTGATTGTATGAGTATAATTTTTTTTCTCACGTAGATATTTTATTATAAATGCCCATGGCACCGAGTCCCACTAGATATTGTTGCATACAGCCATGGTCTGCCAGTGCTTACAGATGCATCATTTTGTTTACTGTTTTTATCTTCCCTCTGACAGATAATTGCTAGTTGAGCAGTATTCTCTTAGGACTGTGGGTTATAAACACCACAGTAGTCGTCATTGGAAAACAGAATAAAGTCTATTGGGACACTGTTTCTAGTATTTATTGAATGATAATCAATTAGTGTGACGATCATGCCTGTGTGAGTTGAAACATCTTTTAGCCCTATATAGTGCCGGTCCCAAAGTCTTACTACCTCTCATAAACATTGACAGCTTTTTAATCATCAAAACACACAAGATGATGGACGGAATTTTGCACATTGGCAAAACATTTACCCCAGTCACAGATCTGGGTTTAATACATCATTATTTTGCTCACCACGCCACCCCAGTTCAGGCATGGCCATATGCAAATCAGTCTTGACCCTGTGCCTCATGGGAACAGTCCAGCCCGACATGCCAAGCCATGTCTTCCCTGGAACGGAATCAAGCATCCTAGGACCAGTTTCTGGCTATCAGCCGTCATCAGCCAGGATTATGAATCCGAAACCGGTCTCGCCTTTGGGACCTTATAAGTGTTTAGCCATGCAACAGTTGATGTTGCACCAAGGATATTGTGCTGGATAACTAAACACTTATAAGGTCCCAAAGGCGAGGCCTATTGGCTATGCCAATGCTTGTTGATTGTATGTTACCTTTACCTTGCAGTCTTTACCACTTGGCACCTTTATCATGTAATCTTTACAATGCAGGTAAGTGCCAGGCAGCTTATTTTTAGGTACATTACAATGCACAACTTTGCCACACAGGCAAGATATATATAAATATATATATATATATATATGGTTTTTTTTTAGGACATAAGCACTTGTTTAATGTGTGTATTGCTGCCTCGTTGGCAGAGATTCAGGGAGTCACTTGCATCGATTTGTAGAGTTGCCTTCTGGGCTACTGTAGACAATTTTGTTAGTCATTAGAGACTGATTGTTTTGAACATGATGGAAGGAACTTTGGTGCAGGGGTTCTCACTTCAATACTGTCATGGAATATGTTTCTCATTTATACTAAATTCACTGAGTGCTGCAGTAAGTGGTGTTGTTCTTTTCATTTTCTCAAAGTTGAAGGACATTTTAGTTTGGGTACTCCTCACCAAGACAAGGGAGGCTATGCCACGATTACTTCCTGGAATTTGCATCGCTCATAGCCCTAATTGTCCTCATCCCAGTCATTACCAGCCTGAGGTGTTGGCGGGCGATGGCAGTAAACACATGCAAGACACAGTAATGTGGGTGACTAACTATACACCGTCTCCACAGTCTACGCCAGTGGCGCAGCACAATTTATTGGTACAAGCTGCGTCACTCAGACCTAACCAACACTTTCCCAACAGTAGGGACACTGGGTCCCCGCCTGGAACCTTCCAGTAGTGTGCATGTGTCCTACACAGCCCTCCCTTTTTTTTACCACTCTTGCCTTCCACACAAGGCCTGGCATGTCAGTAGAATGCAAGCCTCTTTCATGCTATTGAGATTTCTTTGCTGAAGTTTATTTATCCTGTCTCATAGTGTGGGGGCGGGTAGTTATGCATATCACAAGTAATGACTGGGGTGCGCGCAGTTAGGACTAGGAGTACTGAAGAAAACCTTTGGTTTAAGTTCACGCCAAACAACAAACATACACAGTTCAACTGAGCTACCACCTCTAAATACAATGATTAGTGAAAGTAAATCCCCGAACTGGGAAACTTATATCATGATGACTTCGAGTCAACTGGTAGCCCTACGCACGGGTGACGTAGACATGAGACACACCACCACAACACACCCACTTCCCCAGATGAGCAGCAAATACAGAGGCGGCACACGTGTGAAACAAGAAACAGTGTTAGCACGCATGCGCAAAATATTTGTGTTACAATAAACTGTGCTAGTTACTACAGTTTGAAAGACAGGCGGGAAACAAGCACAAGTGACTGTGTGCTGTGTGAAACAATAGCAAAATCAGTGAGAAGTGGGGTGGGGTGGGGCGAAGGGGCATCTGGGTTCTCATCCCTCGAATAGTTGCAGATGGAGCCCTACGCAGACTGACAGATGGAGGGTATCCGGGGTGTGGGGAGAAAGACAAAGAAGGAGGGGGAAGGGCAGGAGTAAAACGCAAGGGGGTGAGTTGTGAGTGTAAAGGGAGGGGTGCCGGCTTTCAGTTGTATATAGCGCAAACTCATGCACAAAAGTTAATTACCCACATGGCGGCTGTACGCGCATAGACAAGATGTAGAATACAAATAACCAGTAGTTTGTGGGTTCTAATAAGTGCTTAAGTGACCATGCTCAAACTTACAAATAACGACTTACTGTACAACTACGTGACTGCTGCTGCGTGTATTGGGAAAATATTGGTGTTCTAAGCGCCCGTGTACTCAACAGAGAATTTGAATGTGCAGTGGCGTGAAAACTGACAAAGGACCCGACAGGGATTAGTGACTGACACCCGGAAGGTGTAAGCGCCTTCTTGGAGTGTGACAGTATGGGAAAGTAAACTAGTAAAGACGTTCAAGCAAGCTAGCACTGTTACACAGTATAATGAAATTAAATAAATAATTGACGTGAGAAGACATGCTTTAGACATGCGTTAGTGAAAGCGAGCATGTATATACACGTGTATCATGAGGACTCATGAAATTTGCTCATAAATGAATAGGAATCTAAATGGAAAGGACGAGCTGACTGTCATGAAAGGGTACGTAGGGGTGTGAGATGAAAGGGTGAATGGGGAGTGTAAAGGGAATGGTGCGGGCTTTCAGTTGTATATAGCGCGAACTGATGCGCAAAAGTTAATTGCCCACATGGCGGCTGCGCACGTGTACGCAAGCTTGAGGCCAGCAAAAGCCTCTGGTAGCACTCTGAAAACCCCCTTACTAAAAGTCGAGCAAGCAGCGCGTGCGCTGCTTTAGGCTCGACCTAAAAAACAATATTATTTGCAGCTTGGTCAAAACCATATTATCCCTACTTGCCTGAAGTGTGGCTTCTACCTCACATTATAATTAAGTTGTGTAACCTGGATCTGCTTGTCTCGTTGGAATTTATCGTGATGCTGGTGTGTGCTGAGCTTTCAGTAGATTCTCTTCAGAACAGGTTTTGGCGTGCCAGAATTTCTTCCATTTTAGTTAAATTCTTGGCATTGAATTTTCACCTGTATCGTATTATATAGTCACACAAACCCACAACACATTCCAGTCTTCTTTCATTGGTATTACAGAGTGCTACTGCATTTGTGGTTCACTTCTGTTCAATAGTTCGCAAGACATTACTGTAGAAATGAAGTTAACCTACACACCCAAATAAAGTATAAATGGGGCGTGTGTGTGCCGATAGTGCCCTTCCCTAGCTACACAAGTCTCAGGAGCCCCAGGGTGTCATTCTCTCTAGGAATGACTGGCCCTTGAAATATAGTGCTATGTTCGAGTTTGGGCACTAGTGTACAGAATAAAGGGAGAGTTTTTGAAATTGGGGTGCCATAGTGTGATGATCAAAATTAGGCTGTTGTGCCTGACCCTATTGGTGGAGAATATGCCAAAAGATGTGATAAAATAATTGGTCAGAGTTCCAAGGGGAGGGTCAGACATTGTGTTTGTTACTGGCACATAGGCCCTGTGGGGGATAGAATAACACCTAATGGTCTAGCCTTGAAGTTTAGCTGTGGCCACCTGTCGCATAATGTTGACTGTGGCATATCATTGACATTCTTGGTGTATGGTCTTGTGGTGACACCCACTAGCAAACTCTTGCATAAGGGTGGTCATTTCAGGCAGTGCGACAGCCATAGGGCAAATGATGGATGGCCACCAGTAACGTCTGACTGAAATAAGTGCTACGCAAACAAATGTGGACGGAATGCTGATTAAATCATACATTCACCCCCAGTCAAGAGATATGGGTTAAATCCATCGTTCTTGTGCTCAACATGCCACCCCAGTTTAGACCCAGCCATATGTAAACCAGTCTTGACCCTGTGCCTCATGGGACCAGTCCAGACCGAACTGCCATGCCAATTCCTCCCTGGACCGGAAATAAGTATCCTGGGACCGGTTTCTTGGTATTACCCTTCATCAGCCAGGCTATCTTGAATCAAGTGGCACAGTGAGTAAGAGACTCATGTTTGGGCATACCCATCCCACTAGGGGAGAAAAGTGCTATGCAAACAAATGATGGACGGAATGCTGAATAAAACATCTATTCACCCCCAGTCAAGAGATCTGGGTTAAATTCATTGTTCTTTTGCTCACCATGCAACCCCAGTTTAGACCCTGCCATGTTAGGCAGAATATGTCCATGTGGGGCAATAGTTTGTTTTATTAAGTAATACGCTTCCTTCACCCTCTGTTCAAACAGGGGCAGTATACAGTGACATGTAACTCATTAAACACATTTTATGTCCCATTTTCAGGTGGAGGGCTAACCCACCCATTGCCTATACTGTGTCACCTTTGTATATATTTGTATACCTAGGAGCCTACAGTCTTTCTGTATATGGTTCAACTGCTTCTCTCTGTAAAGCTATAGCCACTTTTCCATTGAAGGAAAGCCATAATCCTGACATTGTAAGACCCATGCCCCTGCTTTCATACACACTTACACCCTCTAGTCTCCTCTCTTCAGGTGAGTTGGCACCAATCTGTATGCACAACGAAATCCTTGCAAAATGTGTGCATGGGCAAACCTATCAAAAAGACAAAGTCCTGCAGAGGGTCAAAGGCAAATATATAATCAATGAGTGATTGGAGGGGGAAGTTGTGTTCTAAAAGTAGAGGCTGTCACTTCATTGATGTGTAGATTTTTTTAAATAGTTGTTTCTTCAGCTCTTTCTTAAATTAGAGCAGGTTTGGAGCAATCCTGGTGGACAAATGGAAGTTTCTTACTTTTCTTTTTTCTTTTTGTACTTTGTTTCCATTATGATCATTCTGATGGTGTCATGTCTGAAGGTGTGCTGAGTTATGCCAGAAGCTAGGAGCAAGATAGGTGGGGTGCTTTTGATAGAAAAATATGGTAGCACAGTGACATACATTGATTTTCTTTTTTTTGGATAAGCATTGACAGCCCCTCTGTACACACATTGACACTCTTTTATACAAAGAAACATCAACTGCTCCTCATTACAGTAGTAATAATGTAGATTAAATAAACTTGAAGGCAAAGTTACTTTCCTAATATTTATTGTGGGTGATGTTTCTTTATGCAAACTCATCACTTTATGAATGTCTGAGTAGCCAGACTGGATCTGGAAAACCTTTTCATCTAGCAACATTTCTTTAGCACTGCTAGGTTGTGCCATGTTACTGCTACCATGGCTTAAATTCACCCTTGATGTCACTACCTAAAATTACATATTGTGTGGCAGGACTCTTCTATGTGGGTCCAGCGCTCTTCTATTGTCTTTACTGCTTAAATTACTCAGTGGATTCAACAGCGATTAAGTCAGATGTCCTCCTCAAGGCTTCTTCCTGAAGTTTAGGGATGTGGGGCCACATGTATGACAAGTTTTAGTGGTCATAAATGGAGAATCTGGTCCTTTGCGACTGCTAAAGAGCCATTTGACATGTACCAACCCTATTTTGCGAGTCAGTAACCTATTACCGAATCGCAAAATAGGGTTTGCGAGTCTGTATTAGGAAAGGGCATCACTTCCTAATAGCGAGTCGTAGGGGGCGTATGAAGGTTTTGCAACCAGAATGCAGTCGCAAAGCATTCACAGTTGAACGTCTACTCTAAGTAGGTGGTAAGCCAGTCGCAAACGTGAAGGGGTCCACAAGGAACACTTCCCCCTTTGTGAATCGTAGTGAAAAGGTTTTTAAGAGCAGACACTGGTCCCACGTACCACTGCCTACTCTTAAAACTGAAACGTTTAATTTTTCTTTTTGAAACACACCTCGTTTTTCTTTAAGGAAAACAGCTGCATTTAAAAAATGTTGAAAAAATGTAAAAGCTGACAAAGAAATGGTGGTCTGCTGTCCCCAGCAGGCCTCCTTCCCGGTGTTTGTAGCGATTCTCAATGGGTCGCAAATTGCGCACTACCTCATGAATTCTGTTGAGGTAGGTCGATTACAACACCATTGCGAATCGCGAAATGTGCCTGAAACACATTAGTACATTACATTTTGCGACCTCTTAATTGTGACTCGCAAAATACTTTGGTCATACATGTGCCGGCCAGCAGGATTTCAGTGAGAGGTTCTTATTGGATCCAATGACCACTTGAATGTAGTGACTGGGAGCCAAGCGTGATCCCACTGCCTGCGACTTGTTATTCGTTCATGTACTCGATTGCCATCAGAGAAAGGAAGCCAAAATATTCCTGACAAGGCCGCTTCAAGCTGTCATTATGCCCTCCTTCTAGGAAGTACCATGACTGAATGATCCCCCAAGGTATCCTTCTGCATAAATCACTTAATATACCAAAGGAAGGAGAAGTCCTCTTCTGCATCAAGGAAGCGGCCCAATGACTGACGATACAGACATTCGCCCGTGCTGCTGCTCTCAGACAGCATTGTATTTCTCTTCATCTGAACCATTTCCAGTTCTGAAAAAGTTGAAGCTGGAGCTTCCCACCCATTCTGCGAACACTTCACAGGTCGAGTCCTTTCTAGAGACCATCTTAGCTATTTTCATGGCAGTCCCACATTTCTGTGAACTACTCTCCTATGGTGGGTTCGTGCTGCAGATTTGATGGCTCTAGTGACTCCAATTCCACCTGAGTCAGTACCACCACAGGCTCTGTCCGGCCTTGATGTTCGTTTCAAGGAAGCCCTGGCCTATTAAAGCGCCTGTAATCTTGCCTTCGGTGCTGCCTGTGGCACCATGATCAGTGGCGGGCTTTATTACTGTTTACATTTTGTTAATTTGAAGGAATGTTTATATTATATTATTACACTTATTATGTCTCAGAATTTCCTAATCACTTTATTGCATTTATCTAAGTGAGTAATCCAATTAAATCTTTATATTTTTTGTTGTCCTTTAAATTCAATTACACACACATGCAGCTGCAGTAAGCCATTTATGATTTTACTTGGGTATGAGCTAAGCACTGAATTGTGTCATCTCTTTTCAACATTTATAAAACATACACAATACAGTTAAAGCATAAATATTTACATGGCATCTTTAATGGAGAAACCTAAAAACGGAAACCCATAACTTCACTTTATTCCATGTGACAATCCATAGGAAATAAAAGTACATTTTATGTTTGGTTCAGATTGTTGCCTGTTTTTGTGATTAGGTTTTAAGGAAAGCCAGAACTCTCTTGATTAACATCTAACAGCAAGAAGTGCTTTAAATGAAAGTATCACAGCTCGAAGGAACGATCCAATGGAGAGATAACCAGCCAATTCGCGAGGGAGGCCGGTTACAAGATAATAGCTATTAATCAGATGGAGAACCTCCGTCCAATTTCCCTCCTGCCATATTTTGTGAAAGTAGCGGAAAAGGTGGTTAATAGGCAATTAAGTGAGCATGTTATTAATCGTAATCTACTACACCCCACCCAATCTGGTTTTCGTGCCACTTACTCTACGGAGTCAGCTCTGCTTTTATCCACCGAGCTCATACAGGGTTTAGTGGACGAAGGACACACTGCAGCACTAGTTCTACTTGACCTGAGTGCCGCTTTTGACACCGTTGCCCATCACACTCTTTTGCGGCGTCTATATGAGGATGGTGTAGGCGGTAAGGCTATAGAATGGTTGCAATCCTTCTTAACCGACCGATGCTTTCAGGTGTCACAAAAACCATTTATTTCGGAAAGTGTTAAGCTTGACCAGGGGGTCCCACAAGGCTCAATTCTTAGTCCTACTCTCTTTAATCATTACATCGCCCCTTTGGCAGAGATGGTGGACAAGTTTGGAGTTAGTGTGGTGTCGTATGCGGACGACACACAACTTGTGGTAACCCTGGCACAAGAATCGGCTGTGGCCACACAGAATTTTATACTGTGTCTCCAGGAATTGGCATCCTGGATGGCCGCAAACTGTTTGAAACTGAATCGTAATAAAACAGAGGTTCTAATTATAGGCAAGTCCCCCTCAATCTGGTCTTCTGCCTGGTGGCCATCCACTTTGGGACAGACCCCTCCCCGAAAAATCAGGTGAAGAACCTGGGGATATGGTTCTATCCTAAACTGTCCTTTGAGAGCCACACCAGACGGGTGATGGGTAACTGTGTGGGGGTCCTACGCACTCTTCGCAAGACCTTAGATGTTCTCCCAGTGTCAGCAAGAAAGTCAATGGTCCATGCCCTTGTGACATCTCGGCTGGACTATGGGAATGTTCTGTACCTGGGGGCTAACATCAAGTGCGTAAAGAGACTCCAGCACATTCAGAACGCTGCCGCTCGTCTGGTTTTAAGGCTTCCCAAGAGAGCAGCCTCTAGGAAGGCTCTTGAATCGCTTCATTGGCTTTCAATGAGGAAACGTGTTCTGTTTAAGGCCATGTGCTTTAGTCATCGGATCCTGCAGAAGAAAGACCCCTCCTATCTACACAATCGTCTAATCCTGTATGTCCCCGCCCGAGGGTTAAGATCTAGTGGTACGGGTCAATTATGCATCCCTGCCATTAGAAGAGCCAGGATGTGCGGTCGCTCTTTTAGGTTCCTTGCAGCATCCTACTGGAATAAGCTCCCGGTGAGCTCCGACTGGAACGATCTGAGAGTGTCTTTCGACAAAAACCTAAGACATGGCTCTTTCCAGAGGATATTTCCATTGTATGATTTTTTTTCCCTTCTTTTCTTTCGGCCGGGACCTTGTTGCAGCGCGGGGACACACAGGTTGTGCAACCAGGCGCTTTATAAGCTTAAATTGATTGATTGATTGACTGAATGGGTACGTCTCATACAATGGCGCCCCCTACAGTGGGTACACAACGGTGCCATCCTCACATGCCTGTGTTGGGGAGACCCTAGATCTCCCCCTGTGTCCGAGTCGTAAGGCTGCGGGTAACAGGGGGTCCAATGCGGATCTCCAGAGGCAGCTTCTCAGGCGTTTTGCGAGCCAAAAACTGCAGCTCGATCCTGCTGTCCGACGCATGCATCGTACTGACTCGGCCGGAATTCGCCACCATTGCACGGCAGGGTTTGCTTACGGACGAGATGTACGGAGCAGTTCGGACCCGGAAACTATTCGGTTGGTGATTTGGCGTTTCTCGCATCATACTTGCTCGCTCGTACAGCTGTACGAGTCGGGTGGTGAACAAGTGTACGGCTCGTACCTTTTACGACCGGATCGCGTTCCAGGACCTTCCGATCGATATCGGAATCGGTCCCTTTGTGGTGTAAATGTTATTTTTCATGTACACTGCTCATTACATTGCTGCCGGTTTAGTGTTAAGAGCTCTTTTTATTACACATTTTCTGATTGTTAATTATGAATGTAATGAGCACACTCTACACTAGTAACTGCGAGACCTATTTTGCCTAGTTGCTTTTGGTTTGAGGGTGTAGAGACAA
This sequence comes from Lissotriton vulgaris, assembly GCF_964263255.1. Taxonomy (NCBI): domain Eukaryota; kingdom Metazoa; phylum Chordata; class Amphibia; order Caudata; family Salamandridae; genus Lissotriton; species Lissotriton vulgaris. Next base: position 1,303,084,564 of record NC_141687.1, read on the forward strand.
GTTGACTGGACATTAAGTGACAGAATGCCTGGGATGAAAGTTCTGCTTTAGTCATGCAATCTCTTGGAAAACACAGCAAGGACAAGCTCCTAGGTAGATGGTTTCTGTTTGGTGCATGTCTTGTTTGGATCCCAGCAGGTGTACCTTTAATATGATTAAATCCTTGAATGGGGCTTAAACCGAGGCTACTTTTATTACTTCCCCCAAAAATACTGTTCTTCACCCACCAGAGCGTTAATCTCAGTTTTATATTTTTTGCCAACCGTTCACCATCCCACATTCAATACAACCGGGTCATTTGTCACTTCATGTTTCTCGGGCAGAAAAGTTTGAGGATCTTGTACAGGGTGCCATGGGAAGTTCTCAGTAGGCGCAACGCCCATTGGGCTCAAAGGGCTTTAGCCCCCCGCGTCGTGTGTGGCAGCCCGGGCTAAGAGTACTTCACAGGTCTTTAAAAGACCATTTGCTTGTTAACAAGGCTTTGTTGTGTTTTCACCCCTTCTTAGAGCCCCTGCATCGCCACTATGCCTATTGCTAGAAGAATGAACCCCCGTGAATTTTTTTCTTAGCTCCCACGAAATTTGGCTCTAGTTGCGCCTCTGGTTCTCACTAGCGTAAAGCTTGATTATACCAGATACCCCATTGGAAATGGATGAACAAGAAGTACAACATTTTCCACAGACAGACCCTGGATGCAGCGGGACAAATGTGTGAGATTGGCAGATACTTTTTAGGGTGGAGCCCTACAACTATTTGTCAAATATTCTACTACACGAAGTAGTATAGATCAAAAAAAGTTGTGGAGTTGTTGTTGGGCTATGTTACCAGGTGATCACCATCCTTATTATTTTTTTCAAATATAAGAAAGACACTAAATCTGCATAACAGATCCCCTTTGTGCTGTTAAGTAAATTTCAGCAAACGGAAAAAACCCACATGAAAAAGTATGAATAGGTTCACATTGCTGTTGCTCCTTAGCATTTCTCACAGCATAAAGAAAACACCTACCTTTTCTGCTAATGCTTCCATATTTTTCGCATGTATTTAAAAAATATATATATTTTGATGGATTTTTCAATTTTAAATAACCAGGAGAAACCAATTCTTAAGCGCTGGGGTCGAGCACATAACACATTAAGTATAAGCAAATAGAGAAATAACTGACATGATAACAACAAGATAATAAATATGTGACATACCCCCAGATGCATCAACGTTATGTTTTGCGAGTTATTATTAGCGAATTTTAAGGAATCGCTATTAGACTCGCAAAACGGGATGCATGTTGGAATCGCAATATTATTTGCAATTTGTACTGATTCCGTATTTGTGATTCGCTAATCGAAAATAAGGAATGGCTTTCCCATTCATTCCTTATTTGCGATTTGCAATTAGCGAATCGCAAATGTGCCGCGATTTCAATGGTGCCAGGGTGTCCTAAGGACACCCAGTTGCACCCCTGAAATGGTAATGTTCACTGGTGTTGCGCACACACATGTCCCAAGGACATGTGTGTGTGTAACATAAAACGTAGTAAAATGCACTAAAGTGCATATTTCTCAGTTTTTGCTATTTACCACGTAGTTTGACTTCGCAGTAAATAGGAATCGCAAATTGCGATGTCTTAAATGCAATCGCAATTTGAGAACTAGCAATTATTTGCGAATTCTTAAATTGCGAGTGCATGAACCCTTGAAGCATCTCAAATGCCATTTTTTGCGGGCTCAAACGGACGAATTTTGCGATTCGCACCGTTTGCGTTCGCAAAAATGCTGGATGCATCTACCTGATAATGCCTAGGAGAAGAAAAGGTAGACCAACCCTGGGAGACTGCCATCCCGGCCAACCAGCCCCGAAAGGGTTCCCAAATCCGCCCCAACCGATTCCTCTTGCAGGTCGTTATCATTTTGTACCATCTCTAGCCTGCTCGTGTGAAGAAATTACCGCCATCACACCCATGGGCCGGTCGTGAAGCTCACTAGCAAGCCAGATCGTGCCATAACCAGTCTAGAGTATTTTTCGCTTATAATGTGATATTAAATCAACAAGCGCATATATCACTTTAGGCTATTATTTTAAAGCTGTCCAAACTAGTCCATCATTATTAATGTAAACTGAGGCGGAATTGCAATACTAAAAAGAAAACTGGGGAATTTACCCAAAATCGTATTCATTTACCTGCTCCTTCCCTTCTCAAAAACTGAACAAAATTGGTCAGTATTTTTCTCTGAGCGAGGTGGAGGGAGACCTGTTGCTCTCGAGAAGGTAACAACGCCCAGCTAACACGCAGAGTTCTTACGATTTAAGGCACAAACACTTTTTCGTTTGAAAAGAAGAGTTTAAAGCGGAGAGAACATGCATTTGAAGAACACATTTTACCTTTTCAAATATGATTCAATGCGATCTGAATGCTCTATTTTGCAGTTAATGTATAATTTATGGCCGATCGCATGCATCAGTCTGTTTTTAATCCTGTTTGACACTTGCTTTCATGATTTTTTCATTGCACCACATAATCGTAAAGCAAAACACAAAAATACATTACATAATCCATCATTTGCAACTGAGTTTCCGAAAAGACACAAAGCCATCGGCCAATTGATGTGGAAATATTTGCTGTCTTTTATACTCTGGGCGCCACCTTTGCAAACAAAATTGCCACATTTAGACAGTCAGCCATGAAATAAGAAGAAACACGTAATACCAAGGTAACATGTTTGGTTTTTCACAATGAAACGGTTTTAGCAAGGTTCATTATTACACACAGCACAGATGCTGCAAGGACAGAAACAGTGCAGGCACCCCGACATAGACACAGTAGGGGCAGCACTGCCAGCAGCAGTGAATGCTACACGAGGCTCTCCCTACCTATTATTGGGTTTTCCTTCAGTACATGTGCAGCGGTGACACGCATAAAAAAAGATGACCCCTCCCTCCCAGACTGTGCGCTTAACACAGGCCCCTGACTATCCCATAGCGCAGATATTTTTGGCTTTGGGGTGAATGGGTGGCACCTCCTGAACAGTTTGAATCCTTTGGATCCTTTAATGCCCCCCCCCCCCCTCCATGCCTCAGGGGCCTATTAGTGATTCATGGGCCTGTGTTATGCACCTGCTTCTGTAGATAGTCTTTAGAGGCCCAAACCACAACATCCCAAACCTGTTGCCACAATGGTCTTTGCCCGTTATACAACAACTCTTTCCCTCTCAGACTTGTAGCTAGTGACACCCTGTTTCACACATGGCCAGACATGTTATCCCCGCTGATGGCTGTTGGCGTTTCACCTGTGAGAATTGTTATTATATATATATATTTTTTTAACAAGCTTTATTCGCTATGCCTTACTGGGAAGCAGAATAGAGTAGCTGCACGTTAAGCAATCATATATCTATATTTGCTCCAATA